>NC_071286.1:65187177-65880193 GCF_943735745.2 Anopheles bellator
AGTGGTATGCCGCAAACAAAGTCCAAGTGGTGCTCAAAGACATGAACCCCTCCAGCACGCCAGAACTCCACCCAATTGAAAAATATTGACCAATCGTCAAACGGAACTTCAAAAAGACTCGTAAAACAGTTGTCAGTGAGATGGATTTAAAAAAAAAACTGGCGTTCTGCAGCAAAGAAAGCGACCAAGCGAACTGTGCAAAGTTTTATGAAAGGAGTAAAACGAAAGGTCCGGCAATTCGCATTCCTTAAAACGGAGGACTAAATGTTTTTTTTTTTACATATTCCGTATAAAATGAGCTTTCAAATGAAACATTCCTTTTTTTTATAATATGTTGGACTAATTTACACATTTTTTTGTTTGACCAATTTTTGACCTTTAGTTGTGTTCTCTGGAGATACGGAAATGTAAGTAGCCATTGACTACTAGAGTAGAGTATTGAGAGTTTCGGAGTATAGAATCGCCAAGGCAGACTTCAGCCAATCACGGGCGACAGTCTCCACAATCGACGGAGAAGTCGACGGAACCCTCGCCGAGCCGCACGTAAAGTAGTAGTGCCGTCAGCGGTGCACTAGTAGAAGGTTAATTGTACGCACCGAGGGACTCCGAAACCCGGCGGGGCGACTGGTGTAGTTAAGAGTGGATAAGAAGGGCAGACTCATCACAACCGCGGAGAGTGGTCGTGGCTGGAGTCGGAAACGTGACACTTCCAAGAGAGCCGGCCGCCGCGTGCGTTGGCATGAAAAATGACAACCAAGCACTAACGCGGCAAGGCCATCGCCTCGTCGCCGGTGCGTGTCTGTGTGTGGGTACGGTGACTACACACAATAGAAGTGACCCTGCACCAGGCCTCCTCTTGTACGTGGTGGTGTAAGTGTGGATCGGAGTCCCCTGAGGGCAGTTTAGCTTGAGCGTCATTTGCAGGACTGGAGTTTGGTGCGTAAAACCGGGCGGTTGGTTAATGTACCCCCCCGGCAGAGGACTCCAACTTGAATCGTAGACCCGCCATACTAATGAAGCTTTTAAAAGCCCTCCGGCTCTCAGTCAGGCTCCTCAGGCTCAGACTCTCGGACCCCCAAATGTGTTGGTGGGCCCACGGAAGTCATCAATGCACTCGCCGTGTGATGGTGTGCGTAGGGTCCACGCGGCTAGCACCTGGAAAGGCCTGCCACGGAGGCTCAAGGAAACCAACCCCCAAAACCGACGACGATGCTGCTGATCGTCCGGTTGCCGGTTTTACTCTAGAGCGCGTCGTTGGCGCGATTTGCGCGATCCGCGCCGTGAACGTCGTCGTCGGCACGCCGTACGTGTTGACATTGACATCGAGGCAATACTGGGTTGTTTTTTTTTTCATTTGTCATTTTTCGTCGGCAATAATCCCCACTCAGCGGATACACGTCACGACGCACGGTTACGGGTTACGTGCCTTTTTTCTGCACGCCTCATTAATTTCTGTAAGGTTCTGGTGGAGACGCGCACCCGGGCAGTCATCAATAAAAAGTGGAGAGCCCGCCGCCGTTTTGGCCCTGAAATTGTTAAATTTTTTATCAAGTCCTTCGGGACAGGCCAGTCGGCAGTAATAGGAGCTGTTTATGTTGACATTATGTCCCTCCGCGCGTCTCGTTCGCGAATCCGAAGAAGGCACACTTCTCCAGGGTTATCAATTCAGGGATCGATTGATTAGAAGAGCTAGCGGGGGGCTCACTATGTTGGGGCAGAATGCAAATGAGCAGGGTTATTATGTTTTGTGTCAACCCCTCATTCACTTCGTGTCGCGTTAGACCCTGCCAGGTAAATAATTTAGTGATCTTCACAAAGTTGAGTGCCTCATAAGATTAATCACTTACGAGCTCTTAGCTAGCGTTTCCTGCTGAACGTGTGTTTTTCCTTTGTTCTCATCCAGCTAATTACGGGTTTTTGGAGGGAAACCTCCACAGCATCCCTAAGCTGAGGACTTCACCTTCGAAGTTTTTTCTACGAAATAATTAGAAGAATCCCCTAATCCTGCAACCAATAATTAGCAATACCTTTGGGGGAACGTCCAGATAGATTGGTTATGCACCGAGGATGTGTAAGTGTTGTATAAATTATTCACAATTTTTTTTATAAGATAAGGGTATCAAGGGTTAGCAATGTGTTCCACATTGAATCGAAGCTCGAATAGATAATCTCGTTTCACAATTAGCATTGCCACTTACGCTGGAATTGAAATGTTGCAGAGCTCAGCGATCAGAGTTTTCCTCATGTTTCCCAAAGATGGTTTAATTGCAAATTGTAGAAATAATTAAAAATTTACACGATTCCGTGATATCCTTTTTTCTAACGGAACAACAGAGCATCGGTCGGCCCAGTTTCGAGCTTCACTTGCGCCTTTCACTTTGGACTGGGGAGCAGAAAAAAAGAAGCCACGCCAAATACTAAAAGCAAACAACCACTTAACCCACTTACACTACGCCCCGGGTACAGCTTGTTTACGAGAACACCCTTGCACACATCTTCCTCGGGGCTGCTTTGCTCGACCTAACCCTAGGGCTCTCGGTTCATCATCATCGTCATCAGCGCCGTGCATGGGTGTGAATCGATCATTCAATAATCATCGTGATGAGTTAAGTAAAAGCGAAAACGGCATCTTACGCAGAGCGTCACAAGAGTCCTCGGGGTTCTTATCAGTGGCCGCTGATCGGCAAACAACCGGAAAGAAGTGTTCGTTTACAAAATGGAGCATAAAACCACCACAGATGGAGTAAATTTTGGCGTGAGCCCAAAAACGGAGACTGGGACACGGTGCGAGGGTCTGAGTCGTGCCATGAAGTCATCGATTTGCAATCAAAACACGCTATCAAGCGGCTCACCGACTCCACAGTCGCGTCGTTACCGATCTCACGACCGACCGACCGACAGCGAGAGAGATCATACGTTGGCCGGCCCCGACATGGTGGCGCGCGAGCCGTTCGACCGCCTGACCATCTGACCGCCACCGTGACCCACTTTGCTGGGGAAGGACCGCCGCCTCGCCTCGAGCGCAAGGAGGAGGGTTGCTGCGGCTGCTGCTGCTGCTGCTGGAAACCGATCTGTCTCGACACTGCCGCCATTGAGCCACCCGAGAGTCACGGGGCGCATCGCCAATTACAGTTCGAGTGCGCCGTGTACTCGACATTCGGCGGTAACACTCCCCAGTGATCGTGATCGAGCGAGGTAACGAAGAGACGAGGGTCGGTCGGTCGAACCCGAACCCGGCCGGCAGCAGGACGACTTGTGACGAAACTCCACTACTGCGGGGGGATTCGGTGTCCGTTGCATCGATTGGCTCAGAACGGGTGGCTGGTTCTGGTTTATAAGACCTCTCTCTCTCTTGCTCTCTCCGTTGCAGTGTCTGAGTGGTGACCTACAGCAGCCCAGCAGCGGCATACGCGCAACATATCTTAGCACCGACCGGGCACTATCGAAAACTTGTTCCGATACGTTCACGCTTCACGTTGGCCAACACACGTCGACTCCGGAGCCGGATGACCACCGACCGGAGGGTGCCAGCCATGCCAGCGCCACGGATTGCCAACGCGTGTCTGTTTGCGCAAGCTGCCAACCACGTGCCGGGCCGTGCCATGCCATTGGTCGGGTCGGGTGGCCAAGAATCCGTGTCACGTTCTGCAGTCGACTGCTACGAAACCTTTCAGATAGAGCGCACCTTTCCCTGCCGTTCGATTTTTATCAATTCTGCAAAGCGTTTCGCATATTGCTGTTCTATTCTTGTTCTTAATTGGTGGGCTGGGGCGTGCAGCATAATAAGCATGGCCCGGCCCAAGAGCATCGGCTCTGATCTTGGCATAGCACCAGAGCAGCAAACCGGTTCGCCCCGCAATAGGAGCACTTCGTCATCGATGGCCCAATAAATTGGCAACATCGAAAATTGATACCAACCGACCGACCAGCCGCCGCCGCCGCCGGCTTTCTAATTGAGGCTTCCCACCCGAACGGTGGAACGGGTCGCACTTGGGACGATGAGGAGGATAGTGTAGTGCAAAGCGTGCTCTATGTCCAAGCCCCCGAGACACGGCGGCAAATGAAGCCCCATATTGCCGTCGTGGTGCCTGCCAAGAAAGAGTATTTATCAGTCATGACACTGAGTGATTATCCGTAGCCTTCCGATTGGATTATAGTCGATATCTGGATGTTTATGGGAGAACTGTCCACCAGCCACCAGAGCAAATTGAAATCCGGGCCGGTTTCACAGCCAAGGACGATATTTGGGAACCATAAATTAATTGCGAAAACCAGAAGCCGTCGTCGAAGTTCACAATTATTGAGTGCTACGTAGCCCCTGGCAAAGAATTACTCAAACCCGGAACCATAAATCAACCAGCCAGTTAAGTTATTTTCACCCTTGTCGAACATTAATAATATGGTCCATCAATCGTCATACTTATTTATTCATTTATTAATTTATGTATTAGGACATTGAACTAATTCATGCGGTTTTTATTTGATAATTGTGACCTTTTTATATCGTTATTCATGCAACGGAACAAGTAGTAGTCCCAAGGGACAATATCAATCGTTGCAATCGATGCTGGCAGGTCTTTCAAGGTGGCGAATCTTAAAGGAGACCGACTATGAAAAAGTGCAGTTGTGCAAGAGTCCCAAAGATTACGATTAGGGTGCTGATTACGATAGGACTGCCATAGAAAATCACACAAAATAAATTTGCAATTGAAGTATTTTAAATAGACCCGGATCCGTTTAATGCATTCGAATTTTCGAGACGTTCTGATCGACTGAACTAAACTCTGCCCCACGAGCTCGAGAATTAAAATATTCATATTTTGATCCAATTCGTGTCTGGGGTCACGTGTGAAGCACAAAACTTGACACAGGAATCCATGGTCAACGTGGTCCACACAACGGTGGGATGATGTTGCAATCCCTTCTTCGCTCTCTGGCCGGTTAGGATTATGATTCATTTCACATTCATATGTTAATGTTCGGATGATCTTGGCCACCAGCCGTCGGAAAGACCGCTCGGCAGGATGCTTCAGCCGGTCGCCGGTGCATGGCATTGGACATCGATTGCTACTCCGCATACTCGTTGACCTTAAGCTTCGGGGCCGGGGCTCTGCTGGGACCGTGAAAATGGGATGCACAGGATGTGCTGCGTGTCCATGCTGCCACGCCACGGAGCCGGATACGAGCGGCGCAGTCCGGAAGCAATGCACTCATATATTCCCATTATTACGTTATTATGTGCATCTTCATCTGCTCCATTGCATCATCATCGCGCCAAAGCGCCTCGATGGCCGCGGACGAGAATTCATTAACCCTCGGTTATCTTTTGCTGCGCTGCGAGAGAGACAGAGAGCGTACGGCACACAGTCGCGCGGTTATTGCCACGACGGCGGTGATAACCAGCGAGCATCGCCCGCCCTACGAAGGTGGGTCGACCCTCGGCGAACACTCCCCCCAGGGGGCAACCTATCTGCGATACTACTACGCCGTTGGCGCGGGTGCTGGCCACCGAAGCGCAAAGAGTTTGCATCATTGAGATTGATCACTTTCGCTAAGGATGCTCCGCGCCAGTTGCAAGTTTGTCGAGAACTTGCGGAATTTTATTACCGCAACGCAGCGTCGTTGCTCGTTGCCATTTCCGGGCTGGAATGTCCTGCATGAAGGCATCCATGTCTGTATGAACTATACGAAATATTTTAATTACTGCTTGCGATTTTTCCTTATGATTATGACTCTGACGAAAACAAGGTACGGAATCGGAGAAGAAAACAAGAAATATTGGATGGAAAAAGGAATAAAAATAGAAGATAAAATGAAACAGTTGTAAACCTCAATATTGCATTACACAAACGAAATCGAAAACAATCTTATCAAGATAAAAGGAATTGATTGAGGATTTAAGGAACGTGTAGCACAGTGGCTCGGTATAATTTGTTTTGAACCACATAAAAAAACCGTTAAGTAAATTAAGAATAGAGAATAAGAAGCAAAGGGAAGTACCACTCACAGAACACAGAAGAGGGTTGCAACGACGGTAACCTACATCCTAAACTGACGGGGCTAAAAATTGCGAAAAACTTGGCCCACCGATCTTGGCGGCGGTCATAAAAATATCGTTTTCACAGCATAATTCCCGAGCTCGCAGCCCAACTGCACTGCGAACCACCGAAGTTGCTCCATCCGTTCGAACGCCAGGAGATCGCGATCATGCTGCACACGGCCTGCAGAGAGTGTTGCACCAAGAACGACGACGGATTTGCGCAAATAGCATTTTACACCATCTAAGCCATCGCGCGCCCAAGCCTCGCGCCAGCCTAAGCATGATGATGTGCGATCACCACCATCAGCACCCGACGACGACGACGACGACGGCGACCACCACCGAGAGACGCACTCGAAAGTGGCAGAACGGGTTTTGCTCTAAACGAGGCCACTGCGCCGTGCCACCGTAAATTCTAGCTCCCTCCGAAAGGGTGGCGCACAAGGGTGACGACGGTTGCTGCCGTACCTTCGGATCGGTTTCCTAACCTAACCTCACTGCTGCTGCCACTTCCATTTACGGGCTTCCTCGGTCCGGAGCGGTTCCGTGGAGAAAACCGATCCAATACGCGACGAGCCACTCCAAATTGACTTCAATCTCTCGCGCTCTAGGAGGAAACGGTGCCCCACAGATTGGCACGCGAACGAAAGCGAAATCGAGGGCGCGTCGGGTCGCGTCGCGGAATCAAACCGACACTAGCGCTAGGGCTACTCTCCGATAGCGAGGGCCGCCGAGGGGGTTGCCGGGCAGGGTGGCACAGACACAGCGAGAGAGAGAGAGAGGGGGGTACACGCACCGGTAGAGGTCGCAATTGCACCACCACCACCAACACCACTAGCAGCAGCAGCAAAAAAGTGAAAGGTGCCCACCACCAAAGATACACATCCTCATCGTCGTCGCTCCGCGGTAAGGAAGCTCCGCGGTAGGGCTTGCCGTGGAAGGAGGGAAACAGGAACAGAGGGCAGCAGTGGCGGACACGGCGGTCAGATGTGGGTCGCCGGGTGGTACGCGCACTCCGATCACTTATGGCCATCGGCGAAGCGAACGAGACTCACTCAAGTAGGGTTCGGCCGCTAAACTCACAAAAAGGGTAATTTGCCGAAGCTTGTAGGCCCCCGGTCGCTCGGTGAGGGGGCGCGGCGCAACACAAATGGACTGGGCCGATTCCGAAACGGCCTCACGCAATTTGTTTAGGACCCCAAAAAGCGATCCCTACGCAATGAGCCGTCGCCACATGTGGTGAAAATGTGTGTACACTGCACTGTCAATAAATGGTTTCCTTTGAAAATTGGACCATAAATGAGTAGAGCGTGGGTTATCAGTAGGCCCTCATTATCAGCTAGCTAGATAGCCTACTTGTTAGAACAGGGCCGTAGCCGTGTGTTCTCGGTACTTTTGCATTCCAGTTGGTGAAGTCAACTGATGAGTTCGAACTGACAACTTTCGCAAGCGAACCAATAAATCGATAGTCTATGCTGTAGGACGATCTAGGGACGAAGCACGAGGCATAGGAGTAGAACAGATGTAAAACAACCCGTGAAGAGTCTTGCCACATTGTCAGACTGAGTTGCCTCAGAAGAAGTTGCGGAAATTTGTATCAAGACTAAAGATGTGATGTTGTCGAGAGAGATCGATAAAAGACCAACTAAAAAAGCTGAGCTGGCGGAAGAATGTCCTTGTGCTGACCACTGGAGTTATCCCTAAAACCAGACTCCGCTTACCTTGCTTCATTGGTGTGTGGGCTTTTGAATGTTTCTTCTCTCTGTCTGCTGGTAATGGATCTCTTATCTCGCCTATACAATAAACCTTGGCTCAATGGTTGACATATTTTACTCTCATTTACAACCGACATTGGTATACGATTCGATGTCCGTCAGCGGTTCTCGATGGTTTCCAGTTACCCGGCTAAAGGTTGCACAAAGCCGCGACCAGGATTAAGGTGTTTCCATTCACTTCTTTAGTTGAAGTACGCAAATTCGCTATCGATAGTTGGGGTTTGTTTTAAAATTTATGGTAATATGTGCCAAACTCAAGTTTAAGTATGTTTTTATTTGTAATCAGTAACCAAAACATAAGTTACTGAATTGAAAACAGTCCGCTTACTGCATTGAATGATAGAACTTACAGAGCCTCGCTCGGGGTCAAGGTTTGTAAACTTTTAACGAACTTATTTAAAGTTCGTTAAAATTTGTCCGCACCACAAAGCGAACCACAGAATATAGAAAACAATGAGTATTTAATTTGTGTCATCAATTTCGATCAACTCAAGGATCTCCGCTTCGAACAATCAGGGACACTGTGTTCATTTTCATCTTCGGATATGTGCACCAAAGGTTTCCTTGTATCTTAAGCACAGCCACCCAACCGGCATTAGGCATAGGCCCCCGAAGTGTGACTGCCAATTGTCACGAAGCAACCTAGCATAGGTAATGCCCAAACGAAAGGCCGGAAAAGGTTTACTTCCCATCGGACAATGCGCGATGGGAGATGGCAACCAAAGGCTCTCGCACACATTATCTCCTGGCTGGCAAGATCCGGCGCTGCGGATTGATTGCCATGGTCATGGGCGACAGCCAGCCCAACAGCGTAGCGAGGGCCAGATATGCTGATGGGGCACCAGCCAGCCAAGCATCAAGAGTCATTCACGGGGCCATCGGAAAGACCCTCAGGGGGGTAGCGCGCCCACCACAAATGTCACGGTGGGCGTGAGTTGGTTTCGCTCAATTTTATTCTATACACACAGAGATCGGAGACGTGCGGATCGGATCACCCGCTTCTGCTCCACCACCACCACCGTCAACACGATCGTCACGAACCCCAGAGTCCAGAGACCCAGGTGCTCCGATATGATGCTCCTTTCACTCCGGGCTCGGTTGGCTCTTTTGCCTGGATATCACTTTCACTTCTGTGAACGTGACACGCCGCCGACCACTGCTGCCGTTACTTTATTAGCAAAACCGTTCCAACAACGTGTCACGGAGGTCCCGCACAACCGAGAGGGCGCCTTCGTCCTCCTTCTCACAAAAGTGAAATGCTTTCCCGCCCATTAGCACGTTCGTGCTGGATGCTTTTTCTATGCTGCCGCTTCAGTTGTTTTTTTCGTTTTAGCACTTGCAGTCCTCCTCCGGGTGTCGCGGCCGGCTGCCGGATCACTTTGTCGCTAATTGATAGACCAAACCAACCCGACCGTCCGCCCGCCCGGAAAGCTGTCCCACGCTCATTGCTGGGGCCAAATTTCTGCGGGTACACGAAGCGAGAAGGTTGGAAGAGTGGGTCCAAGTTTCCCGTTGGACCATGGCCACTTTCTCTTCGGGCGTTAGTCAACCATCGGAAAGTGTGAAGCATGCCAAAAATCACTTCATACAAAAATCCAAAAATTGAATACACGTCAATGAAGGGTTTTTTCTTTTACAATCAACCGGCATTTGAATATTTTATTGAAGGTTTTATCGACTAGCGATCGAATCAGTTGCAAATGCACAACGTGTACAGCTGTACAAGGTCCTCATCCTTTGCTGCTAGGAGTTACATGAAAAATACAGACCGACAAATTACTCCAAAAGCATTACCATTAATAAATATGCTCCGTCTCATAGTAGACCTTACTTATTTTACATCTTTCAAGGAAATTATGAATACAACGATCTATCGGATCTATGGGACGATCTAATGAATTCCCTTTCAGTGATTCTTGACGTGGTTTTCTTTAAGGAACAATTGTAAATCTCTTTTGTTACTTTTATTAGTCCTATCAACAAAGACCCAAAAGTTAGGGCAACAACTTACTAAGTGAATTGACGAAAAAACTTCGTTGAAAAACAAAAATCTTTCAAAAGATGAAACATTTAGCCCAGAACTAAATTCACCAAAAAACCCTCTTTTTCTCGAAACATAATGCTTCCATTTCCATGCTATTTATCATTTAAAATTATTCGATTAGAAATGCATTTAGAATTGATCCGAATCCGAGTTGATGGTGCGATGCTCCCATTGGAAGGGCCCGTGGCGCCGTTTGCACAATCGGATCGGATCCCAGCATAAAAAAAACCCACAAACGGCGCTATTTTATTGGCCTGGGCGTGCAAACATGAATTGGTTTTCGCAAAGCCTTCGCGAAACAACAAAGCTCGGGCACGATACAAGCGCAAAACCCTGACGACGACACCCGCCGGCCGGAGACGACGAAAACTTTTTAACGTCCTGACAGCGGCGCGGCCCGCACATTTAATGACACCGCAATAAATACGAACACTTAAGTGCGAGCATAATGCCCGCAAAACGACGCAATTTTCTAGCTCCGACGCCTTTGCCCCCCGTGGGCCCCCGATGATGCACACGCAATGGTTAAGTTGAGCTCCCCGAAAAAAGGAACAACAAAAGTTTCGTGAAACTGTGCTAAACCCACGTCGAACGCCCGGAAGAAACGCGCGGCACAAAAAGCGGCGCCCACAGCGTGAGAAGAAGCATGAATTATGTTTGCATGCGCCAACGTGGGAAGTTCGAGCGCTCCGAGAGGGACTGTGGTGCAATTCGACTCGGAATAAATTGAATCATTACTTCAATATGCTCAGTAAAAACCAACGCCACCGGACCAGCGTGGGCGGACCCGTGTGCAAAATTAGAGGCGCGTCCACTCTCTTTCGCTGCGGAAGAAGCAACCGAATCTTCATCAGCTGCGGTCCACCAGGTTCAGCATAGAAATTAAAGGCTATCCGGCTACCCATCTCGCTAGATGATCGGTCTTTTCAGTCTCTTGCCAAGATGCCAATGCCCATGAAATCACCACCGGCGGCCGTCCAAAAGTTGAACAAAAAGACAAAGCCTATTTGCCAGCCGCGCCAACATAGCTCACCTTTTCCAAGGCAAGGAGCACCGTCATTCCGGGCTAATCATTTCCTTGATATACTTTTCTCTTTTTGTGGACTCCTTTGTGACTTATGGTTCATCTTGTGCCTTTTGCCCACCGGGCGCCATCGTTCAACAAAGAGCGCCGCCCTTAATAGAGCCATTGCCACCGCAAATGGTGAAAACATTGCGATCTCCGTCAAATTGGACCATAACCGGCGGCGGGAATGGAGTGCGCCGTACACAATATTTGCGTGGTTGTAAAGCTCATGAATTTAAAGCTCATACATCTTGTTGGGTCACCCCTAGATGGCCCCAATATCGTAGTTGATCGCGCGAGCACTTCCAGAGTCAGTAACTTCTCCCAGGGCACACGTAAATTTCACTCACAATTTCTGGAACGTGATCGGTTTACTAACAGGAAACGCGACATTTACTGAAAGTTGACCGAGCAAAACCGGGTCCGCTTTTGACTACTTTACATCGGAATCACTCGTGCAGCGTTAATTGGAAAATCGCTAAACGGTGACCAACCTAAGATTACACAACTCCTTAATTATGCGCGGTGGGAATTCGAAAGATAGGGCCCGACATGCACACGCAGCTATAGCAATTTTACAGGCAACAACCAGCATATCTTCGGCTCAACCATTTACTACCGTTTTAGGCGAGATTTTATACGGCCCTCCAGAAGGAGATAAACAAATTGAATCATAAATCAGTCACCGAGCACGAAGAGAGGCAGCACAAAACAAGATAAACATACATGATAAAATTCAAATTGACTTAAGAACCGAACGAAAACAGCGGGATTTTGTGCCTGATCTTCCGGCCCATCGGCGGCTTGGGCTCGTAAATCGTGTGAAAAGACAACCGTGTAGCTCCTCCAGTTACCAACCGCTCAAGATCGTTGATATACCTTACACGCTTAGTCAGCTAGCCCGGGAATCGTCACCGGCCACAAATGTAGGTCAATCATTGGAGAAGCGCTAGACGGTTCGGTTGTAATTTTCTTCCGACGATTGAACCAGTGACCAGGGAAATCCAAAATTCATTGCAGACGAAATAAATCATGCTTCGCCGGCATCGTAACTTTCTAGAAGGTCCAAAGGCCACCATTTGCAAGTGATTCACCCAACGATATGCAGAAAGACCGATACCGACCGATTTTGCTGGAGTCAAACCATTACACTCCCCCAGGCGCCCATCGGAACCGGACAGAAAACACAAACCAACCCACACGATACGCCATCGGGCCGCCCATCAGGGAGCAGCAGTCGGAATGAGGGCACTGGTTCAAGTGCAAACTTGGCCGATGTTCGCGTGGCCCATTCGCGGGGCAAAATGGAAAACATACGGCCGTAGTGGCGCGGCACGGCGGAAGTTTGTCGTTAACCCACAACACAAATCGGCAAACTATTGATTTGTTTGTAAAATAAAAGTTTCCCTCCCGGAGCCCTGTGGTACGGGCAGCAAATGGAAAAAAGGGACTGCTGCCGTTGGAAGCGATGATAAAACCAAAAGAACCAAGTCGTTGTTTGGCCGAAAAGTTTTCAGCTTCACAGCGAGAAAGAGAGAAAAAGATCTCACGAAAAGTGTGTTTTTAATTCCGTATCACAACGGTTCGGCCTTAAAATGGTCCAATTTGATTTGCATCCAAATTTGAGAATAAGAATGGTACAATAATATTAACATTAACAATTAGGTGTGTTATTCATCGAATTTCCTTCCCAATGGTGAGACCCGAATTGTTCCATTTGGTGCCTAATCGATCCCGCCGTAGATAGAGGTTCCTTGAAGTTTAATTAAAAGCTCTGCTCAACTGTCGCAAATGTTAACAAGCGCTAAAGAAGCATTTTCGTGTGGCCGCGTAACAAGGCGACCGGGGCATCGAAGATGCCCCCGATAGTTAATCTACGCTCACGACAATTCGAATTGTTCGGTGAGAAGGTGTCTCGTAAGGCGCACCTCATTAGGATAACGAACCGCACTTATCACCCCGGCCAAATTGCATTTTAATGCGATTTGCCGGAATTGCCCAAACACCGCGCCGAGGCGTTAAAGTTTTATAAATTAGCGAATGAAAGATACACGGTGAGTGCAAGGCCAAGGCCTTAACGCCCCGGCCGTCCATTGCCGCATCGGCATTCTTTTTCGCCACAGTTGCGAAATATATTGCAAAACCGATGGCATGGCGCGATGTCAACTTCTTTTTCGCTACACACCAGCGCAGCTGCTGCTGGGCATAGAGTTTGCAGTTCGCTGCGACGCCCAATGCTAATCGCGGGCTCTAACGCTAACGGGTCGTGTGTGCTCCGCCACGCCACGGTCGATGCTATCAATGGAAACCTTGAACTGTTCACCATTTAAAGGCAGGTTTACACACATTTGCATAGGCGTTCTCCGATGGCCGCCGATGGATCGTTGGGGGCCCGCTGGGAGGCGATTCGGACGAACACGGTCCCATATCAGGCTCTCGGGCTGACGGCGCTGGCACAAGCAGGAGCGCACTCGGAGCCCCCAAGGCAGCATCGGTCAATTCGTTTGGCACCCGCCGGACATGGACGAAAGCGAGCTGAAATAATTGTGCTGTGCCTAGCGGGGCCCGGAACAGGACGCAGCATCCGAAAGCGCTAGGGAATGCCCCCGCCGAAGGAGTCCGAACAGGAATCGTTTCGAGAATTTATGTAACTCCCGGTTATTGGAGCCGTCCCAGGGCCGCGCCAATCTTGATTGGGGAACTACATTTCTACAACAACAAAAAAGAGATTGAATTAAAGAAGAACGATGGAACGTAACCAACATATTGAAGAAGAGGGCCACCCAGTTTTTGCCAACACATTTGGCAGAAAATGCATGACCCTCTAAGTCGAACTTGTGGACGCCCCCCTTTCGTGGAGTGGAGTCATCCAGCGGGACCACAACATACGCCCCGTGCCATTGATGCAACAAAGGTGTTCCACATTGGGTACACACAGCAGCAGGACCAACCCAAAGTCTTCCGAACATTCCGTGGCCGTAACCGGGCGTCCGAAAGCCGACGGCCACGCGGCAGAGAGAAAGAGAGAAAGTGGGCCAAGCGCCGGCACAGGGAGAGAGTGTAAAATCGGCCGGGGAAGCGACGACCTGCCGAAAGCAGGCCAACCGCTCGCAGCATGGTGCCGGGTGGTGGGATGGCCGCGACCGCCGCCGGTTCGTAAGCAAACTGTGCGTGTGTGGGAGCGTATCGGGCAGGACTCCCTGCCTGCCTGTGGAGCCTGTGTGTCGGGTGGTGCCGTCTCCGGTGCCTCGAACAGCACCGGTTCTCCCGCTCACGCTCCGACGGCGAAAGCTCACTTCTCACGCGGATGCATCTCGCCGAGTGCGTATGTTGTGCTCATTACTCGCCCGCTTGTTGTTTTTTGTCGCTGGTTCTGGTGCGAGCATTTTCCTCTCCAAACTCATGTGCGTATCCTTCCCCATGTGTATGTGAGGTGAAAGGCGCCCCTCACACGCCGTGACTTCTTTATCGGCGGTGGCAAACCCACACGACCAACAAACGGCACCCGTTTGCGAGCGTGTCTCGCAGTGGAAATCTTCCGTTTTCTGCAAACTCTAAAAGTGCGCTTACCTTGGCGACGGCCGGTCGGTCGCTGGGTCTGGCCTTAGCCTTGGTCGCTGGAGCGTGACGAGGGGGTCGCGTTGTCGCGTAGGAAGGAAGAGTAGAGCCACCGGTTCCGGTTCCGAACGGGAGAGTTTGTTGGCTCAAAGCTCTTCACTTGACTTGACCTCACCACTTCCTGTGGGCTTCTTGTCGTTTGCTTGTCGCCGTCGCCACTACCGGCCAACAACCATGATAATCCGTGAACGTCGTGCGGCAGCTTCCGGAACCCTGAATTGGATGCGTGTTCACCACGGTTTCACGGATTCGATTCGACCCCACCGGCTCACACAGCCACGCACATATCAACCGGCGCAAAGAGCGATTTGGCGAAATTATAGCCTTTTCCGGGAACACGACACCCAAAAGGAAAGCACTCACAAGCTTCACGCGCAGCTTCGAGTGTTTGACGCGTGGCCCGGAACAGCTGATTCCCTGTTGGTACCGTATTTTCACGAGTTTCTGCAACACCTTGTCACGCACACAGGCACACCGGGAGCAAACAAGCAACCAAAAGGACACGGCGATCACACCGAGTGACGCAAGGAAACTGTACCTCACCGAACGGGGTAGACGGTCGCTGCGGAACGGAAACAACACACCCGTTCAACTGGAGCACATACGTATTTATGCGCATGTATTTCACGCGTGCATAGGGATCAAGCAAGCTGCGGGCATTCTCGACAGCATCGCTCTAAAAGCGTCTTAAAAATTCGCTCTCAAAATCACTGTCTCGCACTCGCTCTTCGCTCCATTGCCAGGTTCCGATGAGCATTTCCATTTTAAGATCGCCACGATCCAAGTTACGATAGAAACGTTCACAAACCTGACTTTGAATTTTCGAACTTGACAACCTTACCCACTTTTTTGGTTCTCATTCTCACTCTTCCGGCGAGTGGGAGTGCGCGATGAGCGGAATCCGCTCGCTCCGAGAGCTTTGGCATTCTCACAGCGCGAGTGAGCGAGCGAGGCACAGTGTGTTCGGTCATCGACCGTTGCTTGCGAATCAGCTGGTGATCACGATTTTTGGGCAAGTTCGCCTTCGCCGAAGGCCCAAAAAGTGCGTTCGCTTGCCAAAGGTTGTAAATTTACAGCAAAACACTTCAAATACCGTTTCTCACCTCAAGCTCACCAGAGTGAGATGATCTCACGCGCGAAGTGAGCGGATTTGGCCGAGAAGCTTTCTGTGGTCACCGCTTTTTTCGGACGCCCTGCCGGGAGGGAGCCGATTCAATATTTACGAAATAGAACTGTTTTCCTCGTTAAAAAAACCTTTTCGTCACCAAATGTCTAACCACCAATGTTGAACAAAGTTTCGAAACCGGTCCGTGAGCCGTGTGATGAGAAGTCGTTGGAGAAACGTTTCCGAAGGGTAGCTGTCATTGTCATACATTGTGGCACCGCTGACTTCTGCCGTTGCCAGAAGGAAACTATGCCGGGGTGATATTTTCGTACGCATGCAAAAATGAACTACGCTTCATAAGCACTCTAGCCACAAATACATTAAGAATACACAGATTGTACTAAACGTAGGGGGTGATATAAAACAATTCGTAAAATGGGTGCGATACAAATAAAATGGTGCGAATGTGCAGCACAACTCACAAAAAACCCGGTACGGAACCGTTCTACGATCCGCACATCATACAGTCGTCCCTATTTTCCAGCGAGCAGACCATCTCCGCCATTCGCTGGTTTCGGTCCGCCATCGAGCCATTCATCTGGGACTCCTGGTCCGTTCCGTTCGCTTCATTCGCAGGGCGGCGAGGAGTGCTGCTGTTGCTACCGTTGATCAGCGAACGTTGCATTTGGGCGGTCGGAGGCGACCCTTCAGCCAGGCTAACTTCAGCTGTACCGTTCATTGATTGGCGGCTTGCGTTCAGCTGCTGACTAGTCGAACCCTGCAGCTTCGACTTGTCGACCGTGAACTGGATCGCGTTCACCGCCGGCTTCGTGCGCAAGTAGTACATGCCGGTCTTCAAACCCATCTTCCAGCCGTAGAAGTGGATCGACGTTAGCTTGCCGTAGTTTGGTTCCGCCACGTGAATGTTGAATGATTGCGACTGATCGATGAAGGCACCACGGTCCGCGGCCATCTTGATGCAGGTTTTCACCGAGATCTCCCACACCGTTTTGTACAGATCGCGGATGTGCTGCGGTATCTCCTCGATCTGCTGTATCGATCCGTTGTGCGCCAGGATTTGGTTTTTCATATCCTCGTCCCACAGATCCAGCTCGGTCAGATCCTTCAGCAGGTGATGGTTGACCACCTGGAATTCACCCGACAGCACCCGGCGATTGTAGATGTTCGATGTGTACGGTTCGAACGACTCGTTGTTGCCCAATATCTGTGCCGTCGATGCGGTTGGCATCGGTGCGAGCAGCAGGGAGTTCCGGACCCCGTGGATCGCAATCTTTGCCTTCAGCTCGGTCCAATTCCACAGCTCCGTTGGCTTCTTGTCCCACATGTCATACTGCAAGATGCCCTTGCTAACTGGACTTCCGGCGTACGTTTCGTACGGACCGTCCTTCTCGGCCAGCTCGCAACTCGCTTCCAGTGCACCGTAGTAGATGGTTTCAAAAATTTGCTGGTTCAGCTTCTGTGCCCCTTCGCTTTCGTACGGTAGGCGCATCAAAATGAACGCATCGGCCATCCCCTGGACGCCGATCCCGATCGGTCGGTGACGCATGTTGGAACGTTTCGCCTCCGGCACCGGATAGAAATTGACGTCGATGATCTTGTTCAGATTGCACGTCACAGTCTTGGCCACGTGCTTCAGCTTTGCGAAATCATACGTCCGATCCGGTTTCACGAACATGTTGAGTGCAATCGACGCCAGGTTGCACACCGCGATTTCGTCCTTCGACGAATACTCAACAATCTCCGTGCACAGGTTCGAACATTTGATCGTTCCGACGTTCTGCTGGTTGCTCTTCCGGTTGCACGCGTCCTTGTACAGCATGTACGGGACGCCTGTTTCCACCTGCGATTCGATGATCGCGAACCACAAATCTTGTGCCTTAACCTGGCGAATGAAACGCCCCTCCTGTTCGTATCCCGTGTACAGCTTTTCAAACTCCTCGCCCCACGATTCAGCCAGCCCGGGACAATCGTGCGGGCACATTAAGCTCCACATCTCGTTCGCCTCGACACGCTTCATGAACAGATCGGGAATCCAGAGTGCGTAAAACATGTCTCGGGCGCGCACCTCCTCCTTACCAGTGTTCTTTTTTAGGTCCAAAAACTCAAACACATCTCCGTGCCACGGTTCGAGGTAGATGGCGAATGCACCCGGCCTCTTGTTACCGCCCTGATCCACGTACCGTGCCGTGTTGTTGTAGACGCGCAGCAACGGCACCAGCCCATTGGAGATGCCATTCGTTCCCCGGATGTACGTTCCCTTGGACCGGATACAGTGCACGTTCAGCCCGATGCCTCCGGCCGATTTCGAGATCAATGCGCACTGCTTGAGCGTATCGTAGATGCCCTCGATACTGTCGTCCGACATGGTCAACAGAAAGCAGGACGAAAGCTGCGGACGCGGAGTGGCCGCCGCAAACAGGGTAGGCGACGCGTGCGTGAAGTAACGCTCCGACAGCAGATTGTACGTCTCGATGGCCGCCTCAATGTCCTCGCCGTGGATACCGATGGCCACACGCATCAGCATGTGCTGTGGACGCTCAACGATTTTGCCCTTGATCTTCAACAAATACGAGCGTTCCAACGTTTTAAAGCCGAAGTAGTTGTAGCTAAAATCGCGATCGTACACTATCGCCGAGTTCAGCCGATCCGCATTGTCCATGATCACTTTGTAGTGAAAATCCGAGATCATTGGAGACTTTATTTTCAGGCATTCGTTCTCCATCATGTACAGATCGTGCATAACGTCTGTGAAAACGGAAAACAATAATATTGAAAATTTAAGCACAGTTGGTAGGATGCTTTGTGTTATAGAATTGAGCAATAATTATTCTGTTACTTCAATCCGTAAAACAATTGTTAAATTCTGGAAATATGTAAGCGATCTCTGTGTCGGTTATTGTTGCAATGATCTTAAGGATCTTAAAATAAAAACAACAACAAAAAGTTAAAATGTAACGAAACAAATTAAACTATTAGTGGGAGTTAAAATTGATAACTTATTAGCAAAAGAGAAGTTTCGCAATTGTCCCCTTTCATGCATTTCTGATCCATGCTCCATGATCAATCCATGAAAATTCATGTATCTGTACCAATACGGGAATGTTCATGTACAAAAGGGACGCCATGCTGGTACGGCTCACGCACACCAGGGCAATTTGCACCATCTGCGCTTTGTACATATTTGCCCCTGCAATCTTGCAAGGACGGGACACACTTACCGGAAAATTGTTTCTTTGTTTCCTTGTGCAGATTCGACACAACAAGGCGCGCTGCAAGGATCGCGTAATCGGCATGATTTGTTGTCATAGTAGCAGCTGTCTCGGCGGCCAAATTGTCCAGTTCTTGCGTGGTTACGCCGGAGTAAATTCCACTTATGACCTTCAGAGTGATTGTAACCTATTTGAAAGGCGAAACGGGTCGGCAATAAAACGTGGCGATGAGGAGATGGGAAAACAATTGTTGATAAACACTTTTCGGATTGACAACAACAACCGATCCTTTCAGGACGACGAACCGAACGAGACTGAATGGGAAGGAAAGCATGAATGGCAGGACCTCCCGTACCCTTTGTTCAAAGCGCATCCCACCGGTGCCTTCGTTCCATGTTCCCTCTACCACTTACCGGATCAACAAAGTCCATATTCAGGCCATAGCATAGCTTCTGTATCCTCGAAGTGATCTTATCCAGGTGAACTTCTTCCTTGCGCCCGTC
Source organism: Anopheles bellator (assembly GCF_943735745.2). NCBI lineage: Eukaryota > Metazoa > Arthropoda > Insecta > Diptera > Culicidae > Anopheles > Anopheles bellator. The sequence goes on from NC_071286.1 coordinate 65,206,559, forward strand.
TTTAGTGGGATGAAAGTGAAAGAAAAAGGGAAGCCAACAGACCATGGTTGTGACTCCGCTGATGGGGCCGATCTTGGCCGTGCGAAACTTACCTCGCTTGAAGACGTACATTTTGCTTGATTTCAACACCATTTCGACAGTTTTTGTATTACTGACTTACTCAAGCACACAACACGCAGTACGGATCACTGAGGGAATAGTTATTTCAGTAGAACAATCTAGCAAAAGCCCCAACGAGCACACCGACGATCCGCAGCGAACGAAAACCAACAAAAGAATGGAGCGGCGAAGCTGCTTTTCGCGCAAATTTGCGCACCGTTTTGACAGCTCACGTCAGGCAATTTTGTTTCGAATTTCTAAACCCTACCGATGACAGCGCCATTCGTTGCAACGGTGAATATTCAAACTAAACATTTGAATGATTCGTTTCCATCGCCGTTATCTGAGGGGCTCGAACTTCGACAATCCATGAACGGTATCGACACGGGTAGCGGTTCCGGTGGAAGTGACGCCAGTCGGTACAACTCCAGTGCGGTTGGCCACCAGACGTACTCATCGAACACTCCACGTTTCATAGTCCCCCGGAGTAGGTATTTGCAGCCAAAATTGAACACACTTTCCGCCGTTTCCAACAAACCACCAGAAGTGGCGCTCCAGGTGCCGTGGACTTTCACGTCGCCGAGTGAAAGAACTACCGGACCTTCCAGAGAACCGGCATTCCAGGCTCCTTTTAAGCGTAATCCACTCTCCGCAAACACATAAATTCCAACGCCGTGCTTTTGGCCGAAACACCAGTTACCCTTGTACACGTCCTGATTTGCATATCGATACACACCGTATCCGTGGCGCACTCCGCGAGACCAATCACCATCGTACCTCGAGCCATCCGGATACCGCTGGCAGCCTCGGCCATGTTTGTGGCCCTTGCGAAAATTGCCGTCAAAGCGGTGGCCGGTTTTTTGACTCAGTGTGCCGTACCCATGAAACACACCTCTACGGAAGGTGCCCTCATATCGATCGCCATTCACCAATTTTGCTCTTCCACAGCCGGATGGTTGGTTCTCTTCGTTCCTCTCGCCTTCATAGTACTGCAACGTGCAACAGTGACAGTGTTGTGGGTCATTTTACTTGATTTCGGAATCAATACCAACCCTAATTTCGATGGCTTCCTGCAACTCGGTGGGGTTTGGCGAAAGTATTTCGTCACTGCCTTTCTTACTGGGCTCCCGCCCGGGGATTGAGATGCTTTTGGATTGATTTGGACCCTCTAGGGGAAAAACGTCTGAATTTGTCATGCTGTAAATCGTACTGTTCTGGAATATGAAATTAACGCTACTAGATGTACTGAATCTTAAAACAAAACCTAATTTATTTTCTCTAATTGTTTACCTAAGGTATCGAAACAAAAGATGTACATGAAGATGACCGTATGACATGACTAAATATAAATGTCTAATTATAAAGAGAATTGTTTTTATGGTTAGTTAAAAAAGCGATCACACAATCGAAATGTCGTTTGATAGGAACAATTGAAACACAGTCAAACGCATGATGCGCATTTATCATACGGATTTCAACCGCTCAAGTGGCCGCTATTTTTACAATCAAGATTTATTTGTATTAATTTTTCATTCTATTTGCTACGCTTTGAGTTGATGCCGGGATCCGAATTGCTCTAAAATCTCACCAATTTCGATACATGCATCGCCCTAGCTTTGATTGAAGAGGCTAAGCAGCGCCTGCTTTTCCTTCTCCTTTTTCCGCACTGCCTCGATGCTGCGGTTTTTCCAGGTGCTCTTGCGCAGCTTAATGGGCCGACTGCCAACGTACCGTCCTGTGGAAGAAACATTTGGGAAGAAGCGAAAGTTGTAGCGCTGATTTTAGAGAATGGCCAGTGGGAACAATACTAGCAGATGCGTTAAGTTGCAATGGGTAAGAGAAAACAACTTTGAACGGTCGTCCAAACAAGTTCTGGTTCCTGTCACCGCCAAGTGACATTTTTAGGTCAAGGTGCTTCAAAAAGTACCACACACGTGACCCAAATGACACTTCCGTATGGGCAATGCAGAACGAGAAAGTTTGCGGATTCTAACATAACTTATTTTGCGAAAGTTTAAAAAAGCCACACTGAAACGGATCTTGAACATGAAGCACCAGATCCCTGAAAGATCTCCTTGGCGGTTCGTTTACTGCCCTACTTGGCAACGGACACTCGTATGGACACAAATTTCGTCTAATCTTCGAAAATAGGAAAGTGTTCATTATTGTCATCAGAGAATCGCACCATCGAGACCGCGAAAAGGAAAGGTCCGTCCACCCGAAGGATTCACATGAATTGATTTCCCCGAATCCCTTGGAATGGTAACAGTCCTCAGTCAATTTCCATCCGTTAGGCACAGTCGATATCAATAGACCAATAGTGAAAGTGATAGCCAATGGTTCCTAGAACACACCGGAATTTGTCGTTTACCACGCGGTACGGGGTGTCGTTTCATATCGTATGCCATCACGACGAAGTGTTGACAATACAATCATCACCGATCCGTCTGAGTCCATCCTTCTATTGCGCCAGTTTGGGGCCTTCTTCGGTGGGCCACACCGCTTACTATGCACCGTTTCTGGCAACCGACCGGAGAGCGGTGTAATTGATGCTGAATATTCCTCTTCCTCTAACCCAACCTAAAAGACTGTCCTTTTTGACGGTCGGGTATGTTTTCTGTTTACCGCTAGTTCGATTTAACGGAGTCGGAGATGTCGGATCGGGTGAAGGGAAGGTGCAACAACTACTGTGGATGTTTACGCTCTCTCCGTGAACCGTGGCAACGTCGCGAATGAATTTTAAATTACGACGCAAACGATTACCGATTGCAGGTACGGCCGTTCCCGAGGTGACACTTGACGTACATATGTCGGCCTTGACGAGGACACGTTTGTCGTCGGTTTGGTTGTTTTTAGATTAATTTTTTCGCAGTGTTTTACGCCAGAATGCCCTCGATTGCCCCCGGGAGGGTGGCGATCATCACTCGTAGCATCCTGGGTGGTAGGGATGCGCCACGCATCCATCTTCGATGATGGATCACCTTGCGTGCGGATTAATTTGGCCCCTTCTGGCGAGCTGGTGGCTCGGTTTTCCTGGAAAAATCCCTAATTTTGCGCTTATGACTAGATGATTCACCCCCAAATAATGGTCCCCTAAGAAAACCTATGGTCAAATTGTACTTTCCGTAAAGCTTTCTGTTTTCGCTTACATGAAACCCTGCAATCGAAGAAAATGGTAAAAACATTGAAATTGTATTCTTTTTCACAGTGCCAGCAGAGCAATAGCAAAGAAACCAGTTTTCCGATTCGCTGGAATAATGCGTGGAATGAATAATGCAATGCGATGCTAATTCGTGGCCCTAGACTTACTCGTCCCCAAGAATATTCCCTTGCACCGACTTGGAATTGGAATTTGTTTACACGGACTAAGGAATTTCAATCCGGATCGTTTCGTTAGTTGATACGCGGTTGGAAAATAAAAATACAAAGATTATTGCACATGACCGGGCGTGGCCGGATGATTACAACGGTGGCGGGCACTGCACGGATTAAGTACCACGTGGCCGGTTGCTGTAACGACCGATGAGTGGGTGTTCAAAAGTCAAGTGGCAAATAGTGATGAGATTGCAGCCAACTAACAATCAACAATCGGAGCTGGCCAATCCGTCCCTACCCACGGTAGCACGGAGGAAAGTCGTGTCCTTGGTCAGAGCGCTTCCACGTTGGTCGCCGTGCTACAGTCCGAGGTGGCTCAAAGTCCAACCTTGGGACAGAATTTTGTGTGTGGATTTTCTTCCTCTCTCTCTCTCTCTCTCGTAATAATCGCGTGGGACTCGATGTTGGTTGTTTACAATGTGTTTAAGAAAATGTAAACCCCGCTTAGGACAGCCGAGAGAGGAATCAAAGGCTGAGGGATCATTTCACTTTTCAAAGCACAACACGCAACGATGCGAAACAACCGGAACTAACGTGAGAAAGGGGAGTTTTGAAACTTTTTTTTCCAGATTTCACTATAAAGAGTCGTTCGAATAAAGACAGAATGGTCGTTCGAAGAAATGCCGCCATTCAAAACATGAGTTTAAGCCCTTTGGGCACAATTTGTTGCTAAATGATCATAAATTGTTGTCAAAACGTTTCTAATTTCCTGTGTAGTTTAAAACATGGATTTACATGAAAATGGAACTTGAAAGCCGCCCAGTTATATTGAAAAGAAAAATAGGATAACACAAAAGGAAAACAAAACCTAAATAAGTAAACAAATGAACAACACAACTGCAAACGAAAATCATCCAGATCCAGAAGATCGAAACGACCGAGAACTTTCCAATCAAACATTTTTAAAACAATAGCAAAACAAAACAATAATAAAGAACATCAAAAAATTAGCAAATTATGGAACACTTTGTATAGCAAAACACAAAAGCAAAACAAAACCAGCCAAAAATGCACTAGCATTACGCTCAGCAGGTTACAACAATGAAAGGGCTACGAAAAGTGCTTGATTTGATTGAGATCTGACAAATATCGGAAAAAATGATCAATAATCGGAAATGTGCGATGATGTGGCTTGCAATCAATCCCGGAACGGGAAGCAATTTGCGTGCACCGTGCCACGTACTACTAAATTTTCGGTGTTCCCGAAATGGGGCCGACACGATGTACAATCATCACGCACAGGATCCTGGCATACGGACATTGCTTTTTGGCGCGCAAAACGAGTCCTGCGGCAGTGGCTTCATCAGTATCCTTCGGGTTTCGCAGGTGTTCGGTTCTTAATACACGACCGAACCCGATCGGAACCGAGGGCACCCGTCGGCCTCAGGCACCGATTGCGAGCAAGAATGTGTGATTAGACGTGTGTGCGCCCGTCAGGCTGCGTGTCTGAGTGCGCGGGTCCGATGATAACGCGGGACGCATTGCGAAGCTTGCATCGTGCCTGGTTCGCGGAGGCTGCGGCGATTGATAAAAGACGCCCGCCGAGAACCGCGTGCTAACACTCCGTCGTTGAATCTTGAACCGATCGGTGTTGGTTCCGCCTTAAACAGTGCAGCTTACCGCAACTCGCGGATCGCGGGTGTGTTGCGAACAAAGTGTGGTTGACCCTCAACAGTACAGGGTACCAAAAGCCGACGAGCCGACGAACATATCGGCCCTTGGCTCTCCCATCGGAGTGCCCAGCCTTCGACGTCCGGTGCCACCGAATGGTGGATCACTGGATTGCTTCCATCCCCGATGTTGGCCACGGCGTGCTGCCACCGCGGTGGTAAACCAGTGATGATTGAACCAACGGCGCAGGGCGCTAGGAGCACAGTAGCGAGAATCGCACCATGTACCCTCCACCACTAACCCGGATTTGATTAGTTTGTGATCGATTGGCTTTGCGCGCAAGGGGCGAAAAATTTGTAAGCAAACAAAAATAAAACAAGTGATCATCCCGTAGTGATCGATCGTTGCTTTCCTTACGATCGCTACTTTCGATTGGCACCCGAGGCTAGTAGCGAGCGAAAGGTAGATAGTTTTGGAGTGATTGTCGTCGTTGTGGAACACTTCATTCTGAGCACCGGACTGGTAAACGAGTGATCATCGGCATCATCGTCACCAAAAAGGACCCCAGACACACACACACACAGGATACGCAGGATACTCGATCTAAAATGAATAAAGTAAGTACAGGGGTCAGATAGCGCATCGAGGAAGCGCGTGATCAAGCGGAAATGCGGGACTGCTCAATCAGGTGCCACATCGAACAGCTGATGAAACGCAGCGAGGAAGCGAACCAACGAATCGAGAAACTGTCATTTGACAGTCAGATTTGGGGGGTCCGTTTCGAACAAGCAAACCGAGGGCGTGAGAATAAATAGAACCCCGAGCGGAACGGAGCAGCAACAGTTGGTTCGGTGAAATTCAGTGGCAGTACCAATTTCAATAACAAATCAATCGCCTCGCCAAAGTCCGGGGTCCGGTGATAACAAACGTCGGCTTCGCAACGATGTTCCGGGTCAGCGGCGACAGTTCCCCCCTGGGGGGAGGTTGGCGTGAGAATCGGCCGCAGACACTCAGTCACCTTGACTGGCTGGCCAGTGGTCCTAAAACATGGCAAAACAGGATTAAAGCAAAAAAACAAGGCACTGATCGGGTACGTTAGGCGTTTCCCCGTGGGGCACATTTGACTAGCTCCATTTTCGGTTGTCCTCCGGTCTTCCGTGCCTCGGGTACGACTGTTGTGTTTACCAGCCCGCCCGCTCGGTCCGTTCGTTGTGGCCGTTTTTGTGGTTCACTATGCGCTCCGTAGCTCGCCGTTCGTCCTCGATCGCTGCTCGCCACGCTCTGTCCGCCGGATTGGAACGCGCAAAACCAATCAAGCCGCATGAACCGGGGCCGCGTAAACAAGATAGTGCGCGTGTAGCAGCAGCACATCGCCCGCGGCCACCAGCGCTCGGAGGTGGCTCGCACGCCACGGACGGTTGGGCCTCCCACCGTCGCGATGGTGGCGGTGGCGGTTGTCCTCCTTTTCGTCGTCGTGATTAGCGCGCACTGCTGCCGCCGTCGCCGCCGCCGCCACCGCGCGATTAGTGATTCGATGGAGGCGCCTAGTAACCAGTGCGGGAAGGGTTGTCCGAGGCCGCCACTGCCGGAACTCGGGAAACCGATTTCGTTGTTTTGAATACGAAATCATCTGCCCCCGGCACACACCCGGCAAGACGTGTTTGTGGACGTCGACACATTTGCCATCCGGCGGACAAACTATCAGATTCGGATGCTGCTCGCTACGGCAGCGCAACATCACCGAGTGCGGAGGTGTTTACGGGGCGCGAACTCCAGATAAGAAGATTTATGCGGGCGGGGTCTTAATATTTTGTTTTCCGTCGGTAACGGGAGGCCGAAAAGGAGCCACATTGAATAACGACTCGAATTGCACCGCCCCAGCATGTGGGCACGCGGGTACTGTGTCGGTGTTGTTCGAAAACTGTACCCTCAGATCTACCCCCACAGATTCACCGCTAAAGCGCTATTGATTGGCAATTATGAACAAAATGCCATCGTCAAAAATATCGTTCAACAGACGAAAGGAAGGTTAAAAAATGCCCGACAACTCCATTTCACGGTTGCGTTGGATGCATGTTTAACATGTTGCCGGAAACCGTCCACCCGGGAGAACCATGCCCCACATCGACATTAACTTTTTCATACATCTCGTGGGAAAGATAAATCATTGCTGCCTGACGGGGCCACCCGCCCTTCGAATCCGGGTCGGATGCATAATGAATGTTTAATGATGAAATTAAAATTGAAATCTAATGGAGAAAGTTGAACCGATACGCATCGTCTTGGCGCGCTGCTAATGATGCGAGTTTGCCGCAGCTGCGGTTTTGCCTGTTGTCACAATTGCCGCACGGTGGTCCCCGGGCCAGTACAGGATGTGATTGAATTTCGCAAAGTTTCGCACTTTGATTGTGCCGCTTAATTCAGTGCACGATCTTCGCGGCACGTCCCGGGCGCATCTCATACGACGCCTCCATGTTCGCATTCCACAAACCGGCGCTGGTCGGTGAAAATCTTAAAACGAAACCCACGCCATATCGCGTGGCCGCTAGGTGATCTCGCTTCGCAGCTTGCAGACACCGAGACGGCCGCCGCTGGCGCCACACGGCGCAACATTCCATTTTGTGAACCCCGTAATCCCCTGTGCCGATCGATAAGCGCAAATAGTACACATTCATTGCGAATTGCGCTGCAGCAACCAATCGAATGGCCGCGTACTCGTGATCCTTATCGCGCTTTTTGTAATCTCGCTACTAGGTCAGCTGGCTAGTCTGGCCAAAAGTGGTGCAATTCCGTTCTAAGCCAGTCAGCCGGATATACCGTGCGAGTCCACTGCGTGGGACAAATTAGTGGCCTCATTGTCAGACAACGGACAACGGACGAAAACCCGAACTTTGCCCGCATCGATCGGTCACACAGCTTCGATGATGACTGGCTGGACGTAGATTTCGAGTACCACTTCACGACAGATGAGTTGGACCCCCGAGGGGTCGGATCGACGGAACACGTTATCAGAGTGCGGTCCAGTAGCGGGAAGGTGGAAATTAATTATTTCACGCTTCACCCCGTTATCAGTCGGTCGCATCATCAGCGCTTCAATTGCCATCGCCAATTATCATCCCGGAGTTCCGTACTTTGTAAACATTCACACCATCGAAGGTAAACACGGCACAGGGAGCAGCACCAAAAAAGAACGAGGCATCAAGAACGCTCGCCTAAAAGTGGATTGAAATAAAAAAATAAAAATAATAAAACAACATTCCAACGGGCCGGCGGGCGGTTAACATGGCGATAGGCGAACCTGTGGCATGTGGCACCGTGATGCTGGGAAGGGTCTTTAAAGTGCCGTTGTCTATCGCCGGGCCCAAAACGGAACGATTAACGGGTCCACCAGCCGAGCGCACGCACGCCGAGGGTGGTATGCGATTATTTACGATCGTATTTACAACTGATTGCGATTGTGAACTTTTCGAAAAGTCCATCTTGGTCGGCCAGGGTCGCCCGCACGCTCCCTAGCGCCAACACGGTGTGTACTCATTCGGGCTGTCCCGTTGGAAAGGAGGTGGCCGCTCAAGTGCTAGAGTCCGTCACAGTCTAAATCACTTCGGCGCACCAGGAAGTGAACTTCTACGGCTGATCGGCGCTCAAGTTTAAATCTATTTATGACCGTTTGTTTACTTCGTTTGGCGCTAAATTTAAGACATCACAATGAACTCATGAACTGGCCAGCGGTTGACAGAAATAAATCTGGCCCAAACGGACATTCTCTGCGCGTGTACTCCAGATGACCATGGCAAAACGTGTAGGATGGAGATGAAGGAACCATTTAAGATGCACTAAACGTCAATTTGGTTTCCACCTTTTCGATAGACGGTAAAAGTTCCATTAATGATAAACAAAAAACACGTGGGAATCGTTTGAGAAGGTCGGATCCGACGTGGGATGATGACTTCCTACTTCCGAAGGGTCCCATCGGAAACAGGGATGCACTGGCATGGGCATTTGTCAGCGTTTATTTTCTTTCCAAAAATGTTGCCAAGTAAACGATAAAAGAATGCGAAATGGTACAGGACACCGAGCAATGGCACGCGAAAAGAATGTTAATTTGTGGGCCAATGTTTGCGCCACTTGAGAACGCCCAACACGAAAAGATATACATTTGAGTTGACAAAAAATGAGAGAAAAACGGGGGATGGCAAGATTGTTGGCCCATCGCACCACCTGTGATGGGCATAAAATGATGAGCAACTTTTAATGTTTTATCTTTCTCTCTCTTTCTCTCGCTCGCTCGATAGGGTCGCTTATCAACACGTATCTGCCTGTGGCTGGTCGTCATGGTGATGGTCAACGCACCGCCAACTGTCATCTCGCAGCCGTGCAGCGGAGTCTCGAGTGGATCGTTGGGAAACGCCCTCGCACAGCAACGCACAAAGGGCAGCGCCCGTGCCGGGTTCGGCCCGCCACCCGCCGCGATAGCATCGTCAACACCGACGGCTATCAAGAAGGACCTCTTCATGTCGCGTGGCTGGGGTGCATCGGGGATGCCGTTCTCGATGTTCTATCTCAACCACTACACGAAGGCACAGAAAGCTTACGCACAAACCCAGCAACAGCAGCAGCAGCAGCAACAGCAACAGCAGCAGCAGCAACAGCAGCAGCAGTTACTACAGCAACAACAGCAACACCAGCTGCAACACGAACAGCAGGCCCAACAGACGGCGTCGCTAAGGATACGCTCGCAGGACGACACACCGCTCATTCGAACCGAAAAAGAGTTGGCGGTGGCGCCGTCGCTGGTTGAATCTGCTGGTCAAACGCTCGGTGCCAAGCAACTCCCATTCCCGGACCGGTACGGCGAAACGGCAGGAGCCGTACACGCGGAAAAGCTTCGGACTGATGCCGATTACGTTGACAACAACGGGGGCGCCACGGTGAGGGCGGGTGCGAAAGGAAATGCCACACGCCGCCAATACACGGTTCCGCAGCTGTTCGTGTCGTACGGCTGGGGGCCGATGGGTTAAGTGGGTTTCATTTGCTCTGCGCCTACTTTGTTGTTCAACTACTCTCCACAAATTCCTGCCAATAAGTGGGCCGGTCTTGGGCCCACTGTTTTGACAATGGACGTTGGAAAAGCGAAGAAAATTGGAAGATAACAAAACAAACGGAGGTGGAAAAAGAATTTCACAAAACAAAACCTAACTTTGTGTACCCTAATACTTCATTCTATGTGTAATAAAAAGAAGCATTACAATTAGTGTTATATATATATAAAAAAATACATTATGAGCAGCATCGAAAAATCGAATCAATTAAATTGTTAAAAATGGTGCACCCAATATAAGAACAAATTGGAAAATTCAACTGGTTTTTCAATGCACCGATCATCATCTTGTACTTCCACTACGCTTCTCCCGTTCTTATGTTCTTATCCAGTTACACTTACCGTCCATTTCCTTCATCGCCCGAATAAAGTCCTGCGGGTCCTTGAAGCTCACGAAGCCGTAGCCCTTGCTTTTGCTCGTGCGCTTATCGCGTATCACCTTGGCCCGCTGGAACGAGGGGAACTTGTTGAAGGTACGCGTCAGCAGCTCGTCGTTGACGTCGTTGCCGAGATCACCGCAAAAGATGCGGAAATCATCCTCCGCCCAGTCAGAGAGAGACATGTCTTCCCACGTTTGTCCACCGGCCACACGCACCGTTTGCTGAGAAAATGAATCGAAGTGAAGCGAACGAAACGCAATTAGACCGACCGTAAACCGAAACGAAACCCCTAGGTGCGAAAGTAAAGTGCTACTTCGTCGTGCCCAAAACGTTAAAGTTGAAAAGAATCTTTTGTAAAATTTCTTTTCAATCATACGAATGAATTAATGCCGAGATTATGCTGCATGAACGTTACTCCTCGAGGAAGGCTTGCCAAGAATTTCCGGTTTTTCCGCTTCGGGTGGACCCTTATTCGCACCGAAACCAGTTCCCCTTATTCCCGACAGTGCACTCACCTTTTTGTCCTTCTTGCCACGCCGTTCACTGTTCCCGAATGACTGCAACGCGGAGGAAGCGCGGGCCGCCTTGATGGCTTCTTCGGCGATCGGATTGGGGCCGGATTTCTCTGTTTTCGGTTTCTTCATCTTGGTGACCACTTCGTACTGAATGTTAGCGATATCGTACTGCGAAGAAAGCATTGGTTCGTTAAAAGCTTGTCGTTTGTGTGTGGAAAACAGAAAGGACGCTCTACGTACCGATTGTACCGTCGGCGCCATTCCGCTGCTGGATGGTCCGGGCGAGATGTCCGACTTGGTGGCAATGCCAACGGTTGGCCGAGCGGCATACATTTTCGGAGCGCTACTCACAATCACCGGCGTCGGTTCGGTCGTGTACGATTTGGGCGGCAACAGCGTCTGTGGCTGGACCCCGTACGGTGGCAGAAACGGAGGCATCGGTGGCGGTGGCAACCGTGGCGGAACCTGGGCCAACTTCTGCTGCACCTGATTGTACGTTTGCGAACCGATCACCGTTCGCACCTGGGACGGTATAAACGGACTGCTGGCTACGGCCGCAGCCATTGCTGGCGGTTCCATCGCAACGGTTGCAGTCGAAATCTCCGCTTCGAAGCTGAAAGTATATGCAAGATTCTTGATGATGTTTTGTCGTCATTCCCACTGCCGGGATCTTCATGTATTACCGAGACATTTCGTCTTCCATGTTTTTCCGCTTGCTGCCCATCTTTGTTGATGGCGACGCGCCTGTAAAACGTTTAATAACACCTGTAAATTACACAGCGCCGTACAATACGCGCCACACTCTATTGTTGATTAAGATGCCGGTTTGTTTTGATTCGCTAGTAACGCTTCGCTCGATCTGTCAAACGAAATGTTCAGCTCAGTGAACACGCGAGCAAAACGCTTCAAACCAACCGTTTCTCTTGTGGTGCGTCGAAAATAGAGATCTCCGTGTAAGAAATTCGTTTAACTGTTGACCCCAGCTTGGATATGAGAAAGCTACAATTTCCGCCGCAGCAGTTTCATCGAATCGAAATACGAGGATAAAATAGTAAAAATATGTAAGGTTAAAACCATTTGAATAAATACTTACATAATTTTGTTGCAATTGTCGCTTGGGTGCTTTGCATTTCGGATATATGCAACATAACACGCTTTGTTTTTAAACATACCCTTAAGCTTATATATTTCTTTTTATCATCAAAAAAGTGAAGAAACATTCCAAAATAATGTTATTACAATCAATCAATAGAAAATTGGTATCTTACTAATAGTTTAATGAAGGTCTTTCTTGGAAGGAAAATTAAACATGTGCTCTATTTTCTTTAACGCAAGGAAACGAAACCTAAGCTATCGGCCCGGGAGAAAGTACGCATTTTCTCCCGGTTCCTCCCTAATTACGTCCTTCATGCGTTTTACTCTTTACTGTTACCCTCGTTCACTTCTTGCAGTTATGCCTGCACTTCTTCGCCAAGACATAGTTAAAGCATTGTGTTTAAATAAAAGAAAAAGTGTTTCTTTCTTTCGTTCTTTTGCGTTTCTGTTTCTCTGTTTTCGGTTAGTCTAGTCTCCATGCTGTGAATGCGTGATTTCGGGTCATTGTAGAGCTTTGCGTTTTACTTAGCTTAAGTTGTCCTTGCATTATACGCGCGCGGCTGTCCGATTGTATAGCTTCTCTCTCTCCCTCTTCTCTCTCTGTATTCTCTCTGTTCACCTCTTATATAAATTTTAAATCTTGATTCGTAGATTAAAAAAAGGAACAATATTTTTCTCTTTACAAATATACAAAAAATTACTACACGCCTAAGGGGGGGCAGGGTTTCGTGACGGGAGCTTAATGAAGGATGAATATTTTCCAAAATGAGCGTGAAGTTTTCGAAATGAAAAGCAACTACACGGAGCGAAAGCAACAGTAATTATAGCCGGACGCCGAGATTAGATGTGTTACAATGTAAAACGGTCCACCTTCCTATCAGCCACAGCGCCACGGTTCGGGCGATCCTCGGCAGTTGTTTGAACAGCTATCTCTCAATGCATTACTCATTTTTTGATGATATTTCCGATGATCCGTTATCCTTTTACTAGTGGGTTTAATGTTTCTTTTTGTGATTTGTTTTGTTTTCTTCAGACAGTTCACAATAATATATTATATTTTGTTTCACGGAAGAAAGCTGTGGAAACAGTTAGAAGTAAGTAGTAAACGATTAGAATTATTTCTTCTCTCCACACACGTGTGGTTCTAGGTGTGTTTTCCGTTAGTGCTTTCTTCGCTGGCAGCCCAACGCTGCGCCGAGGTCTGAACGTGCATTGAATTTACTTGCGATCCTCCGCGCTCAGATGCGCAGGATTTAGCGTTTTGACAAACTCATCTGCCATAGGATGCTGCCGGCTGGCGTTCGCTTTGAGGATACTCAACCGTTCGCTCTTCAGCTCCCAAGGACACTCACAGTCTTCCTGCACACGACAGTTTTTCGTCGCATAATACTTTTTCCTCGGCTACTTCCTACTTCTGCGATCAGTTTGCGAACTTGCAACAGCGGAGACGATCTTGCTGATCGTGTCTTCGGTTTCAGGTAAGTTTTGTGTGAAGGACCTGCGCTTTACGAGTGTCAAACTAAACCGTGTCTCTTCTTCTTTGATAAACCACGATAAAAGGAAAAAAGCATGATCCGGTATATCATTCGGTATGTCCGCTCCTGTGTATCGCGCGGGGGGCTCTGTGTGGTTCTGAGTTTTTTCTATTTCAACCAAACAAACAGGTTAATTTCTTGTAATTTCAGTGTTTTGTGATTCCTTTCTCGTTTTCGTTAAAGGGATGCTTGAATTTGTACACACAACAAACGATGTCTAATAAAGAACGTAATAATTTCACAGAAATTACCGCCCAATCCATCACGCCCGATGGAACGGCATGGCCGTCACACAATCGGCTAGTGGCTGGGTTTGACGTATGATTTGACCTAAAACATAGGTTGAGGGATTCCGGTTTGCATACATAAGGAATATATATATATAAATATGCATACTCGTGTGTGGGTATACACTTACATATATTCATATATACACATATTCCATGTAATCGTATGCAGTAGTATTGTATAATTCTATATAAATTGCTTTGCTTGCCTTATACTTTGTGTATTCTTCAAAAACCCATGTTTTTCGTTTCCGTGTTTTCCGGTTTTGCACACAACACAGTCCGGACAGAGCGCTGAGGATATAATAACTAGCGAGAATTGAGGTTTCACTCGTTTCTTAGTTTCTTGTGGGTTGTAGTAGGATGCATCTTTGTTTTTGTTCAATGTACTTTGATTCCTTTCCACGCTGTTCCACACTTAAGACTAAATTTTTACTATACCAAAAAAAAGGAGACTGATCCAGCCGAAAATTATGTTTAAATGTTTCACAGGACTAAAACGTACTATTCGTAGCTCGCCTGTTGCTCGGTACAAGAGATCGTACGATCAATCGGCTCGTTATGCCCGAACAGATCAGTGGCGTGGCGTGCACCGCTCATACATTTCTCCACTGCGTTCTAGCATACATACACGTTTTCAATGAAATGGCCTAAACATTTAACAAAAATGGCAAAAATTTACTAAACCTTCCGTGTCGCTCTTCCTTTTTTGGTACATTGTTTGCCTATTGTGGCTGAAAACCGCAAGCACTAATGGCGAGAGAAAGCGTGAAGAGAACCACACACGATACCCGGGGAACGGTGGCACTGCACAATGTGGCAAATGGTAAATGAAAAACTAGAGATGCAGGGTTTCCAATTATTATAGTGAGTTGTCATGCTGGAATCAGATCGACGGAGCATGTGATTTGCCGTTTGTCGTGAAGAAAAATTCGAAAGATCGCCATGGCAGGTTGCGTGCATCTTTCACTCTTTCGCTTTCCATTAATTGCTGGGTTTTACGTGCACACAGAAGGTTTACACAAAATTTTGGGTGCGATTGATCGCGATCGATTCTCGACATCGGGGGGTATCATGAGACTACGAACTGCACCAAGCATCGATTAAAAAATTGTTGGCGACGGACCGTTGATGAAGGAGGAAGTTTTGAATCTTTGATTGAAGGTACTAAGAAAACCTTTTCAGATTGACATACTCGAAGCAATGCTGCCTGGTCTGATGAGGCTGTGTGTGAATGGCCTGAATCGGCCGTCGGGGGGTTTCATATTCCACTGCAAAAGCAACTGTACTACTAGTTCCCCCGTATCCTATCTGCCCGCTCTGGTTGCTCTGGACCATAATATGTGTCTTATCAGTATTTGCGGCTGTGTTGGCTTTTCAATGGTTAGTTTAGTACTTATGAGTTTTCGGTTTGCTGTTTGCTTGTAAACGTGTCGTGTATTTAGTTTTATATAGCAATGTTTAAACTGACTAATTATGCATCGTCCGTACTCCATTCTTATACATGTTGTTTGCTTCTCCGATTTGTTGCTGGCTTCATTGTCGCCAGAGTTTGTGTTACTCTTCGCTGTAATACTTCTCTCGCCTTTCGTCAATAAAACTGGTACTGGAGGATAAGAATTCAGGCATTTCATGGGCAGTTATCAATTTACTTTCCGTTATTTGTTTGCGAATATGTTTCTGTCTGTACGAGTGTGAATGTTACTGTTTTCCCCGGTTGTCTAAATCTACTTCTTCCATTTTCCTCTTGTTTCATCATCGTTTGCGTGCCGCTCATCGTGACATTAGTAAATGACACATTTTAAACAGCACTTCGCACTCTGTTCCGTGCTGTGTCGAAGAAGTTCTCCCTTAAGGCGAAGCTTCCAGCAGAAACAGCCACCGAACTGCCACGGGGCACCGATTATGCTGTTGCATATCTCGTTTGTTCTGCTTCAAATTTTAGCAATCATTTTTCGGTCTCTTCCAACCGACCATTACACGTGTTTCGTCTTACTGACTATCGCCGCGCAGGTAGTACATTGTATGTTTTGAATTAATATGCCACTTACTAACTACAATGCAGGTGCATTTTCTGTACTGTTTTTGGATGTGAATTACTTTCTTTATCCCCCGTATGATGCACTATTTTACAAATGTTGCGCTGCCTAACCGACACCGACAAACCAGAACAACAGAACAGACCCAAATAGTCCCGGCCCGGCTGTGCCATTTGCATCGATCGCTTCTCTGCCGTCCGCTTGTGTGTAATGCTGCTCTTCGGTTCGATTCAATCCATTTACTTTTATTATATGGATTTGCATCTTCTTCCGATGGATTCAAATTTTTGTTTAATGTCTTACTGAGCGAGAATGTTCTTACTGAGCGAGGATTTATTATATTTACATATACACTGAAACTGAGAGATGATCCTAACTATAAAAATGCATTTTCAACGCGAGGAAAATTTATAAAATGGGAAACTTGAAACCTTCGTACAGACATGTCGGGGTTCAGTTCCACACCGATTCAGTGATCATGCGATCACTCTTCGTCCTCCCGCTGTTTAGAAACACATTTTCACAAACGAAGGATGGTTTCGTGTCCCTAATCAATGCACAGACAAAAATGCACCAATCATGCTTGGTGGTGCAACAAGCACGATTCGTTTCACGTGAACACTTGGTGTGTCGACGGATTCCACTCTGATCTGCTCACACACAAAACGGATGCAAGATTTTGAGCATATCTTTTGTGTTCTTCTTTTTCTAGTTTTTCACCTTCATTCGGCCCCGACTGACACATTTAGATTACGAGGTTTGAAAGTGTTTTTCTTTCTTGAATCTTCATTTTATGAGCGCATAAACGTCTGTCTTAAGCCATTCAAGAGATTTTGAATATGATGAAAGCAAAAGAGAAGCAACGGAAACAATAGTTTGCAAGTGTCCGCATTTGTAGCAAATGCGTTTCCATGGCCGGCCACCAAATTTGCTAGCGCCAAATTGATTTAGAAGATGATCGGCTGTTTCCGCCGTACGAACGATAGGTGTGTTTTGAGAGGTTTCGTTGCGCTCTGTGATTTGTCTAGCGAAGTAATAAAAACAACAAACACATATCCAAATTGCCTATTTCAATTTCATGTTCATGCCTAAAAATTAAATACTGAAGGAAAACACTAGAAAATCCACTACTGTTGTGTAGCTCTTCAAATGCCAAAATGGGGAAAGAATTTTCAACACAAATCACATGGTTTCCAACTTAGCTAGAGCAGAGTGTCCATCGAGAGGGGCAAGGGAGAGACATTAGAGAATTCCGGCCTTGAGAGCTTCAAAGGAATTGTGAATTTTATTCGACAGTTCCCTTCGCAGCGCGGCTGCACATGTCGTGGCATCGATCACCGATTCCGCTGGTGCATTGGATTGCACACACTCCAATGGGTCAATCGATCGAGCCAGTCCATAAGTAAAAGGGTTTAAGGACTTTTTAAAAGCTACCCCACAGCCGATGTCAAGCAAACTCTCGATGCTCTCGCTCGTCCGATGCAAAGCTGACTACCCCCTGCCTAACGGAACCAAAAACGTCCTCGTAAATTTTCTAGAAAGCTGCATTAACACAAAAGTAACGTCGTTTCAGTATGGTTAAGATTCGGGCATCACCGAAATAATTTCTTAGAAATTCTTTAACCTCTGCATGCGATGAATGTGCCAGCCATGAATCGTTAGTAGAAAAGAGATGAATTATGATACGAGCAATTCAATTGGAAACATGCTATTTACAATCGGCCTCAAGTGAGCTCGCATATGCCCATGGCCCTAAATATTATAACCTAACGCTCGCGCCCCGTCTACTTTCCCTAATATGTTCTGTCGGCCATTTCGTGCCCCTAAATTCCTTTGAATCATAGTTTTTACATCAAAGTTCTTGCGTACGTATTTATTATGTAAAAAAGAAATACCAATTCGAACACATCCAACGCAATCCGCTTACTTGGTATCGCACGCTCTCTCTTTCGCGCTTCAACTGATCGATGATCGATCGATCGTGGGCACAGCACTCACTCTGTCATGGGCCCGCCGGACCACACACACACGCATACATTCCGGTCTTACTATTGTTAATCGCTACCGAAGTTACACTACTATTCCCGGGTGACACACGGTGACACACCATTGCGCTCGCGCTCTCATTTTTTCTTGCCTTCTTGCTCGCTTCTGCCGTGAATCCTTAAACGCGATGAAATGCACAAATGAAATTCTATACTCAAATTAGCGATAATAATTATCATCTACACACGATCGGAGCGGCACAACACCGAACGCGCCTAGCCCAACACATTCGTAGCTATTCTACTCTAGGCGTTCTCGGTTTCTCGTCCTTCGCCAAAGCACTCCTCTGTTCCCCCGTTAGTCCTGCCGTGCCGTCCACGAGTTTGCTCTGTTACCTCTCGGGGTGACCGGGCGAGAGTATCTCGTGCCAATAGCTCTGTGGTTCTCCTTACTGGCTAGTTTCCTTAAGCATTACTTTTGATATCGTTTCACACTTTCCGGTTCGTTCATTTTAGCTTCCGCGCGTTTGCAGCTCTGCATGTGTCCTGTGGCATGAAAACGTAAACTTAAATGGGAACGTGGGGGCCAATAGAAATGCTGTATCCTTCTTGCGAGGACACGATCGTTTGCTGAACCCTACACAATATGGTGGGCTAGCGCCTGTTGATGAAGCAAAACTGAACGGATGCCGCAGTAATGCGGTGTGTGCAGAAGAATCGATGAATCGGGTTTGGGGGAAAAAAAAACTAATTTAGTAACATCTAAACAAGTAATTAACAAAGACGGTTAATAATATTGAAGAGCCGCGAATAAAAGTAGGATGTTCAAGCACCATTGATCGTTTTGTGATATTTGATGACCACGTTGCTGCTGCTGCTTGTCGTTGCCTTGTTTGAAACTGGTGCCGGTGGCAATGGTGGTGGTGACGGAACTACTACTTTGGCACCACTGCAAGGCTTCAGTGTCAGGGCACCACCGCCGGACACTCGGGTACCAGCACCACTGACACTAACTAGGAGCGGTGGCGTTGGGTTGATGCTGATACTGGAGGATTGCCGACCAACGGGGTGGCTGTTCGCAGCCACCGTCGCAGTCGTGGCCGTGGTCAGCAGGGCGACGGTGCTTGATAAGGACGGGCGGCGGGCGGCAACGATGATTGAGCTGCTGTGACCACAGCCACCCCCGGCACCGCCTGCATGTGGGGCGCTGCTAGTGGCATGTGGTGATCATGTGTTCTGCTTCACGACGATCACCCCCGGTCGACACTGTTGCTGCTGCTGGAGGATTTGCGCTGCCGTCGCCGCCGGCGCTAGGTGTGGGTGGTGGAGCGTGGCGGCAGGTAGCGGCACGGTGTTAGCGGGGCTGGCGACCGCCGTACCGTTGGCCACGATCGTCGTCGCCGCCGTGGCTGCCGACGCGAGCGATACGGAAATGATCGAACTTGCGGCCGGTGGCGCTACCGTTACGACGCCGCTGCCACTTCCGGCGTTCGGGAGGTTGCTGTTGGCGGTGGCGACGACGGTGGGGATGGTGGGCAACCCACCACCCGTTCGGAACTTCAGGTACGGTTCTAGCTGACTCTGGCGGTGATCACGATCGTGTTTTGACTGTATTGCTTGCTGCTGCTGCTGTTTGCTGCTCGTGGTTAGTGCCAGCGGAACTTCCTGCATGGGTCGATGGCCGCCTCCTATCGTCTGCGACTGTTGCGCGGCCGCTGGGGTCGATGACGTCGTCGAGTGAGGTTGGGGCGGTTGTAGGGGTTGCAACGCCGGTGGATGCTGGTGCTGCTGTTGCTGCTGTTGCTGCGTCGGGACAACGGCATCGAAGGCGTCGCCCTCGAGATGGCGGATCGCTTCGACGATCGTTTCGAGATTGTGGCGACAGGTGTTGAGCCGCGGTGGCTGCTGCTGCTGCTGCACGGTCGTCGTCAGCTTCGGCCCGGCCCCGACCAGATGGGCGCCGGTGGTCGTCACCATCATGTGCTCCTCGTTGACCACGATCGACGACGGGGAGCTGATGCGTTCGACCTCCACCTTCGGTTCGGCCTTGATCGCCGCCTCCAGGAGCGACGCGTAGCGTTGCTTCTTCGGTGGCCGCGCGACCACCGTCGTCGTCGTCGTCGTTTCGCCCGACGGTGACCGCGACCGGGCCCGCTTGATGTACACTTGCTGCTGCTGCTGCTGCTGCTGTTCGTCCTTCAGCGGGATCAGTAGCTGCTTCGTGGCGCCCGGAACGACGATCGCCTCCTCGAGCCGATCGTCCGTGGCCAGCAACAACTGGTGTTTCTTTGCGCCCAGCACACCGCCACTCGATTCGAGGGCAATCACCTGGACGGCACCCCCCGTACTGCCGACGTCCACCAGTTCCGGCGCTGTCGTCGGTCCAACTCGACCGACTTTGCCACCGGACGTGGCGATTATGGACTTGTGGATGATCGAAATGGCCACCTCTTCCGCGGCCGGCGGGACTGGCTGCTCGCTGATGCAGTCCGACGACACTACCAACTCCGGGCCGTCCGGATGGAACTGGTGAAGCCGGGCCGTCGCCGCCACCGGGTAGGCGAGTTGACGCTCCAGCGACTTCAGCTTGTCCTCCACGCTCGATCTCTGCCGCCGCTCGACCTCCAGCTGGTGCTTCAGCTCCAGAAAGTCCTTCGCGGAGAAGTTGACCGTCGTGCACTGGCGGCCATTGCTGCTGGTGGTGGTGTTACTGTTGCCGATGGTTCCGGTGACCGTCGGGTTATTGGTGGCCGTGATCGTCGTGGTCGGAGTCGGTGCCGGGGTGAGTCCGCCGTTCGTGCGCAGCGTCACCGGTTCCGGGGACATCGAGCCCAGCCCTTCGTCCGACGAGTCCGACACTGGCACGCTGTCCATTTTCCGCTTCTTCGCCACCGTCGTCGCTACCAGGGTCGTTGTTCCACCGGTGACCACACCACCGCTCTGGGGGGCCACCCCGACGCCGCCTCCTACGGGAATTTGTGTCGTCGTCGTCGTACCACCAGCGACAATCTGGGTCTGCGTCTGCGACACCGGAGGCGTTCCGGTGTCCGGTGTACCACCGTTGTGATCTTGCTGGTCGAGTAACCGCTTCAGGTGACAGTTCTGCGACAGCAGCCGGGTCTTCTCCTGTTCCAGCGAGTAAATGTACTCGGCCGTCTGCTGCAGGATGGCGGCCTAGAAGAGTGGGAAACGATAGAAAGTTTGTAAAATTTATTTTGCGTCGAGAGCGAAAATAACGATAATATGCCTGAAAGCACATGATGGGTGTGATGCATCATGAGTTCTTGCCACAGGGTAGAACGGTCAGTAAGCAGTATTGGATTTGTGGAAAAACAATAACGACCCTGGCCAAGCCAAGAAGGAGCCATAGTTGCTTGTTGGCCAAAAACAGCTCACTAATGATGCCCCTAGTGCCTTTTGCTATTCCTGAAACTAAAGAGCCCCATGAAAGGAAGAAGCTACGCTACGAATGAGGAGATAAAATCGGCATCGAAGGATCACAGGATCACGAAGGAGATCACAAAAAAGGGATTTTTTGAAGTACTTCGAGAATTGGAACAAACGTTGGAACAACGTACAAACTAGTGTCCAATACTTGATGGGGATCGCTATGAAGGGGACAAATTAGATATTCACGAATGAATAATAAATTTTTGAAACAAAAACAAAAATTGGCGATATTTTTTTACCAGACCACTTACAACAGAAAAAAAGAACCCAGAATCGCAGAGCGTGAAACAAGGACGATACAAAAACGTGGCAGCGCCACACGCATCAAACCGTTTCCATTTCTCTTGTGTCACGATCTGTTACTTTTAATCAAATACTGCAACCAATGGAGGAAAGGGAAAACTGCACACATGTCTCCTATTCGAGCAGCGCGATCCCATTGCGATGCGCGGCGGTCCCCCGATCTCGATCGCACTCGATGGCCCAAACCACTCAACGCGTTAAGTGAGCGAGACATAAAAATGCATTGCGCCGGCGGGCGCTTCCTCGGGCAAAGGCCCACCCCCCGGGAGACGCGCACATTTCCGCGTCTGGGCGGCTCGTCTCACGGAGTGCGCGAGCGAAACATGACCAGACTCAATGCAAAACGGCGAAAGCCGCAAGCCCAAGTTCGCCTCCCTCGCCACGCCACTTCAGTTCGAAGTTCAGGTTCTACCCCTCCCAGACTAGGTGCCCTTCAACAGGCGCTCGGTTTATTATGGGCCACCACCACCACTCTATCCAACAGAGGGATCCTCTCCCGGGGCTCGCAGGCGGAGCGAAGCGGTTTTATGCACTCAATCGTCGAGATCGAGTCTTTCGTCTCTTCGCACACCGCGCGACCACCGACGGCCAAGACTGACAGCCGTGACCGAGGCGGGCGGGAGAGGATGTAGCGCCCCATATGTACGCTCTGCCGGCCGGCCAACCGGCCAGGGGGCCGGGAAGTATGCAAAACCGGGTGCAGCTGCCGTCTGGGGCCGCCGACTGCCGCCGTCGTCGGGGAGATTCTCGCCGGCTTGGAACTTGTTAACCTTCCTCAACAACGTGGCCCGGTAGAGCGAGGGTTTAAAGGGGCGACCGAGCGCACTGGAGCGCACGGTGGCAGAGGTGTTCAACTTACGAAAGACTCGTGTACCAGAATAGACTCTTCGCCTGGTTTTCGACTGCAGCAGAAAGGGGGAAGAGAGCGAGAGAGAGAAAGAGAGAGAGACTGATGCACTTGCACATTGATGCACTTTTGGGGGAGCCCAGCGCGGAAGGGTGTTTGGGGGCAGAAGGAGCCACACGTTCACCACCATCGGCCATTTATTTTAAAGTCAATACACGCACTGCAGCGTGGCATCCTGAACTGAACGTCAGAAAGTTCGAATTCGTTTACGATAAAAATCCGTAAAAATACCGACGAGAAGGGTTCATGAAACAGACCTTTAGTTTCACTATTTGCACACTCCATCAGAGTACGTCATGGTGGTGCGAGGTGTTGGTGCGCTTAATGCCGACAGCGCGCGGCTAAGGGTCCGATTCCTGGCCCTCTTCAAATCAAAAGCTTTTCTTCCATGGATGGAAGGGGCAAGGCGCTTAGAGTTTTTGTGTAACAAAAACAACGACAATCATCGAAACATCGTTCAAATATTCTTCTTCGATTAAACGAAAGCCCCCACGAACCCGTGTCCTTAAAAACGCAATTTATTTTAAGCCAAAGACTTCAAAGTCGGTTTCAACGCGCTCTCAGTGGTGGTCGCTTAGCAGCAAAGCATCGCATGCTGCGCCTCTGCGCGCTATGCTCTGCTATGCTGTTCTGCGTGCGCTCGCTCGTGTCGGGGTTGGTGCAGCCCCATTACGATTGCGGTTGAAGTTCGCTGATCGCAGACGGGCGATATAATAAAATGTTTATATTTAGAACCGATCTGCGCGATGCAGTGCTGCTGCTGCTAATCGTGTCGCGCCGGTCTCGCGCATTGCACCTTCTATGCACGCAGCAGACGACGTCGTCGAGCGGTCGCCGTGTCTCCATCATCAGCATACACCCCCCGGCCCGAGCGACCCGGTTATGCGGCCCGCTCGAAAGACTGTGCCGGTGCCGGTGCTGCTGCTGTGTGTATTGTGGGCCATCGCGTCACGAAACGCGAAAACCTTGCCATTCCATCCAACCACGCTGCGACGCCGAACGACGGCCGCGGGGGTCCCCCCGGGTGTCGTGTCTGTGGTGTGGTGTGCTGTGTGTGTGCTTAAGGCCATGACCGAGCCTCGGTCCGGTCATTCCGTAAGCTCGACAGCAAGTCTAGCAATAAAATGCATCAACTTCGACAAATATGTTGCGATGTTTAGCAATCGGATCGGAGCACCGGTGCAAAAGGTGTAATAACCTATTTTTGAGGACATTAAGTGTTGGCCACAGTAATTTATTCTATTTGAAAGCCCGGGGACGGAGCCTTATTATCCGTAACTTTATCCGCGTTTTACATCGAAAGTTAATGCATTCTCAGGGCCCGGAATTGATGACTCCTTTTTTCCTATGCATTCCTAACTACGAAGCAACCAACGGCAATATGATCGGGTTTGGCTGCTTATGGTGCAAAGGATCAGGTAAACTCAGACTATCGTGTGCCATATTGAACTATATGCAATGCTCCAAGGAAGTAGAAGAATAAACATGTTTTTGATAAATCTCCGCACTTTGGATGCAATTTTATATGCATTCGAACAGCGTCTGATTGATGGTTGAGACATTCCGACACCTCCCGGCCGATCGATCGTTGTTAGTGGCGGAATTTATGGTCCTCGGTTTTTACCCCGGTGCATAACTCTGAGAGATTGCGATGCTGGCCAAAGTGCGAACCGCGAGGACACCGGACGGGCAACTGAAAGCCATTAAACAAACCTAGAGAGAGCACACAACAGCAGCAAAAAGCAAAGAAACGAAACCCGCAAAAACTGGGGCCAAGTGCGGGCAAAAGTGTGAATGGATTCTCGGCGCCATTTACGCTCATTTACGGGCTTTAATTTAGGTTGCACGCGGTGGTGGTCTCGTAAAAAATCATAAACCTCCCCTCAGAGTGTGTGAGGGATGCATTTCATCGCCCAACGGCAACGGTGGCGCACACGAAAACGGCACAAAAACCAAACCCTGTTGAATAATGAATGAAGCCAGGCCAGGCGACGCGCAGCGGACACACTTGACGGGGACGACTTTTTGTCGCGTGCTTCGCGCGCGCTCGCGTAATCGTGTTCTAGTTACGCGAGCGCCTTCAGGATGATGAGTCGGCACGCTGTTGTGTCGGGTTTAAATGGGTCTAAGATCGTTTGCTCGTTTTTGCTCCATCGATCGGTCGTAGTAGCGCAGTATTGCGTAGACTCGGGCTCTAACGACGCCAAAGGTGCGATACCGACACTAATTTGAGGCCATCACCATCGGCTCGGCTCGCGCAAGAGCTCAGACCCGGGACAATAGTGTATTTGGGTTGAAGGGAAAGCAAAAACAAAAGGATAGATACAGTGTTTTTTTGCCCTCCCAAAGTCTCGTGCCGGGCACCAAAACGGTCATCAAAACATAACTCGCACATAACTACCCGTACCCGGGCGATGTTTTTGTGGGACGCTGCACCATCTTTTCCCAAATTTGGTTCTTCGCTAAACGGCTCGCTCGCGTGTGGTTTGAGAAAAAGGTAAAACGGTTGTTGTTTCGAAAACAAAGTGCCCCAGTTCGAAGGAGGTACGACCCTACGGCTACAGGAGCGCTACAACCGGAATGTGGTCACACACCACCCATTGCTTTAAAAAGGCAGCACGATTTGCATAACATGCCGCTGATGTGTTCCCGCCTTTGCCGTTTCCTCTTCACTTTCAATTAGCCGTTGCTCGATCGGCTGGGAAAATCTCTCCCGCTGGGGCTTTCCCTGGGCGATGTTCGTCAAAATTATTACTTCATTAGCCCATTGGGGGGAGTTGGTCCGGATTGAGCGGGAGAGCTAAACATTCAGAAAACCAACAAACACGACAACCGCAACTAAGTCGAACTGCATGTCGTCGCAGTCCCCGTGTCCCTCCGGGTGGTGTGTCCTGACTGATCCTCTGCAAGCTCCTTGACCGTCCATAGATGGGGGAGAGTGTTATCAACTTTCGGTGCATAAAATAGCAATAACATTGTGAATGAAATTCATGAGATTCAGGCCGTTTGCCAGCTGGCCGTTATTGCGTTGAGCGGTCTTAACCGAAGTTAGTCCAGAGTGTGGCAAACACTTAAAACAGGCAGTAACAGTAAGGACGTGCCATCATAGTGTAGTTTCATTTATTTTAATAACTATTGATTATTGAGTTGAAACATTCTGTCCTTTCGTTTAAATTATATTTGTGACCACCACAAATGTTTATAAGAGGGATGAAAAACAAGGCCCAAATATTTGTTAAATTAAAATAAAACAATTTAAAATCTGTGCTTAGATCCGTTTCCCGGTAACTTGGTAACGAATGCGTAAGATTTTCAAAGTAATTTTCCAAATAAATTCTTGAAAACTTTAACATCAAACGGCCAGCACGACGATGCTGCTGCTTCCCATCGTTGCACACCCCAGGCGCTCCGAGGGACAGAGCGTCGAGTTGGAACTTTGCCACCATTTTTACTCCATTTAATTCATATACATATTTATTATGGTGCGCCCACCGCGAGGGCTGCCCTTCCGGTGGGGCCCACTTTTCCCAAGAAGCGTAGGAAAATCTTTCCAAAGAAGCACAAAAAAAGGTGGGGTGGAAAATGGGCTCACGCTCCATTAAGAACGCGCGAAGCGCGCCAACCAGCGAGAACTAGCCGGCCCCAGCCGATGTCGTCTCGAACGCGAAACACTTTCTCATCGAGCAGCGGCAGCGACGGCGCCTTAATAAATAATGTAACTGAATAGTAATCCCTAGGGCCGCCGCCGGCCGGGGGACCGAGGACTATCTGGCTGAACTTCCGACGACACTCCCGCTGTCAGCGGAGCGTGTTGAGATCTTACTCGGGGTGCGGTGGTAAGATGATCCATCGCCGAACTATGGGGCGGCCACCGCAAGTGAATCACAAGTCAATCGGTCACTCCAACACACACCAGGCGCCATTCCCATTTTTGCAACCCGGCGGGGCAGAGTGTTCTCCGAAGCCGACACCACCACCACGCCACGGCACAGCTTATGCGTAATGCTATCCGGTGCGTCGCGGCTGTGGCCACGCAGGTGAAAAACCTCTTGTCCTTCATCGCACGGCGTCGACCGGCGCTGAGAGAGCATAGTTAATCAATTCGCACGCGGATTGGAGCTCCGTTGCGTGGCCTGCGTCGGCGCTGGCGCGAAGCTGGCGGAGAAGAACGGCAAGTCTTAAGCCAATATCGCTGCCTGCGTGTTAGTTGCCGCTCTGTGTGCTCGACGCTACATCAGACGCTTCACCGGCCGAAGATCCGATGCCGACGCGGTGTCAAGATTAACGCTCAAAAGAGTTGAGCCGGCTAATAATTTATTCACGCACGCATAGTAAAACCAAAAGTCATGAGAATCCGGGAGGCTCAAAATTAGAATATGAGATAGCGCTAGGCTCTCAACCTGAAACTAGAGTATGATGCGATGATTGAATGTGTTAAATGATAGTGAACAGTATTGATTCGATAGTGATAGTATTTATTCGGCCACTATTGAGATCACAAGAAAAGAGGAAACAGAGATATAAATAAGGAATGGGAAAAAGTGGTTTTATGAAATGAAAAATGTATCTCTTTCGCTCGTTGGCGGAAGTAGAAAACGGATGGAACATAAAACAGATCGCAAAGCGAAAACGGAAACACAAGAGATAATAAACAAGAACAGTGAACAACGTAAAAAGGGTACCAAACCAAAACGAAACAAAAAGGAAACGAAACGAATAGGAAACGAAATAATGAAAACAAACCAGAAACAAAATGGAAAGCCCTGCGGAGTGCTTTGCCTAGTAAGAAACAAAAAAATATTGAAAAATAACACTAAGGACCTGCTACCTTCATTAGTTGAATGATCATTCACCACATTGTGGAATTGTTTGAAACTAACTTTTTATTATTTT
This sequence comes from Anopheles bellator, assembly GCF_943735745.2. Lineage (NCBI taxonomy): Eukaryota > Metazoa > Arthropoda > Insecta > Diptera > Culicidae > Anopheles > Anopheles bellator. The sequence continues at coordinate 65,234,131 of NC_071286.1, forward strand.
ATTATTATAAACTGTTAACAAAGAATACTATTTGGGTGTTAGGCGTGGCTTGCGTGTTAACTATGTACGTCAAAAAGAACCGGATTTTAGGAAGAACAATTCTTGGTGTTTGCCTCATCATATTTTCGGGACGGGGACGGGGACAGACTTTTCAAAGTCGAAGCGTTTCGAAAATTGGAACGGATGTAGAGTTTTGCATATAAATCAATCATGTTGATCATCAGATCATGTTGAAGATATTGACATGGATTTAAAAGAATAACCAAAGAACTTTTGAGTTATGCGTGAAATCTCGATTTTATTTTAACTTCAACTCTGACTGTGGAAGTCAAACAGGTATGCTTAACTCTGCGTCGAAACATTTAAACATATCCATCGACCGTGCCCCGGCACGATCATCAAGCCGCGCACCTTCGAATCAAGCCGTCGTACAACGACCCAAAACCCCGATCTGAACTTGAAATATTTAAACCACAACCTGGGTCCGAAGGAAGTTAGGAAAGGGCGATAAAATCATAAGCAAACCAGCACACAAGACACGAAGCGAAACACGCACACCAAACGCCGATCTGGGGGCCGGGTACGTCACCATAAGTGAAAAGTGAAGCCAGACCATCAGAGCCACGCGTCATCCATTCGCTCTCGCTCTATCTCTCTGTCGGGTCAAGGATTTCTTTTTTCTCCTTTCGGACCCCCCTTTCTTGAATGAAGCCGCGGGCTGCGTTACGCACCTTCCGCCCCATGCTGTCATGTGTTTATGCGTATTTTTGGGGAATCGAAGAGAGAAGGCAAACGAAAAAAAAACTTTGTTATGTTTTATTTAAAGAGCCTTCGCGGCGCGTCGTCGTCGTCTACGCACTACGCCCGATCTCACATACCCGAGAGCCCCGAGAAGATCAAGATCTTTGATCGTGAACTTGGCCTGCCCTCGGCGGCGTGGCGGCTGTTCTTATTTTTCCCGCCGTATTCTAGTGTCCGTTTTGTCTTCCTCCGCCTTCCTCGGGAGTACGGAGCAGTGGACCTCGGTGTTTAGAAAGATACACCCAAAACGGGGTGCCGGAACTGGAACATGGAACACGATGATGCCTGGCGTGGCCTACGCACCTGTGCGTGCGCGTCGAGAGCTTTCACGCACACAGCCAAGCCTTACGCGCCATTACTTAACCCGATGATGGAAAGTGTTTCTAGTTTTCGCTTCTTTTTTGTTTTTGCGCTTCCTCTTGCGTGTTCCTATTGCGTGCGCGCCCGCACGCACTATTCCTGACCTCCCCCCTTACGCAACGCGTTGCGCGCTTTTATGTTTTGGGGCCAGTTTTGTTTTGATCTTCCGTTTCGCGATCGCCCAGCCTACGCATCGTGATGTTGCGTAGCCGGGGGCGAGTGCCAAAAATACACACTGGCTGGCTGGAGGGTGTTGGCCCCTTCTTTCCTTCGCCGATTGCTTTCTTCCGTTCGGTTTCTCGAGGCGCGGCAACAATGCGGCAGGTGCGTAGCGCGAGAGCATGAGCGTGCGAATATATGAAAATGAGGTCAACGTGGGTTTAAATTTTAAATACATTCTTCATGCGTATGAATGCGCGCGTGCGAGAGGCGTGCTCAGAGCCACGTTTAGCCGCACGCACCGCAGAGCACATTATGCTGAGCCATGTTCCGTTGGGCGTTTGCCTTTTTTGGGGGAGATTAAGCACGGATCAGTCGCTTTTGCAAGGGCCGCGGTACGGAAAGCGCAGGTCTGTGACCGGAAGCCATTTGACAAATTGTTTCCTTCGGCGATCGCTCCGCGCGTTTTTCCCGCTTGACCCGCGTCAAGTTCCCGCGTCTCGCAGATCACAGATGATTTGACTGATGTGTAGCTTCAATTCGCGAATCGCGAATGCGGAACCCCACCGGGTAACTTCCGGGCGCTCGGACACCTGTGCTCCCGTCGAGCGCCGGGGCAAATTGGTGTTGCCGCCGCCGTTTCTTCATTCCCGGGGGTCGGGTTTTTCGTGCAATTTGGTGGCCCACACGGTTGGGCGGGCATAAAATCCGAGTCGATCCAACGGCTGGGCAACAGAAAAAAAGCTACGGCTGGAATTTTGCTGGCGATGGGAAACCTGGCGGATGGGAAACACCGTTCCAGCGCCGCTGGCTCGAGATGGGAACCGGCTGGGAGTTTGCGAATTTCACGTTTCGCAAATGAAATAGAGAGCTCGCGAATTTTTGCTTTTGCTTTTCTTGCCAGTTGATGGTGGTGGGGTTCGTTTGGTCTTTGGGATTTGGGAACCGATTTCTAGCTGCGGGATCCGCCGCCGCCGGGGTTAACGTCCTCCCGTTTTTGGGGCTCGTCTTGTGGAAGTGTGGACTTTGCGCCGCAGAGATTCGCAACGCACAACGAAAACGTGAGATCGGCGGCGGCAACGCGCGGATTGAACCCGTCAAAGCGTATTATGATGTATAATAAATTGCGGCCTCCGAGATGCCATCGTAAATCGTAGTGTAGCGTAGCACGACCGGCCAACAGCAGCTTGCGTGGCGCGTTCCGGGTTTCATAAATCTTTGTTTTGCCGTTTTTTTTTTTGTTTATCGTCGGACGCGCTTTCGCGAATCGAAATCTTACTACGAACGACGGGCGACGACAGGCTGTTTGACCATCTTGTTTGGGTGTGGGTTTAGATTTTTCAAGACTCAAGGGGCCTCCGGACTGGCTTCGGAAGAGGTTGTTGTGGCCAGTGGCCGTGCCAGTTCGATGCCAAATTCTCCGAGCAATAGCAGCAAAACTTTCACTCACAACGAGTGGGATTTGTTTAATTGGGCGAAACAGGCATTGTAAACCAGCGGGGCCACCACTCGGCAATGGCGGTGGCCCAATTCGTTTGCTGAAGTTTGATGGCTTGATCATTTTGGAGACCAATAGAAGGGCCCGATAGTTCAAGTGAACTATTCAGTGGTAATTAAATAACGAGATATTTTATTTTTTTATGTATTAAATTCAGCGCCATACGTTCTTTATCATTCAAACGCATTGAAAGTTATGCGCTTTTACGTGTTAGTAGATTTATGGCGTGCGTTAAAAACGTAAATCAAGAAAAGAGAGCCTGTGTTGAAATTTTTTAAACTTATTGAAGCATGTGCTGAGACCTATAATTTATTACATGAGTAGAGCAAGACTTTTTGTATAGTATAAAAGAAGTCAAAACTAAACGAAAACGAAGCAAAACTCCAAAATAAAGACAATCTTGCTAACTTTACATTATTCGAAGGGTCGAAGGGAAGGGAAGGTTTAATCCACAAGGAATTCGTTGCCGAAATTGAGATGATCAACGGGGAATACTAGTTAGAATTACCGGTTAAGAATTTTACGAGTACGGCCAAAGTAGCCCGTCGCAGTTGAGTAGTTTTGAAAATAAAATAATTTTTTCATTCGCCTGATCTTTTGCGACTATTTGCTATGCGCTAAGCTCAAATTGACCATGAAAGGATCATTTTATGATGACATTCCAGAGGCCCGTTCAAGATATTTTTCCGACAACTACAAAAAGTCAATGGAAAACTCAATGGAACAGTCGCTGTATTGTTGACTGGCCCAAGTATTGGCCTTGAATTAAGCATTGGATTATGTGGTAGCGGCTCATCACCTTCTCGTCCTGTTCATCATTTTGGTTTTGGAGAAAATCATCTAAATCAATTATACTGACGCCATTTGTACACGATAAAAGATGCCGGCCACCAATCGCACCTTTCAGGCGAGTGCCTCATTAGCATAAATCAAAACATTAGTCTCGTAGACATAATCGGCGGCGCTACGCTGTGTGCTATAATAAAACCTTCTTTTCCACTCTTCTCGCGAAGAACTCGCGCCGCGGGCTTTCCCGGGGTCCATAATTAGGAAACGCGATAACGCGCGGCCACCACAAATAACGACCGTTCGTCGGTTGCGGTGGTGTCCTTGGCCTCCTGCGCCGATGCACCGCCGTTCGTTCGGCTCGTGGCGTTTATGCTCACCACGCCAATGGGACACTTTATCGCCACCAGTCGCCTTAATCGTTTTCGTCTAGTCGCTGTCCCGTCCCGATCGACCCCCCGGCGCTCCTCTCCGCTTTTGCAAAGGACCTTGGGAGAGGCAAGGACCCCCGTCCGTCGTCGAGTTTCGCGTCGCGTCTTGACGATCTAGGACCCCCCGGCAGAGTTATGTGTACCTGACACACCCTGCCCGAAAAGTAGGTCTTTTGCGGGAGAGGGGGCCGTACTAGCACCATCACATAAACTGTCTAGGAAAAGCTCCACAACGCGTAAAATGCGTCTTTTATGCTGCTGACCGGCCCCGCACGAGGGCCATCAAATTGACCCAAATTAATCATCATTCATCCAGCTTTCATTGGGGGCTCTACTCACGTGACTTTTCTTTTTTGCGGGCGTGAAAATTTGCCCAACAAATACAGGACCGACCCGGCCGCCGAGTGTTGCTGCTAATGGATGTGCCGAAAAATGGGCGTTGTCCCGAACCCCAAAATCATGCCGCGATAGCACACCAGCACACCGCACAGGACGGCTGCGGGCCCACACAACACATTCAACAGTGTGCCGCAGAGACACGGCGGTAGGGACCCCCCCGGCGGATGCCAAGGACTTCGACAAAATGAAAATTTGAATGCAAACGAAACGAGACAAAACAGTCAAGGCCCAAAAAGCTCCACTGCAAAAATAAAGCGAGCGAAAGAGAGGGAGAGAGCGAGAAAGAACACATCGAAGGGAAGAACTCTCCGGTACAGCCTTGACGGCGACGGCGTCATGTAACATCGCCGGCGACGGGCTCCCTGTAAGGCTCGCGGATAACCAGCTGTTGTATCGGCGCGGGAGAAAGGACACCACGCCAGCACCACCACCGCAGGATACACGGCCAGACGCCCCACGCAGCATATTACAGTCATCGCTACCACCGTCATCATCATCATCATCGTCCACTCTGCGCCGCTGATGGAAAACGATTTTCCACGAAAATTGGTCGGAGCAGACACGGGATTCGCCCCGTTCAACGCACGGCGCATGCGCACAGTCCCCCTCACGCTTCCCCTGCCATCGCTTTCCAAGGTCCTTTCCGTGGCCCGGGTCCGACACACGTCACAACCAGGACGACGGCGTCGAATCCTGGACGCCGCTTTCACTGGCAGCGAAAATCTGGCACAGCCATCTGGGCGCGCCACTGACTGACCCCACCAGCCGGCTAGCCAGCCAGCCAGCCAGCCAGGATTCCCAGGACATCCCGACGATGTCGTCATCGGGAGAACCGGGAGACATAGACGCACACAGCAAAAAACCTATCAGCCGGGCCACCGACCCCGGCCAGATTCCCGGAGCTCCCGGGCGGAGTAACGGCGGTCGGCGGGCGAGTTTTCCTTATTTTTCCGCCCAGGACCGGGCGTCGTCGGAATGAAAATTGCGCGCGTTTTGGGCGCGCTCCAGTACCAGAGCAGCATGCCGTCCAGAAGCTAGACGTCCTCCTCGGTCAGAGAGGACCCCCCTTTTTGGGGAGAGAAATTGTTTCTCTCTCTCGAGAGAGAACCCGTGAGTCCTGAATAAAAGAGAACTCGACGGGGGAAATCATCTGTTCGGTGGCTTTACAACCGTGTAGCGGCTGTGTATTGGAGTACGCTGTCGAGTACCCCGGGACAGTGTACATAAGGACATGCTGGAAACACTCACCCACACTCGGTGAGAGAAGAGACGCGGTCTCGGTCGGTTTCATGCTAGTGGATCGATAGTGTGTCGTCCTGTGAGAAGCACACGCCCTGACTTGACTTATACACTGGTGGCCCCCCAGGAGAGGTCGTCCTGTGTGTCGGTGTGTGTATATGTGAGCTCTTTTTGTAGCGTCCGCTCAGCCGTTCATTCACGCAAACGGCCACCGGTTTTTCATTCTAGAATTTTCCGCCCGAACCGGTTTCCGGAGAGGACTACCTGCGGAGGACCTGCCACCAACAAGGAGTGTGATGGGACGTGAAGCTGCAATTTTTGGTTTTTTCTTTTGCAAAGCTCTGCCACTTGAGATCCTTGCGGGACGGATGGAAGGTTTGCAATACAATATCCGCCCCAAAAAGCCTTTGAGATGTGGTCAGTTGAGGAAACAAGACCGGACGACTGGCCATGGATGGCGAAGGATAATCAGACCCTTGCGCCACTTCCCGCCGGATAAGATGCCCCATCCCGGGACGTCTTCTTCCCGAGTCAGAATCAATACAGACAGCTGTTTCGACGCCATCCGTCGGAGGAGAGCATCGATTCCCAGAAATCGTCAACCCGCAGACGCCAACTCGAAAGACTGTTTCACAATAGTTTTGTTTTCGTTATGCCAGCGGAGCGGCCATTTATAGAGAGCCAGTGTGATGTGAAAATCAATTTTCGCATCGAAAACCACGAACGGCACGTTCTTCGAAACGATTCTCCGAGCATCCCATCCGACTGCGGCACGTTCGTGAAATAAATTTTAAGACTCGACATCAGCATCATCAACATTCGAGGCGTGTATTAAAAAAAAACGCTCACCAGAATCGATAGCAAATTATGCAATCGATAGGCGTTTCACATAATTCCCACAAATGTGGGTCTTCTAAATAATGCGATTAAACATTGGACGGGGATCTAATGAAGATCTGGGCTGGACCAACACCAAGGGACCGACACAGGAAAAGTGGTAATTAAAAACACGTTTTCCATCGTCATCGGCCGTTGTCGGCCTGTGGCTGAGGATGTAAAGCTGGTTTTTGTTTTCCAGCTCTCCGTGGCATTCACGTCATTTCCGGGCAAGATTCAACTGGCGCGCGGTGCTGGACACCCCACAACAGGTGCCGTATGGTTGAAGGAGAACCAGCGAGGCCCCGTTTCGGCCACCCAGACTCGGGTAGGGGCTGTAGGGCCACCCGAGTACCAGCGAGCGCGCGGGAAAAGCGATAATGAGGAAAATTAAAAGAAATACTACACTTTCTCCTCCGTTCGATGCGTTCTACCAGTTCTTCGGTCCTGCTCCTGTGCTATGTGTGGGTGAGTGTAGTGTCTCTTTCGGCCTGCACCTAGTCATTCATGAATTTTACCCCCGCAGCCAGTGGTCCACGACCAGCACCACACCCTCTCCTCATCAGTCGATGTGCAGCAGACCGACAAACATCCCAGCAGCAGCAGTTCTGACCCGCGGTCAGCCTGGCTGGCTGGTGTTGTGGCTTCGGTCTCCGCGAAATTGGCTCTTCAGATGATCATGCCAACCCGTCTCGATTGACGCCATCCGACCGCAACGCACCGGGGGCGCGGTTGTTATGCTGCCGCTCCATTCACCATTTGCTCGATTTTTATACCACTTATCGCTCAATTCTGTTGTTTTAATTAACAGCCCACGTGGCGGAACCTTATTGGGGTCTGGGCTTCTCATCGCATCGCACTTCCTTTCGCCCGGACGCCCAGTTTTCGAAACACTCGAACGAAGCTGTTGTGAGGCGGAAAGGAGTAGCCTCGGCACTTTACAGCTCTCTCCCTGTGCTGTCGAAGGGACACAACAGGGGGCCCTGTGTGCGCCCAAAGTGTGGTGGTAGAAGGAAAAAAAAGCGTGCAAACACTTTTCCACTTTTAATTAAACTAATTGGCACCAACTCGGAACGATTCTTCCAATTTTACTCCTGCCAGCCAGCCAGCCAGCCAGCGGCCGAAATTCTCGTTCAACCGTAAACAGGTGCGCACCAGGAGGGGCGCAGCGCCCTTCCCTCCTATTTCTTGGCAACATAATTTCAGGGGTTCAGGTTCGGCGGCTCTGTGAAGGCGATGAGCTTTTAATCAGCCGCGGAAAGGGTTCCCAATGGCCGGGAAGATAAATATGTTTTACGAGCACTCTCTTAATAATGTTTTAATTGCTGTTTGTTTTCCTTGAGTTGCGTTGATCGAATTTCGAATTTCGAACGATCGTTACAGACACACACCAAACCGGGCCGTTTGAAGTGATCGATTGCGATCGTTCAGGTTCAAGAAAAGTTGTATTTATCGCTGCCCAGTTATCAGCTGCTTCCTGGCGCAGTTGGCAGAGTTGCCGATCTGTTTCTGATGCATTGGATTGGATTTGGATGCTGGGTTCAAATCCCGTTTCCCACGGCCCGAACATTTGTAGGCTTCTTTCTACTTTTCTAAACTAAAGAGCGAAATTGGAGCAACAACGAGAATTGGAACAGTTTGCGCATGTGCTTATCACGCGTTCTGGTGTATGACTGGGGCTATCCAAGAAATGCACAACAATTGAGTGGCTGGTTTGTTGTGCGCGGCTTATCTTGAAACGCCGGCGACGTGGCGTATAAAATTTAGCACAACGAAAAACAATCCACGACCGGCACACGGCGCGAAGGCAAACAAAAATCGACGCTCGACAAACACACTCTCAATGCTGCTGGTGGTGATGACGATATGATGATCATGTAGCTCGATGATTGGTTCGCCGCTGATGATACTTTCCTTTTACCGGCTCTCTTTCGCGTACGCCGTTCTCCGTTGTGTTCCGCGCATTTTACAAATTTGCCACGAAAAGGCAACAAACTAGCGAGACAGAGAGAGAGAGAGAGAAAGAGTGCGCGAAGTGAAGAGAACACGCCGAAAAGCGAGGAAATTGCGCAGCAGCATTATTCTGCCGTGTTCTTTGGTACGCCTTTCTGCCTTCTTCGGTTGGGTCTCACCAAAGCACACAGACACACGCATTTGCGAGCATGGAGGTCGTCGTTTTTTTTTTGGCACACCAAAACCCGTGGCCGATCGACAAAAACAATTCGCAAAATCCAAAACCTACCACTACTCGCCGGAGGGGGCAAAAACAACTACGCGAACCCTAAAATTACCTCTCCGCAACGCGCAGGTACACGCAACGGTAAGAAGCAGAAATAGACGCACAAAGAATGGCGAAGCGGAAGAAAGAACGAAAATAAACCCCTCCAACAACATAAAAAAATACAAGACGATCGCACCGAGCGTGTAAGAAAACATAAAAAAAAACTCGTAACTCATCGCTCTGGATACAACAAATGGAGCAGCTGCCGCGTGGTTTTCTGGAACTGCCGGAACACGATCGGAAGTGGGTTTTGTGCGTAAAAAGCAGCGTGTTCCCGCCGGTGGCAACACAAACCCTGATTTGGAACCCGCGAAAACGCAACATGGGCAAGGAAAATCAGATCAAACAACAAAAAATCATCAACATTAGCCAACGCACACCACAGAGAGGATCGATCCAAATACAAAATGGGAAAAGGCAAACCGAAAAAAAAACATGCTTAACACAACATGCGATCTTCGGATACGATCGGAGCGCGTCGTTTCGAGTATGCAACAGGCACACACGCCAACATCGCCAATGTTTCGGGTGAAACAAAAAATCAGCACAAACTCGCCAAGGAGCCAAAAAAAATATGATCGCTTTGTGCGCCAAATTTACGCCGGTTAATGGACACACGTACACATACCCAGCCCAGTAGCTGTGTGTGTTTGCGTGTACCGAACCGATCGAGAGGATCACTGCTTGAGAGACAAAAGTGTTCGCGAGCGGCTTCCTCAGAAAATCGATTTTGGTAGAAAGTCGAGTCCAGGATCAGTTGATCCTGATAAATAGGCATCTTCCGCAGGAGTTAGGACATTCCTGCTTTTGGTACTAAGTGTGGTTTATGAGTCGGACACGGTCCGAAGCCGATCGAAATCCGAATACTGCTGGTAACTGGACGCATTTTTTAACACTTTTTAAAACCCCCATTTACAACACACCAACGGCGTCAACAAATGGACGCGCGCGTGCTCACGCTAAAGTTTTGCGCGGGAAAGTTCGCCAGTAACCGGTTCGCCGGTGCATGTGCATTCGGCGTCAGTGACGGCGGCGAAGAAGAAGAAGGAAACTACACAGAATAACTGCTAACGCAAACAGGTCCCCCCCCCCCGCGGGGCGCGGAAAGAATGTGTAGCCAGCGAGTGTGTGGTAAAAATAAAACTAAGCAAAACTCGGCCCATAAAATGTAGTGCTCTACGGCGACGACCAGACCGGGGGACCGGAGACCAGACAGGAAGCGGCACATTCCGATGGCCACTCTGGCTGGCACGGATTGCAGTTTTGTTGCAATCCGCCGCGGCGGGCGCTGTTTGGGTCCGGTGCCGTGCATATGGAAATTAAAGTAAATCCCCAACGGCTCCCCTGGTGGTTCCCTTCGTGGCATGTGAATTCATTCACAAAACCCTTCTCTCGTCCGATTGGCGTGCGGTTTGGCTTTGTTTTGTCGGCCACCGGGAGCTAGAAGCATTTACACCCATTCCGGGCAACAAAAAATCCTGCCACTAAATCGCGCGCCAAATCGACTTCGGCGTCACCGGCCAGGACGGCGATGTAATAATAACGCGATGCACTTTGTACCGCACAAACACCATCCCAGCGCGGTACCTGTTTTAAAGGGAAACGCACTCAGGAGGAGGCAAGGCATCCACAGCCCAACCCACACCACGGCGCATACCACTGCACCTGTGCCATTTGGTGTAAGGTGCATGATGCTCGGGGCCGAACCGATTCGACACCATATGGTCCCGGTGCCGCGGAAGAATGGATTGCGAAGGGCAAGAAGGTCCTTCACACTACGTCGTTGCGTGTGTGCGTAATTGTTTACTTATTTACTTGTTAAAAATCATTACACATTTGTAAATACTGGCCCGAGTGCAAATTGTAACAATGATATTTTGATACTAACAGAGTGCGGCAGGAATGTTCCGGGATCGAAACGCTCATTTTTACACTTGATTATAAGCTGGCTAATGGATGGAAATGGCTGGTAAACAAGACTGACTGATTGAACCTTAGCCAGCCTTCGCCCTATCGCATCCCATGTCTTCGGCCTGGATATTCATCTTTGGCCCCTAGACGCTCAAGTCCTGCTTCGTAGCGATGCTCCTTACCACAACAATATTGACTTTCCAGGCTTACAGCTCTTATGTGTGGCAATAGGTTTAATCAAATGTACGAGTTTTATTAACTTTTATCAAATATTATTTGTTTCTGTGAATACTTCAACAAATGATTGTGAATGTAACAAATGCAGAAATAGAAAAAAGGAGGGTCAAAAGACAATCGATGCCGATGTCCAACAAGGACCGATCCTTTGGAGTTTCAAAAGAGCGCAATTTCTAAGTGCTGCTGTCCAGCTCCAAAATAGAACCTCTGCTCGAAGATACTCATGCCTCATGACAACCTGAGATGTCCTTTGCAGCGTTCTAGGAAGCTGGCAGCCCAAATGTTTCGATCGACCGTACGTTGAATCTATCTGCCGCAAAAAGGACCTCCATTTATCTGCCGTAACGTCGAAGAACAAGAAACTCGAATTTCCCCGGCCTTTCCGCGTTCTGCTCTGTTCCAGAGGAAGCAAGCCTGCGCGCCACTTTGGTTGCAGCATCGGACGCTTCGCATTCTCCGGACCGGACGCTGTCCGGCGGGTAAGGTGAGGGAACACATACATTCACACAGCGGTTGATGTTCTCCCTCTCTACCAGAACCCTTTCAATCGCAACAAGCACACAGACACAGGGACGAGCACTGGGGCCGCGCTGGTGTATCGTAAATCAAGTCAGCCGATGGCCGCCGCCGACGACGCGCCACAAACCGGCTGTTTTGGGGCACAGAAGCTCTCCTGCGTGAGATTGCGTGCGTCAGCAGCGGCAAGAACGAGAACGAGAGTGGTCGGTGAAGGTGGCGCTGCGCACAGAACCATGGAGCATAACGGGTGGCGGTGGCGTTGGTGGTGGCGATGCTGCGCTACGTTACAACATTGTGGGGCGCGTACGACCCACCTTGAGAACGCCTGAACGCACACACAAATGCACAACACACGGAACGAGAATCAGGAGGACAAGTGTCCCTGTGCGCGCCCAGGTCCGTGCGAGTGAGACGGCACGCTGGGGCATCTCTTTCCCCGGGACACGCTTGCGCTCGCGGTACACACGCACTCCTCTCTCCGCTGGAATCGAGGATGATGATGTTATGTGGCACGCGTGTGTATGCGTGTCGTCATACGTTAGTTTGCAGCTCTCTCTCGCTCTCTCACTCACGGTTTTTACGGTGAGAACGCAACGCACACACCGATGCTACCAACGTATGTGTGCGTGCGCATAGAATCCCGGGGCTTGTTTTTTATGTTTATAAATATTCTTCACCCTCCCCGCACCACACCCAGAGCCCCTTATGCTGCTGCATTCACCGACCCCTTCTTCGGACAGAACTCTGGCTTCGGAACTTATGTGCTGACACACGCAAACACGCCGTTCTCTCGCTCTCTCTCTCTCTGACTCTTTCGCTCTCTCTCTCTCTATCTCACGTGGCCGGCTGATAGTAGCGCGCATATGCTGATGCCGCCGGCCGCCGCCGACAGCGGCGATGTTTTGACGGTACTGTACTTTTGCTTCCCGCGCTTTGCACACGCGGCGCGCTTGCGTCTTCTTCTTCTTCGTCGTCGTTTTGGAGTTTCCGTTCGTTCGTTCGTCCAGTTACCGGGCGAGGTGGTGGTGGCCAGGCGAGGAGAGCATAAAGCATCGGATGGTCACCGCACATATGAGAGCGAGTGAGATACAGCGAGTGAGAAAGGTGTTCAGGACGGAAAAAGTAGCGACCTCAGCATAACACACAGGTGAGCGGTGAGCGGTGAGCGAATCATCTCGCCAACAGCTGTGCGGCCGAGCGTGAGCCGCGCTCGCTCACTACGAGTGAGATGGCGACCGGCTGGCTGCGTACGTTCGGGCTGCGTGCGGTTTCTCGCGACGCCCGCGAAGAAACAACGAGCCAGCGACAAAATGGACTCGGTTCGAACAAAAACCGGCTGAGAAGTTTACATTAGCATGGCATGTCAATCACCTTCTAGAGCTTGTTGCCGGCTCGGGTGGCCCTGTCTAGGTTGGCGGGTTGGCGCGTAATAAACCACACATGGACACACTCCCCGGTGGCACAGTATCGCACACCGTTCTCCCACGTGTGTCCACCTCGACACATTGTAGCGTTTCGCGGTCCTTAAAAGGGCCTTAAGAGTATTTACGTTCCCGCAACTGCTGACTCAGTGCTCAGGCTCCATCGTGACACCATCTTCCCAACCATCCAAAAGTCATACCTGCAGAGACGAGAGAGAGAGAGAACAAGAAACGAAGGTTAGTTGGGTGGTCAATTCGCGGGGTTCGCACGGTGTTATGATGCCCGTTGGTTCTTGGTATAACACATTCGACACCTCCAGTTCATGTTTCCGATATGCCCACGCGAAGACTGGAAGGGAATGGCGGCGAATGGAGCGCGTGACACTTCTCGCACGCTCGGTGGGTCACTGGCCTTATGCTGGGGCCTTTTACCGATCAACTTCTTGGGGAAGGACTCTAGGGCGCCATGGGGGAGTTCCAGGAACAGCAGGATCACCGTGAGGTGCGTCACGCGGCGCGCAGCAACAGCACACGCCCGCGAGTCGTGACTTTTGGCGATTTCTATTTCGAGCAACACACATCCCTGCCGCTCCCGGTTCGATGGGGTCACCCCCCACGCGGCCCACCCTTCCTCGCACGGCTCGCACGCAAGTTTTTCAGCTAACACCGCAGCCACATGGAATATGTAGGCTGGCGAGCGATCAGCTGAGACCACATGACACGAGCGCGGCACGTAGCGTCCTGTGGCGCTGCCACCACCGCCGCCTTACAGCTGATGTGCGGTGCGATATTTTGCGCAATGGCCCCGTGTGTGCTAACAACAACAGACAACACACAAACAGGCCACCGGCCCGGCCGCAACCCGGTCGCTTCAAGTCTTTTACGACCCACCGGCAGGCTTCTTATCACCGGCTGACCGGCACAATGTATGGGGAGCACACTGCTGGTGGCCTTCAAAAGAGCCCGGTAAGAACGCTCGCAAACGAATCTTCGTCTATCTCGGCTTTGGGTGAGGAGGCCAGCTGATAAAGCACTAGAGTGTCCCCCCGCCGTGGTTTTTTCGTTGGCCTATTTTGAACCCCAGATATCACGCGGGCTAAATCCTGAGCCCATAGAGCGCGTATGACATAACCGTACCGTGCCGGCGGAGAGAGTCTATCGCGCAGGCCTTTTTGGGCCGTCAGCTGAATGACGTCACAAAACATGGGGTGAACGCGAAACGAACGGTAAACCTACTCTAGGATGGTGGATCGAGATCCGCCCGGGACGTCCTCAGGAATGTCGGGGTTTTACGACCCCAACGGTGTTTCGGTTTGTGCCTGGGCGTATGTGTAGATAAATTCTGTTACATCGGAGATTAGATTAGACATGCCTATACGCTTCAGAACGCATTGAAGCCCATTTCGAGCAATTTCGAGCAGTTACGAGCAGTTACGAGGAACTCGCCAGTTTCATTTCGTTTATAATTTTGCGGTCGATGGTTGGCTTTGATTTAATAGAAAACAATTCAGTAGGACCAAAAAGCGGTCAATTTGCTTAACCATTAAGCTGTAACACTATTAAAAGACAATTTTAATATATAAAAATTGGGTCAAATCTTATCCAAAGACGCTTTTTTCTACCGACCACTGTCCACAGAGCTGACCGTGAACGTGATCCGATAACAAAAGTGAACAGTTCTCGAAACAACCGCCACCAGATGTTGTGGCGAAAACACTGGACGGACACACAGAGCGCGCCAAGTCGCTGCGCCGTTCGTTGCTTTTTGCCAACCTCGCCACACACCACGTGGTTCTCCGCCGGCAACATGAACCAGTTTGAAAAGTGCACACCTTTCACCAACACACACGGAGATGCTAATCCTGTTTAATGCCGGCCGCGCCGCGGACTGGACAACACCCGCGGCGCGCGGGGTGGTGCGATCGTGTTTCGCGTGTCGATGATGATGATGATCTTCATAAATCTTCGACGAGCCTTTCAAACAAAATAGCCCCCCCACAGAGAGATTACAGGGAGAGCGAGAGAGAGAGAGAGTACGCGAAGAATTTACAATGCTTGTTGAGACCTCGTCCTGGTCCGGTCGGGTTGCGCGGATTGCGCGGGCAAAAGCCGGGCTCGGGACAACATTCCAGGTGGGGCATAAACTGTCTACGTTAGCGCCCTCAAACGCTGCGTCGTCGTGGGTGGCAGATGGGGGCGACTGTAGTGGGCGGGTTGCGTTGTGGGAGTAGAAACCAAATCAAAACAAACACCAGCACCACAATTTCTCAAGCGACGGCGCTCCAGGATACACGGACTGCTATTGGTGGGGCAGGACTCCGGAAACGGTGAAAATGGCTTAAAAATCGCGAGTTTTTAACGCGACCGATTCCGAGAAACGCTGCCCTACTGGAGCCGGCCGGGCGATCTCCTCTCATATGTTTGTCGCGAGAGATCGGCCATTGCGCGGGGCCACGCAAGAAGAATGTGTGAACGAGCTTCAACCGGGCCGGAGGAAGCCGAGCGCCGAGCGCGGCGGTGCTCCATCACACGCGCCGTGGAATGTGGTTTTCGAGCTCGTATAGGAAATACACGCGCGTTAATGGTCCGAGCGCGCGAGAGAGAGAGATGGGGCAAGCGAAAGCCCTTAGAAGCGAAAAAAACGGGTTGTGGGATTGAGTGTCACTCGCGGGTCCGTGGAGGCCCCCTCCGCACACACAACATACACGACGCTCGGGTTCGTTGGCCGATCGCGTGCGCGTGTATGTGATTCTTCGATGGAATTCTTGCAGCCCGACCAGCGCACGGCAGCGACACGGCAGTAGCCGAGGTGGTGGTGGTGGTGGAATCGGCCACCCCACACGCCATTTAAAACGCTGCTGCGCCATTGATGGTGGCCGAGTTGGCGGCCAACGTCAAACAGCTGACAGCGCGGCGCACGGAGCACAGCGCGCGGCCCACCTCACGGACAACAACAAAAAAGGGGTTCCCCTCCAAAATCCAAAATGATCGACCGGCGTGAGATGAACGCGCGGCGGCGGCAACGGCGGCGAGAGCTTTTCTCACGATCGTTGCGATCGGCTCCCATCCCATGAAGCCTCTTCTTCTTCGGCTCTGGCCCCGTGGTCCCATTGAAAACGTTTCTAGGCGCCGCCGAGAGAGAGAGAGAGAGCAAGCATATGCAAAACAGGGACCCCCGCAACATTGGGGTGGTTCACACGGCGGGGCTCCTAGGCTGGTAAACAGCTGTAAGCAATTTCGCTTCGCGTGGTCGGGAAATTGTTTCAGTAAACACTCGATTAGCATTCCGGCAGGCCCCCGGGGAGAGGGCCGGTGGTGGGCAGGAAAGGCCTCTAAAAACATTACATCGGCTGGGCTGCCCTGGCTGGCTGGCTGGCTGCTGCTATCTCCTCTTCTGGAGCATGTCACGGCGTCTTCTCTCGGTGGTCGTCTCTTCCGTCTGCACCAGATTGTTATCCTGTTTTCTCCCATGCCAGTCAACCCGGCGACATTGGCCACCCAACACACACACACACCGAGGTAGGGCCACGAGAAGTGAAAGTGCCCTTGTACCTTCCGATCGGGGGGCAGATCGCTATCGGAACATCGCGCGCCGGAAGAGTCCGAGGGGCTGGTAAGAAAGTGGGTGGTGGTGGTGAAAGGGAGCTACTCGTTTTCTCTCTCAACAGCCCCGGCCCAAGAATCAGCCCCACTGCCACTACGAGGCGAGCGCCGGCACCGTGAAGGAGAGGCGAATAAAATCAAACAACTTCAACGACCGGCGGATAAGCGACGAACCTCCATCGAGCGCGCTCGCTGCAGCTGCAGCGCCGCTCGAGGTCGTGTCGCATTCGGCCATGAAACGAGCACACGAACACGCGAGTCGGCTGGACGGAGACCGGCCGGCCGGCCTGCTGGCAAGGAGGCAGCCAGGCCGGCCGGCTGCCGGCTCCGACAGTCACGACAACATTCCAGCGCCGGGCCAAAGCAACCCCATTAGAGTGCGCGCGCGCGCGCGATTTTATCCGCAGCCGCTTCTCTGGCGGGTGCCCTTCGCGAAGGGCTGCTGATGCTGCTGCCGGGGAACCCACCATCGATCATCTCTCTGGTGGCCACAGACACAGCTGATTCTCGCTCATCCAACGAAGAAGCAGCTTGCGCATGTTATCAGAGACCGGCGGCGGCGGCGGTGGCGGGGATGTGTAGGCCACGTTTAAAAATCCATTCCCGAGAGAGCGAGAGATGCACGGCAATTATCGTGTTGGTGGTATTAGCATTTTCACGATAAATACACGATGATTAATTTAAATATGAAACCAGCCGCTGGGCGGTCGCGCTTAGCCATCATCGCTCTCTTCAGTGAGACGGTGCTGACCTTCAAAAAAGTCACGTGCGCGCCACAGGAACCGGCTGCTTCGCTGTGGACGACGGCCTTTTACATATTTTTACACCGAAACGAGGCCCATTCCTTGGCGGCAGCGATCGGTCAAATGTTACTCCGATCAGTTACGGAAAGCGACCGTCACAGATTACTGCTCATCGGGGTGGATTTAATAGCGAAAAGCAGAGAATATTTCACAATTCTCAAACTCCACTAAAGGCGTGCACCTTAAAGGAACTGCCCCAAATGTAGCCCCGCAAAGCAATCGCAATTGAAAATCGCCATTCGATAGGTCATTGGACTGGGCGCGAAGCTGCGCGTGTTTCATTCATCATCCCGCAGCCCGCGGTTCCCGATTCGCCAGCAACGCCGTCATCGTTGCCGATCTCGTGGCCGAAAATGGAGTGATCAGCCCGGGCCCGGGGCCGTGAGAAGCAAATGGACCATCGCCACCGCGCCGACGGCTTGTTTTGGGCCTCTCTCGCTCTCTACGCACATTTGTTGGAGTAGTGGTCGATGTTGCTAAAAATAGCCTGCGTAATGCCCGGGGCCCGGGGCCTGGGGACCGGGGGCCGGTCGGTGGAATCATAAGAAGGAACGACGACCACCGCGCGTTCGGAGGCAACGGGAATCAATCATGTGTCGGTTCCGGCCGGGAGTTTTGCACACGGATTGGTGCAAAGATCGGAAGAAGCAACGGACAGTGATCGCGATCGACACAGTTCGATACTTTCTCCGAAGAGCCAATGGAACGAAGTGGGCTGCGAAGAAGTTGCAGATGGAACCAAAACGAACATTTTGAACGACTCTAAAGTGGTCCCACTGCTCGAATAGCACTGTGCTCGACTAGCGCTCGAAACGGACGCTGATTTGGAGGGCCCTAATCACGTGATGTCGAAAAAATTTACATTCCAATCCACATATGTTGCCGCGGTGTTGCCCTCAATGGCCGCCTCAAATCCTCGATCCTCGAACCCAAACATCGCGCTCTGCGCCTTTTTTCTTTCGCCTTCATTTCCTCTTTTCTGTTTTGTGTCGGTTGGTCTCGGTAAACTCAGCAACAACAACAACAACCAGCAGCAACCACCACAGCAACAATAACAACAAACAACGCCACGCCACAAGCGGCTGCTTTTCGAAATGACTTGCGCCAACTGCCAAAACTGGTGCCGCCGTGTCGTGGCGATCATCAGTCCACGATCTCTCTCTCTCTCGTGGTGGCGATGATGATGGGCCGTAGGGCGGGGCGGTGGGCGCATTCCAGCGTAATGCCAAAAAAGGGTACAAATCCCACCGTGCGCTCCGCCATCATCCGCCAGCGCAGCGATCAACGACCGCAAAAATCCAAAAATAGATCCCTGGCTTTTGATGGATCAATCGTTCGCCGTGGCGGCGAAGCGGGCGACGAAGAGTGTAGAGAGTAAATGAACGTATTTACATTCCGCACCACCGGAACGACCCACCCCATGCCGGTCCGGTCGGTGGGTCTCTGCCAAAATCTGTCTTCAAGACATTTGGCCGTTCGGCCGTTTTTTTCTTCACGGGGTCTCTCTTGCTGCGTGGCGGATCTCCTCTTCTTCTCCTTCTTCGGTTGCCAAATTGTCCGCCACGTTTCTTCGTGTGTTCCTTCGTTCCGCGCTTCGGCTTTCGGTGCTTTGCGCGGTTGTAAACTTTGCTGCGCGAAACTTGCGCGCCATTAAGCGCTGGTGGTAAATAAGGAACAGCCCCCCGAGGACCGGGTGTGCCGATGCAGCATCCAGCGACCCGAGGATCATTCCAAGGGCATGACGAACGGGCCCCGGCCAGAAACGTTCGTGTGTATGTGTTGGCCGTTTTTATGCGTTCTTATTTTCTTCCCATTTTCGGGCTAAGAGCCCAGAGCCCCCCAGGTGCTGCTGCACCTTCAGTAAACGGTGCTTCTTTAAACAGCAGCTCCTTCTCGTTCGGGCCCGAAGCTTATTATTAGAGCCCCTGGGGGGTGGTGGAGGGGGAGTGGGTTTTCGCCAACGCGCGTCTTTTGGCAACACACGGTACACATCCTCCACGGCCCGAGGCCTTTTAAATGCGGGTGCGATGACCGATGGAATAATGGACAAAAGCGTAAACACAAAAAAACACGCGCGCGGATGGACCTTTAAACGCTTTCTTTCGCGGGATGTGGTTTCAATAAACCATTTCGCCCGCCTGAAAAGGAAGGTGAGGGTGAGTTTTGTATAGCGATGGCGCGCTTCAGTGACCCACGCGCCACAAACGGTCACGTGGCGCGGTCAGCCAAATAGTTATGCTCTGTAACAGCACTGACGAGCAACGAATGTTCACATAGATTATTAATATGGAGACCCCCGAGTGACCCAATTTTCGCGAGCACACATACAGCTGATTTGGGCAATGGCAGGCCAATTGTTTCTTCCACAGCCACACGGCACGGCACGCGGTAAAGAAAGTCTCCTCGACGTCGACGACGTTTTTGGGCACCGATCTCGTTTACTCCACTGCCCCCCCGAGGGGCCTCTCTGGATAGGCTTCAGCACACAAACACATATGCACGGAGATTAAAGGCGGCACCTTAACGCAACGGCGGCGTCGGCTGTGATCGATAAATGCGATTCCGCCGTAATGAGATCGCTGCACGACGACGACGACGGCGACGGCGCACACATTCCGTTGGCGCTTTTCCCGGCTGGTGCTAGCAATTTTCTTTCCTCCCAGTTCCGTCCCGCCCCCCCTCGTGTATGGTGGTTGCCATTTTTTTTCGCTTCGCAGAAAACACACACCAGAAACCCACTCACCGGAAGTGGCGGTGGGTTTTGCTGTAAAATCTCGAGCTGTGTGGGTTTTTTGTGTGGGGTCCATGGCTCACGGTGTCCTCCACCGCCCAGCTCTTTCTGTCTCTCTCTCTCTCTGTCTCTCTCTCTCTCTACTCAACACACACGCATTAAACATGGCACGGCAGAGAAAACCGCAACACGAGACGAACGACTGGGAGGACGACCCTGCATCGGGGCCAGCGAGCGACTCCATAAATGCCAATGAAACTAGCTCACCGCTGTCGCCGGCGTCGTCTTCGTGGCAAATTTCATTCATCTTTCGATCTTGCCCCACACCACCGACCGAAAGTCTGAGGACACAATTCAGTAGCCAAGCTGAACATATGCCATTTATAGTGTGTGGGTCCAAAACTTGGAATAGCCTAGCCTAAAAAACACTCTGGAAGAAATTGCCAAGCTCAGCCCACGGCATGATGCAAAAGAAAGCGGGAATGAAGCTAGTCAGTCGGCTCCTTACTCCAGAACAGTTCTCTTTCGCATTCAGTTCCGGCTCTCTCTCCATCCATCTACTCTCTCCTGGGGCACCGTCAAGGACACCCTTCAGTGCAGACTGCAAACGCGATTAATAAAGGACTGGTGTGTCTATAATCGTAGAGCAAATATCGCGTATTAATTCAATTGAACAGCGAAACGTCAAAAGCGGCCATCAATGTAATTCAAGGAAACACTCATCATTGATATGCCGCAGATGGATGTCATAGATTGTCAAATGCAATGCGATTGTTGAGAAATATAAAACGTCTTGAATTTCTTCATTCGCGACATGTATTTGTTAAACCATTTCTGACAGTTGTCTTAACCAATTGGAATTAATAGGTCGACTTGCTGTTACGAAGCGTGCAACATTGGCGCATGGCGCAAAAAGGTCGGCTCAAAGTTTACCTATTATTTCAAACTCAATTGGACTATAATTAAATAAATAAAAACAAAAAGTCTCAACGGGCATCATGACAATTTTCAGGTCACTCTTTTACATTAATGTGTTGATCAGTGTTGTGGTGTTTTTGCTTTCAAGTCTTGTTGGTAACTATTTTTTTCAGGTTACTATTAAAGAATTAAATTGTTTTAACAAATTTAAAACAATTTAATAAAACTTCACGAAGAAATTTCAAGTTCTTCCATTTCGGCCTGCCGTGTAGAGTGGTACAGTGGCCGCTTATCGAAACGCAACCTTTTACAGATCGTAACACTGCTGAGGGGCTAGACGGTCCCCCCAGTGTCCTGATGGACCTAATCTCGACCCTGTCCGTGTCTCTCTGCCTCTTTGGGCCTGGTTTCTTTTCCTCTCGACTCTCAGCATCCCAGTCTCATCGTCGTCTTCGCGTTCGGCGAAAGGTTGGGAATGCAGTTGCGTTGGCGGACCGTGCGCACGCTGCCCCGGCTACTGGGAAGGGAAGCCCATAAAAGCATCGCCGTCGTCTGGTCTTGGAACTGGTCCACAACACGGTGATGATGTTGGCCCTCTGCTCTGCCTACCAGCCAGCCAGCCAGCCCAATGGTAATGAATTATTTTCTCATGCTGTCATTGAATCGGGCGCGCGATTGTATGTACAGCCCCCGTCTCGCCACACTCGCCCTTCACCCACTGGGGTGCGGCCCACACACGCATACCGCCCACTGCCCCCCGGACTCGTCTCCCACACCGAAATGGAACCGGACGGAGCTTTCTTTCTATTTTCGCTTGCCGACAAACAGAGCGCGGCCGGCCACCTACGAGTTTGCCGCGCGCCCCTCCGTCACCACCCTCTCCCCTCCCTCTCGATCACCGTCGTTTTAATTGAGCAATAAAAGAAAAATTAATATAAAACCGTTCAGTGCTCGGGTCGAACGAGCGCGATCGGAGATCGATCGGCCGCCGACGCCGCAGGAGCCGCGCAGGGAGGCGGCAAGAGAAAGGTCACGAAGGAGCTGCCCTCACTGACTTGGCGGCCGGCGCCTACGCAATCCCCGCGCGCGCGCACGTTCTCGCGGGTGGTGGCCGACAACAGGAAGGGTTCGTCCTCATTCAAACCCCGAGAGCTAGAGGCCAGCATAAATCCGAGAGACGGAGGTGGGTTGTTCCGCTGCCTACGCGAGCGCGCGCGCGCGCCGTCCTTTCGCGGACGATAAAAACGTCCCACCAACGGACAGACCCACTCCTTCCTGTTCTTCCCCCTGCGCCACCTCCGGGCCACTGCCTTCTGGGGGAAGCCTCTTTCTCTTTTATTGGCACACAGTGCGCGCACCGTGATCGCGGTTTTTTCGTTGCTGTTGTCATGTTGTTTCACGGAGACAGAGACGGAGAGAGAGCCGGCCGGCCGGTCACTGTGGCCGGTCCATATAAGGACGAAATAGATTGCACCGAAGTGCCAGCGGGTGATGTGATGTGTGCCACATGTCATTATGGGAGTGTAGTGCTGTAAAGCTTCGCGCGCCAGGGATTTATGCTTTCCACCATGCTGCAGCATGCTCTCCGTCCGATGTTTCGAACCGATTTTTAATGGCATCGGCACCAGTTGGGGTTTTTAGTTTTAATGCTGTTGTTATGCTTCAATCAGCCGGGCTTAGTGTCGATATATTTATGACGATCATATAACACGACTGCACGGTCAATAAATAGCTGTAAGAAGTAAGTCATATACACGGCACGGAGCCAACCTTGGCTCGGTCATTCATCCCCTCGGGCTTTGAGGTGCCAATTAAACTGATCATCTGAATTATTCGAGCAGTACGATCATAGAATGATGATTTCGAAAAGATCACTTTCAAAACAGCTCGAATCGGTAGTGAAGATGTACCCGGGGACACAATTTGATTCCAGCAAAACAACCGTGGTTGACAATGATTGTTTCGAATTATGCCAACAGCTCTGACACCCAATAACCGGTGCAATTATGGGACATCTTATGTCCCAGAAAAAAAATGGCTTCGAACCGCGGGAACGGCATTCCCGTTTCACCCGTTAACAAAATGCCTCCCATCTACAGGCACATCCTGGGTCCTTTCTCTCGGCGCTTTTTTTTTCATTAAGGCACACAGACCTTCGTCCGTCCGTCCGTCCGTCCGTCGTCGGAGTAAGATAAATTTGTTCATCTTCAAGTCACTTGCAGCCGTGCAGCCCGGCAGGAGATCAATTGATGAACGTAAGGAAGTAGTTAATTATAGGGTTCGGCGCCTGGCCTCGGGTCAGCATCAAGCGGCAGTGCCGCGGTGTGGCGAAGACCTTTATAATAAGCATTCTCACTCACTGGAGAGGCGCACTCCGATCTTGTCAGCATCGTCACCCAGGAGGGCCGCACGGAGCGCAGCGCATATCCGTCGAAATACACCCAAAATAAGATGACGCGATGTGTGGCGCTGATGAACGCGCGCGCTGCTGATGATGGATAAGAGGGAAGTTTGGCCCGTTTGTGGCGGTCCCGGTTCCCGCCAATTTACTCCGACCGATCGATCATACCGAGACGAGCACAACCGACGTCGAAGGCTCCCTACTCTGCCCGTTATGTTTACGCGCCCTGCCGTACGATTATGTTTACGTCGGGTACGTTGCGGCGTTTTTGGGGAGTATGCATTTAATGCGCACGCTGCCGGCATCCAGAGGGCCGGATTGCAGTTTCGCTCTGCACGTTCGCAGCACCGCGCCGATCGGTGGGGAACCGGTTGTTACCGAAATTTCCGTTACATTTCTTTGCTTTTTTGCTCTCCGCCAAAAACCCGCTCTCGCTTGTGTTTGTGGTTGGTTTGCGTATGTTGTTTACCAGTTTTGTTTGTTGTTTCTTTCTTACTTTCCGATATACTCTTGCGCCTCGAATTGCGAACCATACCCCATCATGACTTTGGTTGACCTTTGGTTAATTGGATGGCGACGGCGTTCGATAAATAATCAGCGTACGTAAAGAGAGACAGGGAGAGGGAGGGTGGTAGGAGGCGAGAGGGGCTACCGGCTGATATGTGTTGGTGGCGATAAAAATGACGGTTATTCTGCCGTTATTTTGGGCATCTCATTTTTCGAACGCCATATCGTTGCGTCCGATAAAATTGTTAATCAACTTCAAAACGCATTACACGTTAAGGACACTCAACAACTGCCTTCGGGCGAGAGTGGAAATCCTTGGGACACAACATGTCACCACATGTCGCCACCCGATTAACGTTTCTAGTTAATTTACTTTAACAGCACAGTTTAATGTGTTTGATCTCTCCATCTTAAAGGACTTCCGTTGGTCAATAATACAAAAAGCTTTCTGAAAGCTTACTTTTTCACTTCAACAGATGGAACTGATTGGGTTATAAATCGGCCCAACAAACAAACCCTTCCGGTTTGCAACGGGGGTAAGCTAACTAACCGGGGAACCTTTCTCGAAAGACCGTTTTGAATAGTGTATCCTCGTACAGAAAAGTTTCGACGCACTTGTTCCGATCATCTGCTTGTTGTGCGTGACGCACCGCCCTGAATTGAGAGCACTGTGAGTCGTTCGACATAAACTAGCCATCCGAAGGCGCCAACCCTCGGAAAACGGTTCCCCACACTGCTGCTGAATAATCAAATGGCTTTGATTTAAGGACACCGTCGGCGAGTCCTTCGACGACTAATGGCGCTCGACTTTTGGGGTATTCGGAGTAAAAGGGCAGCAGCAAGAGCCATCCCATCCCAGCGAAAAAAGTTAGTTTGCCATACATTAATCGCTCATCGGAGTAATAAATACTTGAATTGGTTTTATCGATACGTGTGCGCCCTCACACTCTCTCTCCCTCTCTCCCTCTCTCCCTCTCCCTCTCTCCCTCTCCCTCTCTCCCTCTCCCTCTCTCTCTCTCTCTCTCTCTCTCTCTCTCTCTCTCTCTCTCTCTCTCACTCTCTCTGTCTCTCGATAAATCTATGCTTTATCGTACCCGCAGAGAGGCGAGTTTACGGGCGAAACCCCGGAACCCTTGGTAAACGCCGTTGGACCATCATAAACTTCACGAAGGGCCACGGCGTTACAACGCAAGGACGTTACGCAGGACAACAACAACAACAACGGGAAGGTCTTTTGCGGAAACAAACGGTTGCGATGATACAACACTAATGCGTACGCCGGCCCCGCCGTAACAGACACGCACCACTTTGCGACACAATTCCTCCTCGGAGAAGTTTTTATGCACTTCTTGTTGTCGGACGGGCCCTGTATGCGCCCTGGCGGTGCGCAGCCCCGAACAGACGCGACGAAACGCGCAAAACGAAGAAACAATATGGAAATCATATCATTACATATTTATGGGCGCCTGGCACATATAAATTTTCAATCATATCGTTGGTACGTGATTTTCGGTGAAAAAAATCGATTTAAATTTTTATAATGTTTGCCTTCCGCGCGACGCGGCCGGCCGCGGCCCTCTCTCTTTCTCTCTTTTTCGTTTTCGCACGGTGGATGTGCGCCAAAAATGGTGTCTACCGTGGCCAGCCATCTGTGAAAGTCGTCGAGTCTCCTTACACGTTCCCCGTCGTGGCCGCCAAAAATTATGGACGTCTAGGGAGCAGCACACATGATAATACATTTATTTTATGGAGTTGGACGCAACCAGCTGGAGCACTTTATAAAAACGAACAACAATCGATAGTAACACGAAGAAAACATTAAGCTACAAAAATCCTTGGTCCTCCACAATCAATGCAGTAGTTAACAACAGTAGAGTAATAAGCTAATCAGCGCAAAAATAACAATCGTTCCAAGTCGGGCCGAAGAAAGCCTGGCTCAGGTTCAGGCTTCAGACAAGGAAAACGGGTGCGGGTCTTGCGGATCAAGATCAAGAAGCCGAAGACAAGAAGCGAACTGCCGTGGCGCGAACCACAGATTCCATTCTGGAGGCGACATGTGGAGCGGCAAGATAAGGCACGATTTTCATTACCATTACATCCCATCCCTTGGCGCGTTCCGACATCAAAGCACCCACCACCCACCGAGGCGGGCCATTTTATGATGGGTTTTTGCTAGAAATACCCACAGCGCGCCTTACGCATTTTACCTGTTTTCCAGCAGCCGCCCCAGCATAGGACGTTTTGCTGGGAAAAGGCTCGTGCCGTGGAGCCCACGGAACCATACGTATAATGAGAGGCGACAGGGCAGTCCTTTGGCCCTTTTCGTTGGTAATTTCATTGCCCCTCTCGACTCTGATGGTACTGTTGAGAGAGCAAAAGCGGACACGTTCCATTAACTTTTGAACTGCCCTCTGGGGCAACATATCCTATTAAGACATCGTTCTGGGGTAATGCAAATAAAGGATTTATTTTCCGCCAGCATTAATGCTGCTGCTGCTGATATACGGTGGGGGCCTGGTGGCCAGTTGTGAGACGCACTCACTTCACTCTCACATATGCTTTGGTTTCGTTGAAACATTTCACGGAAATTATTTGCTGTCTTCGTTTTAAATTCACAATAAGTGTCTTTTCCTAGACCTAAGCAGAGTAATACAAAATGTTTTGTTTCAATTGCGTGGTTTGAGGTCCTAAAACAATTGCAAACAACTTCGTCATCGCGAAAACCAACGGCAAGGCAGCGCTTTGTCAAAGCGCAAAGTTCAGCAGCGTAGCATTCGATTTGTTGAAAAGGAGATAAACGAAATGGTCAATACACGCAAAAAAAGAGCTACAAGATTAGTGGTATACACCCAAAAGATACTTTTTACAAAAAAGAATGGCTCATCCCCATTACCACCTTCGTCACGTGGTTCAAAAAAGTCCGTGTCCGTGCATGAACCAGCCGATGGCCAGTGCTGGCGGCGCGACCATGCCATCCCCGGATGCCCTTTAACCTTTCACTGTTGACGGACAGCGGCGCACACAGACCCCTATGGCAGCTACCAGAAATCTCCTATCCTGTCTCGCTCTCGGTCGGACGAGAGCGAGAGAGTGATAAAAACGGCGTATCCTTACGCAACGTGTCGGTTGTCGGTGGCCCGCAACAACCGTTGCCCATTCAGGTGTGTAAAAAAGGGACTGACGGGGCTCCACGGGGGACAGAGGGGACAGGCCAGCAGTGAGGGAGAGCATGAGAACTTTTGGCACAGGGCCACCGACGAGCCGACCGACCCGACCCGGCTCGCTGGTGGCTGCTACTCTTCACAGGCCTTTCCCGCCACCACAGCGAAAATGGGAAGGACGAAAATTCAATTATGTAATCCACCTTCGTCGGCGAGAGACGTGTGCCCCGCCGACGCCGCCACCGGCGGCGGCGAGACCTTCGGGAGCCGGTTGGTTGGTCCTGTAACCTCGATTTCTCAGGCCGCGTCTGTGGCGAGCGCTCGGATCGGTAAAATAAAAACAAAAACTCCTGCACGACGGAGGACGGAGGCACCAACACAGGGACCCCAGCCAGCATAAAAACCGGATAAAAATAAACCAGCCCAGCGCACGACACATCCGAAGCATAACCGGGTAGAGGCAGAGGCAGAAAGAGAGAGCGAGGATATTGTGTTGCAACAACCACCAAAAGCTGGACGCCCGCAGAAGATGCCTTAACATAAACGACACAGCACGCCCATGGTCACTACTTTTGCACACAGCCACAAACGTGCGCGCCCGCGCTCATTACATAATAAACCTCCGGAGGACGCCCGCCGGCACACAGGACTCCCACCGGATTTCGTCTTCTCAGATGTGTGGGGCCAACCCGGAGGAATATATGTTACCTCACGACCTACAAAAAGCGGGGCCTACTAATGGATCGCGGGGTCCCACCGTGGGCCCTTTTCCGCCGATCGGAATAAAAAATTACAATTACTTTTTAAATTACTTAGGAACTGGTGTAATATGTCCGTCGCGGCTCTGTGTCGCCGTGTCCAAGGGCAGGAGCCACGGAAAATAAAAACAACCTCTCAACTCTCAACACGGGACGTACATTTTTTGGCGGTCGAAACAGCGCGGAATCGTTGGAGAAGAACGCAGCTCGAACAAAAACGGTAGCCATTGG
This sequence comes from Anopheles bellator, assembly GCF_943735745.2. Lineage (NCBI taxonomy): Eukaryota > Metazoa > Arthropoda > Insecta > Diptera > Culicidae > Anopheles > Anopheles bellator. The sequence goes on from NC_071286.1 coordinate 65,262,162, forward strand.
CCATGTTGGAAGGTTTTTTGTTGGGGGCATCAACAATTTTCGACGATCTCACAAAACCACTCTCTGTAGAGCATAATCCACCCTTAGGATCGGAAGATTTGAGAATTGTGCTTATCAGAAATCAGGAGGCATTCAAAGGTAATTGAAAGGTTTTTTTGAAACGACAACCTCTACAATGGATTTGCTTTAAGTTTTCAGAAAAAACTTAAAAAGCATATAAATGGGGCAAAAAAGGAAAGACTTTAACCCTAGAGATGGCGGTAAAAACTTCTTCAAGATGTACTCACGACATTGCCTTCACGATTGATTTACAAGCAGAAGCTACAACATGGTCGATCCCTGTGGGTGCTGCTGCTTACCTGAAAAGATACAAAAAACCACATTTTAATTCATTGTAAAAAATACCATCACTCGATGGTGACTTCGAGCATCGATTCTCGCTCTATTAAGCGTTGCGTAACTCGAAGAGAAGGCTCGATGCGAACCTCAATCATCAAAAGTTGACATTTGATCCTCCCAAAGCTGGAGAGAAAACAAAAGTAAAAACCTGCTCAACGTTCCACACCCGGGATTAACCGCTGGGGGGACCGCACCCAAACTCCCTGAAAATGGAAACCTTCCTCAACAAGCTCACGCTGGTCCCCACGCCGATCGATTTAATCAACAGTTGTTTCCCGAAATTCAGGGCGCGCCCTGGAAGCAGCTGAACGGTTGGGACGGCCTAGGGGTCGCCATTAGATTTTTTAGCGCCATTAGGATTCTCTGCTGCACCTCTAGTTCTGGTTCAACAGATAGCAGCAGCCAACGCAACCGGCACACAGCCGGAGTCGATCGATTACAGGCGTGTTACTATGTGGCCCAAGTACGCGCCAAGTCAACAATGTACTCGGCGGTGAAAAAAGCCCTACACGCTCTCTCGCTCTCTCGCTCTCTGCTCGGTCCAGCGATGATCGGGATGATGCTGGAGGTGGGATGATGGGTAAGTTGGTCTCGACACAGCTGGAATTCTTTGCACGTGCAACATTATTACGACCCGGACAGCGTGGGCGCCTGATAGCTTCCAACTCTGGTCCCTGGAAAGTCGGGAAAGCACTCAAGACATTTACGGGACGGAGAAATGGAGCGTTGGAAATCGGGACCGGACCGTTGTAACTTTTACACATCCAAGGCCGTCCACATCATTCCAGCTGCACGTCCTGTAAAGATCCGGCACTTTCCGACGGACGTGCGAGATCTCGTTCTCGAGATTTGAAGTTTAATGGGTCCACTAACTGTACCGGTGGCAAAAGGGTGTTCCCACATTGTTGCAACTTCTTCCGAGCGCGACGCTACCAGGCGCCCTCGCAGGAGGTGGCCCTCGCAGCAGGTGGCTCGCACGCCGTTGCACTCTCAGGTGGTGTCCGGGGTGTGTAAAATCGCTTATCGCGCGCGGCTTGTGTACGCCATTTACTCTACATGGTTGCAGTTGCACAACAGTTTGCAGTGGCACAAATACACACGCGGGCCACGGGGTGATTCATTGACTGACTTCGGTGATCCCGACGACGACACGGACGACGATTCGTATATTTACTAGCACAGCAGCAGTAGCTCCGACAAATCCGACACATACAGAGAGAAACCGAAGAGAAGTAATGGTGGTGTGCGCGGTTCGTGTCCCTGTTTTTACATCGTGTCCTGCCGCCGACTATGTGCTACAAAGTAGTACACACCATCAGGAGTTTGTTTGGGGCTCTCTTCTCACAACGCCCATCGTGATGGTCTCGGGTCTGCGCATCAACCATTCACCCGCCCGCTTTCTGCCCCGTGGTGGGGGTGGTGTGGGTGTTCGGGACAGCAGGCATTGACTGAAGGGACTGCAACCTACCGGACCTACCTTCCCGTGGTCGCGTGCCTGCGAGCGCGCCCGAGAGATAAGAAGGGCGCCACGCGCGAAGGGCGTCGAACCTTGTGGTGGAGCGTGGGTGAGGGTTATAACCGACACCGGTGTGTTTGTGTGCGCTCGAAGGATGGATAAATTGTTGCAGCCCCTTCGAGGTTCTGCGCGGCTGGTAGCGCTTTACAAACTTTGTGCTGTAACACGGACCACACGGGGCGCTCGAGCGCGTTGTAATATCTCGTCGCGTTCTTTGTAGGAACGCGATTTTTAATGGCTTACACAATGGGTGGGGCCGACCTGCTGAGAGTTGTAATAATCAGTGCCCAGCAACAGCAGTAGTCGTTGGGGACAACGTTGTCGCTCGTTACAGAACCCTGATCGTATTTCGCTTCTCCAACCCGGCAAGCCCGGTATCGTGTAACGACGGTAGCCTTCAGCGGGAACGCCGTTACAACGTTGGACCAGGAGCGCAAAATTCGGTGTAGAGCGCACGTGTAAGGCTCGTGTTCCGTGGGGGGGTGGTCGAGACATCCAACTCCGGAGCCCAACCCCGGAGGTGGTCCCTTCCCTTGACAACAAAATCGCGAAAGAAGGCTGTCATCGGTGGGTAGCTCTGATGGAACTTCAGCAGCAGCAGCAGCAGTGGCTTCAGCTTCCATCCCGAGACACGCGCCAGGGATGAGAGATGAAAATCGATTCTCCCCTGCTGCAGCGTGAGGAGGGCCGCTCACTTTCTCATCTCACTTTCATTCTCCGCAGCGCGCAACCGGCCGGCTGGCTGGCTTCGATCGATAAAGTGGCGTTACTACTGGCAACAGTCACCAGGCGTCTCCATCGCGCCCCGCTGAGAGTCGTCGCGTCGCGCGGGAGAGCTTTGGTTGGCCGGGCCGGGCGCCGGGAGATTAAACGAGGCTCAAGGCCCGTCTCATCATCGTCGCCATCGTCCCTGACGGTTCCCGAAGCGTGCAACACAAAGAAACTGAACGTGGGACGGCGGCAGCATCCTTCGAGGTGGTGGCCCATCATCCCGCCGGAGGCTATGTGTCCGCCGCAGCAGCTGGATGTAGGTTGTGTGTCTGGGCGATAGTGTGAGCATGCGCACCAGGACGATTGCGGGTCCGATTCCGGAGTTTTCCGAATCTCTGCCGGCAACAACGAAGGGACATGTCGCAGCAGAGTCGCAGCTTTGGGAGTTGGCGTTTTATGGTGGCATCGGAAACCCGGTGAGCGATGAATAAATAAGAAGCCTTCCCTCCCCTACCCGCGGTGCTCAAGACCGACATCCGGGTTGCAGCATCCTGGCCTCTGCATCGCCGATCGAAATCATCGGCAACCGACACGCGCTGCGCTGATAATGCTTTATGTGCATGTCTCGGGCAGGGTGTAGGTCTTTGAGTTGCTGCTGCTGCCCAGAAAGCTATGAATGATTGCTGAACAATGCCTAACTCCCAATTCGTTTCGGAGAAATGAGCCCTTTCGATTGCATGATTTCGGTTTTGTAGCTCCTCTGTTATGTAAAAAACCAAAAAGAGTCTCACAGCAGTCAAAGGAACGATTGTTGGAAACGGATCCTTGTTGGCCAGCTGCGGTAGCTGCTTTGGAGAGCGACCACCGAAAAAAAAGGACACACATTGAACGGACGGCCACCCAACCGCCCCAAAACGGATCGATGCTTATCTGTCGTAGACAGCCAGCCAGCCAGCCAGACAGACGTAGACGCCGGCAGCCAGACGGACGGGCGTAAGGACCACATCAGTCTGGTATTTTTATTACCTCTTAGCAGCAGCAGCAGCAGCGCCAAAAGACAGCGGCTTTGGGGAGAAAATTGTGGGATGCGCTTCGTAACACCGCAGACCACCGATACAGAAACTTCTCAAGGGATGCGACCAAAAAAGGTTTTCTAACAAGGGCTCCGAATTAATGGGAACAGATTTCTGTTTTCACACGCTACGGGCGAAGAAGTAAAATTGCATGCATGGTAACCATTTTTCATCGGCCTCAAAAATGCTCATCCCTCACAGCGAACCCAGCTGATATTTTACTACGAAATACGCATCCCACACCGGAAAGGATCCGGCCTTTCCAGGATACTCCACACACACAGGTAGGTCTGCGGTAGCGTAAAATGGTGGCTCTCGGGAAAAGGCCTCAACAAAAATGGAAGGAGCGAAAAATGAGAGGCTCTTATGTGCTCTCGGGTCTCCACACATAAAACCACAGCACCGGAGCTCAAATCTGCCGGAATGCAGCTAAAAGTACATACACTACATACACAGAGATCGTTGGTGTTGGTGGGACCGACTGGAGATGATGAATTTTCTGGAAGATCCCCAACGCCACATAGGGTCGGTATAGTGCACCTTGTGACTCTCTTCCCGATCCGGTCAGGTGGAGTGCTGAAGAACCCCCTTACCATCTGTATGTAGCGATGCAGTATCCTAAGGGTAGCGATATTCTTTTGCGAATCCAACAGAGAGAGATAGAGAGATTTCTATCGACGCATCGCAGCACGTACCGGGCGCGCCTCGCAGCTATCGATCGTGGATGGCGTGGCGCGACTGTAAATCCGAGTGCCCGGTCCTCGGTCTGCTTTCTTCCGGTGCCGCTACTACTACTTCCGCTGGCGGAAGCTGCGCCGTACCTTATGTACAGCCGGGCGGGCGGTTCCGTTGAATTGCAGCACCAGGCACATAGTAGTACTACGGCAGAACGGGTCGTCATTAATACGGCAGCTACTACTACTACTACGTTGCTGCTGGCGGAGGTTTGGTAGGGCAGTGAACCAAAGCCCTCGAGGGTCCCGGAATTCCGGCCAAAAAAAAGTGCATCCCGAGGGAGGAAACGCAGCAGCAGCAGGACACCGGTTGGGAAAAGTGTCTGTGCGCAACGAGAGCTGCACACGCTCATTACCGTAGCGAAGGGGCCGAAGAGGATTTTTCCGCTGCTCTGCGGGACACGCGATGCAGTTGGGTCACTCCTATGTACCCCCGATGTGCTCGATTTTTAATGATTTCAGAAGACGATTTCAAAATGGGGCTGCTGGTTGATTGGTCTGCTCTGCACTCGCAACGCGACCGTCACGTGTCACGACTTTCTGCCCGTTTGCGATCAACATTCTCGAGCTGCAATGTGACCTTTCCGTATGTTATTTCAGGTATCACAATTACCCAACAAATTATTGGTGGCCTCGCTCTTCGATCGGAAGACGAAAACCATATGCAAACAATAAGGAAACGCCGGTTGTTCTTCGTGTGCGTCCCAAACTATTATATTATATATTCCAATATTCTGTTCCAAACTTTGTTGCGCGACCTGGTGAATAAATGTGGCATGACTATTAATTATTCGTTGAATTGGGAATAAAATGATGCAAAAAGCTGCTGCTTTCGACATTAGTAGTCAGTTCTTAACATAAAATTGGAAAGTTTTTTGAGGATTATCGTGTTGGCATTTATATCGTAGAACTTTCGCATTTATAACGTATGATGATCTATAAAAAATTAATGGTACATTCGCCCAAAGTTCAAGACCTTAAAAATCCAAAGGATTGCCCGAATTCGCTCCGAAGTACCTATTGTAGATACATCACTGAACAATTTCATTTTCATCTATGTATAAAATATTTAAATCATATTTGAAATATTTCTTTTGCGAACCACGATAAATGTTATCGTAGTTGTCCCGATGAACAGGAAGACTTGACTTACGTTTTATTTGAAACTTTCCTCAACATTTAAAACCGTCTGAGTTTAGGTAAAATGTGCGAGTGGCCATCAAATTCGGTGGCACATCGGTGAATCGGCCCCACCGGGGGGCGCGACCCATTTTTGCATTCAACCACCACGACGACGACGGAGATGGGGAGTTTAAGCACTCGTCAACCAACCGACTGCGACGACTGCCAAATCAAATGAAGCGATGACAAGCGAGCCCCGCCTGAACGGCGAGAAGCGTAATCGACTGGCGCGCACAAGGCAGCCCGGCCAAGTCTGCCCTGAGTCCAAGTGCAGGGCAGGGCAGTGTAAGATGGTTGGCGCGGGGCGGATTCCCCAGTGGTGGCATCGGCCTCGGCGACGCATCGTCGTCGGTCGAGACCCCGGGGTCTCTGCGAGTCGGCTTTTGCCGTACGTGGCGGGGCACTTGCAGGTCTTCGCGTATGCAAACGCACAAATGCAGCATTGGGTGCAACAAAATCGCCTCGAAATGCACCAGCAAATAGTGCACACATACACACAGCCAGCAGTGGCGGAGACAGTGGCCGACGGGGGCGCTCGCGAAGGTCTTCTCCTCCGGCGTGCTCCCGCGTTGGGTGTCTTACTTACGAGGTTACATATTAATTTATTTATTTATGCGACGTTTCTACAAAGCCGGCCACTGCATTTCCCACCACCCTTGCCGGCTGACATGCAGCCAGCCCCTGCAGCCCCTCCAACACGTTTGGGGCGGTCTGTGACACTTCAGACCTCGGCGTCGTCTCGAGGTTGTTAAGCAAATCCGACCGGCCTGACTGACTGACTGGCTGACAAACTAACTAACCGCACACTAAATGAACAAACGGACTGTGTGCAATCGTTTCGCCCGAGAAAGAGAGAGGAAGAGAGCGTCGGGATCCTGCTTGCTCCTGCCCCGCGGCCCAGGTCGGCCAAACAACAATATGATCGATTTTCTGCTGTCGACGTCCACGTCGGGCAGAAGAGCCTGCGCGTATGCAACAATGTTGCACGCCAGATGCCCGCGCGCACCGCAGCACGTTACATTGTTGGCCCAGTTGTGGCGGAACATGACTGTGACAACATGTGAGCGTCCCCCGACCCACCCCCGAGGGGTGCACATCAAAATAGAGTGTGTGCGCCGCCGGCGGGCGGATGAACACCTCCGCGTTCCGGTTTGGGTTGGAGGCGCAGCAAGCCGGGCCGGGACGGGTGAACTAGTTCGTTTGGCAGATTCAGTTCGACATCCGGAGGATGCTCTTCCTCCCGGCGGTCCTTCTGTGGCGTCGTTTAAAAATAGACAGATCGACGCTCCATTGCCGAGAGGTGTACGATGTCACGCTGATCATCTATTTATTCATCAGCAAACTTAGGCTCTATTATGATAAGGAATTCTTAGTTGGCATAAACATTTATGATTCTTATTCGAAAATAAAATTAAATCGAGTTAAATGAAGCAGGGGAATCGAACTCGTGACCATCTGGACGAAATCGGACTGCGTTACCACCTAAACCACCAGCATCCAGAAAAAGCGAATAGCGAAAAAGGCTAACAAGAATGCACACGAGTGCCTTGCCGAAAGCCACAGAATAAAGATCGCTTAATCGTTTGAGGGTTCTATGTTTGATGTGAAAGCAAAAAAATTCCGCCCCTAAGCCCACGCCCACGGAGCAGGAAGTATTCGTATATTGCACAGTGTAAACAGCGGTCGGAGGCCGGCTCGGAGCAACAAGCGAGTATCCTTGCAGTCTAAACAACTCTCTGTCTGGTCCGTCCCACCAGGCGTCGGTGCTTCAAAACGGGTCTCCGCACAAACATCGGTGACATTGAGACCACACTTTTGATTGCTCATCAGTCAGAGAGCCTAGCCGGATGATTGACGGATACCTTCAACCGTCGCATCACAGCGCGCTGCATCCGCCGTAAAGGATCATATTTAACCGTTGTAAACATTATTTTTGGTGCGCCGTTCCCAGCTAGCAGGGTCCCTCCTAGCTCTCCGCTAGAGTCAAGTTTATTTGATCGCTTAAATCGCGCATGCAAAAACGATCCCTAGCGTAGAGCGCAATTGATTGTGCAAACAGGATTCCCATTTTTTTTTTGGTTTTTGCTTGTCCGGCAAAAATGTCAGCTCGGTCCGGCCGGCCAGTCTCAGCCTCAGGAATGGAGGTCAAAGATGTGCCCCCTTCGGAGAGACGGCTGCACAAACAAGGCAACACACAGGACACGGAGCAGCATTGGCTTCGGGTTTGGCAAACACGATGATTTTTGTCTTCACCGCGTGCGCACTCTGGTCGTGTCTTAGATGATAGCAATATTTCTGGGGACCACTGGAGAGGGCGAAAAACAAAACCCCCTGACCAAACTGGGCGCACATGCCAATAATCCGTCATTCACCGCATCGCATCGATCATCTGTGGGGTGGAGGGCAACAGCACAGCAACAGCAACTCCGAATTTGCGCCATGGCCCCCACACGGATTTTGAGGCTGGCAAACACCTTTACGCGAACAGAACGCGACGGTGTCCCACGTCTAGCTGCTTCCGTGACCTTTAGCCGTCTGGCTGCGCGCTGCTAATGGTATTTAGCAAACACCGCCGGCGAGAAGGTCTGCTCGGTCGCTGATGCAACATCCGATGCGTTCGCTTCATCCGGTCGCGCACAGATCCGGACCCGCTATGTTTGTATCGTGCATCGTTAACGATCGTGATTCACTTGGGTTGGTGTGTTGATTAGTTTCGAGAGAGAGAGAGAGACAGGGAGAGATGTACGAAAAGTACCTCCACCAGAATGGCACAGAGTGGCGTTTCGCGAACGAGGTCACTACTGGCTGGCTGGCTGGCTGGCTGGTGGACTAATGACAACTGTGTGTCGCAGTCCGCACCGCCACCGTCTGGCTGTCAGGGGCTGTCTATCTAACAAACAACATCATTAGCCTCCTCTGAACGATGGCCCATTTCCAATGTGGTCAAACGCAGCGCCACGGACGGCCCCGGTACTTGTCACTCTCGATCTACTGGCCACTCACTGCACGGATGGACCCATTTTTGGGTGAAGGCTGTCGCGCAACCCTACCGCGCGTATGTCTCCATTATCTAACGCCCACACCGCGCCGTCCGATCGAACGTGATCGTTCTGGGAGCCACCCTCCCCCCCGGGGGGGTGGGACAAGGATGATAGGGGCCCCGGGTGGCGCTTTGAGATCACGTCTCGGTCGTCGCGCTGCTGATAACTCTGGTGGCTCCATTTCCATATTTAGAAGCGCCATACCGAGCAGCAGATCGACGCTGGCGTTCTTACGCTACGCAAACCGGTCTCCCCAGAGCGCACACAATCACACGTCTTGGTCGCATTACGAGAAGAAAGTCATCAATTTGCATTTGCATTGGCCATCTCGGTCGTCGGGGATTATGCTGCGCAATTGGCGCAATTGCGTACGTATGATGCGTCTCTGTCGCCGGAGCAGTCGAAGAAACGGTGACCAAAGTCTTTCCCGATTCGGACCATAAGGACCAGTTCTTGGACAGATGGTTTGAATTTGGAACTCAGTACCAGGCTGTTGAACGAATTTTGATCTTCAATAACAGAGGGTGCTTCTACTAGTCCATTTATTTCTTCTCTTCTTACGAACGTATGTGAAATTTCATTCCAATCTTTCAATCAGTTCAGTTCATTTTTTGTTTTTAGTGGCCACGTGTCACGGCATTTTAATAGAATGAAAAAAATCAAATATCGTTCAGTGAGTGAATTTTGATTTTTGGAAGGTTGGAAAGTAACGAAAATTTGTGATCGAAAGTTGAAAGTCGGTCCACTTCGAGGACGTCCAAAAACAGCAGCAACATCGTAGAAAAAATACATTATATCGTATTGGAAAATCTTCGTTTATCATTAGGACGATAAAGGACGATTTTGTTAGGATTTTTCTAGCACCATTGCATTTCGAGCATCACATTTTTACAGTCAAAGTTATCAACTGAAAAGTAAAGAATACTCGTCGAATCATAACAACGTTTGGAGCAGCAACATCGATTCAATGGTACTGGATCTTCTCGATCTGCTCGAACTTCGAGAACGGCGGCACTGGGCACTAATTTGCGACGACGAGAGATGCTGCGGGCCGTGCTCGAATGTTTATTTAAAGACCAACGAGTAGATTACAGCACCCGGCCGCGGGCGATTACGACCATTCTTGACCCAATAATTCAACCAACTGTGCAGCATCGCAGCTGCACCCGAGGTGGTGACCACACAGCTGATGAATTTGAAGCCACACGACGAGAGCGGAGTGACGAGTATTTTGCAGGAGCATCACGATGATGCAAATTGATTACAAGATTAGTGAATGTAGATAAAAATCGGACCGTTTAAATGCAACATTCCTGCGGCGGTGCGAAGCGTGCGGAACACGTATGCGCATCTCGGAACACGCTCACCGCGCCCCGGCTGGTGTTTTACGTCGCGTGCTGCATTCTTTCTGCACCTAGCTGGCTGTCCGGCAGTCTCGGCAGCTAATTCTTGACCCCCTGTGGCATTTTCGCACCGTGCCTCTTACTACGTGAGGTGGGTAATTCAATCAGTCAGCGCGCATTACTTCATTCCGCGGCTGGCCGAAGGATGGCGAGAATCGGACCACAGTTTATCAGCATCAGCAGTGAGCGGTGCGCATTCCGCCATCGATTGTTGTTGAGTGAACGCTTAGCGTTGATGAAGACATTATCAAATAGCAAGCATTCTGCAGGATGTAGGAGATTGTTAGCGTGCTGCAAGATTCGTTTCCCGACAGTACGGGAATACGGGAACCCACTTGCGAAGTAAAATTATCAACTATCGGGCAGCGAGATTGAGAGCGAAAAGAGAAGGCCAGAAGACGAGTTCGGAACACTTTTTTCACAACCGTCACGGCGAGAAAAGTGAGACCTCCTTCCGAAGTGCAGGGAGGAGAGCAAGAAACTTCGTTGCAATTAAACCGGAATTAATTACATTACACCGGACCGAGCTGAGCCCGGAGCCGGGCCACACCATTTTTCCCACTCATTCATGAAAAGCTCGTTAATCTAATGCACGGGCCAGCCGAAGCTATTTCCGAAGCCGACACTGGCGCGGCGCGCTGCATTTCCTACGTCTTGTTTCCGCCCCAGCCAATCTCGGTCTGAAAATCGTTAGGCTAAATTGGAATACCTTCTCCGCTGCGGCCAACCACCCCCAGGCCCCGGCTGGGTGGATGGGTGGATGTCGCGTCACGGTTCACATGCAATCAACATTATTGCAACCGTCGTCGGTGTAGTGCAATACCCATCTCCCAAGACCACGGGTCCGCGCTCGCCGTCATCGTCATCGTCGTCGTTGTCGGTGGAGAAAAATGGTGAATGAAAATGTACCCCGGTCCCCGGAAGCACCCCCGCCGTGGCCGACCCCACCCAACCGTGTGTTGCTGTTGTTGGTCAAGGGAGTCGGTTTCGGAGCGCGGGCGGCCAGGCGAGCGATCTTCACGATTGTGATCGTGAATGGGCGACGGTCGGGACTCTCCCGGGGCCGCGGGCCGGGCGAAAGTGAGCCGACTCTGGTGGCGCAGTAATTTACCAACACGGAACAGCGGCCGCTTAGTAATGTGCACACGGCCGGAGGCGTCGTCTAGAGTTACTCAATGAAACCCGCTGCCCCCGGTTTCGCTCCTTGACGGGCATATGTTTTTGCTAGCGTTTCGGTGGCCTAGGATTCAACCATCTTTTAGGGGGTTTTTGCTTACGGGCCAATCCGAGACGTGATGATGTAACTATCAGCGCTAGGATCAAGTGATGCTAAGAAATAGAAAAAATTGAACAATTTTCTTAAACTCACATCATCATTGCTGGCGAAATTAAAAGTTCTGATGATGGTCAAGATCGTGTGGCCGTGCAGGAATGATTGGATGTAGCCGATATTAGTTCATTGGTTCAACCAAACGACCGTTTCCGATCATTCAAGGAACATCTGGCTAGATAAAAATGATCGATACTTTGGCTCAACTGCAAAAAATTAACCTTGCACAGTTGTGTAATGAATTCATTAATTAATTGGTTTTGAATTCAATAATTTAAAAAAATTTGGACTTTGGTCCGTTATTTAAAAGGTTCGCTATACTGTTAACCATAGTCTTAGCTTAACAGTCGGTTCCTCAAAGCCTACTGCTAGACCCACCCTTTGTATCTTCAGTAAGCCATTCTTTTCTGACAGCATTTTTCGAGCAGTTTCGAAGAAAACTAGCAGGCTGCAAACAATTCACTGTACACTTTAAAATACATCTATTTTAAGATGCTTCATCGATACCGAAATTAGGAAACTTACCATTTTTTCACATCTCTTACACACCGGTTTTGAGCAGCTCGCTGCAGTTCACCTTCCCGAGGCGACAAAACCTTCAAAACCGTGCACCGGTGTGCGCTTTCGCACACGTGACCCACATCCGCCGAGTGAGGATTCGATGGCCTCTGCCTTTCGACTGGACGCGGACTCTGTCTGTCTGTCTGCCGAATTAGATGTTTGTCGCGTGTCGCGAGTGTAGGCGATCGCGAGTGTAGGATCACGCAGTTTGCCCCCGCAGACAGGGGCACAAATGTTTGCACGATCCTTACCCCCATTGCGAGCGATGGCGAAACTGAGTAACCCACCCGAAATGTCGACGATCCAAGCGCCCGAAAAACAACGCGGACACCTATTTGCGGTGGCTTTTGTTGAATTTGCTTGAAAAAAAAAGTGCGGAGCGCCTGGATCCCATTATTTACCCATTCGCGTGTGTTCGAGGAGGGAGTTTCGGCGTGGCACAGAAACCGGAGCGGGCAGCAGCAAAAAACCAGTAATAAATCCAGCCCAAGACATTTCGCAACGCCTTTCACTGGGCTGGAACCCGAACATGTCACGCGGGGCAGCAAACGCAAACGCAAAATATGCACTCCTTTTTTCGGCGGCCCCCGAATCTCCTTGGCACGGTTGGTGTGTGTCACAGACGCAGCAGCCTTCGCGCGCGGTAAGATCTCTCGGGTTTTTGGGTTTTGCCGAGTGACTTGGCGGTCCCCGTGTGTGGGCCTCCTACGAGACGACGAGGCACCCAGATTTCGAGCGAGCGATGATTCATGACGCGAAGAGAAACCGGACCCACAAGGAGGGCCACCGCGCGCCCACACCGGTGCACCGGTGATCCTCGGCCGTCTATAGAACCCAGAGGGTTCCAAGAAAAAAGGGTGCCGGAAAGACGGAGGAGGGACACAGAAAACCTTCGGACGGGACGAATATAACTCGCCAAGGGCCACCGCCAAGAGGACAGGTAATTTGTCTGTGGCGCTGTCGGGTCTGTGCAGGACCTTCGGAGGTGAGCAGGTTACCGGACGCGCGATGGTCGTTCCTTCAGGTGGCGGTGCATGAAATATGGCGGACCTTCTCAGGGACACTGCGGCTCGTTGGTCCGCTGTCACCACCAGCCGATGGCCGCCCGATATCACCGAGAGCGATCAAGTCACTTACCCCGCCGGACCGGCCGGCCAGCCACATGTGACCTTGTCCCGTAGGACCCACCTCACCCGGACAGCACGTTGCATTCGATTTGCATGCGAAACGACGGCCGATGGTTGGCCGGCGCACGGCCGGTGCGGGGTCTATGTTGTGTGTGAACATATCCTGCCCTACACGAAGGCCCCCCCCCGAGGCCCCAGGATCGCTGATACAATCATCAACACCTATCGCCGGGCGAACGGAAAAGAGAACCGGAATGGCGCAAATGGAGGACGTTGCCGGTCAGCCAGCCGGAAGAGACACCTGGAAGAGAGGTGTCTCCCAGACCTCGGACAGGTGCCGAGGTGGAAGGCGCACTCCCCCTCCACGGGGAAGGGAAAAACACAGAAATTTCATTTAAATGAGGGGTAATTTGTTTCTTCATCGCACGGGTCCGAGAGGTGGTCCGAGGGTTCCCCACTTCCAAAGACTCTCCGCTGGACTGACTCTGGATGTGATCGAGGATGGGAAACGAGGGACTTCCATTCTTTTGCGAAGCCGCCACCAGCACACTCCAGAAAACTCGTTCCGTGGGTCGTCGCTAAATGAAACGCAACCCAACCGACCGACATGATAAAAACCCGAACGACTTACGGTGACATAAAGCCCTGCGCGCTAGACGATCCGCTGCATCGGAACCAGTTTATGGTCGCGACGCCCGGCCTAGGACACGGCCTGTCCGCGCGCGCTCATCGTAAAATCCTTCAAACAGGGGATTAAATATCACTCGATCAGTACCGGGCGCATGCAATCGGAACCTCCAATCGTAGCCGAGGGACGAACTGAAGCATTTCCTGTTCGCGGACCCTCTCTTTGCCTGTGCCATCTTGGCGTTTCACTGTTCGTGGCGAGCTGAGAACAAACGGGCGCCATAAGTGGCCCGTCACCGGCGGCCCTGGTTTGCACATAAAATCCCAACGACCGTCCGTCCGTCTGACTAGCCGCGACATCGCGCACCATAATGACCCACCATTAGCCCGCCGGCCGGCAAGCAATAATTCGGTTTTTAAATCCCTCGGACTTAACTGGGCCGTCCGTGCGGCCACCCCACCATGTTAGAATGCATAGAGCACGTCGGCGGGCGTTGCAGTCGCCGCACTGCCCCTTGGAAAGGTAACCAAGGCTGCGTTATAAACGCAAAGATGATACACAGCCCACTAGTCAATCGATTGTCAGCAATAAAAAATTTGCAGTTTTTGGGAAACATACAAAATTAAAAATGATTAACAAATAGTTAAGAAGCTCTCGGTTGAGGGTGCAATCATAAGCTTTGAGGATTCTTATCATAAGATCCTGCCTAACACATAAGTCTGCAAGTTAATGCAGTTTTTGGACGTCCCGAAAGGTTCTTCACCATCACAGTGATTACGGCCATGTTTAATTGAGCCAATCAAATTTCAACAGTGGTAAAAATGAAAGTTCAGATTACCTATAAACAGAACCCAGCTCATCTTTAAATTGCGTACCACCTTCATATTGAGCCCGCCTGATTAGATGATGTTAGGAACAGCTAGAACAGACACAAGTTCCGAGACAAATCCGAGAACTCGATCGTGAGCTTAGACAGAGCAAAAAGGCCTGTAATCAAAACGTCAGGAAGAGAGATCGACGGACGGGGCTTTTTTCTGTGAGAACCACGAGGCAGTACAGGCGAAAGAGATACAAGTTTTTGATCAATAATTTGATAATTGATAATTGATAATTGATTTGAACAATAAATTAGATTAAACGATTAACCTACGAGCAAATTAAGTTGATTCAAATTAGTATTTTTTTTCCTGTGGAAAACAGATGACATCCTGCATAAATTCTCGATCATGAGTGATCCCGAAAAGATAGTTTAAAGGATAATAGAATTTAAAAACAAATGTATTCAACAGACAAGGAAAAACAATGTTTAGGAAAGTTAAAAATTTCACTAACATAAACCGCAACAATAAATAGCACATCAAAGCGGCCCATTCGAACGACGCACGCGTGAGTTAGAACCCAGTATTTGTCGCCAGCCAGTACCACGTCATGGTCACCGGCACATCGCCACATACCGCCCGCCGATGCACCGAGTTATGCAAATCCCCGGTGCGCGAAAAAGGGGACGAGTGAAAATTACTAAACATTTTTCCTCGCCAGTGATTTATGTTTCGGGGAAATTGTGTTTTCTCCCCCAGCCAGGGCCCCAGCGTTTATGCTTCGCGCCAGATACATCGCCCACACATCACACGCCTTCGCTTGAGCGCCTTTCTCTCTCTCTTTCCCTTTCTCTGTCTAGCTGCGTGCATTATCCGCATCGGCGACGGTGTCTCGGGGCGCTAAATATGTTCGAATGCAAATGTGCAAAGTGCGGTAATAAAATAATTGTCAAGCGTTTTGTTCCACTTTGCATATGCAAAGGGTGAAAGAAAGAAAGAAGGGAAAAACCGTGGCGAACGGGATGCCCCTTTCTATGCAAAACCCGGCTTCGTTCGCCAGGAGTGTTATTGAATATGGGCGAAATGGCGCTACAAAGAAAGAGAGAGAGAGAGAGAGCCTTTCGTTTTATTGTGCATCGTAAAACGGGACTGGGGCTGGCAACGGAACATGCTCACCAGCGCCGGAACGGAACACGGAACTGATGCCGCCGCCCGGGCCAAGGCCTCAAGTGACACAAGTTTGGCCGAGAGAGGCATTGGAAAGCATAATTTCATAATTTGGCTCCGCCAATTTACACACACTTTCGGAAAGCCAGCCACTCCCGAAGGACTTTCCCGAAACATTCCCGAACTTTTCGCTGGAGAGCAAGCTTCCCCGGTGAGTGATGCGCGCGCGGCGTGATGATGATGAGCTTTCGACACTAAAGTGCCCACCTTCTCTGGAATGTTGGCAGCCAACACACGCGGCTCACCGCGAAGAACCGCGGCTGGGGCTTTGATTTTATTGCTTTCCGCAAAATCGTGCTGATGAGGCCACGGCGGCGCCCATCACTCATTACGCGCGCGAAGGCTTTTTCCGCCAAAGCCACCGCGCGGATTTTCACACCACCCAGCTCGCAGCAACAACAAGTGCCTCTTCTTATCATCAATCATTTCGCATTCCTCCGGCTTGCACCGGTGGCGACCGCCGGGGGAACTGCATACATTTCGATGCAGCTCCGGGGCCACACGCGCCGCACCGCGCGTCGTGACACGGTGAATAATTTATGGTCGTTTTATGATAGCCGTATTTTTGTTGTTTGCCGTTGTTTAGCGAGCATAACGACGCCGCACGACGCGGCTGCCACAGCGAATTTGTTTTTCGTCCTCCACGATGCAGATCGGGACGGATGCACTAGAGACATTGTATTAAAGGCCGGATCGGTGTTTGGTTTCCGTGGTGCGTTCAATGTAGCCACTTTGTAGTAGTCGTCAGGAACGCCCGGGTCCGTATCTTCAGAATGTTGCTACAGTCGAGTGTGTTGAACGATCAGCGATCGTGAGTTGAGGAGCATTCTAGCGTTGCCTTGCGTTGCCTTGCGTTGCATGGTGTCAAATCTCACGAATCCCGTAAACTGAGCCCATTTCTCCAGCATTATGAATTCTTTCCAATCGGCCAAACTGTCAACGAAGAATACTTTTTGGGTGTTAAGCTTGGTTTCCGTAACTCTGTGCGCCAAAAAAGACCTGATTTGTGGAGAGACAATTCTTGGTTCAAATTCCTCGCGATGGTTTCGAATCACATTTCGGTGATCAATTCGTGATCAATTCGTGATCGTTTAGACGCAAACTCTTTTTGTAGGTTTTCGCTCAAATCCTCAGGGCGGTCCGTAGACACTTTTAACAGTCAATAGTTGAGTTAGGAGTCGAAACGTATAAACTTTTGAAAGCTATTCCTAAAAACAGCTTTTCGGACCGTTTCGAAAAGTGGAACACTTCTAAAAGTAAATGTTTTGCACTGAGTAGGGATCACTTCAAAGGTGACATAGAAGAATAAACAAGGAGTATTACGATTTATAAGGGATTTCTCGATATTTTTAGCCACAGTATTATTAAGCAACTCAAATTCCTGTAGGTTCTTCCTAATTCGGATTATATTTAAATGGCGAAACTTTACTCGCGTTTGGTTGTTTTAAGTGATCATTTGAGCCAATTTAACCGACAAAAAATATAATATAAATATAAATATAAATATAATATAATATTAAAAAGAAGTACATAAAATAAGGATATCGATCTACCAGAGCAGATAAACGACTATCCTTCTTATTTGACCACAAATCGTACAAAATTTCAAAATAAACGTTTCAGCAATAGGGCAACTGGCGCGACTCACGTAGTACTGCCGGGGATTCCACTCCAGTTCACAGTAATGTAATTCCGTTCGGCAAGTACCCCACGAGAGCCCACTTGCTACTGAATTGATTAAAATTCGTTACGAGCGCGTGGGACCGACCGTCGGTGCTTCACCGATTTACAGTCATTGGCGTGACAGAAAGAAAACAAAGGGAGGTTGGGAACGGGGAAAACCAATCGCCACCCCGATTGTTGTCTGCGCAAATGTGCTTCCCTCTCTCTCTCGGGCCCTGCCGTGTTTGGGTGGTGTTTAAAATTCAGCAGACAGAATACATTTAATGCCACTGCGCACTAATTGCGTCCCCAAAACGCAGCCCGGTGGCCACCCCACAGCCCCACCGCGAGCCGGCGAGAAAAGGATCCAAAGGACACACACGGGGTGCTGGTGCTCGATAGTGTGTGCTCGACCACCGGCCGGGTGCGAAACGATTTTATTGCAAATAAAGTGGCCACACGTTTGCATATCAATGCCGAGGTCGGCGGCAACTGCAGCAAGCCGATCACCGATCGGTGGTAACGTCATTTGCTCTACTTACACGGATACGCTCTCCATCGTCGTGTGGTCAATTATTTTCGATTCGGCCATCCAAATTGCTTACCTGAAAATAATGAAGGCAGATGAAAGGTGTGGTGAGCGCCTTTGATAGAACTTAATGGCGGATCGTTAGTAGAGCAGAACATTTTTATCACACGACCCCACCGGAACCGTCGAGAGTGAGAATCATAACCTCCGAAATAATCTATTAAAAAACAGAGCCCCCGCGAGAAACTAATTTACCCTGATAGAAATCAGTTTACACGGTGTGCATCCATCATCCGGGGGTGCCTCGGGCACAGGTGGAAATCTGAAACTCATCAGCACCGAGAGCACACGGAAAGGTGTCTTCCGCTTTTTTATTATTTTGTTCCACTTCAGCCATCCATCGAAAGCATATGCCATGCAATGCCGCCGCGAGCGCATAAAGCGTCATCTGTTGGCCTCCAGGAATTCGGTGGCCGGGGTTCGTCTCGTCTCGCTGTCTGGAAGACGTTCCCATCGGGCAGGCCGAAGGCTGCGCTCCTGATACTAACCAATAATAGCCTCAGCAACGGCTGTGCCCAAATTTAATGACTCATCGCTGGCCAACGCGGCAAGGGATGAGATGATGATGAGTTAGAGGTTTTCCTGCGGGTTTCTTTCGGTATCTGGGTGCACTAATTTTTTCAGGTCCAAAATCAAATTTCCTGGGCACATGGCGTATGCCGTAGCTTGTGTTGATTGAAACAACATGCACGCACATTCGAAACGAATGTCTGGCTCCTCCGCGGTTTCCGGCCCGAAAGGAGCGCCGAAGCCGAACACAACAAAACCCTTACACGTGTAATGCTACGTGTTACACGCCACATTAACAGCATTAAGGGCGGTTGTTGCGGGCGCGCCGCCGCCGGCTCGGGCGCTAATTATGCTGCGATGCGTTTGCCGCGCGAAACACTATGATTAGTTGGCCGGCCAGCCGGCCGATGTATGCTAAACGGTGTGAGTAAATTGTAGGCTATCCGCGTGCGATCGCCTTAACAACTCGGCGGGAATGAATGAAACCGAGACACGCGTTCGCCATCCACCACGGAACATTAGATTGCAGTTCCATCCAAATCCGCCCACCGGAAAGCTTCGATGCGCTTTAGATGATTTAATCAACGGCGCCGCAGAGGCACCCCACAATGCAGAGAAAACTATACCCAGCTGCTGCTGTTGTGGTGATAATTCGTTTTTAATAGCAAAATAAATGCTTCCCGAGGCTTGCACTAACCACCTTTTTCGCTCGGGTCCGTCTTTATCAATGAATACGAGTTGGGGTGCCTATGCGTATTGGAAAATACAATCACAACCGTAAGCTAGTCGGTCTCGGTGGCACACAAAATGGGCGATTTCTCTCCAGTGCAGTTCCGGTTGAAGCAGAGCCACCCCAGGTTCAGGTTCGGACACGCAGGAGAAACACACGGCCTCAGCCAACGCCCTTCTAATGCCTTATGAAGGGTGATAACAACGATAATCATCCCCGGTCCCACTTACCCGTTTTATGCTCGCCCTATGATTGATATCACCAGCGAGTCACCATCGCCAATCACCAACTGCGCAGCCATTTTCAACCATCATCAATGACATCACCAGCGTATGGCGCACCACGGGTCGCCGTGGTGCGTGCGCATAAATGCATAATGCATCTCTCTATCGCTCGGCACCCGCCCATAACTAGCTTCGCAAGCATAAACCGGGTGTCCGGGTGTTGCGGGCACGCTTGCGGCGACCCTTTAACAAACGATTGATTTCTCTCCTACTCTCCTCTTTCGCGTCTATTTTAAAGGGATTGTTCGGTTTCGTTTTTTTTTTCGTTTCGTTTCGCAAAAACATCTGATCCATCCAACGAGAGCGGCTTACAGTTTAAATGCATAATGCATGAGAGCGCAGAGTACTTCCTTCCTTCGCGCGCGCGCGCTCGACGACAAGCGGATGTCCGTCTTCCTAATCAACTTCTTCATTGGCCACGCACTGTGCAGTGAAACAAAAAAAAATCGCGACCGGAAGAGGATACGCGCGATGGCTGTCCATAGCTGTGCCGTGTGCAGATTGTGATCGTGATCGTACTCGTGATCATGTGGGATTTTTTTGCGTTGATGGCAATTGAAATCTGTGCGCTCAAGTGTGCACACTAGACGAAGCGGTTAAACCTTTTAAACTGCTCGAAACTGCTCGACTCGATGCTTACTTATCCTGTGTTCGCCGTTCCAGAAGCTACCGACTCAAGGTATCATTATTTTGTTTTAAATAGAAAAAATGCAATCATGCAGCGGAGCTTTGTGATTGAATTTTTATTATTTATCACCGTTGGTAGATGAAAGCATCCATTCGACCATTCGATCTTCGTTTAAAACCATTTTGGCTTTGGGTGATTGATAGCAGGATGAAAGGAGTCAAACGGTACAAATGGAGGCTTAATATGCGTAGGTTTACGCTACCACAACAGCATTTAATCAATCCTAATTTATGATTCACCACCGCCTTTATATCGTTGGAATCGTTGTTCGCCGGAGGCTCGATCGTCTTAAGTGATCACCACTTTAGCTCGAATCAGCCTGATCTGTATGTGTGCGTCTGAACTGTTTGGACTTGCCCGTTGACATTTGGTGACAGACGGTAGTAAAAACGGTGAACAAAACCTGCAACATCCAAAACATACTAATTCCGGCCACAAGAAGAAGATCAAATCAAACGTCGTGCGATGCGATCAAACGCGAACGCGGGTCGGTCCGCGGGAGTCTGTGCGATGAATCAAAACGGCAGCAGCGCGGGACGCCAAAGCGAGAGATAACGGCAGTTTATGAATGAAACCACTTTTTCCCTTCATAAACTATCGGCGGCCGCGACGCCCGTTCGCGTGTGTGTTCGCCTCTTTATTATTATTATTTTTTGCCGTCGCTCTTCTTTCACTCTTTTGTTGTCATAGCTCTAGCTCTCTCTCTCTGTCTATCCGTTTCGTCGGCAATGGAATGAATGACGCGCCGGCGGATCGCGCGACTTTAACTGTGAATGAACGGCGCGCGGCCGGGACCCGAGAGTTGTGTGCGCCGCTCGCGCTTCGCGGTTGGCCTGACTTCGTTCGGTGGTGGATGAATGAATCGAAAGGCGCAGGCGAGGCATGTACACCACCCCGAGAGGCAGCGGGGGGTGGGGAGAGAGAAAAAAGCGCGGCAGCCACAACAACGGTGGGGCCGGCTGGCCACAGCAAACAACAACCGCCACAGCAGCAGCTCTCGCGCCAACATAAGCACATACGCGGCGGCGCGTCCCATCGATCGCTGTCTAATGCCAAAGCTCCAAAGCATTGTGGAATGCACCCGTCACGATCACAGGAGGACATGCATGCGGTGCAGTGACAGCGCGCCGGAGAGAGCGAAAGGGACGATCGTCGAGATCGCCGATGGTACCCTCGTACTTGGTGTGTTTGGATAATGCCTGGTCTCTCGCCATGGCAGTCAATAACTTTCTTCTGTCGGGTGCAGCAAGCAGGCCGCTTTTTGTGCGAAGACGCTTGAACGGCGTGTCGGCGTGATCCTCTCGAAGGCGACATGACCCAGTTTCAACCCGAGTGCCTCGATCGATTTATGAAGTGATAAATTTAATGGAATGTTTTGACAGTTACCGTCGCGACACGTAGAGAGCGCGTTAGCGTCAAATGATGGCGACGAAAAAATCGAGCTGATTTACGAGCGGAGGCAGATCGATGATCGAGCGTAACGACGTCGATTCGAATCCTGACCTAGTACTTGAAGAATTCTTTAGGAAGTTAAACTTCAAATATGCCCATTGCATGATTCGAAAAATGACTGAAAAATAATTTTTTTTATGCAATTACACCGGATGCAGTGTTTGGACAGTGGAGGCCGATATCCTGGCACACCGTGCACCCAATGACAGATAACGTTCGGAATGTTCCCGGGCACCACCCCCTGCGGAGAGCTCTGATAGTGTGGCGCAAAACATGCCATGACGCAAGTTAAGCCCAGTTGTATCGCCCAGCCAGAGGCCCTGTAGCGATCTCGCCCTAGTCTCATCAATCACCCCACGAGGGAGTCACAATTGAGCTGACGAAGGCATTGAGAGTGTGGGGAGTGACTCTCTGTGTTCTGTGGTCTCTCTCTCTCTCCACCTGCTCCATACCCAGAGACCACAGACCTGTCCTCCGACTGCAAAGTCGACTGCATTCCTGCGGACTGCGAACCACCATTTCTCGACCCTGAGGCACTGCACTTGCAGCAGTGCGCACCCCCGCTGATGTGGGTGGTGTGTTGTGCCGCGTGTCAATGACGGTCGCTAGCCTTCGCGACCCGACCGCAGCAGACACACAACAGTTGCATAAACAACCTAAACCCAGAGACCGTACGGCCTCCCGTGCACGCCACGACAGCAGCAGCTGCTGCTGGTGGCTATTAATGACCGTGTCGATCAAACGACCGCGCGTAGACTTCTCACGATCGATCGATCGCTGACACTGACCTAAGCCAACGCCGCCACTGCGCGCCACTCTCGCCCACTAGCATCGCCGCCCGAGCGCCACAAAATCCCGTTTGAGACGGTTGGTGTCTCGGGTGCGCACGTAATGCATCTGGAATGCAGGCAGCGCTGAGACTCACGGGGTGCGCGTGTTCAGCATTCATATCAGCCACCAGCAGGAGGTTGAACCCGAACCGATGACACACCTGGGAAAGTCCCCGAAAAGCTGAACGACGAGAACACCTCATCATCACACTCGTGAAATAAGCAATCGATGAGCCGATCATTGCGAGGAACGTAGTCATTCGCTGGGAATAAATTGTTGCGCGAACGAACCAGAATTCCGCGCAGCGCGCGTGCATCGGAACAATAACAAAGTGCCGTCGAATTCACGCCGAAACGTGCTCGGGACGATTTGTTGCAGCTGAAACCGGCATTTCTCCAATGGCAGAAACAACAAGGATTACCAGCAACAGCCGTCGTCTGGCCCCGGCCTACTGCTCCCGTGTGGAGATACAATGTGCCTAGCGGGGTTTATTGCATAATCGAGATGTACGCCGCGCGTAGGCGCTCGCGTCTGCGTCAAACTTTAAAATAAATTCCGGGAAGCGCGGCAAATTTATTGTCGAAAAACCGATCAGAAGTTACAGCGAATTCACATGTTTGATGGGTTCGGCTTAAACGGGGTTTGTATACGTCTCACAGTTACAGCGAGCTGTGGATGGCAAACGACACCTGACTCGTGGGACCACAATAGAAACATGATGCCGAGAAGTCAAAAAAAAAAAGGAACTCTACTGTAAGGTTCATGATGGATGGTGATGGTGTAAATGGCTAAATCGCCAGCAAAAACTGGAACTAGTATTACGAGAGCACACTCGAACACTTGATAAACATTTTGCTCTTACGCAAATATATGCAATTTTTTCAGGAAAATGTTGTGGCTTTACTAAACACTTATTTTGCGGAAGTGTCTAACATGGAGTATTTTGCCCGAAGCTGAACACCCGACCCATACACATTTTTGTTGTTTTATCCTGCAAGGTTGTCCCAAGTGAAGTCATTCGACGGTACAATTTGAAAAAAATTGAATGAATGATTGAAATGATTTTCTGCTGCAAAAGTGCTCGAAACTGTTCGAACATAGATAGCTGAAGGATATGAAGTGAAGATCGGTTCATAAATATTTTGAATATTGAATATTCGTTGATTGAGTGTCAAACTTTTAGTTGAATGTCTGCCATTCAGGAACAGAACAATGTGTTAAAATTATTAAAACATACTATAAAAGTGGGGCTGCAGGAAAACGCCAATTTTTCCAACAAAAATTTGTTCAGCGAAGAGGCAAATTTTTCTTTTGACGACTACGCAAAACAAGCAAAACCACCGCATCTGGGGCACTGAAAAGCCTCAATCAACTGAGAAGAGGCCGTTATATCCAGAAAAGGTGACCGTATGCTGCTCATTATGGGCTGGCAGCGTCATAGGACCTTATTTTTTAAGGGAGGACCACTACCGTCAATTCCATCGTAAGATTTCGCCTTTTTGGCGATGTCAATTGATCATCACGACCATATGATTCACCACCGTTGGACCTCTTTCTTGTGGAACTACACAAAAGATCGTGTTTATTGCTGACCTGCAACTTTGGAGCATTTGAAAAATAACATTCGCCCGGTTATGGCCGAGGTAACAAGGTCTGTTGTAGATCACGGTACCACGTCACAGAAGAGCTGTACTGGTCCATTTTAATCTAATCCTGTGTGCCTGTGGGGTACCGATTGCGCCATTACGTAGCGTTCGCTTCGGTTGCACGCTGCGAGGTGCCCGTTTCAAGTCTCGTTGCAAGAAGAGCGTGTGGCTGCACTTGACTCGCACACGTGCAATTCGAGAAGCTTACCATGAAACCCTCGTAATCTGTCGATCGCCGCAAATCATGCCATTGATCTTCGAAGGGAATTGCCAACAACGCGACTTATCGACCAAATCACGGCCGAGGGCCTAGACCGGTGGAGTATCTTGTTGTTCGCCCGAAGAGGAGGAGTGTTTTCCCTGATTGGGAAAACCCGAAAGCCAGCCAGTGGAGGTGGGTTCACACCGAAGGGGGTCGCTGGTCTCGAAGGAGACGCATTTATCGAAGATAAATAGTAGTGGTTCGGGGGAGGGCGGCCAAAGATTGCCTGCGGGTTCAAGATCCGGTGGGTGCGGCGTGCTGTAACGATCGTAAAATATGATAATTCCGGCCCGGACCACCCTTCCGCCCGGCAAACGAAATTAATTTCGCAACATTGTTGCCACCCCGTCCGCCCGCCCAGGCCGCGGATTTATGTTGGGTGTCTCCCGGGCCAACCGATGCGAAGAAGTGCAACACACGCACGTCGCGGAGGGGTTTAATGTTTATGCATCGCCCCCTCCGTTTTCGCAACCCGCTCCCGGAAGCGGGCGCTCCCCACCTCGGTCGGTAGGTGGCGGTGGTGGCGGCAGCCTAGTCGTCGTCTTCGAAAGAACGACTCTCTGTGACGCCCGCAGGCGTTACAATAAATTATCCGCCAACGTTTTTTGCTTTGGCCCATTTCTTCCACGGGTCCTCCTCCACAACAACCCCCACCGGGACACTCCCCACTCGTGGGTGGCGTGTGTTATTTATTGAGGCATGAAAAACGTTTCTAATTACCGACCGGTAGCCGCGTAGGGAGAGAGCGAGAGAGAGAGAGAGAGAGGGCGGTGTCCGCGCAGCTGATTGCGCCCACTCTGCTGATCCCGGGGTCCGGCGAATGCCCTCGGGATCCTCGGAGGGCAGCCCATTACACCCAAGATGATCACATATCTCGTGCCGGTCAGTGAGTAATGCGCTGCTGTGCAGTGGCAGCGCGTCTGGCGGCGACGACTGCATTCATTAGTCGGGAAATTAATCAACACTCGATCGCGTGCACCCACAGAGCCATCGCCATCGCAACATTGTCTTCGAGTCGGCTTACGCCCCCCGGCTTATGTGTGTTTTGATCGAGTAGGGCACAACAAACCGTAGGAATACACACAATAACGGTGGTTTATTAAGGGAAAAACGCATTCGAGCAGTTTTCGAGCATGCCCAAATGCACCCAAATCGACTGCCCAGCGTTCTCCGTTCAGAGAATTATGCTTCTCGTTCCGAAACTAACTTCCACAATTGACCGAACTTCATCTTTGATGCTTTGGCCCTCAACCGTTTGACTTTCTCCCTTTGCTAGTGTTTTTCTTTATGCTTCCCTTATCATTTAGCTCTTATCACATCTGTTACCCTCTGTGAGCCATCATTTGTTCAACCTACTTGCTGCGTGTGTGCACTCATCTTATCTATTGCGCCTACCGATGCACCACAAGGGCTCATATGCACTGCATTCGCTTCACTTCCGATGCGTTGCCGAACGAATGAATGGACGGCAGCACACCATTGAAAACGCTTGGCACAACGGCCAGACCAAACCAGACCAACCCCCAAAAGCTGCACAAACAACAGACCGACGATGGTTCAGGCGTGACGATGAGGGCTGCCCGGCTGATGATGTGTCCGATCGGTTGACCCACATTCACACGATCGGCCGCTGCAGCACCGCAGAGAGAGCCGAAAGGGTTTTTGGGGGGCTTCTGTTCGTCGGTCTGTATTTGTGTCTGTACCCCGTTTATGGTATTTACGGATTGCAGGCCTTTTTTTCGTGTGTTGGCTGCACCATTCAATTGACCACACTTCGGGAGGCGCTGTGCTGTGTGTGTCGGGCCACTAATCGCCAGATACTTCACAAACACGTGTGTTGTATATTTGTGCATTCGCTTGCTGTTTACGCCCGCAGCGGGCATTCCCCGCCGCGGGTTTCATTCATGCATTTCATGCTGCAACAACGGGGCAACGGTCTCGTGACCATTCCGAGAGGGAACGGCCGGCCAATGAGATCAGCCGGTGCCGCGCGATTTGATTCGGGTCGGACGGCGTGGCCAGATGATGAACGTGCCATGGTCATTGTTGAGAACTATTGGTTTTACGTGCACGCTAGTGGTGGTGATGTGTCACGCAACCCTTAATCAATTATTCATCGTCTACGCCAGCGCGCCCCTTGAGATCATTCTGACACTTCAATAGCCATTTGTTTTGCGCCTTTCGCGTGCTTCACTGCTTGGCCAGCGCAATCTGAACCAGACATAGAACTCATATTTTCGTGTGCTCTCGCAACAAGATTTGAATCGCTTGAGCTATAGTTCCTATAGTATATCCTTGAACGATAGTTACGGTCGAAAAATGCATTTCTGGGGTACTGAATCACCCCAAGTGCGACAAGTTCAACACAAGATCTGAGTCTTGGCCAGGATCCTTTTGGAATAGTTCGAATCGATTATTACAACTTACAACAATTACAACAATTAGTTTTTGACAATATTTCGGGCGTAATAGCAGCAATTTCCGCTGTGATGTTGCCTTTCAGTTCTGCTATGGTCTCCGGTTGGCTGGCATAGATCATACTCTTCAAATAGCCCCACAGAAAGAAGTCAGAAAAAAATCTGCAACAATAAACACGAACAATTGTCACAGTTGAACGATTATATTCACTGTACAGCGCTACAATTTTAGCCCGCTGTTTTTCCGTAAATTGATCCATGACTAAAACGGCACAGACTGACGTTTCAAAATCGGGCTGATTTAACAAAATCGACTGATAAATAGCGAAGTTATTTAACATCTTAATAATATGGGGTCACGATGGAACACCCTATAGTAATCAAAGAAAGTAAAAAACTTCTTTCCTTCATTCATTAAACTCTAGCTTCTGCTGCCCAAACAAACACACAAGATCGTGCGTTGTTCGTGCCCAATAACTTTATGCTCGCCTCGCGGGAGATCATAATTTATGGAAATCGACAAAATCGGCAAGGAGAAAATCGCAAAAAGGTGTGTGGGAAAATCTCCCCCAGGCGGGCCCCGCGATGAAATATCGATTCCTGTTATCGACCTGGACCGCACCGCATCGACCTGCAACAGGTCCTGCCACCCTGCGCCCTCTTCGCCGCTGCTACTCCGCTGCAGCGACATGTAATCCGTCCCCGCTGCGCAAACGCCATCCCAACCACTCGAGAGATTCAAGGAAAGCCGCGCTGCCGAGGCCACGGCGTCGCCGCGATAGCGCGTTTGTTTTATGTGCAACATTGTTGCACCTTCATGCAGCGCTGTGTGCACGCCGCAAACATTGCTCATACCGTCCCCCTGAGCGGGGCCGGCCCCAGGCGGAACTCGGTGCCCCCAATAATGTGCCTTCGTCCCCCCACCCGGTCCGGACGCATATTATCGTTATTATTGTTATTAGCGGTCATTTCTCTCCGTCTTTTCTTAACGCCCCGCCGTTTAGCTCTCTCTGTCTCCGCTTGCAGCAGACTGCAGTGATCGATATGATTGATGTATACATTTTTTTCGCATTATTGAAAGCACAATGCCGGCCTCTGGCCTCCGGGGGGAGAGCACTTAACCTTGATTATGACATTTGCTGTCAAACTGTGTTGGCGGGCGGCGGGTTCTCTGTGAGAGTATGCAAAATTCGCATCATAAACCGGCCATAACGCACCCTGGTCCGGGTGATGCTAAACGGCACTAGGAGTGCCGCATAGTGCGCCGTCAGCTAAGTCCCAGTCGTGCCCACAAACCCCCACAAACCAGGACGAGCGTCCTCGGCGGGAGGCAATGGATGATCGATCACCGGTCATGGGCGCGATCGCGAGCCGGACTGCGGTGCTCTTATCAGCTGGATCGCCCTCACTGCGGAACAGCTGAGCTGGCTGGCTGGTTGGCTGCCTGACTGGCCTGAGAACCAGCCCATGGGCCCGGTCATCAATTACCGCCACACGATCTTGAACGGCTCCTCGTGCACCTCTCGCGGCCACGGGAAGAGACATGATAGCGGGTGACGCGCGTTTGCACATTAAATCGCAAAGAGTGCTGCAGCATGCTGCTGCTGCTGTCCGCCCGCTTCACTCGCCACCAAAATCATTGCACCCGCCACAGGATATGGACTGCAGCAGCGCAACAAAGTTGCAAATTAAATTGTGCTCAATTTGCTCACGCCATCGCGGGCCGCCTTCTCCCGCTGCCCCCGCCCGGCTCACTCTCCCGGGCTCGGGTTCTTTGTTGCAGCTCTCAGCAAAACCACACTGCACACCACGTGCACTTTTCTGCATCAACATGAGGCGCAGAGCTAAGAGGCGACCCTCTTCGGTTGGCCCTCTTGGACGTCTCACAGCTGTTCTTGAGGTACGCGAGCTCGCGTGTGCGAGCTCCCTCTCTCTCTTACGGGCACGGTCGGTCCTGATTGAATGGCCACTTCTTGGCTGGTGAACTTCAAGACGAACTCTAGCCACCCATCGAGAGTTGGGTGCCTTTTCTCGCTGACCAATCGTAATTGGAGGACCCGCCAAGGAATGCTCCAGACGTTGAGATTCACCGTTTTTGTTTTACATATTTTGTTTAATAACATTCTCAGCGACCACCTACTAACAATAATAACATTTCTAATCTTTATATGCTCAATGCTTGTTTAAGATGAACACAATTTTTAATTAAAATTCAGACTTTCGTTCGCTTCGCTGTTCAATTATGTGTTAAAGTCTAATCACACTTCAATCATCATCTTATCCCCCTCTCTCTCTCTCTCTCTCTCTCTAGGGAGAGAGCGATAATTATTAAAACACTTTTTCTCACCCGACCGGGCCCGACCGGTTCCCCATATGGGGCCCCCCCGGCTGGTTGTGTATATGATGATAATAGCTGTCGTCGTCGCGCGAGGATGGCATCGATTTATGCAAACGACTATCACACGCGAAGGTAGTTTGTATAAACAGCAGCAGCAACAACTTGCTGTCTGCCCTTTCCAGGCGCGCATTATCGCCCTCACGAGCACGCCGCCCCAACACGAAAAAGGTTGCCGGTTGCGTAGTGTTTTGCCAGTCCGCAGCTGCCGCATCCCGGACACACCCATCCGGGTGGGTACAGCACACCCTGACCGAATATACGTTTCAGTTTAATGAAGCACGTGCAGGCCACAACTTCTGCGTCTCTTCTTTAACAAAGTTGCGATTTATTATTTTATCAATCATTTTAACCGGATTTGTAATCGAATTTTCACAACAATCCGCACCTGGTCTGGTCGTCTACTTGCGCCTAGTTCATCTTTTCCAATAACAACCTGGGCCACTTTTTACGTTAACCCCAACATACGTTTGAATGAGGTTATCAATTTCTTTTTTAATGGAAAATTTACGTTACGATCCACCCACTTACGGCCGCCGAGGCCCACTTTTGGCCGTTACATTTTCCTGCTTCGTAAGCCATTTCTATTTTATCACGGTCATTCTCGGAGTGATGAGAAAATGCACCGCCGCTGCACTTCGGAGGGGCAGCAGAATCGCATCCTCTGGAGCGCCACACCCAGGGTCTGCCCGGTGGCTATAAAAATGCACGGCGCAATCACTTTAGTAGTCGTGTCCCAGTCGGAGAGTACTAGCGGCCGCACGTCAGGATCTTTACGCGTTCTCACGCGCAACCAACCCGTCCGTTGGTCTTGGGGGGCCATAAAAAAAATCGTGCCCCGGTGCGCGTTCCCAGATCAGGAAGCAGCGGCCATGCTCGTTAGCTGACGCAGAAGTGAACCAGATGGCAGCAGGGGCACTGTGGGGCCACTCTGGCTTCTGGGCCAATTGCTTCGTAAAACCAGGGACCAGGGCGAAGGATCTCAACGATGTGCTTTATATCTTCACCCGGACGCAGTTTGACTGAACGATTTATGACCTCTCTGTCTCTCTCCCCGGCCGACGGAATGGATCTTGATCACACGAGCTCCTTTGCCGGCGCGTCGTTGGGATCGATCGATTTCAATCATAAAAAAGAAATACGATTCAGAGACCCGTTTCGAAGGAGAAGGAGGACCAATCTCGCGAGCAAATAGCAGTGTGTCCTGTGGTGGCCTCCCTTTAGTGGAGTCCTCTCGCATCACCGAGCGCAAAGGCAATAAATGGGTGGCGATGGGCTGCGGTTTTACCCCCGCGCGCACTGGTCATCGCCGGACCGAGAGCCGGTCTTTTAAAGCCAATCTCCCGTGACCGTCCGGACTCTGGAGCGAGGACCTCGGGACCGGGGGGCGAAACCGGCTCAACTCGGTCAGTCAACCGTGTGCATGAAATGTGCAGTGGGCAGGCAAAAAACATGGGGCCCGTGAGGCCATTCGAGCGTGCAGCAACCGCCGCCGCCGCCGAGCAGAGTATTTAAATTATGCTAGGTCAGGGCAGTGTACATTTATTTTAATTTTTAATTACTGCTACTGCCCGCCGGGAGGGTCTCGCCGTCGGTTGGCCTGCACCCGCCGGTCTGATACCAGACGACGACGACGCCGACAACGGCCGAAGACGTATGCGCGCTGCATGGTACATTGTAGCGCACACGAGGAAGATGCACCAGCAGTACGGTAAATCAGCATTTAAAGGGTGTTTAAAGTTTATGAAAAAGACGGACCCCCACTGACGGCGTCAGCACGGCGTTTTGTGGGGCGTTAAACGAACGAAAGAAACATCTGTTCGCCGGCAGCATCATCATCGGCGCATCGAAGGGCCAATGCCAAGCGTCGATTGATAATTAACCCGAAGAGTCATTCGCTTCTTTTGCGTCTTTAGGTTTGGATCTTGGGGTCGAGAGAACCACCCTGGTAAGAGAATTAGCCGGGACCTTTAGCATATTGGGACAGTAAATCTCGCACACAAAAAATAGTAGCACAAGAGTCATTACAACTGATGATACTTCTGAACAAGGACACTGATTAGTGCCATCCCCCCTTATAATGAAACTCAAGCGGTTCACTCAAACGGTCATTTTGCTATAGCAAGAGAGAAAGCAGAATTCAGCAAGAGAGAAGGCAGAAAGAAAGAGCTATAGCAAAATGAACGTTTGAGTTTCATATTAAGGGTGATTATCTCTCGATGGAGGCGCCTGGTCACTAGTAAGTTTTTTAATGTTTTCAATGGCGGTTTGTTACCCAATCGACTATCGCAAAATTCGAGCACTTATTATTCGAGCACGCAAAATTCGAGCACCGATATTTCAATTATCTGTAATGCGCCTTACCTTGCTCAGCTTTTCGCCCTCGTGGTGCGGCAGCATCTGCCGGAGGCTCTGGAAGCCGGCATTGATGCTCTGCATGCGGCGCCGCTCGTTGCTGTTCGCGATCTCGCGACGCATCCGCTTCTCGTCCTTA
This sequence comes from Anopheles bellator, assembly GCF_943735745.2. Lineage (NCBI taxonomy): Eukaryota > Metazoa > Arthropoda > Insecta > Diptera > Culicidae > Anopheles > Anopheles bellator. The sequence continues at coordinate 65,293,872 of NC_071286.1, forward strand.
TCCATCGGTAGGCCACCGTTGTTGCTGCCGCCGTTGCCGTTGTTACTGCTGCAGGCGGACGACGAAGAGGTCAGGCCGCTGTTGTTGTTGCTGATGTGACTGCTGTTGTTGTTGTTGTGGTTTCCGCCACCGTTATTTTCATCACTTTTCACGCACACATATCTGCGCCGGAACGCGGAAAAAATAGAGAAAGAAATGTTACAAAATGGTGAAGAAAAAACAGATCGGGTCAAAATGGGTCACAAGGCAGGGATGGCGTAACGCTGACTCTGTTACTGTTTGGCTGCTGCTAAATTTAGTACACTTTTTGCACCTCTTCCGGTGTGATGCCGCAGGCTGTCAATCCCGCCGGACGGACTCAGAATCGAAACGGAGTCAGAATCGAGCCCCAAAAAAAAGGACGGCGTGACGTAATTCGAAACTATTTTCCCCACATAAATCAACCGGGCCGGGAAATAGGCACAATTGGCAATAGAAAGTGTCTCCTGCGGTTCCGGTTTTCTGGGGGCACTTAATCATTTCGCTAAGCAACAACAAAAAGCCCAATTTTCGTCTGTCAACGCCGGGGGAGGAACAAGCAAACAAACAGAATCCGTGTGCGTGAACACCGCGAAACCCGGCGTCACAACAGACGGGCGCACTCGCTACTATCCTTCGCTGACCTACATTTTACGCCAAAGACGCAGTACACTTCGCCGCCGATGACGACGACGACGACGGCGAGATCCGGAAATAATGGAAACGGCCTTCGACTAGGCATAATAAACCCGAAAAGCCGCTGCCTCACAAAACACGGTGTTCGACGCCATTTCAACGAGACCCGAACGAACGAGCCGAACAGCTGAAAGTGTTCGAAAAATATTCACACGCTTTTTGGGGATTTTTTTCGCCCGTGTGGGCGTTCGGGAGTAGTTGGAAGGGCGTTAGCACCAGCCCCACCCGTCGTGGATCATCTCTCTAATTCATCCATCATCGAGCGAGCGAGCGAGCGGCAGAGAGAGCGAGCGACGGACTCCTTGACACGCCTGACAGTCTGTCACTTTGGCCGGCAGCAGTATTTATGGACTGCCGGCGGGTGTTGGGTTGGTGGTTGTGGGCCGCGCTCCTCAATAAATAGGTCTCTTTTTTCGGTTGCACTGTTTCGTCCTCTTATCTGCCTACCATCGGGGACTGCCTGGCATCAGCCGGCCGGCGCTTCAGATCAAAAATAGACCTCAACAACACAACGGCGGCAAATTATTGTTACGGAACCGGGGCGGGGGAACTAATAGCATTTTGGCTATTGGCTGTCTCTCGGCTCTCTTTCCTTCTAACGGCCTTCGACGGTGTCTGGCGGTGCGTAGTGTGTGCGTACGTGCTTTGCGGCACGATATGCGCCAACGACCGTACCCATCAGCAGGAACGAGAGAGAGAAACAGAGAAGCATCCCTCTCGGAATATGCTCAGCGGGTGCACGACCTTTACGAGGCCCACTCTCTCTCTCTCGCTCACTCTCTAAGCGGTTTGTCTCGTTCGGGTGAACCTTGGTATCACACACCGAACACCGACTGACTGACGCGCAGCACCCCGTCAAATGTGACAGGTGGAGCTCTGACCTAGTTATGATGGGTTTTAACACTCCCCGACCGGCCGGCCAACGTAAAGGAACACAAAAATGGTTGTAACAACGATCACAAAACGGTCACCCAGCAAGTGAAAACACGGCCGTTCGGCACAGACATATGCTAAACACGACACGCGTTGCTAAACGGTAGGGACTTGTTAAAATGTGTTCGGCTTCCTGGCGCACCGCAGGGTCATTCGCTTGACTGAACTGAGCGTCGCGCTTATGTTGGAGGCCAAGGAACAAGGAGAAAATTCTTCGGCAGGTCGAGAAAATCAATCTTACTTTCTAAACTGCATGTTAATAATTTGGTAAACTTTAGATCCCGGGTTTCATTTGCCACAGGCTGACTGATCCGGGCTAGGTTTAGTCCCCCAAAGAGCAGTTGATGATGAAAGTAATATTCGAATTGATGAATTGATTCGATATGATGATGAAAGCAATATTCGAAATTGCATTCCACAATTGGCGAGTATACTCGTCACATTTTTCTAGTTTACGCATTTTCAAGACACAAAAGGAACAATTTTGGACATACGCACAAAAGTACATTTCAATTCGAATTTTTTTTTTTTGTTAAATGTAGATCATTCCAATCGATATTAGTAGGTGCCAAAATTCTAAGTAAAACAATCTTCTAAATCAGTTCAGCATAAATAGTCAGGAAAGAGCTACTTTATCTAATCGATTGTTATGGCAACAAACATTTTTTTTTAATGGACACTCTTAATATTTGCACGTCAAACAATTGGCGAACAATGAGGACTCACTGCGTTATGTCCACAAATCACACGATTACGAAATCCCAATTCTAGAGTTTAGCCGCATCTACCGAAAGGCCGCCCAAAACCCGCGCCATTACCGGTGCACCCGCTCGATTCTTCTGCCAATAGTTTAGTAGTTTAATCGAATTAGTCTAGGAAACCCTCTTTTTTACATAGAAACTCGACCAGGGACCAAGAGAGCCTACAAACCGGCCTATCTTCGAAGGCCAAGTTGTAACGAAAGCCACATTACGACTTAAACTTCCAGCCCGGCGGCGACGACGACAAACGGCCCGGTTACAGTAGACGCAGCACAACTATTCGAAAATCATAAAAATATTAACGAGCGGCATATACACATCATCCCGGCCGTCGTCAACGCGGGCGCGCAATAATTCTTTCAACTCATATAGCCGAGTGACGTTTTGATGGCGGCGTTGAGGAGCACTCTAGAGACCCGATAGCCCCCGATAGTGTAGTGTAGGATGGGGTTTCTACCGCTGGTTTTCTACCGCTCGTGTGCCGTATCCCTCGGGAATCGATCGAGCGCGGCCAAGAACGGCCAAGACAAGGAAAAGGAAACTCCAACTCCGACTTGGCCTTGCAGTGGCGCCCTTCACAGAGAACAGGAAAACAATCGAGGGCCGTGCTTATGTTGACGGTTTCGTCTCCTTTGAGCGCCGCAGAGTCGAAGAGAAATGTTAAATCCGATTACCTCGGCGCGCGGTTTGATTTATTTTTGAGCCTCAGGTTGCCTCATTTACGATCCCCGCGATCGGAGCGATTTTATGCCTTTATGGAAATCGCGTTAATATTTACAACCCCTGCGAGCGAACGAAGGCCAACGGGTGCGAGGCTGCAGTTCTTGAAAATTAAATTTCCAGACCGCCGACAGAGCTCCCCCGGACTAGGCTGGGGAACATCGCAATCGGAAGGATTGCTCCCTTTGCCTCCCTTTGGATTGCTGAACGTCGCGCGGCTCCCAGTGGCTCGAACCCTCTTCAGTGCAATAGTGCTCCTTCGTGAAAAGCTCCATTTAGCGGCACAACACAATGTTAGCCGCCGTCGTTTGGGTGTTAAATTAGAAAATGGTCACTCACGATGGAGCCGTAATGCTTCAAAAAGGGCCCGCGGCCTCGTTATGTTTCACATCGTTGTGCGACAAAGCTCTCTTTCTTTTTCTCTCTCTCGCGCACACGGAAAACGGTGTTAATTTGTAACACATGAACTGGACTGATGATGGTTCCGGGGCGCTCCGCTGGACCAGTGATCTGGAACAATCCTGACACTCTGGAAACATGTGGCGGCGTTTCCCAATTAACTTGCGCCCCGGTTTTTGGGGCGCCACACTGGCAGCGGAAAAATACCTGGACCGCATCGTCGTCTTCACGGCATGCGCGTTCCGCATCGTCTTCACCTTAATCCCTTGATCCTCTAACGGGTGACTGAAATCGAGCAGCAGTTCGAGTACAGTTTCGAGCGGTTTCGAACGGTTTTCGATCGATGATCGTTCAAAATATCATAAAATGAAACAACATTTTAGTTGTCTAATGGGAAAACGATTCATTTTGCTCATCCAAAAACTGCTCGAAACTGCTCGAATAGTTGCTTTCCACTCGTAGCTCACATCTTTAAGAGCATCCAAACAGCTAAATTAAGGTGATAGAAACACAAACAATTGAGGTCTCAAAAGCATATTCATTATTGTGTAACGAGTCCTAACTAACTGTTGGAATCGATAAGATTACTGTCATCTTTACTGTTACTGCAACATCTTTAATGGAATGAAAATTTGTAAATTATGCCATTATCTACTACAGCTGAGCACAACTACAGCTTGATTGCCACAAGTTTGTACAGCCCCGTAAAAATGCTTCTATCGAGCTTCAATCAGAGGTATGGACAAACTAATTCGCCCAGACTTAACTCGTCCCACTCGATACTATCTCTTAGCCCACTACAGTAATCGTTCAGTCCCGATCCAATTTTCCAAATCCCACCGTCGCCGTCCTCTAAGAATCGTGGGTGTATATTTACACCTCGCGGGATTAAGACTCGACACCGCCGTCGTCGTCGTCATCGTCGTCGGCACATAGTAACCAATTCCGTCGCCCCGTCGTAGTAGTAATCAACTCGGAGCGAGGCAACCCAGCCCAGAGGAGAAATTCGAATAAATAAACAGCCCCAAATTTCGCGCACAGGGAAGTCGGGACTCAAAAAGCCAGGAGCACACCCCGAGGGTCGGTAGCCGTGGAGGGCGCGCACGCATGTGCGCTTTATTTCATAAAACGCAAAACCCCACGGCGGACCGCGCGTATGCGAGCCGAATCGGTGGCTCAAGGTTAGCCGCCGCCGCCACCGACCCTCTTCCCACCGCCACCGATCCGGCGAAACATTATTGCGAACTCTTTACGATAACGGGGACCCACCAGAGCTCCCCACCCGAAAAAAAATACAGCCAGCGGAACCAACACCGACAGCGGGCGCAGTAAAATATGCCAACATCATCCGAGACGTGCGAGTGAGACAGAGAGAGACGAGCGAAAATTTGGCAAACTTTTGGGGCCAACGCGCGCGCGAAAAAGCATGCGGCGAGGATCGGACGCGCGGCTTGCGTGAGTGAGAGTTGAGACGACGATCGGAAACGCCTATGACGATGATGATGATGATCGTCGTCGTTGTCGGCACGGCCAATGGCTGACGCGCTTGATCTCTTCGCTCTCTGCTCGATGCTGGCAGCTGGTTCACCTCGTCCGTCCGTCCGTCCGCCTGCGTGTGTCTGTGTGCGATTTAAAAGCATAGCCGGGGTCTGGTCAGCGTCGCGGATTTAAATGGCCATCTCGTGTACAACGCTCGCCATCGGAGCACAGACACCACTACACTCGCCGCCGCCGCCGCCGTCGTCAGCGAGCGTGACGACGCGCGGCGATGATGGACCTCCCCCGAACCCCAAAGCCACCCCGGACCATTGGCACACATACACAGAGGGGCGCCAGAGGCCCCGAGGAGGCCCCAAAGGTCCGTCGTCGCCGCCGCCAGGGAGCGAGCGCGCACGTGCTGCGGAGATCGAAATACCATCCAGACCGGGCCGGGCTCTCGCTCTCGCTCTCCCGTCAGTGCGGTCATCACTTGTCCCCCCTCGCCCCATTCAGCGGGGGTACCACCCTCCACCGGGCACCCGGAGCCAGACAGACAGCTGTGTTATGCGCAAAAATCGGCTGATTATGGGGCGGCCGACGGGCGCGCTCTCGCGGTTCAAGGTGAGCGAAACGGAAAGAAAGAGAGAGAGAGATCGGTCCGTGTATGTGTGGAGAGCGCGCTGGAACACGCTGGACCCCGGACGGGCTGGTAGTGACCGGGTGTTGCTGGGGAGACTCCGCACACAGCAACCCCACTGGCCTGGCCAGGCCAGGCGCGGAGGTTATGTGTGCGTGTAAATTAGATTCAGCAGCGCGCCAAAAAAATTGGTCTTCTTCCCGATGGCGGCCAGCCCCACCCCTCCTGACCGGCCGGCCAGCCACCCCTCGGACTCCTTCCAATGCTTGGGGTAATTCGCCGAATTCAGGGCCATTTCGCGCGAAGCAGAACAGAACCGCCACAGCGCGCGGCTGCGAACCGAAAACATGGCGGAGCCTTCGCTCAAACGTGCCTCCCTGACCGACCGTTGGGGGTTGTTTTATGTCCGGGCGCGTTTGCGAAATTGGAGAATTCGGAGCGCGATTGCGGTGCGTGAGTCACAACACTCTATCGGCTCGGCCCTCGTTCACTCTCTGATTACTTCCGCATCGCATTGGAAAACTGAAACAAAGTTTCAGCCACGGTAGCAGCATCCGTCCGTGGCGAATAACGTCATCTTCGCACCGCAGCGCGCAGCTCGCAGCTGGTGGCGTGCGCTATCTTCGCGGACCACATGGAACCGAGTCACGCGCGCGCGTTCTGCGTTGAAGGCCATCGGACACGCGCGCGGACCAGACCAAATATCCGTTTTGCCAAAAATCATCTGCCGCACCGTCAGATGGTTTTTTTTTTCGCGGGGCGTGAGAAGGTTCGAACTTTTAAGGTGCTGTATATCATGATTTAATTATGGCAACTATGTAGCTGCAAATAGGTTACTCCAGAGGTGGTCCCGCGTTCATAGATCATCCCGTCAATGCACAACCGTTTGGTCGGTTCCTATCGCAAAACGGCACCAGGTTCGGACCACGGACTGGAATTGGAGGTGTTTTTAACAGTGTTCTTATGGTACGTACTAGAAAAATTAGGGCTTTTTGGGGGATTTAAATAGGCGCGGCCACTCGGAAACTCTTTTTGGACTACAGCTGATGAACTCATCTAGAAACTTGGCTTACTTTTAATGAACTACGACAGCCAACCACTTCAATAAGGAGAGCAGCACAAATATTAGAGTCACAGTTGAAGAGTGATTCATCTAGTGTTTGGATTTTAAACTATCGATCACTTGACTTTTAAAACGTAAAACTACATCCTGCAGATTGCAAGAATTTAGTAAAAACTTTGGCATGAGACGAAATGGGACGCTCCACGCTGGTACAAAATTTGGAATGATGGAAAACTGATTAAAGTTATGGGGACAAATTGGTGCTTGCAAAACCCACACGACGTGCAAGAGAAGACAATGCACCAACAACGAGTGACAGTTTGGTCAAGCGGTCATAATTTATTTATTTATTTATTTTTTTGTTATAATCGGCCCATTATTGTTCAAAAAGGAAGAATGAGCCGCGCTAACCGTCGCAATGTTGGCTTATTGGTTCTTCGATGAAATTGAAGCTGACAACTTGGACGACATTTGGTTTCAACAGGACATTGATGCTACGTGCCATACAGTCAGACTAACCGACTCTCCATAGAAACATGTCAATTGGTACCAAATGCATGACCACTTTAGGTATAGGGTAGTTAATGTAATTATTCTTCAACCCATGCGGTTCATAACAACCTAATGAGCTGCTGATCAAGGGAAAGAAAGACACTCCACAGGTCTGTAACGGGTAACTCTGCAACTCAAAAATATTGATTTGTTATTTAAATTGCTGGGTTCAAGGATCCTATAACAGATTTGCTCAACGAAGAGGTCTCAAAAAGATAGCCAGCAAGACGCCATACGCACGCTGCTCGACCGGAGCCATAGGTTGGGTTGCTGACCTCTACCTCTCGCGCTGTCCTGGTTGCTGACCAGCAGCTCACCAATTTATGATCATATAAATAAGTTGCCTCAAACCTATCCCCCTGCCGCCCGGTGCCCGGTGGATGGCCACCACCACCACCAGCACCGGGGACAGCAGAACACACGCATCGATGCATTCAATTAAATTTTATCATGCTGCCCATTGATTTCGCCTCGCACGCATGTGTCACAACACGAGTCACACACGCGCGCGCGATCGCCAAAAGATTGGCGCTTAATCAAGTTAATTCAACCCGCTCTGGCGGTGCGTAGCCGAAGAATGAACCGCGGAAGAGAGGACGGTCAAGGTTTTATTGGTTGTCTTAAGGGCGCTAATTACGTGCCGGTGATCAGCCAGCCGGCATGGCGTGGCGAAAGAGGGGTCTGCGTACTGAAGCGCATCGATGTAAGGCCAACGCACTTCTCTCTCTCTCTCTCTCTTTCTGTTCCGATCATTAATCGGACCGATAAGCAACTGCCGTTCAGTCCGGTCCATTATTCCGTCCGGCCGGTGACCGAACATGACCAGATATAAGCCAGAGCGCGGGAGCCAATCCGACGACGGAAAGTCCAGATGGCCCAAACGTGGCCCAAAAGGAGCCCTGGTCTCGTCGGTTTTTTTTTTTTTTGCAATGACCTACATTCACGACCGCCATTGGGGTCCCACCACTAGAGACCCTTCCACTCCTGGGTCGTCCTTAGATCCTACCGCCTGCCGGTGCCTGGGGGCGGGTACACAGAACCGGGACACAAACAGGTCCCAAAAGGAGCCTTTCGCGCCCCGCGAAAGACCCTCCGGGATCGAAGGTGATTCGCGGGGTCCCGCGTCTGTGGCATGAGGACCCGCTCACCTCGGACCCGCAATTTAGGGCGCGCGCACACACGAAGGAACCCTTCTTCTCGACGGCGACGACGACGATGCGGCAAGAAATCACAGAGAAGCCCCGCGGACCAGGATGCGGACAAGTCCGGCGGCGGCGAACACACCGCAGGAAACCAACTCGTCGCACGGAAGGCCACACTCTTCCCTTTCGACCGATCCAAGGATAGCCACACAGAGAGAGAGAGAGAGACAAACCTACCCAATGAAAGAGAGAAAGAGAGGCACATTGGGACGAAAAGCGATCAATCGTGGAATCGGGAAGGCGTAATGTACCGGGGACTGTACTGGGGACCTTCTGAGCGGGAGAGCTCTGCCCACGGCACGCGATGTGGGGTCCCTTTAAAAATGGTGCCCTTTCGCAGCCCACGGTGCTTCTTTTCGGAGCTACTTCTTTCTGGTAGGTCGAAGATCTTGGCTCTTACGTTCGGGTCACCGTTCAGACTAAGAAGCTGAGAGGCCTCACTCAGCCGCACCCAGCCGTCTTTAGCTGAGGAAAAGGGATGAATGAACCATTTTTCAACTGTCCGAACCCAAAGGCGGCCGGATTGGCGGCCACAGTCTGGCGGTTCTTCTGGTCGCGGATTGTCTGAGGGCTTAACGCTGACCACGTTCGTGGTGGTGGTGATCAAGGGAACGCAAACCCGGACGAAAACGGACGGGAAAGGACCCTGGGGGGTGTAGGTTGGCGATATGCTCCAGAAACTTTTCTCGCAGTAGGGAAGCCGATTCTTCGTCGGCGAGAGCGTTGAACGTGAACCAAGGCGGGCCAGAGCGAGATCGTGCGGTGTGACCACTTCGCGCGCTCATCATTCATGCCCATGTTGCTGTGGCCAGCCGCAACTCTCAAGGTGAACAACGGAGCATCGTGCAATCGGCGAACCGGAACACACGGGACAATGGGAGGGAGCCTCTGCCTCATCGACCCGGAATGAATGTGGGCTGCTGAAAGCAAAAGCAGACACGACGATCCCGGCCTTAGCGGCACTTCGTCGTCGGGAGATTCTTCCGAGTTCCGGGGTACGCAAAATGCTGCTTCGTCTCGCGCACCAATCGGTGCAAAAAGTGCATTCAGCGAAAACCAATAAAGCGTCTTCAAGACGTCGTCTCTTTCTCTCGATCCGGGGTCGGTCCGCGCATATGTTGCCAACTGTTGGGTTGGGTGAAAAAGTGAAGTTAAAACACACATTAAACGCAAGCACGTTCTCTCAGACGCGCCCCAGACAGGGCCGGGAAGGCCGGGGGCCAACCGAAGGGCACTCTCCCTTACGCTTCGTGTCGCCGGCAGCAACCGCAACCGTTTCGTTCCGTTGGCCAAATGATTACATTTTGCTCACGAACCTCCTCCCGAGACCACGCCAGACGATGATGGCGCTGATGACTCTCTGACCAGTCGATGCACCGGCCATGCCCCGACACCCGCCAGCCAGCCAGCCAGTCCGCGTCCCATCCAGGGACCCGCCACAAAAAGGGGGGTGGTGAAGCCAAAGTGCATTCTCTCTTCGTTCGTTCTCTCTCTCTCTCTCCTGGGGCCGGAGGACTCGGAGTCATTCGTCATGCGCATGACGCGCCCGGCCGCGCGAAATGCACTCGCGGCTCGCAGCAAAGTGCACCGCACCAGACAGATCCACTACGGGGATGCGGGGCGAGCGCGGGGACTCCCGTTCGTCCCGGCGTTGGTCTCTGGAGTTGAAAATGCACACCAGACATGCAATTTCTGAGCCCGCTTTTCGCCTGTCTCGGCCGCACTTCGCTCTCTCTCTCTCTCGCTTTCGGTCGGTGTGCATTTCGGTGCAACGGCACTGAACTGTAGCAGCAGCAGCAACATAATACAATGCACAGCCCGGGACGCAGGGACTCGAGAGCGCGTATGACCTACTTTTACTGCCCACTGCTGCTTCTCTTGCTGCTGTTACTCCGTGCTCCTGTCAGGCATCATCCATCCTTGCCCCCCGGTCTTCCTTTGGCCGCGAGAGCGCGTTCTACGTAATCTATCCTGGGGGTCTCTCGTCTCCTTGTGTGTAGCTCCCCGAACCCGGGTCCCGGGTTGCTATCGTTTTACCGATCCCCGGAGCCACAACCACCCTTCCTTCTCGGTGGTGTCCCTTTTGGTGGTGTCTTCAGGGACGCCAGCCAAGCAAGAGAGGCCAGTCGAAGGAGAGGGTGAAAAAATGAAAACCACGGCGTCGTCGCTGGAAGAGTTATTCCTTTCATTTTAACGCTACCCAGACGCACGTAGAACTGAGAGCACCTACTCTCGACCGAGGTTCCGCGGTGGGTTCAGGCTTCCGCCAATCGCCAATAACACGTGGTATGGAAAGTCTCGGGCCTAACACACATAGATGGCCCTAGTGTTATAAAAGCTGTTAAAATTTTATGACATTCTTCCATGATATTTGATATTAAAATGCAACGACTTTTGTTTTCGAGAATTGTACTGAGGGTTATAGGGACTCCGGTCGGTCAGAACCAACAGTAAAACTATAGATTTCCGCCTTCTAACGTGATCTTAGAGACTCCGCTCTGTTATGGCCTCGGCATTTTGAGATGTCCGAGGAGCAGTATTCATAGATTATCTTGAGAAGGGAATACCATGAATAGTGAATATTCTACAACGTTATTGGAGCGTTTGAATGCCGAAATTGCAAAGAAGTCAATCAAAACAATGGCAAAACTATGCTGATTTGAACTTATGATTGCTCCCTAATTCACCGTATTCACCAGATTTGGTTCCCAGGGTCTGCTGGCGTTTCACAGACCTCAAAAACTGCTCACCGATAAGAAGTTTCGCTGGAGTGTGTTGCTGTCAATCGCTGAAACTGAGACCTATTTTGAGACAAACGATCGCTTGAATGATGGTGTGGCTCTTGAGCGCGTTTTCTTTCTTAAACTCGAACTTTTCAGTCCATGTGTTACCCAATCATCGCCGTTGCCTTCCTTACTGCCTTCATCGAACTGGTTTACATACCTAAGAGAAGAAAAGAAAAAACGAAAGCCCATTAATAAATCAAGCACTAAAACACAACATTTTTACTTCTCAAACAAAGTGACGAAAAGTCACAGACAAAGAATTAAAGTATTAGTACTAAAACTAGTACTGAAAAATCAAACATTGAAATAACGAAGAAGAAAATTAATAAAATAGTGCTCGAAATAGATAGCACAAATCGGGTTAATAATTGGAGATTGACTTAGTAGCACCTTTTTTGCTGATTGCCCCTGTCACTGATTTGCAAGTTTCTTGCACTGTCCCAACCCGAAAACTTCGACTTCCGCTTCACGCATAAACACAACCTCGTCCTCGCCCGTTCCCCGAGGTACGCGGTTCCGGGGGCCGTTCCGATTGTTTTATTTTCTCCTTCACCGACCCCATTTCGCTGAAACTCCTTCCCACCATCATCCGGTCCCCGGGGGCAGCACAAGATCGCGGTTCTGTGGTGTGGAAAGATAACTTTCGCGTAACACAGCCGCCGCCGCCGCCGACGGACGCGGTGCGCCCTTGTGCTGTCAATCTAAATTTTACCTCGCGGAAGTGTTCCACGCGGAACCGATGCACGCACGCACGCGAGGGAAACGGGGAGCCGACCCGACAAATAGGCCATGGCAAAATTTAGAATCAAACCACCCGACGACGGACCGGGCCGGGACGAAGTCGCGCCTCCACCGCGTGAGATATGTGCGCAAAAAAATTCGCGCGGTCGCGGTCTGCCGGGCCGGTGGTTTTCGGGTGGGTTCGCTTGTAACGAGAAGGGAAAAAAGAAGTGTTTCTCGTTTTTCTTCAAGGCTGAATCAGTTTAAAGATAGAGCGCGCAGCATTCCGTTGCCGATCTCGCGCGCGCACGCTGCGCGACCGTCAAGAAGGCAGCATAAAAAGAAGACCAACATCGCCGGCCGGCCGGCCAGCCAGACCGCCGACCGGCCCAAAACATCAGCAGGAAGCGAAAGGAGGCGAAAGCATTCGCACGATAGCCGAGCGGAAGGCGGCGTGCGACCGCACTCCGGCCGGGAGCCGATCTCCGATACGGAGATGGCCGTTTCGGTTTTGGTTCTTTCTTCTTTTTTTCGCTGCTCCCCATATTAACACCACAACAGAGAGTTTATTTTAAAACATGTATGCTGCGCCGCCGCGGCTGCCACCCGGCATGTGTCGAAACACAGGAATGCAATAAACTTCGGGGTGTTGTCCCCCGCCGGTGTCCGCGCCGGGCAAAACGAAGAGAAAAAAACGCAACTAAAATCAGCTCAAGTCGCTAAACGGAACCCCGACGTCTCGGGTGCGCATATCTCCACGCCCCACGGCCGACGACGACGACGGCGACACATGAATGTGATGATGATGATGATGCTGCTGATAGAAATTGGGGTGCCAATCTGGTCCGCCCGCCCGGCTACCGCGACGACGATATGCTGCCGGGCCGGCCAACCCAACCTAACACAACGCCGGAAGCACTCAGCAGTGGCGCAGCAGAAAGCATTCATTTTGGTGGTTTCGTTGGGCGCCCTTCTTGCTTGCCGATGTGTTTTGGCCGATTGTCGTCGGGTTTGCTGGTGGTCCGGCGGGTTCTTGAGTTTTCCCACCGCCCAAGGACTCTCTCTGTGGCGCGTGTTGTAAAAGTTTTTCTTTTTTCATAATTTCGCCTTTCATTTGTCACATTCCATTTGCTTGGTGACCGAGAGCAGGAAGTGATTTGTTCATCAAACATTGACAACACATAATGAAATATTGTTTAATATCGAAATTCTTATCAATTTTATTAAGTTATTTCTTTCGCCCAAAAGATTCAAATATTATCAACAAAAATGCTAGCCTCTTTAGAGCGCACACTTGACTGCCCCAAGCAGATAAATCAAGTCAAGTAATAAAGCATTAAAGGTAGCGACATTTTTTTCGTATCCTTTCTTGTTTAATATCGAATTATTTCAGCAAAAAAAAAAAGAATATAAATGATAACAATTTATCGATAAGAGTTTGCTTCTAAATTCGAAAACAGATGTCTAAAACCTGCGTCGAAGAAGGAGCTGATCAAGATCACAAAAAATGATTTTTTGAAGTGCTTCGAGAATTGGCTAAAATATTGGCACAAGTGTACAACATCTGATGGAGATTACTTTAAAGGGACCAATATTTAAAAAAAAGTCCCAGAACTTTTTGAACAGCCCTCGTATATATGCATTATTTGTCAACTAAGCATTTTCAGTGTATTAAGTAAATTAGAACGAGATGAGGTCCTCGATCGGTGGACAGAAACTTGATCAAATAATTCAGATTGCGTTCAGCAAATGACGCAATCAAGCTGCGAAATGTAAAAAAAAAACATACATAATTATGGCAAGATGTAAACGTATCCGATTTGTGTTTACACAGGTGGCCATTAAAAGGCTGGCCCCAGCAGGTTGTTTCTTGATAAATCCTCAGCTGATCTCTACCAGCACTCAGCTGCCGCGATGCGGCTCAAATATCGTGGGCCTAGATTACGCACCATCTCGATAGCATTTAAACCAGGCTTGAACGATCGCTACAAACAATGTCAGTCAGTGCCATTTGAATGGGAAGATTTAAAGCTTATGAGGTATAGCTAACACAAGCGACAAGATATTGATGGACTCAAAGAAAGTGATACAGCGATTTTAAATTTAAATCACCAAACAGACCTTTTTCAATTCGTCCACCGCTTCAAATAGTAACGGCCGTAACGACCCACCAACAGAGCTCGATTAAAAGTATTTGGAAAAACAAACAACAATTACCTCGCGGCGTGGCACCGGGCCATATCCTACATGGCGGCGGCACGCCCTGAGGGTTGGCTATTTTTCTCTCAAATCGGTCGCAATCACGCGATCAATTATGCATTTAAAATCCTCGGTGCAATACCGGTGAGCCCCTCCTTGCCACTCCCGGGCCCTCCGGGGGCCCCCTCGAGCCGTTTTACGCGCATCACGTGCAATTACCGGGCGCCACAGCCCGCCTTAATTACGCCCGCCGGTTACTAACAACAGCGGGCCGCACTAGACACAACACCGTCCCACCGTCGTCGTCGTCCCCACCGCCACCGCCGCCTCCGCAGGACCCTACACCGATGTAAATAAATCAAACTAAATGGCCATCTCCACCGGCGCGCGTGTGAGAGAGAGTGGTTTGTGAGGTTATTTTGGTACTCCCCCGTCGTCGTCGACAAAAAAAGGACGACATCCGCGTATCCTTCTCCGCGTTTGTTACAATCTTCGAGACTATTGCCCGCGCAATCTTCCGCAGTTGGCCGGCCGGTGTCGGTGGTGACACACCCGAAACCAACCCGCCCAAAGCCGGGAAAAAGTGGCCAATTTCGCCTCAAAAGCTGGCGCAAGTCACGTTGTTAATTTTTACACCCACGGACAGGCGGCCGACGATGGACCATCGCGCGCCGTGGTTTTTTTTTTCGTTTTGCGCGACTCCCACCCATCGCGACAGGTGGCGCCGTCGTCGTCGTGACACTCTTCGTCACTCTCTCTCTCTCTCTCTCGTGTCGGTCGGACTAAAAACTCAACAGCGAAAAAAAAGAACCCCTTAGTGACAATGTTGCGGTGAGTGTGTGCGCGGAACCGCTTGGTATGCATAAATTCACGCAAGCTCCGCGTGTGGGTGGCGGTGGAGGTCGTCGGCGGAGGAATCGGCGGTGGGCGCTGTCGGGAGATTATTTAACCGTCGCGACAACCGCCACTGCCGCCACTGTTTTTTTTTTTTGCGCCTCTTTTACATTTCTCCCTACGCCACACCGGCACGGGACGGTCGTGGACGGGTCGGACCGATCCGTCGTAAAGTTCTCCTTAAAAGTAGCGATTATTCTACGCTACAAACGGAACGGAACGGAACGGTCGGTGGGTGACAATATCTTCGATTCGACCATTGCCACGAATGGCCAAGATGTCGTATAAGATGTGGCGCCCGAGGAATTTCGAATTCGTCAGCGGAACACGATCGCATGGGTTGACATTTATTGGTAGAAAGAAGCCCGGGGCCCAAGCGACCGGAAGGAGGCCACGAATTCCGTTTGAGATGGGACGAGAAAGAAAAAACAGCTCACGAACAGGTTACGAGAGTCAGAAGTCTGAAAAGATCTCTCTTTCTCCTATCAAGAACTTTCCAGCGAGGTTTCAGTACATTAGAAATCGTATAATTCCCAACATCTCCAATCAACTTTGGGCTATTTCTACTACTTTTCTCTAGTTTGTTTGCTCTACTTGAATTCATTATTTCTTCGTTCCACTTTATTCCATTTTCAGTATTTTGTTCCCTTTTTTCCATTCTACTTCGAGTATTTGTTTCATTATAACTATTCTTTTATACTTTTCTATTTTTTTCTCCTTTCTACTTGTAGTTGTAATATTTTTACTCTATGTTTTAGGCAAACTAACTCTATTTCTACGCCTTATTCAATTATTTTTCAACAATACTTTATTTGTTTTATATTTTGTCAATTTCTTTGTCTCTAAAGACTCAACTACAAAAATCATTGCTTCCATTACAGCAACGCATATTCCATTGCATACAGTTTAAAAAAAAATACATCAACCGATTACGAATTTGACAAAAAGTTGAAAAATAAATGGAAATGAAATGTAAGGAAAATTACACCCGAATAACAGAATTACACAAGAAGTGCAAAACGGCGCGACCAGAGCGTCACACAGAACGAAAACAAAATCTACAAAAATGGTAGCATAGTCATCCGCGAATCGGAGGCGAAGCAAAAAGGCAACCCACAACAGCCGTCGCCGTCAGCTGACGAGACACACGCCTACCACCGGCTGATTCGCTTCCGATCTGAACGATGAGCTCATAGCCGGTCCGGGGTCCGGCCGCACTCGGGCGACAAGTCGATGATCCACTTGCGTCAAGTGCTCTCTAGCGCCGCGACACACGGCATCCATTTCCGTCTCAGCGGACGGAAGAAAAAAAATCGCCGACGAATCCGCCAAGTGTCGGTGGTGGGCGCAGGAAATATGGCCCAGTGCCAGACTGAAAAATAATTGTCGTACAACCAGACCAGAGAACCGCCGTCACCGTCGCCGTTCTGCTGCTTCCTCCGCACGCGGTCGGCAAATTTTTAAAATTGACGTTTGCGTAGGCCCACCACCACGCCGTGCTGTACCGCCCTCTGGCCGGGGTGAAGACCGGGCAAGACCGGGCGCGACAGCAGGTGGTTGGAGCGCTTACAATCGGTGACACGCTCCAAGCGGCGTGACGTCGGCGTCGCCGAAAAAGTTCTGCACCATTTAATGTAAAATGTTGTTCCGAGAGCAATCAAACAGTAACTCCAGGAGTCGCAAGGCGAGTGTCGAGGGAGATAAATCAAAGACAAGGAGTGCTTTTTCCTGATACGCACTGTAATAGTTGCCGGCGCGCCGTGCCCATATTGGCGGCGGACCAAAAAGCATCTTCGCCGGACGCGTTGGCTGACCGGTCCTGGCCCTGTTTGGTCCGCGAGTGAAGTCACGGGAAAAGTGACAGTCACGCGCGTGACTCACACTCTCGTTGGCGATTAGTGAAAGGCGCCACGCAGCTCAGACGGGGCACTCACACAACAGATGACCGGAACCACGTGCTCCTTTGGGGCGCCATTGACCAACGCTCGGTGCGCGCTCGGTGCAGAGTCATTCGAAGCAGAGTTTTTCAGAACGTTTCGGAAATTCTTTCAACGTCGACGATTATAAGGGCGTTTTAACATCAGATAAGGATGCATTTGCAGAATGGTAAATTTGTTTTAAAAAATTGGCTTTTAATTTTTAAAAGAGCCCACAATGAATCATCAATAAACAATTGTTGAATTGTTGAATCTGCCACTGATACTGTGTACTGTGAAATAATATTGAATGTTTATGTTGATCTGTAAAATAAAATGGGATGAACGATGGAAACAATACGAATTGGATCGAACAGTGTCCATAATTTTAATGGAAACGAATCGAGTAAAGAGAGCCGAATATTTGATGTTTTTTAACAACTTTTTAAAATCGTAAAACTATCCCAAAAAATAAACAACACTTTAACTTGTAAACACCGAAAATACAGCACAGATTTCATAGCACAGGTTTTCAGCACATTTAAAAGCACAGATTTTCCAACCAAAATTGTTCCGTTGTGAATCAAAAAGGGCCTTCAATTAAGCTAAAGCTCGCTTTATGAATGGTGTTAGATTATTAAATCATTACAAAAATTGAACCAAAACCACATTCACGCCTGTGTTCGCGTAATATTCCAACAGCAGACGCTAGCCCGCCAGCAGACGGGGAATCGATTTCACGGCTATTGCCGTGGCGTTGGCGGCATCCAGGCGGACAACAGGGCAGCAGGACCAGGAAGAAGTCCGACAAAAAATGAGCTGCGAATTAGTCCTAATTTAATTTAGCTTCGCGCCACACCACGGCCGGACCACATGGTGGCGGTGGAGGTGATGGACTGCCGCAGCAATATGTGCCCGGCGTGCGTGCGTTTGTATGCTGCAACAGCTGCATCCATCATCCCACACATACACATACGGACGGACAGGAAACGCGACATGGCGCCACACCTTTTGGCGCACTACTCACTCCGTCGGCCACGTGGTTTCGGGCTGATGATGTACGCGACGACGACGACCGCGGAGTAATATGCACCTCGGGCGCACCGGACCGGTGAAGCACGAAATTGAATTATGCGGCGCGCAGTGGCGAGATTTTACGCGAAATGCGGTCATAAAAGCCGCAGCGACAGCACCGCCCCTCGTCCCACCCAACATGTCGCGCCAATTCATCTTCCACTCGACTGAAAATGGGCGGCGACTGCCCGGTCGCCATTCTGGTGCATTCAGAACCTGGATGCCCTCGTGCTGCAGGTTCAGAGAATTAATTTTGACGATTTCTGACCCTCGGGGCTCGGTACCGCATAATGGCTGGCGGGCTGGCTGGCTGGCTGGCGAGAGAGTGAGCGAGCTAGAGGTGCTCAAAAAATATATGCGCTCGGCCGAATAAGTGCAACCAACCGCGGGGTCACGTCAGCAGCGATCGAAGCACCGAGGCACCGAGTGGCCGAATTTCAATAAAAATAGCCATTCGGGTGGCCCACGCCACGAATGCGCCGTCGGCGCCCGTCCTCGTGCCGTGCGATAACTTTTAACTTTTTGTGTGCGAAATGCTCCGCTTATGCTAGGGGGCCGGCATCAGGATCGTTTCTAACACCGCAGGGCGGCGCTCGCGGGCCTTTTCTTGTCCTTCCCTAATTAATGTTCCCGCGATTTTTATGCGCGATTTTGCGAATCTAAAAATAAGCCCGTGTCCGAGAGACTCATCGCACCCGACGGAGGTGGACAGTCCCAAAAAAAAACACGAGGGGGGCCAAAACATGCGGCCCATGCTGCAGCGCGCACCGTGCGAAAGATATAAATTTATTCACGGCCCACCCCGAAAAAAACAGGACTCCCCATCGGCAGCGACGGGCGCCAACGGCCTATCATATCATGCGCCAATAGTATGGCCCTGGGGCCGAAACGAAAGGGAAATTTGGCCCGAATCGAAGCCACTGGGGAGAGGGGAGGGCACGGCCACGGTGCGGCGGCGAAGTGCCGCGCCCGAGTGCCAAACGCGCCGGTTGTGCGAAATTTTAAAAATAGATCCTCAAAACCGCTCTCTCCAAGGTGCTCGAATTTCGCGCGGACTCCGCGGCCAAAAGGCGCTGGCTGCACGCAAAACGCACGCACGCAAGCCGCTGCTGTGGGTTTGTTTGTTTTGTTTTCCCGGTTTTTCCGACACTCCGCCGTGGGCCGGTCACCACTGCCGGCTAGTGGTGGTTTGTGGCGGCAGCGGCACATGAACTTTGCGCCTCAACGCCACCGTCAGTGGCTGAACACTGTTTGTTCTGTTTTGGTAAAATAACACCTATTTTCAAACAACTTTCACCCGGGGTCAGAGCGGTGGTGGAGATCAAACGCGGAGATATGTTGGAAAAGAATGAATAAAAACGATTGAAAGGGAAAGGGAGCGTAAGAAAGAGAAACATAAGTATAAAACAAGAAAGATCACAGGTGAAGATGTGAAAACAATCAGACAATAGTAAACAAAGAAACGAACATACGCAAAGATCATTACATTAAAACAAGCAATAAAATTACTTCATCCAAATTAAAAAACGGTCAAAACAACATTGTTTGTTATCACAGATTCGAAAAAATAATATAAATAAAAGCCTAGAAATGGAACTGGAAACAATGGAAAATCCGAACAAAAAAACGGGGCCAGTAGTTTCGATTTAGACTTTAATCAAAACAAATGATCGATAGCCACACGCAACGCGCCAACGGTTCGTTCCTTGCGACAGATAGGTATCACCCGGGTCCGCGTATAAGTGCCACCTAACAACAGCTCCCCGCCAGCCCCGAACCTTCTTGGCGCCTACCGGTCGCCCAGGAGCAGAAAAGAACAAACTAAAACAGAGACTGTGACATTGCACAGCCCGGCCACCGCTCAGCTGTTCCAACACGACGCCGGCGACGCCATCACGCGCAGCTGGCGCGCGGTCAGCCGACGACTCACAGAGCCGATGTCGCGACACGACTCCCCGTGGAGGGTGGTGGCCACCCCTTCCCGCGGCGATCGGTGGGGACGTCCACCTGAAAGGTCAAACATCGACTGGCCTCGACACTAGCCCGACGCAGGGTCCAGCAGTAGCAGCAGCTACGCCACGGAATACATTATTCACCGACTACGCGACCTTTTTTCTTCCCCCTGGACCGTCTGGAGTTCCTTCCCCGCCCCCTCCCCACTAGAGTGTTATTAATAACATTCACGCGAGTGCCGGCATTTTGAAGGTTCCACCTTCCCACTTGGGGATTTCCGTTTTAAGTGTTGTTCTTGTTGGTGGTATGTTGCTACCCCGTTTATCGATTTTCCGAAAAACTACGTTCAGAGAGTGTGTTTCGTTCCAAATGTTGGCCCCATGTGTGCCGACCATCGACCAGCGGTTGTTGCCAACTGGCGATGATTGCCGCAAACCACCCACCGCCGCTGAAGGACGAGAGCTTCTCGGCGGCACGCGCGTCATCATCTCGGAGGGGGTTTAAATGAAAGCTCGCAGCAAAGCCCCAGCGCGTCACCAGCAGCAGCAGAACACATGTTCCGAGCACGTGCTCCGAAAGCGCCCATCTTCGTCAGTGTCGGTGGCAGCGCGCTGGCAGGCACAACAGCCAGCCCCCCCTCAAGGGAGGCGAATGACAAGAGTACGATAAAATCCCGCGCTTCGATCCGTCAACGTGAGGCGCAAATCACGAATTCCGCAGAACGCACACACAGAGAGGTACGTCAGCCCAAGAAGGTGGGCTTCGCTGCGGGGGGTTGGTGATGAACGATGTTCCCGGCGTTGCTTATCTCGAGCGCGCCGACACCCCGAACCGAAGCTTTATCGTAACGCGGATCGCTTATCGCAAGGAGTTACTCAACACCGAGACGGAATGCGTTTGGGGCGTAGTCAGATGATTCGGGTTTCCTAAATGTCGGCCCTTCCCTAGGAGGACTTCCGTGGCAGCAGTAGCGCGGCAGGGAGCAGTAGCACGAGCGAATGTGGAAAATGGGTAATAAAGCAGCTCTGCGAAGAACTGGGAATCATAAAAACGGGGCAATAATTTTGTAATCTACAGCGCGAATGCATCGGTGAAAATCGGAAAAGAAATGCGAGTTTTAACTCAGAGTCGTATTTGGGTGGGTTTGGCCACAGAAAATTGGTCTTTCTAAGTCGCTTTTCATCTCTGTTGTCAGTGTGCGCCATTTTGGTATCAATGTTGATGCAACTAAGGCGTTTCGATATTAAATCATTTTGAGACGACTTCGAAACAAATACCATAACTTGAAAAAAAGTCCATAAAGCAGACTTAATTGTTATACGATTTTTTTTAACGTTCTTACGTACCATTTACTATTTTATTTATTCATTCATTATGCTATTTGGCTAATATTAATTATATATATTTTAATAACCATTGCATTTTTCTCCTCTTCATTTTAACTACGTTTCGTTCCATTTTAAAATTTTTTTAGCAACGCTTCGCACAAGTTGAATCATTTTTCTTGTTCAATTGCGTGCTCTCGCCGCTGACCGGCCGTTCTGTTTCCGTTTTGAATCATAAACCTACACTCAGGAATGTTTAGAAAAACAAGTCCCAGTTCGGTTTCTTAGCCCAAGACAAGAGATCCCAAATAACAACAGCAGCAAAAAAAACAATAATTTTCTCCGAAATCTGTACAGGAAATGCTTGCGAAACCGGAACGCGGTACGCGATACGCGACGCAGTTGAGCGCACGGCAGGGAGATGAGCTGTCGCCGTCGTCCGATGCCGAGAGACGCCAATTCTCCCCGCGTTTGGACGGGAACTCGCATACAACTTCACCTGCCATATGGCGCGCGTCTACTATTGCAACCCTCGTCGCACTCCCTCTCGTCTCGGTCTTCCTGGCCCCTTCACTCCCTTGATGACGACAATCCGCTCCCCATGAGCCACGTGAAGTGTACAGTCATCCGCAAAGCGGCAAAACATGTGATTGCAACCAACAACGACGACGACGACGACCACGAGACGAGGACAGCCGGCGGAGGACGGTGGTCCTGTGTATGTGTGTCTGTAGTGCTTCACCCGACCGTTACCCAGAACGCCACGGTGCGCATGTGATAGGGGCGGCGGTGAGCGGTCCCGGCCACCCCGGCCAATGCCGGGCAGCAGTCATCGACGGCGGCAAAAATCAATATCGATGACTGCCGCGCGCGCGCGCGCTCTCGCGCTCGCGTCCTCCCCTCTGGGGCCGTGGCGCTAAAAGGGGTGGCGCTGCTGCTGCTGCTGAGGCAACCCCTCGCGACGGTTGTATGGTTTTTTTTTTGTTTTTTTTTTTCGTACATACACGCAACACACACCACTACCGCCGCCGCTGTGAGTTCTGTGCGCGCTACCCGCCCGCGACAGGCCGCACTGCGCTGCAAATGCGCAAAAAAGTGGAGTAAATACTACATACACGGGGTCACCGCCGCGGTGCGCCCCGTATGTCGCTGGCATGTGTGTACATCCACAGCCACGCAGACACAGGCACAGGTTGTCGCGCGGTCGGTGGCGTTCTCCCTCAGCAACCACCCCGCGACCGCCTCGCTACCCTGTGGGGACGCGTTTCGCGGTGATGCCTCCGAGAATGTCGATCCGAAAAGGACGAAGAACGCTCAACACTGGCCTGGCCAGATTGACAGGGTAAATTGGCCAATTGGCGCGCGCGCGGCGGACGTTGTCGTTAGCGTGTGGCGGCGGCGGTGTCTTTCGTGTCTCACTCGCAAAAACCCCCCAACTCCAGACCGACCGCCCCGACAGACGCTGCACGCCGAAGCCGAAAGAAGGTAGCGGCCTAAATCGATAACAATAGCACAACAACAGTCCACTGGCCGCGGACTGACAACCATCGCCGTCCCATTAGAGCATTCGGTCGTCATCGAGCGGGTTAGGGATCGGGCGGACCGGTGGCCATTGGCTACACTGGCTGACCGGACTGTCCGGACCAAAGCTACCCGCCGTGTGCTTTGGGTCCAAATTTGATCCTCAATCTGGTTCCGTATATTTAAACATTATTAACATTTGTTCGAAAATATCAAGAAGCATTTACTGGGAAGTTAAATAAATGTATGTAAAGTTTCATTTGAATCGGCAACTAAATTTTTTTTGCATCCCATTTAGTATCGAAGTGTCACAGTATTTTTTACAATGAAAAAAATCAAGCAGTGATTGATATTTTTATCGCCTTCAATTGAGGGGTTAATAGGGGGGTTTTTTGAGTTTAAACGTGGTACTAGAAGCCTTCAAGACGATCCACGTCAAAGACACCCAAAACTAGACACAATACCCGACATCGTACGAAAATACAGGATACCGTATTGGAAAATCGAACTTATTGAACAGCCGAGCAGTGAGTTGGGTTTTCTCATGCCGTGAAGGCAATCTCATCTTCTCTCACTTCCTCGACAGGCTACAAGCGCACTTCGCTTTTGCCCCTGTGTTCATTAAGTAGGCTACGCAACTTTAAAAACCATAATGTTCTATATCTACAAACGGAAGAATCAATAAACAAGTAAATTAAATGAACGCAAAAAAAGAGGAAAAACACGGAACGGAACGTCAAGATGGATCTCTCTGTGGCTCGTGAGGCTACTAATTCGATGCAAATTAATTGTTGACCAGTGCCATACAATGTTACCGGTCTCGCTCTCTCTCTCTTTCTCTCTCTCTCTCTCTCTCTGGCTCGAACGGGCCTTCCTCCTTGTTCCGATACATTTAACCGCCAGTGTGCCGCCCCAACAGGAACGCGGGGACACGTGTGTAAGCGTTTCCCATTAGCGGGGTGTGCACTTGCACAATGTGCACTTGGACCAACAATTGAAGCCTGAGCACCACCCTCCTGAGCCGCATCGATCGATAAAGACCGCCTTTACCGGAACCGATCATAAGAAGCCCATCCGGCCGAGTAGGGCTCGGCGGTGCATGATTGATACGTGTTTGCCGAGCGAAGCCGCGACGGGACAAATGCAATTTTAATTAATGACTTCATTCGCCGTTGCGCCTATTTAAAGAGAGAAATCATTACGACCCCTTGGCGGTGGGGACGTGCTGTCTGTGTGCAGCAAGTGGTAGTAGAAACTAGAGAAGGTTCACCTGAAGGATGGCAAAGAGAACCCTCTGATTATGCTTACCGAGGAAAAGACACCTCAATTGGCCAGTGTTAGGCCGGGAATGGTAGAACAAGAAGAAAATCCCCTGCGTTGGCCCGCTAAAAATTATGAAACCATTCACTGTGTCCATCCCCGAGACCCCCCGCGCGGATCAAGGTTTAGTTTGTAAACTTCCCGCGCGATTTCAATTTCAGCTTGGGCGCCACCACTTCCGGCGATCATTAATCAAGAGAGTCACAAATCAACGCCTAAATTGTTATTGTTTGGCAGCGGGAGATGGCTGCTGCTGGGCTTACCGTAAACCACTTACCGTGTCCCGACCCCCACGGCACAACAACCCACGACAGCCTCCGCGCGGCGTTTTGCCACAACAAATCTCGCATCGCATTTTTTGCATATTCAGCTAATTACCGCTGGGGGGCGCCGGCCCGGGAATCACACGCGGGACGAACCGCGTTGCATGGGAAAAGAATGCTATACATGGCGCCAAGTATCCGATATCGTCATCGACGTGCATCATCATCACCATCATCATTGAGCGGGTCGAGAGGCCAATCAAGCACGATAGCTGGCGGAAGGCGGGCGAGCGAGGGGGGGCACAGGTGGCCACACGATACGCGATGTTGTCAATAATAATAGCGCCCGCGGATACCCCGGACACCCCTCGGAGCCCGTCCGTTCCCCACCCGGCGAAGGTCGCCATACACAAATCGTTTGTTGTTGTTGCAGCCCTCCCCCGGGCGACCATACACATGGACAGACAGAGTGCATCGGTGCAAGAGGGAGAAAGAGAGAAAACAATTGCAGCGCATGTTTACAATTGCACTGCGTAGTGAACACATGGCGACCGCGCGCGCGCGCAAGAGAGAGAGAGAGAGAGAGAGGGACCCCACAATGACGACGATGCACTTTTCGCACACACCCAAACAACAGGAACCCCCCGCCAAGCCCCTGAAGCACCCCTTTGTTGGTCTGCAGTTTTATTTACGTGTTTTGTTTTTCTCTCGTCGTTTGCTGCCCATTTTTCGCCCATGGCGACCAAAGACCGTGGCCCAAAATTGTCTAGAAGATTGCAGGCGCGCGCGCACACGCCAATGGCCCCCGCGGGGGGCAGGAAGAGGACGCTTTCATTCATTAATAACGGAACGAAAATTACGGAGGCCACACACCAGTGTTCCACCTGCGCGCGCCACTTCCGAGAAAGCTCCTAGCCACACCACCGCGTATTCTTTTCCTTCCGTTACCGTTATATCCTAATTTGAATGTGGAGCCCCCGGGGCGCCCCGGATGTGAACCGCCCCGCTCTGTGTGGGAAACTGGTCTCGTAATTACGATGAATTGTCGATAACTAATGTCGGATTGATGGTGAACGATTTGGTGGACGAAAAAAGAAAACCAAAACAAAATCATCGATTCATAAACGGGGGTCCCTTTCGGGCTCTCGTTCGCTCTCCTCTCTTCCGACATTATTATTAGCACGTTTATGACGACGAGGACGACGACGACGCCACAGAGGAATAAAAAGGCGATACCCATTCATAACAGTCGGTGCCGTCGGTGTTGCCTTGAGTGTTTGTGGTGACCCTCAAAACACAGCATCGGCGACGACGACGGCGGCGGCATGCAACATACTCGACCGGGATCCTGTTTTGTGGAGCGGCGTTGCGGAGCAGCTCACCCACCCAACCCTGAGACCCTGAGAGAGCCTGTGTGTGTCGTGACCAGCTTCAAACGGCCGTCCGGAGCAGCAGCAACGGTGCAGCAGCGTATAATTATTGATCGATTTTTACCCACGCCTCTCTGTGTGCGTGTTTGTTTGTTTACGTTTTCCTATTGCTTCGGCTTCGACGGTGTGTTGCCACATTGTAACCGTGCGCGCGCTGTTTCGAGTGCCTGAGAGCCTGACGCAATTTGTTATCGCATTCTTTAAACAAACCCCGATTGCGATTGGAACCGATAAGCGGCCCTCGAATGTTGCACCATACACAAGACGCACGTTTTATGAGTGCTCTTTCCTCTTGGAAGGATCATCCTTTTCGAACCGGAATGCACCGCCAACTTCCGGAACAACCCGGACCGGTTCGTGCCGGTCAAATCTGTATCCGACTGAGTCATATTTGTTTGAGGGCTCGGAAGTGTGCATTGCACAGAAATAGGGAGCACAATGCTGGCCACCGGTAGCTACACAGCAAAACCGGAAACGGGATTATCATTTGGCAAATAAAAACGAACCCAGATCGATCGCCTTCCTCCGCGCGACGTTCCCGGAATGGGGCGTAGGCACCAGGCGGTGTATTAGTCCGCCATCGTTAGTAGCCGGTGCCCAACCCTGATAAGGGAGTATTACTACGGCACGTTTTGATAAGAACTTGCGATAAGAGCGGCGGCGGGGTGAATGGAGACGGAAAAAACGCGCGCGGTACACTCTCACTAGCTGCCATCACGGGGCGGCTTAAGGCGTCTTAGGAACGCGGGCGCCACCGGACGGCACGGGCACACTGCGTTTGGGTGACAAGTGTCGTGTATAGAACACGAGCCAGAGAGACAGAGAGCGAGCAAGGGACTTCCAGAGCCCGATCCCTTGCCCCTCAGCATTACACGGCTTGGCGGACGGGTCCGTTGCGTTGTACATTGTTGAATGAAGATTGACTATTTTTAGCCAGCCATCAGCAGGAGCAGCAATTACGCCAGCACGGTAGAGCGACACCGCATCACAGACCGAGACCAGCTGAGCGGCGACGGATCAAGAGACAGCATGCGTGCGCGCGAGAAAGAGAGCACACACACCAATCTCTGACTCATGATAATGAGAACTCCCATCTGATTACAATTCACGCCCGGCAACACTCGTCGGCGTCGGCGACGCAAGCGGAGCACATCTCCTCGCGGCACCCACCCCGGGACGGTGGCACAACAATCCATCAATCAGCTTCCCGAACGGGCCGAAGGGGTGGCCGAGAGTTGTAAAACCAACCCGTGCTCCCGGTGCCGTCTCCGTGCCCCGACAAGAGAGGTCTCAGCTGTTCGTCGCAATTAGTTCCGCGGTTTCTTCCCATCGCTTCGGGGGGGCCAGTGGCCGGACGCAGTCAGTCAGTGATCCGGGTTGAAAGTTTAATCAAATTCTATTTGAAGAGCCGCTTCTAAAATAATAAAATCAATTATTGCATTTTGTGACACCAACCGGCGAATGTGAAATCCTAGAAAACCCAACAAACCGTCCGTGTCCGGGGGGTTGAAACAAATCCCACTCTGTAGAAGGCCGCCGATAAGAAGGGGATTGTGTCCAGGGATTTTTTGCTTCATTCTGACTTATTCTGTGTTATCACAATTTTCATTGTACCGACGTTGCCGATACGAAAACAATCGTTCCAGAAGCAGGATGTGGACCGCGTGGTGCCGAGGGCAGATTCGAGAAAAATCCCTCAACATCGAGCAGAGAGCTGAATATATTTATTTTCCGCCCATCATCGAGAGGCAACAAACCAACATTATTGAAGACTTTACAAGACTGCGAGAGTTACGCTTGTCCGTTCTTCCGGTAGGAATTTACTCCCGAAAGCACCACGTGGCTGAGGGCCGGCCCCCCGAAAATGGTGGTTTGCGTCGGGGGTGCAGCTGTTTTGGTTGTGCTGTAAAAAACACAGCGCCAGAGGTGACACAGAAAACTCAAAACTTGTCAGTCCTTCGGAGGGGACGAGGACCACCAGAAGCCATGGACGTCGCGACGCATCCACCGCGCAGAGGAGTTCCGAGCGGTTTGAAACAGCTGACAAAATAAACCTCATTCTCGTTGGGGGCCGCCGCCGCCGTGGCCCTAGCTCCTTCGCGGTGAGCCCACGTGTCCCCGCTCGCCCGCTCACACACAGAGACAACCGGAAACATTGTATTCGAACACAGAGGAAGAATTCAGTTTTTTTTGTAATGACACTCGGTGATCCGCCTCTTACCAACTCGCTGCCGAGGACACCAAGAGGCAGGTGCAAAACATTCTCCCTTAATCCTACCTAAAACTAAGTGGAGTGTAATTTATCACATTATTACGACTTTATTAAATAAAATAAGGAATAATTGAATTTATCACAAAATTTGATGTGTGTGTTCGGTGGCCATCTAATGAGCAGAAGGGTCTTCGCCGAAGCGAAAGCGAACCTTGGATCGAAAAGGGGTCCGCTGCGATGCTACCTTTTTGCTGTACAAGCTTCTTCGTCGGCCGTGACTCTCCCTACCAAGAGAGAACAGCACCACGGAGAGAGAGAGAGAGAAAGAGAAGAAACCCCTCTTTAAAAGGGAATGCATAATTGCATTAGAATGAACATAAAAGCATGGCGCGTTGGCCCTCGCCCCGAGAAAGTGAAACAACCGACCGAGGGACGTCCATCTGTCTGTGTCTGTGTCTGCGTGTGTGCGTGCGAGGGTCCCGGGTTGCAATTTAATGATCTTGAAACCCAAACGACCGGGGCTAGCAGCTGAGGGGAGAAAAGCAAACAACCAAATGCATCCACCCCACGGGAAGCAAGCATAAAACGCGCGATAAAAGTTAGCATCCGGAACGGAGAGAGCCCGGCCGAAACACGGACCGAAGAACAGGTGAACACAGCCCATACACATATACTCGGGCGGGGGTCCTTCACTTTTTACGTTACGATCATTTTCAAGTTGGTGAATGTAAACACATTAACATCATGCCCGGGAAGGGAACCCTTCGCGCGAGCATGAGAAAGAAGAGAACGATCGACGACCAAGCACAAACCCAAAACAAAACACCCAGCGGTCCCAAAATAACGCCGCCACCGTACCCGAATCGGGGGCCCTCGAAAGCGCACTCGGGAAGCATAAATTAGGCTAACCCGATCGCTCCTCGGGCCGGCGGCCGCAACCGAAACACAACACAGCTGACTGCTGTGAGTTTGTCCCTGCTGTTTCGGTGGTTTATTCCGTTGTTTTGAAGCCACGTCCGTCAACAACAGCTGACTGTCACAAATCGTGTCGCTGTCGCGCGTTCGATTGTCCAGGTTCGATCAGCATTGGTTGTGGCCTCTTTCATGTTGATCGCTCGATCGTCGTTTCATGTTCTTCGGACACGCACGGGGTTCGCAGCCCATTTTTGCATACATTTTCGCTCGCAACAACACAAACAGTGCCCCCCACAACGCATCATAAACAAACAACCCACACACCCCGTTAAGCAACATTCTTTCTGCCGCCGCCGCGCCACCGAAAGAATGCGCCCCAGGAATGGAGGAAAATGTTACTCAAAATTACTGCGTAATTTCGTTACCAAAACAACGCCACGCCGCCCCCAGCATAGCGCCACGGAACGGGCCCGGGGAGAGAGGATCATTGCACAAAGGCGCGCTAACCGACAGAACACGAACGAAAAAAAAAAAATCGGCAACAACAACACAGACGGCCATGGACGGGCGCTGCCAGCCAGCTGTTGGTGCGTCAGCCACACCGTGCGTATGTGTTTGTGAGCGTGCGAGCGAGCGAGACAGAAAGGTGTCAAGTGGTGTGGCGCAGGTACGGACGGGCGGGGGCTTTTGCGGCCACGCAGCGAGGGGTCCTAACCCACCCAACGATGGCGCCTCCGCTTATCCGCAAGCGCTGAATGTTGCTGATCCCCATAATATCCCGGGCCGTTTTCAATCAGAGATGGCACGGCGGCGACGGTTCCATACTTTACCCTAGTAGGCTACGGACCGGGGGTTATGCAATACTCAATATGCGAGAGAGAGAGAGAGCGGGTGATGATAAGGGGAACGCGTGCGCCGAAATCTGGCATCCTGGCCGCAAACATCTCCGTACGCATACACGCGCAGGCAGCTGATAGGGGGTGCTGATATCAGCGTGGCGCAATGAAAATAATAATAGCAACATCGAGAGGCTATTTAAAGGGACTGCACGAAATGCACAAAATCGAGCACCTTCTCTCGGGCGTGGAGTTAATTTTCGATCGTTCACAAGATGGCGCGCACGCGGGCTCTAGTCGAGAACCGCAGCATAACGCACAGCACAGCATATGATTTCCCTTTTTTTCGTGCTGTTCGTGGTGCTGCTGAAATGGATAGTTTTCTGTACTCTCCCGCAAAGGGGGAGAGACGCGTCGTGAAGGTGGAAAAGCACATTACATAAACATATGGTTGTTAACCATCTGATTACTCGAGTCGCCAGGAGTGTCCCCGGTGTGGTATGAACGCGTCACGCACACACCCGAGCAGAAACTCCCTGTCCCTGTGGAACAGTGCACGCACACGCGCGCAGAGACCGACGCTACATTGCACAGGCATCGAGGACATTCTGTGCGCGCCCAAACTATGTTCAAACGATTGGACACACATACACGTACAGCGGTCCGCCGAGAACTTCACCTGCCTTCCACCCCGGGGCCCACCGAAACCCATTTCCTTTCCGCGGACCAACAGGATAATAATGTTGTGACGCGCGGCGGATCGGAGCGTTTGTAAGCGAGGATGCCGTCCGCTCTCGCTCTCCAGAGAAGGGTGCAGAAGGGAAAAAGGGGAAATCAACTCCTCGTCACCGTTCGCGTGCAACGCGATGTCCGCGTCTGTGTGGAAGAACGAATGCACGCAGTCGGGTTATTATATAGCCTCATTTAAGGAGGCTATCGTTTTGCTGCGTACGCACATAAAGCATAAGGCGGGAGGGAAACAGAGACACCAGCAAGGCAGAACCAGGATGGGTAGAGAAAAAGGTACGCCGCCACCAACGCACCGGGGGCAAGCCGCGTGGAATGAAGGAAACGACGGGTGCAGAAGAGCAACGAAGAAGCCAGACGCATCGGAGTATGCGCACGCGGGGTGGCGCACGCACACTAGTGTGATTCTGCTTTACGCGCATTCCTCCCGGAACACCCGTTCGCTCTCTCGCTTCGTTTCGTTCCCTCTCGCTCACTGGCTTCGTCGAAGTTCTCCCCCCACCCTCCACCCCGGCAGGAGCGGAAGACGTCGACGACGCAGCGCGTTCTTTTCTTATGCTTATGCTCGGGTGTAGCCCCTTTTCAACGCGCTTCCGACAACACACGGAGCATCCCGCGTGCGGCCGGCCATCGCATCGCCTCCAGCATTTCGTCGGCCCTTCGTTGCCTCTTCAACGTTATGTTGGACCTACGGGAAATAAATGGCAAATTTTTGCTTAATTTCCACTCGGGAGTGGCACCGAAAACAAAGCAACCTCTGGACGAGAAGAGACGCCCAACACAAGAAGGATGTGGCGCGCTCCGTTCCACGCACACTCCGATGTAGCGTCCTTTCGCTGCTACTATGGAAACGAAGGCAAGGCGCTCCGGTAGCATAAAAGTACAGCTGAGAGAAACTCAAGTAGGTGGTTCAACCACACGACGCATCCCGGTCTATCCCGGAGGGTCTGCATCGTTGATCGTCCTGCCTTCTCTCTGCTTCTGACGTATGGCAGAGAAGACAGAAGAAAGAGAGATTGAGGTAAGAAATGCAGGATCGTATCGTCCACAGCACACGGAGAAACCGATGCAACGCGCGCATCTTGACCAGATGCGTGTTCCTCACTCCATTCTCTGCCAAATGTTTCTTTTTTGCACGAGTCCTTTTTGGCCACAACCTCGAACAAAACCTTCGTTGTCCTTCAGGGGAGTTATCCTGCCGTGCGGTTGACCACGCTCGAGTCGCTTCAGGGCGTTTATCGATTTTTGACAGTCTGCGAAGCTCCATCCTCGAGACGCGGCGAGCCAACCAAACATCTCTGCCGGGGGGCAGGGTCGAGAAGAAGAAGGGAGGCAAACATAAAACGAATCACCCCGCACTCACCTATCCGTGTCGTCGCAGATGATGTCCTGCATCGTGTCCATCTGCAGACGCCGCGATTGGCGAAACTGCTGTTGCTCTAGCTCTAGCTGATGCTGCTCGTGGCTACCGCTGTCGTGCTCGGGAGATTCGTCTTCACTATTGCTCCACACTTCCACCGGCGACATTATCCACAAACCACACGCCACTTACAGTGTTAGGCATAGGAAACACACACAGCAACACGGGAACACGGGACGACGTGGTGAATCGCGGGGATCGCAGTGTGCGCCGTGAAGCTCCTTCCTATCGGACTTCACACGAAACGGGAACACGCTCCGCGCACAAGGACACGCACGCACGCACACACAATCACAAACACACGCTGGGAAACTATTGTTTTACGACACAACAACTCACACCCATACACTCACTACTTTACACACGCGCGACACCCTTCGATATTTACTTGTTTTTGTGTGCGTATCACAAAACAGTGAATCAAAACACCCCGCCTGCTGCCCTTCTTTCAGTACCGCGCGCCGCGTTGAACACCGCAGCACACAAACTCATATACACATACACCGACGCAAACGTTTTGTTTGGAGCTTCACTCACTCCCTTTTTCGCCTATGCGCACGCACACACTGCAACGACTGCTTCGTGCTCAGCGCGCGCGTTGTTGCCTAGTTATCTATGGAAGACAAAACAAAACAAAACTTACTCTATGTATAACACATCGTTCCATAAGTCCCGGGACAAGCGTAGAGATGGCGCTAATAATGCCAATTATACACCATGGTTCAGAAGTAGCAACTTTCAGATAAGATGTGTCAAAAATTGATGTAATTCGAAACATAACCAAGAATACTAAAGTGGCTGGCTCGACTTCTGGCTCTTTGCGGATCTCGAAAAGATGCTCCAGGGAAAACGCTTTGTATTACACTTGACGGAGATTATGTTGAAGAATAATAAAGAATTTGGCCGATAAAACGTTGTTTCCATAGTTAGTCCCGGGACTTATTGAACGATGTGTTATAATGCATGTAAACAATCGTTCTTCTCTTCCCAGCAGCAGCAGCACCGATGCTTGAGAAAGAGAGAGAGAGCGAGGGGGACAGTGTGCGCGCAAAAACAGAGAAAAACAACGCGGTCCATATTTGCATTTGCCCAGAGCCCCCACCCGCCGCCGTCCGGAATAACCAAAACAAATCAACCAAAAACACAATCGCCGACATCCGCGCCGCGTGGCCGGCGATCGAAAACACCAACAACACTCTAGAAGCTCCAGTTTTCGGTACACGTTTGAAGTTGTGAGGCGGAGCCGCCGAAGGAGTCGGTCCGTCGGATCTCAGTGCGGATGCGTTATCGTGTTTTTGGCCGCTCCGTGATGAAAGATTGCGATAAGAGCGATCTCGAGAGACGCTCACTCGCTCGCAGCTGATGGCCGTGCTTGGGATTCAGGTTCGTTGTTTTTCTTTTTTTTTTGTATCGCACCACCGGTTCTTCTCCAGTTTATTGCGTCGCCGCCGCCAACGTTTCGGTTAGTTCTGCCGAATTCTGGTGTCTGGTTTCGTTGGTTGGTTGGTTGGCGGAAAGGCACGCGTCGCGTCGTACTGCGCACTGGGCCCGTCTGGGGAAAGCAAAACAATCGGCCGGGTCACAACACTCCGCTGACGACGCAAAATCGAAGAACGAACTTCAATGGAAGCCACCACTTCCGGCGCCAGAGGCACGCGCTGGAACTGCGCCGCTCTTATCACACTTCTGCCGAAAAAAAAACAAATGCGCCACAGTGCCGGCCCCGCACCACGTTCACCACACAAAACGTTGCACCGTCTCCTCGCACACGCAACAACAAAAGGACACGAAACAGACACAGGCACACTAGTCGAACAATGGAGCTTACCGTCGGAGATTGGAGGGGAGCCCGAAAAAGAATCGGAACGCGAAATGAAACAGGAGCCAAAACAGGACGCACCGTGTGTATCGTCCGGCCGAGCGCGAGACGTTCGCACAACACAACTTTCAGCCGATTTCTGATGGCGGGAAACAGCTGGTGACGCTACCGAGCGCCCAAGAAATATTGCGGGCCCGATCCGGTGCGCCTGTGTGCGTCGTGCGTTGCCGAGCCGAGTGCGCCGGTAAATACATTCTTTTTCGGCTTATTCAGCGGATGTGTACTACACGCCTTACACGTATACACGCAAGCGTGCGTTGCAATAAAAGCGGAACTGTACTTTACTCACACTGCCCTCGCCCGATTGCGCCGTTCGCCGGGCACGCGTTAGAGCAGGACGGAGAGCGAAAAGGGTAACGCTTTGCTTTTTTTTTGTCCGACCTCTGATTTCGTTTTACGACTAGTCACGCACACAAACAACGAACGCCGAGTGCGCACACTCGTTCAGGCTTTCGTCGTCGTCGGGTTCGCGGTTGGTGAGAAAGAAAAATTACGTCTTACATTTACCCCGGAGCACCGCTTTTGTCTCTTTTCCGCTGTACTGTCTCACTGGCTGCTCACTCTTGTTCGCTCTCTTTCGCACTCTACTCACTGGTTGGTATGGTGTTTGCTTTCGGCGAGGGGAGGAGGGTGGAATGATGAGCAGTGAGACACTCGATGCTCATCTCCGCGAGCGAGATGTTGGCGCGTGAGAACGAGCTTGTGTGAGACGAGTTCGTGAGGAAAGAGCTCTAAGCCGATATCCGTGCGGTGCGGTGTTTGGGTTCCTTTCGCCGGTCCAGGACTCCCGGGCTAAATCGGCTTTTTCGGATCGTCCGCCGGGACGCGGCAGGATGCAGCACAGTCATCTGCTATCGTGTGGCATAAATCCCTTTCAAGATGATAAGACAAAGTCCAGCTGAATGTCCTTTTCACGCGAATGTTGATCCCGGCGCTTGATACATACCCCATCTAGTACAATGAGAAATGGAACACTTGTTAGCATAGGCCAAACTCAAATACCAAGAGTTTAAATATATAGTATTTAAATATATGATCTCTTAAATGGCTAAGCTTTGTACTGAATAAAGAATTCTTGTGTAAACTAAAATTTTAAAAACAGTTTTACTCTGCTGAAAAGTACAAATAAAATATTAAGTAGCAAGAAATAGGTTGAAGTAAGTCTTACCACGTGACCACCACCGGGTCGTGCCGGCTGTAGATGTCCGTCCGTAATCCTTCAGTCATCGGATGGTACAGTTCATGAAGTGAAAGAACAAATCGCTGAAAAAGACTAGAGGCCATAGCATCGGAAAGTCTGCGAAGAATTTCAAATTAACTGCAACTGGTGCATTTCGGACGCGAGCTAACCAGAATAAGAAGGACGACCGAACTCTTCAGTAGGTACTTTTTTAATAAAATATTTACTCGCGCTTGGGGCTTGCGCACCGACACGCTCAACTTGCGACGTTGATGTCCGTCTGCCAATGCTCCTGCGTAAGATGCCCTAATATCCTTAAGTTCTCTCTAATATATGACTGTACAGTTCCTTCTTTCTCGTCTGAATCCGTCCGACGCTCTCAACGATCCACTTGAAACGCGTATCCATCCATCGCGCCGTTTGCACTCTCCACGGCTACACCTAATAATATTTCTCTCAACCTATTCATATGCATCATTATTAACTATGATTTTTTTCAGATCCAGGTGCTCCAATCCGGAGCAGAACCTCGAACCCCTGGAGCCTCGCCAATCAACAAATCTAGCGTGGCGTCTTTGCACAGATTTGAATGCTGTCCCATTTGCTTTGTGCACCGTAACAAGCCAACCGACCCCGTTTTTAAGACCTCACGTAGGAGCACTTCTCCTATAACACCCAGCGCTCTGAGACAGTCAACATTGCTTTCAGCATTTGTGGCGTCGGAAGTAGTGGGGTCGGAACTAATCGGAACCGTTCTCCCCATTGCGTGTGTTTGTGGGCTAGGATTATTCCCGATTAAATTTTAACGCGCAGTAAATCTTTGTATTGAAATTGTTTGTTGCCAACCTGTACACTATTATCTATTCAATCATTAACTCTGCTTTCGGTAAGAACTATGGCTCGAAAGATACACTGTTTATTGTGAACCCTTCGGTTTCATTTGCATTATAAAAACATTTTCCTTCAACTACCATATCCGTACAACTCGTACTGGTACCTTCTTTCCTTCTTTTTCCTTAAGTGCAAACGAAGAAGGATAAATAAAGGTTGAATAAACGGAAGTTTACAGTTTGTTTAGCGTGTCTTGCTGAGGGTGTAATGAATCTTTTGCACATGGTTTGGCGTTCTGTTCGAGTGTCTTTCAATGCACCTTTCATGCGGTTTCCTGGTGCTGGGCTACACTCGGCTCCAGCTTTTCCCTGATTAGTATGCTCCTATATTGTTAACCGGTCTGATTTGTAAGTATTTGGATTGGTTCCGTACTTGGGTGATTACTTCTGAAGCTTCAGTGGGCCCCTATTAGGAATTAAGATGTAAACCTTACCCGCCTATTGGCCCTATCCCCAGAGAGAAAGCAAGAAGCAAATGGGTTTCACTGTCTTCTGAGTTATCAAACACTTTACTACTACTTCGTTATATTGACTCCTTGCATCGAAACACTCCCTGCCAACAACGGATCTTTGGGGGAGCGTTTGTATGATGCCTGTACGCGGCACACCGGAAGCTTCTAGCTCGCCCTCTCGTTAATCAGGTAAACTTTGTAAGACTGTGGATGTATTTGGTGCATCAGTGAGTTAGATTAGTTAGCTTTGAGGGCCATTCTTTGTTCGGCAAAAGCCCGGGCACTGGGTGTGTTTTATTACTGACGTAGAATTTATTAATTAAAAAAAGCAATGTGAACCGATTTTCGATTTTGAGATAGAGGTAAATTTGGGAAACAAAAATGCTACAGAATACGTTGTATGGCGCAAACCATTCGGATTGTGAAATTCCTCGTGTTTCCTACCAAATGCAGATAAAAACCGAATCCAGTGAATCCAGAAATCCAAGAACCGAACAATTAAAAGTGCACTTTAAAAAACTTGTGCCAAAGTTCATAGTTAAGAAGTTCATAATTGCATAATAATATTTTTTGGAGTAAATGAAAATGTGAAAAAATTGATTAAAAATCGAAAATATGTTCCCGTGGAAGGAAGCAAGTGGCCGAAGGAAACCGGCTCACGATATGCACAACTTTTTTTCGAACAAATGGCAAAACTTTTCGAACTCTCTTCGAAAAAACAAAACCAGTACTCGGCAACAACCGTCCCACGAGGTGGACAAACACAGTTGCGAGCTCCTTGCGAAGGGCTGCCCACACGGGCGGCAAAACACCCTTTCCCCGAATTCTCACCAAACAACGTGCGGCACGCTACTAGAGAAACTTTTTACCCGCAACCTTTGCGAGGTGACGCGACTTTGCGGGATCAATCTTACACTTCAGCTGCTGGATGAGATCGTAGATTTTGAGCGCCGGCCCCACCTTAAGGCTGAGTAGCGTGATGATATCGTCCTTGCTCAGCTCCAGCAACCGTCTACCGTCGATCCTGTTCTGCACGAACTGCTCCGAGTGTACGGCGCAATCGTTGATCGTAAGAAACATGGCAACATCCTTCACCTCCCAGTTTTCTGGTGTGATTTGACTACTGCCACCGCCAATACCGAACGACCCGAGCAGTCCAGCGCCCGTACTGCTGCTACCGTTCGAATTACTGTGGCCTCCTGTCGCACCAACACCACCCGCCATCGAGTCGGGCGAGCTGCTACTGTTGACCAGCAGCATGTCGTGGTTGATAAGCCGCGGAATAACCTTTTCCAGCTCATTGTCCGCAATCTCGGAAGACGGGGCCGTTGACGGATGCCCGGTGGCCGAGCTCGACTCACCGTCCTCGTCCTCGGTACGCATGTCCACGTCGTCCCGATCGCCATCGAGGCTGCCACCGGTCGAGTGGTCAAAGATGGGACCAAGAGCGTTCGTTCCACTCAGTAACGAAGAGGATGATGATGTGTCGCGGTGATTTGGTTCGTGTTTGATTATCGCGCGAAGTGACGACGGTGTAGCTACTGCTATTGCTGCCTGCGTCGATGTGGACAGTCCGCCGTGCGGATGGCTTGTGGCATCCGCCGCATAGTGCTGCGATGGGGCCATGGGAGAAGAACCATACTCCAGCTGGGCGTTTGATAGAAGCTTCTGTTGCTCGAAATGTTCCTGTTCCTTTTTGATCCGCGCCGTCCGTGTCGTTGGTGCCGGTTGAGCTACGATTGTAGGAAAGGAGTAAGCATCAAAAACAGCTGACAGTTTAAGAAAAAATCATGAATCAATTAAATGAACTCGGCAATATGTAACTCATCGTAGAATGACACACAAAACAATGAATTATAAACAATTACTACAAACAAACAAAACTAAAAATATAAAACTCACCACGCAACTTACAATCGTCCTGCTGCGGCACCGGGGCGGGTTCCGTTTTCAGTTTCTTCTTGGTCCGTTTGTTCCCTTTCTTGGTCGTTTTAGGCGAAATCTTCTGCACCAGCGGTATCTTCGGTAGGATGCGGGGACCCTCCAACTTGTGGCCCACCAACACACACCATCCGATCGGGTAGATGTCGGGGCTTTCGCTGTCCAGCCATTGATCGTACTCGTCGTCCCAGCCATCGAAGTGCACCTTCAGCAGCCGGCCGACAACACGCGAGATAGTGGCCACACAGATCAGTCTTGGATCCATCAGATCGGCTGATTCCAGTTTCATTCCCACCTAGATCATGGATACGAAAATAAAACCATGTCCGCACACGGCCAACGCAACGCCACGTACCTTGAACCGTTGTCGGATCGGTTCCTGATGGAAAATATCTTCGGTGGCCGGTTTGCTACCGGTATCGAGCAGATACTGGTCCCATGTAAAGGTGGTCAGATCGTAGCCTTTCGGTGGGGTGAGCGTGATGT
Organism: Anopheles bellator; assembly: GCF_943735745.2. Taxonomy (NCBI): domain Eukaryota; kingdom Metazoa; phylum Arthropoda; class Insecta; order Diptera; family Culicidae; genus Anopheles; species Anopheles bellator. Next base: position 65,332,691 of record NC_071286.1, read on the forward strand.
TGTGCTTCGCGCAGAACCCGACCGGAAAGATGCACGGTGATTTTTCGTGGTAGCAGAACCAGTCCGTACAGTTCACGTCCGGATCGTACGAGTCGATGCGTATCATAATGTAGCCAAACTTCAGCACCGACATCACGGTCGCAACGCAGATTGACGACAGGTTGAGCGGATCGACGGCCTCGAGCTTCATGTTTTCCTCGAATCCCGTCTGCCGGCCATCGTAGCAGTACTCCTCGAACTGAAAGTTCGTCTTAAACAAATCCATCATAGCGTCGTCTTCGTTCGGTTCCAAAATTTGGTCTCTGGCCGCTGTTGGGGGGAAGAAAAACAAATACATGAGTGTCCCAAAGGTCGTTCGAGATTTTAACGCGCGTTACCATTCATTCGTTCCATGTACTCCACCGGGGCTTCTAGATTGTGTCCGACGGTCGACGCCCAACCGACCGGATGAATGAGGGGCGAATCCTCGTGACACCAGAATCCATTGTCGTCTGAACTGTTGTAGTACCGCACGTACAGTCGCTTCCCGACGATCTTGGTGATAGTAGCCACCTTCACCGCCGAGATTCGATTCTTGTCCACTACCTCGAGGTTCAGTCCCACCCGAAACCGCGACCGAAAGCTGTCGCTAATTTTATTGTAGAACGTTGACGGGAGGGTACGGGCGTTCGAGAGCCGCTTCACTAGAAACTCCTTCCAGTCCGGGTACGGCTTGGTGATGCTTTTGGGCGGTATCAGCGGCTTACCGCGCGTCGCACACCATCCGACCGGGTGCACCTCGGCGGAGCACAGGTTCACCCAAAAGTCCTTCGACGCATCGCTCGCATCGAACCCTTCGTAGCGCAACAGCGCCTTATAGCCACAGATTCTCAGCACCTCCGCGACCCAGAAGCTGTGGGGCGTGCCACCGAGCACCGGTTGCTGCACCACGTCACAGTCCGTGTTCTCTACCTCCACCTTCATCCCGATCACCACGTTCGGCCACATATCGTAACCGGGCGCGTGTCGGAAACAGGTGACGGGCGCTGCAAATAGCTTCCCGTCCATCAGCGCCTGCGTCCAGTCGTACGAGTTTTGGAACTCGTTCGGTTTCCTCCGGATGCTGTTGATACGATCGTCCTGTGGGCAGGGTGACGGAAGCCGGGAGCCCCTCGATATTTGGGGAATCTCCTCTTGCGGCACTATGTCGTGCGTACTCGCATCCCCGACGGTGCTCACCATCCTCGCGCCACTGTTGCTACTATTTACACTGCTTAAGCTAGCGCTTCCATCGTGACTATTGCTGTTGCTGCTATTGCTAACGATACTGCCAGGGGTCGGTTGCAAAAGGACATGTGGCGCTGCTCCGACTCCTCTGTGGTCGGCCATCTTGAACCGATAACCGACCGTTTGTACTTGTGCCTGTTGCTGCAGCAAGAGCGAGTGCTTGCTGTCCTCGAGCTCGTGACCTGTTGAGGCACTCGGGTCTTCAATCAGTTGGTCGGGCGGCACTGCCAGGATACCATCATCGATCCCTTCGCCACCCACGGCCACCGACGCCGTCGGTCGATTGCCGTCGTCCGCCAGGGGGGTTTTGTTACCGCTTCCGGGGCGCAAATGTGCACTGAACACACGGAGCGACTCGAACGATCGGGAACATGACATGCTACAGAAGCGCCGCTGCTTGGTGTAGAACGAATGCTTCACTCCGATGGCACCGCACTTCTCGCAGATGGCTGTAAGTGAGGAAGCGACAAAGTTCATAAGCGATCGATTGCACCATGAGCATCGAGAGCGGTTATCACACGCACACGCAGTAAAGAAGGTTAATGCGGGACGAATTGGATAGAAATGAGTAGCCAGGAAGGGGAGCAACGCATTAAATGCTCGGTTAATGATAAAGTGAAGCCAGAGTAATGATAACAAACTCTATCCGCGCCGCTCAATATATCAAACAGTTCAATGGACGATTCAAAGGAGAGATTTAACAGAACAGACAAGAAAATTAAGCTTGATCAATCCTTCATGCTGCGATCAGCTGATCTTGTGTTTCATTTTAATGTTATGTGTCTTGTGAGCAGGTGCGGAGGTGGGTTAACTGAAGCAAAAGAAACAAATGACGTTAAGCGGAAACTCAAAGTGATACAAGAAACAAGAGAAAGAAAGAGGCACGCAACGGAAATCGTAGAGGAAAAGAAGTTAGAAAAAAATGAAAACAAAAACAACAAAACCTACCCATGCCGTCGGGCTCGATCGGTATGACTGACGGATCGATATCGCCCTTATAAGCGATCGGTGTTTTCAGGACCAAACCGGGCCGCTTAACGGGTTTGATTTTTTTGCTCGCGTACCGCTCGGACTGCACCGCATACATCCTCGTGTACGGCGGCAGGGACTCGTGATCGTCATGAGACGATTGGATACTACGCGACCGCGGTTTCTGGTCCAACCCAAGAGCGTCATCCGCCAGCATGGAAGGACTTCCGTCAGGATTGTTATTGTTCTGGCCACCATCAGTGCTGCTGCTGTTGCTGTTTGAACCATCGTCGTGCGACACGTCGTAGTCCAGAAAGTGGCCCTGGGCCTGCAGCAACTGGGCTTCGTTCATCAGTTTATAGTGAAGCAGATTTTCCTGCCCCGCGGCACAAGAAAGGTAATCGCTACCACCACTGGTATCGATCATCTGGCCGTACGGATCGAACGACGATATCGTTTGATCGTGTGCGCCCGGTTCACCATCGGCCACACCGTCCATGCCTTCGCTAGTATCGCACACACCATCGTCTTCTCCAATAGTGATTGGACCCATACCAGCCGCGATCGCCACGTCGCTCGTACTCATTCCGTTAATAGACGTTATCTTGCCGGTGGGGCCAGAGTCGTTAACGAGCTGCAAGTCACCGACTGCGATCGTGTTCTGGGCTGATCCAAGTGTTGCTGGTGCACCGGCGACGGTTGCAGCCGCCGCAGCTGCTGCTGCTGCCGTCAGCGTACCATTTTGGTCAAGAAACCCGTAACCACCGAGCGCCAGCTGCTGTTGCAGCAGTTGCTGTTGCTGCTGTTGCTGTTGCTGGAGATTGAACAATTCCTGATTAGTCAGTGCCAGGTGCTCGGCGGCGCCGCTGGGGATGGTCGCTAAGCCGGTCGGTGTGGGAATTGTCGTTACGTGACCACCGTATTCACTGATCAGCGAGTTCAGTGCCGCCGGATTCATGTCCTGGTTTCCGTTCATACGTCCGTTTCGCAGTGTTCCACATTGGTCCATATTAGCATGCAGTTAGTGGCCCCAGCGACGACGATCGGGATCAACAACGACAACACGTTCACACATGGCAGGGTAAACAAACATAAGGGAACGTTTTGGAACAAGATTGGTGGGGAGGAAAAACATAATCGGGAACATACGGGACCGAAAAATGAACCGGAAATAAAAATTTGACAGTAAAAGTAAAGTGTGATGTGTCGTGTTTAAGTGGTGGGTGTGTCGTGAATTGCGTGAATTTGGCGACGATCGTCGAGGACAATGAACGATCACGCCGCACAGCATCGTCGGACCGGATTGAGTATTTTGTAGTTTATGGATTAAAACCGATCGTGGTCAGCAAGTTGAATTCATTTCAATCGGACCGCAGTGGCACAGAGTACAGATCGGTTCAACATTCGGTAGTGTGGTCAAAGATGTTATGACGGGCACATGACGACGAAAACGATGATGATGATCGAGTGGTGGTGATGATGATCGAGTAGGCGTTGAAGATCGCGACGGTGATTGTGTGAGGCAGCGGCGGATCCCCGTTTTTTGGTATCGGAACACAATCGTAAGACACAAAACCAAACAAGCATAACACGGGACGGGGAAACATAGAAGAAAAAAGAATTGCAAATTAGAGAACCGAAACTAGAGAGCGAAAGGGCAGAGCTAAGCTCCGAAAAAAACACAACAAAACAATAATTTTCAAAAGATCTAGAGCAAAACTGGCCGAGTGATCATTGTGTAAGGTATTGATATAGGCTAGATGATCTGTTTCAGTGACGCTGACGTCTTTAAACTTTGGTGTATCTGAATATATGGCTAATGTGTTGGCCGTAAACACGTAAGTAACGTTTACGGTGCCCATGAGAAGGGGTTTCCAACAGCAACAATGAAACATCTTGAAGTCAACGACTAATTAAACCATGCATGCGTGCAGCGCCAGGATTCTGTTGATAAAGTTGGTGTCCACTCCAACAAGCAATGTACCCAAGGGCTGCTTAAAATATACTGCTCTCAGTGCTTACCATAGCGTGCGCCTGCTGAGTGATATCTTCCATGACGGTCGCAACTGGCGGCGGTACGTAGTAGTTGCTCAAGTTTTCATCCAGCTGCGACGTGAGCGGTCCCATCCAAACCATAGTACTGAGCTCTTGCGGATTCATACTAGGTGGTACTCGATTAAAAACTAAAAGAGAACAGCCAATGGAGAGAGTTTTAGTGTCGAAAGAATGTTTCATTGAAATCGTGAATGAATCCCAGTGGCCCAAGTGGCGACAGTCGTTGCTGCCGGTCACGGGTTCGTTGCCTTTTGAACCCGGCCACATTTTACTTAGCATGGAGCCCATCGGCGACCCTTCAGACCCAAGATAGTCGATAAAATCTACAATATCTTGAAGCGGGTTTGCAATGCGCTTACCACTGAAGTGCCAATAGTGTATCTAAAAATTGGTGCACTGCGTTCGGTACGCACTCTCGTAGTTATGTTTTTCGCTGAACCATTAACTTTCACAGACTCATAGTTCGTCTCACTTAATTGCGGGGTGCATAAATTCACTTCGATGCTTATGGATCATGGTGATTCAGCTTTAAAATCAAGTTACCATAGAGAGGACAAACTGAATATTGAACTAGAAAATTAGAGTTGACATTATTTTCGCGATTGACTGCCGGGTTCAGCAGCAGCCGTACAAGAAAACAATTGACGTTCCGCACATTCTCGTGCTCGAGTATGCTGCGCTAAACCAAAACATAAACTTCGCCAAGGAAGCCAATAGATTGCCTTTGCCATACACTTGTACGGGTAAAGGCGAGCGAAATTGTGGTGTTTACACTAATTCCACTTGCCCCGATTTCTGGCAAAGGTAAATAACTTTTCATCTTCACAACTGCTTCGGCACAGCGAGTGCACTAAATTGCACGTTTGCACAATTGTTCCACTGCGTAATGGGGGTCGTAAACCACTCAATGCATCCTTCGGTGTTGTTTCAAAAAGGAAGCTCAGCTTTCACGCAGGAAGCCAAGGAATAAAGGTAAGCAAACACACACACATTCACACACGAACATGTACACATCGACGCACATCGCTTGTCATACGATTCCTTTCTGAAGGAAGCCCGACGGGCTTCCGCTCGATGCTGGACACCGTTCCCCGTTCACCCTCGTTTCGCACTCACCGTTCATATTTCAATACTAGCTCGACATATCGAACAATCGGCTTGCATTTGGCTGCGTTCCTTGTGGTCGCTTCACGGCACTCGCACGAGATAGTCACGGCCGTGTCCCGTGTCCGCGTTCGTCGTTGTCGGCCTCTCGATGTTGCGAGTGATGCGGATCGCAACGGCACCGTTGCGAAAAAACCATTCAACAACCTGCGACCACCGCGGAGGATACCACTCGATCGGATGCTGCCGCAACGGGAAACGGTTCCCACGGTCCACGATCCGAAACGGTGTCTGCTGGCTGGCTGGCTGGCTGGCGATATTCTTCGTTGTGTACAGTCGGTGCGAAATGAAATCACTCGCAACAAAAAATCTTCCTCCTGAAAAGCGCTACGCAAAGCCAGAGAGAGAAGAAAACTCCTCAGTTCCTCGAGTTCGGATGAACAAATGTTCGAAAGGTAACAAAACGTTTGGCAGAACGCGCGAAACAGTGCTGCCAGACTGGCGACAGCGACTCGGCTCCTGACAGTCAGCTGAACGGGACGCTTCTTGGGCCGGGCACTCGCATCGGTGGCCGCTATACACCACACGACTGCTCTTCTCGCGCAACATCTGCTCAGCACAGATACACTGAATTATCAACAAGCCGAACTGCCGGGTATAAACACGGTTTGCGGTTTCGAAAAGGGGTTTCTGGATGGTTCGCTCTCTGTACAACTGATTTTGAATATTTCGCGCAACGTTTGCGGTATCGTTGCTCAACTTATTTTGATGATATTGCTACAACTATTCCGCCTTTTACAATTCACCTGCAAGCCAAGAAAACAATAGTATAAACGACTGTTCGTTATGCTGGAATGATATAGGTTCAATTTTATTGCTCATGGAAAATAAAACTAGTGGTACATAATGAACGATTATAGCAATTGCGTTATCGTTATTGTATTATCGCGCAAACGGCTATACTGATATGCGGACTGTAACAATCCAATCACATTTCGGTTGTTTAGATGATTCTAGATCACGGTGCACGGTAAAATGAAAACGGTCCTACTTTGTATCTACTCGCTTGTAGCTGCGACGGCTGCTGCTTCTAAATGCACAAATGCTGGTATGCTAATCCATCTACTGCTGTTGGTACTTCAATACTAATGCCCAAAACTATACTAAAACTACATTTCTACACTCGCATGGGGCGGGTTGTCGATGCTTTTTCGGTTTACTCTAAGAATGTCTACTGATTGACTATGATTTACTACATACTACGGTACCCTCACAGGGGTTATTACTTTTCATGTTGTTGCGGAGACCCCTAGTGGTCTAGCGGTCTATGGACCAAAAATTGCACAAATTGGAATGTGTTTCAATCCGCCATGTCCTACGTCCTACTGTCCGTGGCCAGGTTTTCCGTTGTGTCGATACCGTGAAATTTGCCCATTGCAGCTACACTACTCTAATGCGACACTACGATATATTATAGGTGGGGTTTGTTGGAGGTGTTCCGGTGATCGTTCACTGGCCGATATTTAGCTGGCCAGAAGTTTTGAGGATTGTGCGTAGAGTAGCTAGCAGGATTTTCTTTCCTTTTACTGCGCACCAGTGGTGATGTCACACTTGATGACCCCGTGGTTTTGAAGTACTGTCATGTGCAGTTTTTCGATCGGCGCTGTGCTACCAACTGAAGCTTCTTCTTCGGCCGCCGCCTCTTCTGCGAGAGCTGCTGGGCCACTGCCCCTAACGTGGAATGTAGATTTCGGAATGATAAAGGCAGATCGCTTGGCAAATGACTGGGGTCGGTCCGTGTAAAGTTGCGGACGATCTGGCGTAAACCCGATACGGTAGTGGTACAGCACTGCGTGAACCCTGGTCGCATCCGTGGGCTCCAATAGGCTCAATTCCTGTTCCGTTTCGTGGAGCTTTCCATCGAACTGAACGTCCGCTAGCTTCACGGGTTCGGAAAGATGGCGGTACGAGAATGGTCCAAGGTCGAGATGATTTTCCGTCTCGAGCGAAGCCAAATATTTGTCGATTTGCAACTGCTCCAGCTCCGCATTTTCCACCCGGCTACACTTGACGATCCATTCCGACTCGATGATACTGCCGTGTAGTTCGAGCGACGCAGGTATGACCGTTCCGATCGGTTTCAGCTTCGGTAGCAGCGATTGATAAAGGCAGAAGTGCTCACTGTTGATCTGCCCGAATACATCCACCGGCTGCAAGATGACCAGGTCCAGCGTGTAATCGTTGAGTAGGAAGATCTCCTGGATGGAACTAACCAGCATGATGCTTCCCATCGGTATGTCGTTCTGGTTGGCGATAAACTCGATCAGATCCTCCGTTTGATCCAGACAGAACAACATGCGAGCTTTGCCGTCTTTCAGTAGCTTCAGGCCCGCATACGGAAAGAGAGACAGGTCGAGAATCTTCTCCATATCATCCAGTCCATCGGTCGCCTCGGTAAGACTGCCGTAGTACTCGATGTCGCTCAGAAACTCCAGTACGTGCTCGTCGACGCTGATTTGATTGTCTAACGAGTTAAGGGTGTGCGCAACAGCCAGTGCGCCATCCTTGCACGACATCGTTAGCTTCAGCCGCTGATCTTTCGCCACCGGTAACCGTTGGTTCAACCGAAAGATGGCCTGATTCCAGCACGTGTTTGTCGTGGGATCAGTGCTTATGAAGTTCGTTTCATCCAGCTGCAAATCGAACCACACGACGAATCCATCGAGCAGCAAACCATCGTCCAGACAGGTCAGTTCCACCTCGCCCACCTCGTGGCCGTCGTAGTGGCGCACCAGACAATCCAAGTCGTTAAAATCAACCTCCATCGAAGCCACCGTATCGGTTACGAACTCAAAATCATCGTTCGCCTGGATACGGCTAATATCTTCCGCGTCGTAGCACTTGGTGCCCTCCTTCGACAGCAGACAGTTGCTGGGCAGCGAAAAGTCTTCGCTGAATGATTCATTGATTAAAATATTGCTTGCAGTTAAGGCGCGCGACTGGTAGCCGGACACGTGCAGAGTCACCTTTGCCGGAATGATTTTCCCCTGCGGTAACAGCAGATGCTTCTTCGCGTGGATCAGCGTCTCGAGAATGCCCTCGCCAAACGCACCGCTATCGAGCGTTTCGGTGACGATCAGCGAAAATCGTTCGCCAATCTTCAGGTCCTGCGAGTAGCTCTGAAACAGGCAAATCCGGTCGCTCAGCCCGTTCGCACCGAACACGTCCCGAGCGATCTGCACCATAATTTCCGACCCATCGCATGCCGCCGCTTTCCGAATACCCTCGCAGCGCAGAGCGTAAATCGAGAGCAAACCGGTGCCGGTACCGATGTCCAGCACCTCGTTGTACCCGGCACCAATCTGGTTCTCGATCGCCGCGCGAAACGCTGCATTGCGCACCACGTCATTCAGCATCCGAAAGTGCCACCGCTCGACCAGTTCGCATTTTGTGTTCTGCAGGTTCTGGTACGCCTTCAGATAGCGGGAATCCTGCAGCAGCACTCGCTCGAAACAGATCGACGCTTCCAACGATCGACCATATCTGTCCGTTTGATGTATGGGAAGAATTAAAAGAAAAAGAACTAAGTCATTATGGTTCATTATTCTAGTCGTTTATTACTAATTGAGTAGTTGCGCATCGGCTACTGTCTGGCTCACTTTCTAGTCCTAATTTTTGGTGGCCGTGTAATAAGTGAACAAAATCTGTTACATAATCACAATGCTGAAAACTTTCGTATATTCAGTCAGTTTCAAGGCGAAACCTTTAAGAGACTCCTTCCACTGGCTGATGGCACTGGAAATCGCTGGTTGCTCGCGTAGTAACTGCGCTGGTACGCTGAACGAGATCAGCGGAATGAACGGTTTGTCGGACAGTCTTCCCGCTTGATAGACAACAAGGGGCACTTGCGACAGGCAGTTCTCTTGCGAGGCCACCGCATCGTACCAATAGATCACCGGGTAACCAATGAACAGTCCGTACAGACTCGTGCGACACAACTCCCCAGCAAATGGCCATCGTATGGGCTCCTCCGTCCCCCGAGGCCAACAGTTTCGATTGCAAAGATGCAATAGTTGTAAGCAAACCCTCCACGGCGCTCGGATCAGCGACGCGAGGCTGTGGTAAGCTGGCAGATACATCGATCAGCACGGGCCGAAAGACGGATTGGTGGCTACCGAACCGTTGGGCATCGCAAACGCCAAAGTCACTCGGGTCGTCCCCGAACTGGAGCACCACTAGTGTGCCCGCTATCAGTTTGACCTTCTTGAGCGAGTCGAGTAGCGTGCGTGCCTCGGCCTGCGAAAGACACCCCACGTCCCAGAGGAAGCCCATTTTAATTCCATTATCGATCGCGAACAGTTGATGTGCTATTTCTCGGATCTTGCCTTTCGGTCGCACCTTTGCACGGAGGTGCCGCAACAGATGAAGATAAATCGGTTCCATTGCAGAGCCCCGAGAGGGGGTAATTAATCGTCGAGAGAGCCAGTCGTCGCCAGGAGAGTGGGCGAGAAAAACGCAACCCCAGCAGTACGAAAAATAATAGGGAAACGGACCCGCCGCGCCTAACGCGCGATCCCGTACCTTTGCAGCCGTACGCCCGTCTCGTTTAGCAGCTCCGGATGCTCGGGAAAGTACTCCAAACCCTGCTCTATGATTTCGAACACTTGTTCGATTTTGCCCTCCTGCTCAAGCTGATCCGCGTACTTGGTGACGACGAACAGGAACAGCTCCCGGAGCGGGTCCTCGTCGGTGGCATCGGGCGGAATCGGGGACCGCTGGTCGAGAACTTTCGTAGCACTGGCGAAAGCCTTCTTGAACCTGGCTTGCGCTATAAAATCGTACACAACTTTCAGTTCACCGATTTCCTCATCACTACTCATGGTGCTTCAGCATTGGTCGCGTTGCCAATCACAGCAATCTGACCGGGTCGCCGCGTTGCTGGGATTGATTTTCCTTGTGAATTGGTTCGCACGAAACAACACGCAATCGCTTCACGTTTTTCCACCTTTCTGCGAGGCTACTCCGTTTTGCACTGTACGCCGGAGTGTCCTGTGAGTTTTACACTTTCTGCCGCTCCAGTTGGTACAGCTTTTTTCGTCCTGTGTCGAGAGAGAAGGAGAGAGCGCGCGTGCATGTAGTTTGTAAACAGAAAGTGGTGCGCCGGCGCGTCACCGAAGCTTCCGGACTAGCTGTCAAAGTGTACCCATTCAAGGTCAGGTCCAGCGCTTCCAGAAACGTATGTTTAATGCGAGGTTAGGGAAACGATTTACGCCACAATCTTCGGCCCCGATTGCAGGGTGTTCGCGTCCTGCTGTGGTCTCTGAGATGAGTACTCTGAAAAGGACAGGAAATACGGCAGTAATATATTGACCTCAATCGTTTGCACTTTTCACAGAACACTCGCAACGCGCATTTAGCCCCGGTATTTACCTTCGTCGATGAACCACTGGTTCTTCTCACTGACGGCATCAGCGTGACCTTTGAAATGTTGAACCAATTAACATTTTCTCAGAGCTACAAATTTAATTCTTACCGGCTCGGCAGCAAGCGCGCACGTGTGACCATGTTGTGCCTCGGACAGGAAGGAATGTAAACAAATCGTCAATCCTTCTCTCACACACACACTAAGCATCGTGGACCGGTTGCGCGTGCGGACGAAGCCGTCTGTAGCTGTGTTGGTGATGGGACGTGTTGTCATAACAGATACACGGTGCGAGTTGATTGCAGAAAATTTAACCGTCATCATCCGAACCGCCGTCGTTTTCGTCGGCTGATAAAGAACGCACTTTTCTACGTGTTGCGCATGGTGATTCACGGAATCTGCAGGATGTGGGCCTAAAATTGCCCGCCGACTATAACGGGTTCAAAAGGACAGCGAGTGCTAGTGAATATCGAGAAAGTCGGGTGATTCCGATTGGGCGCTTCACGATCCATTACCCAACCGTGAACGGTGTAACGGAACCGCGATGCGCTTCACAACGGCCGCCATTGCGCTGATCGTATTTATTGTGGTCTTTTCAATATTCGTCGCCAACCTGGCTAACTTGATTGGAATCGATAAGCAGCTAAGCAACCGATTGGACGCTGCGAGTGATGGCCAACAACGGGACACCAAGCGCCTAAAGCTTGACGACCGGCCGGAGCACCTGATGTGGTTTCTTCAGGTAGGTGTAGTAGCGCTCTCGCTTACGTGGCCCCAAAGAACCAAAGCCTCTCCGTTCGTCCTTTCAGATCTCGGACATACACATCAGTATGTACCTCGACCCGGCTCGCGTGCCGCAGTTGGTGGATTTCTGCAACCGAACGGTGGACATCATAAGCCCGGCAGTGGTCCTCGCTTCCGGCGACTTGACCGATGCGAAAACGTCCAACTTCTTAGGTTCAAAGCAGCACGAAAAAGAATGGCGCTGGTATCACGAGGTGCTGCGTGACACGAATGTGCTCAATCGGACGGTTTGGCTAGACATACGGGGCAATCATGACAATTTCAATGTCCCCGCGCTTCAGACGCGCCAGGATCTGTTCACGAACTATTCGGCGCAAGGACGACACCATACGCGCTCTTACATGCACCAGATCTCGAAGGGTGGCGAACGGTACACTTTTATCGCAGTCGATGCCTGTCTCGATCCGGGACCGAAACGACCGTTCAACTTCGTCGGTATGCTGTCGATCAACGAAACACAGCATCTGCTCAATTTGGCCGAGCGGTCGCGGGCTCTGGGTACGAACTACACCGTTTGGTTCGGCCATTATCCCACGTCCTGCATTCTGACGCCCGGATTGGGCGCCGGCGGAATTCGCAATCTGATTGGGCGGTATCGAGAAGCGTACGCATATCTTGCCGGTCATTTCCATACACTCGGTGGAGCCGTGCCCCGTATGTACACGCTACAGAACGAGGGCTTTCTGGAACTGGAACTGGGGGATTGGATGCGGAATCGGAGGTACCGAGTGGCCGCCTTCGATCATGGGTACTTTTCGTTTGTCGACGTTCAGCACAACCAGTGGCCGGTGGTGCTGGTGACGAACCCCAAAGACGCCCTATTTAACATGCCCGGCAAGGAGACATTCGGGCCCATCCTGGAATCTACGCACATTCGGATACTTGTGTTTTCGCCGGCCAGTATCACCGAGTGCCAGGTAAAGGTGGACGGTGGTAGTTGGCGGGAATGCAGTCGGACCAGCCGGGAACTGTTTGTGGTGCCGTGGGAACCGACACTCTACAAGCGGGGCCTCCACACCCTGTCGGTTTACGTGCTAGACGGAGATGGTCGGAGTCGCGTCGTCGAGCAGCAGTTCACGCTGGACGGATCGCGCTTGCGGTTTGACTTTCTGGCCAAACTGGTGCTCATGTACGACACGAACCAAATTTTCCAATCTTTCTTCAGCGTCGCACTCATCGTGTATCTGGTGCCGTTATGTGTGTTTCGTGTTTGGCACACTCTCGTTCGCAGTAAGTTCGTCGGGAAGGGGCGCGTAAACTCATGGCTAACCGATCCTTTTGCTTTCAGGAGGCACCCTACCGAGACCCCGGCTGCGGACGTTCTGCTGTGGCGCTTGGATACGTAAAATGTGGATCCTTTCCACGGTTGATCGGCTTATGTTCCCGATCGTGGGCTACTGTCTGTATCTCACCTGTGGCCCTTGGTCTATCGGCGAAGTCATCGACGGCCACATGGGAGTGGTGTTTGTGTGGGGGATTTTCGTCAACAATGCTTTTCTCCCGGGCACGCTCACCTATCTATATGGCTTTTTCCAGCTAATGCTGTGCCAGTTGCCGCTGACCATCATTTTCGCCAACAATGTAGTGCGACGGTAAGAGGGGTCGAGAAGACAGAGAAGGCAAGCAAGTGCCTAAACTTAGTAATTAATGTGTGTTTTTTCGTTGTTTGTTGCCAGCTTCTATCGTCGCGGGACGGAAAAGAGCTACGGATGGCTGATGGCGCTCTGGAAGAACGCGGCCTTCATTCTTATCATGACGGTGGAAGTGATTTTGGCGGGCATCTTTTGGAACTCATACGGACTGCTAGCCTTCATCATTACACCGCTGCGAGCCTGGTCGATCGTGATGAACGTGATCCTCTGGCACCAGTCGCGCTACATTCCGGAAAAGTGTCTTCGGTCGGCCGCCACCGTTTGGTCCTCTTCCGAACCCAAACTGTCCTCGCTGTCCCAATGAGCTGTGACATCATTACCAAGGAGCTTTTTAGAGAAAGATAGATTTTTTTTGTCATTGGAATTGTTTAACGAATGGTTACCTTTACGGCCAGAGACGCGCACGCTGTGTTGAGAGTTGTTTAGGTTTACTGTCCATTCTGTGACACTTTATTTATCGATTGTGTGTTTTAGCCTTCTAGTCAACATCTTACAGTGGTTTAGATTTAGTAAAGTGTCTATTTACATCATATATTTCCATCGCTCATTCATTGGGCTCAATGGGCAGGAAGGAAACAACTGACTACACACTCATATGTATTTAGGTCACCCACTATGATATTGTTAACAAAACTGAACCTATCCGACCAAACGTACCAAAACCGAAACAAAATCAAAGCAAATCGAGCAACAACTGTACCACCGTGAAGTCGCGTTCTTATGTCGATTCCCAATGAAGCAATCACGTAGAGAGGTAGAAAATTAGCAAAATCGCTGGAATGGACCGTAACAAAGACGAAAGAAATTAGGAAGCGATATGTTTGATACGTGCCGTTAGAGCAACACACTGTAACATAGGTAACATATATCTATTAAAAGTATTACCCTGAGGCTGCTATTTTGTTGACAAACTAAAACATTTTCGTGTAACTGTTATGTATTGTACACTGGGCGGCGACATGATGTGAGCAATAAATTCATTACAAAAACACAGTGTGTACTTTTTGTGTTAACAACCATTTTTAACAACTACATCTTGAATCACTCCTTAGGAATCTAATGGCTGATGGTTGATAATCAGCAAACAATTCGCCTGCAGACACATACAGTTCAGCCTAATTTTGGATTTGATCCAATATTAGCGAATTCAATTTACATGATGTCGAACGAGAGTGAAATTAACGCAACGCCAAAGAACACCACCAAGCGAAGCAAAACGTGGGGTCTAATAAGGGTTTAGTTGTAAAGCAAACTACATTCGCCCACGACCTAATGAATGTGATAAGCAAACGCCGTTTGTCGCGACTAAACGCCTGTCTGTATGACGGTATGGGCATTGCTCGGTCGTAAAAAGAGCATCCGACCAAGGGGAACTCTAATCACCTTTGCAAAAATATTGAGCATAATTTTTCACGAACTATGTTGAATGTAAGCCCTCCCCCCACATCGGAGTGTTCATATCAATCAATCAATTAATGTTTGTCTACAGTTGCTGTGTCGATACGGCTGTTTAATTAAATTCGGATCCAACAGCCAATAAAATGGCCCTTTCCGCATCCACACATCTGTAACAACGCAAAGGACCTCGTCGGAAATCGAGCCATTAATCCAACTTGTTTGTATAAATCTGAACAAAACATTCTAGTATTGTAACGTTAACTAGGTTAACTTTGTGTATTTTATTGTTGGAATTGTCGGAATCAGCTTGTTAAGTCATGAACGTCTTCAGATCAATTATGATCGCCTTTGAGGAAAAAACCTTTCTGGCCATCAGCTTAATCATTAAAAGAAAACGGAATTGCGGCATCGAAACTCCTCCACCCGTTGCCAAGTTTTCGGTTGGCAAAAAAATTAATCAAACCGTATTTAACTGTACATAAACTGTCGCTCACGTTGAATCATTGCTGGCGTAATATGCTGCCGTTCCTTTGTGTTGGCGTGTAATTTCGTTGCTCTTCTTACTGTGTAACCATCTGTCTCCGCTCCAATTTATGATGATTGCACGCACGTTGAGTGGAGGAGCATCACGAAGTAGCAGCAGCAGCTGCTAGTGTTCTAGCACCAGCCAGCCGTGCACCCCGGACCAGCCGTGACGGCACTACGACGGCACCTGCCCCTTTCCCACTGCGACTTCACGTGCTTCAAGTGCATTTATTAGCCTCTGTCGCTAGTGCAGAGTATTATCCAACATCCAACTCACTAATTCCCGTAATGTGCTGATTGATGATGCAGTTTCACTAGCTGCACCGCATAGTGCACGGCAGTGTTCACTAGTCCAGTCTAGCGAGTGGCGTTGCGCACTGCATCCAGTTCAGAAACTTTGCGCACCGGCTCAGGTCCGGCCGATAGAGAGTGCATCGAAGGCGACACATAGTGGAAGCAAGTTCCGTAAAATGTACACCAAATGGAAGGGTTTCATTATGGTGCTGACGGTTGGTACGGTGGCTGCTGGTAAGATCGCCCGGAAGGGCATTTCAAGCGTATTCCGTGGAAGCCACGATCGCGCTAACCCCTATGGATCCGTTCTAGAGCTTCCGAAGCCCTTCCAGTGCGTGAGTCAGCTGGACATCAATAGTACCGAGGCAGCACTGAAGAGTGCCCTGTTTTGTGGCACAAGCTACAATCCGCGCTACCGGCCAGTTAAGTACCAGCAGGATCGCCTTGCCATGTACATCGGAGCGGAAGTGATCAATGTGGAGCGAGTAAGGGCAGAGTAAGGCCTTTGGATAGCAACAGTGCGTGACACTCCGTTTACTCTCCGTAGGTTCGTACCGATGATGCGAAACTGGAGGTCACATTGGAACTGCTCATGGTGTGTGGTGTGATCGGGTCGGTGCTCCATTTGCTCCTCTCAAACGCGCAACCCCTTCTCTCTTACAGCAATGGTACGACGCCTTTTTGCACTGGAACAAACGATCGAGCCACAACATCGAGACCATCAACGTGTCGGAGCACGATCTCTGGACGCCAACGTTTGCGGCCAAATCATTTCAAAAGTAGCCGTTCGTTGATGCTTGTCCACTCTGGATCATGTAAACCTTTCTCCTGACTTTTCTAGATCTCCTCGTATCCAGAGCACACTTACGTGTTCCCGCATCAAGTGCCATCTCAGCTACGACGGAGAAGTGATCTACACCGTCCTTTGCACGTTTATGGTGGACTGTTACGCCGAAGCGCGCTACTGGGCGTTCGACACAAAGCTATGCACCCTTCGCATTTACTCCGCGGAGTACGACACCAACCAGCTGTCGTTGTTCCACTTCCAGCGCCGGCTATCGTACCCCAGCTACCCGTTGCTGCCGTACAAGATAACGTCCTTCCAGATGGCCACTGTTAACAGCACGATGAGTCCCGAGTTTCGCATGGACATCGTGATCGAGCGGCTGATCGGTTCGCACCTCGTCGTGTTCCTAATGCTGATTGTTGGTCAGTCGCAGACATCGGACGATTTCGTTAAATTCGATACATTTTTCGGGTTTTTGTTTCCCTTAACAGTCCTCAGTCTGCTGAATCTCGTCATACCCTGGCTGCGGGTCGATTCTACCGCCCGGACTGTCACCATCATACTGACCACGGTGCTGCAAACGCTCTTCCTGGTGCTACTCTATTGGTACGGCGTGGTGAAGATGAAGCCGGTCATATCGTTGGCACATCTTCTCCTCGGCACGTTCCTGTTCGGAGTTCTGGTCCTCGCCTGGACCTACTACGTTCGGGCACAGATCGACGGATCGCACGGTCCGCAGCAAGGCTTGGGCCAGTTTGTGAGTGTGCTGCGAAAAAACCGACCACTCGGTGCGTTCCTAGCGATCGGTTACCTGAACGAGAGCAGCAAGGGAGAACTTTCAAGCGACTGGGAAGACGGCCATCACGAGCCCACTCACGCACCGGCGCACGGTCGTGAGGACGATAGTGACGGCCCGACCGCCGATGGAGAGGACTGCTACGTAGAGTGGAGTGAAATAGTGCAACCGTGCGATCGGATCCTTTTCTGTGCCATGCTCACTGCCTATTTTATTCTGTACGGCGTGTATGCGTTCTAGTACGCTCTGTGTTCAGTGGATAAGGCATCCATTTCCCATGTAGATTAAAGCGACCAATAAACGTACGGCATGATAATACCCACAAACCACAAGATTATTTTGTACTGCCCAGGACTATAAAGAGAGCTTTTCAGGTGATCTTTCAGCAACCTGACTTCAAGATGCCATTAGCACCTACAGTCTCTATTTTGCAGACACGCAATGAAATTGAAATCTACCAACATAAGAGCAAAGAAAAGACAGTCCAGCATATTTTGTGCCAGTATGGCCAGTTTTTATGGTTTCTAGCTTCCCAACGAAAACAAATGAACATTCAAACATTGCAAAACACTCAAAAGTTGGACATAAATGTTTCATGATTCTAGTGTTTCCATTTGCACCGAAACATTTGCCACCTAAACTTCATCAGTTTGTTTTCGTCGGCTCGATCGTAGTTCCTATCGGCTGCCTAGCTGCTGGGTCCAATGATGCGCTCCGAAGGGGGTACACTCTTGACAGGAGTAATGCGAACGATAAATATGTATAAACTACGCTACGCTAGGAGGGAATAAGATTGTTTGAATGGTAGTTGATGTTTAAACCCCATTTGCTTTGCTACACTCACTACGCTGCCTATTAATGCACACTATCCATTACTTAATGTCTGATATCCTACGTCTACTAAACGCGAGTGAGTACACGCCTCGCCTTGAGTGATCATTATTCTTGAGTTCGGAACACGGAACGGAGCGAAGGAAGGAATAATGTCAATAGTTCAATCACTCTGTTCCTAGGGAATCTACGAGTTTCGGAACACTACGCTTGGCTATTGAAGTCTTGCTGTGTCTCATTAATTTTGTGCTTCTAACTGTTGATCACTAATGGGTATGAAACGTTGGAGGAAAAAGGTTCACGCTATGCCTATTTCTGGTTGAATCGTTCAGTGCTGTGGAGGAGTTTCTCGACATCAAATTTAGGTTAGATTAACTTCATTCGATAATCGGCGATGAGCGATAGCTAACATACTACGTATCGAATGGGACCATACATTCGCAAACTCAACAAAAACAATGTTTCTTTGCCACAAAACCACCTGAATGAAAACATTAGACAAGCAAGAACAATAGATAATCAATTACGTAAAGGCAACAAAAGAAAACAATTTATGCGAACGTCGAAACGCATTTGATATGAATCGAATTCTTTGGAAAGTATTCTGAGAAAACCAATTCCAATAACATGCAAACACGCAGGCACGGGAAGACCAATAGATACGTTCGTTTCCTTGCTGTCGCCCTAGCTTGTGTTCGTTCTTAAAAAATTGCACCACTATCCGTTGGCGATTCATTCACCACTCTCTTCGAACCGTGTAAGTACAAAACAAGTTTTGACGACCGCATGCTTTCGTTCGTATAGTTAATAGTTACACTCGTTAGAGTCATCTCTTAAATTTCTTCGTTTCAAAAAAGGGACGGTGATTAATTATTAATAATATTAGAGTTAATATTGTTATTTCGATCGTACCTCATACCGGTACTTGCCTAGCAAGTTATTCGTTACTCTCTACGAATTGTTTCATTTTTCATGTTTTATTTTGTTTCTCCTGCATTCTAAGGTGAGTTCCCGATTGCAGTTTACATCGGCTCAAAAATGGTTCATTCCTGCATTGTCGTTTGGGTTGTTCCAAATATTTTGCTTAAACATTGCTATTAATATAATAATTATTAGCTTTATATTCCTGTTCTCGAAGTGCTTTTCCTCTATTATCTTTGTTTTGTTGCTTTTTTACAATAAATATATGGCTCGGTAGATTTTCATAATGTATTTTTAAATTTAGTTTCATCTACTTCCTCCTGTTTTCACGAGAAATTTACAGGGACGCATGCCGGACGTAGAGTGGCATGGGCCTGTCTGCCGGTTCTTGTGATGCGATCCTCTTCGTTACTGGTTCTAGGGATCTACGTTAGATTACGCCTAGATGGACTACGAAAAGAACGCTGTTCCGGTGTTCCACTTGAAGTGATGTTTAATCTTTTGCGTCACTTTCTTTCCTTCAGATTGTTTGTTTGCTCCAAAAACACTGCCGAAACGGACCGGATAACGTATGTAACACTTTTTACTAGGTAATTTTGGACGATTAGATGATTTGTTTAATGTTCCGAGAGGGTATGGTGGGCAAACTATTGCCACGGGCTCATGCTTGTACGAAAGTTTTACAATAAAGTACAACGTATTTGACGGTAGTCGGATGCACGTATCCGTGGACATTAGAGTTTCTTTTTTTTAAGGCCATAGGCCATAGGAGCATAGCCCTAACCGAAAAGGACACAACTTATATACATCCTTAATTGGACTACATTTGGACAGATAAGTATTACGTTGCAGTATCGTTACAATCGTCTCTATCGGGGTAGGTTGAATGGTACGTACCAGTGCAATTGCTATCGTTTTCCGTTATCGATTTAATGACCTTGTATTTCTCTAACAACTAAAGGAAGACTAAACGGGACTGATTGACTGAACTAAGTTTAAGGACGAGTAAATAATCGCAGCAAACCTTCCTCTCTTTTAGCGGCTAGACTGTTTTGTAACACCCAAAATCAGCTACATAGTGCATATGCTAGTTTCTATGTTAGTGCTAAATAATGTTGGCTAGCCAGCCAGCCAGCCACCTGATCATGGATCGGCTTTTGCGATACTACAGATGATAAAGTAGTTTGCAGGAATATTGTTTTGCTACCAGCTTTACCAGCTTCAATGTGAGTGCTTCACTACACTGCACTATGCCCTAGAGCGCACATAGACACGGAAAGGATGTAGCCTCAAAAATTGTGCATAGCTAAATATTTTTCTTACTTCCCATTCATTTTACGCGCTGATAGACTGGAGTGCTTCGGGAGGAGTGTTCACCTTCAAAGCTTTCCATTTCACATAGCTGTATTACCAGCGCATCGCCAGGAACGGATAAGTTAGTAGTGTGGTACTAGGTTGGTCCAAGTTTCGCCCCGCACAGGTATTGTTCAAAGGAAGAAATGAAAAGTAATCCATAAAAAGAACTACTCCACGCGAATCCACACCAACAACAGTAGCTAGCAGGTCGCATTGTTAGATTGAGAAAGGTTTCCTGTTTTCGCACAATTTGCTTACTCTGGCTGCGGGCTGCCGGTGGTGTTGATTATTAGTCCCATACTGTCTTCTTAGACCCACAACCGATGATGATGACAGTCCTTTTAGTAATCGTGCTTAATAATCAATAATTTACCACTTATTATAAGCTGCTTTTGCTTGTCTCGAATCAGTCCATACGCATATTCGTTCACATTGCACGCATTCCTATGAGAAACGTATGCTGATGCTGCCATCGGCACAGACTTTAGTCGGTGCAAATAAATATATCAACCATAATGGCGTCCTCTGCGTATATCGTGTATACACCCGGGGTATTATATGCTGCATCGGACGCTGCTGCTCAGTACGTTTTATAACGAGTTGTATATTGCATCTACTCTACCTCGTTCGTTTCGTTCATGGATGGATACATACATTTTATGCAATATTTGTATTGTTTTTTCCTCTCTTCGCTTCTTTTCATCGTTCTAACCATTTTAATCGAGTTCAGCAACCTCTTTGCCTATGTTTGTGTGCTCAATTCTTTTGATCTAATGACCTCTTGTTTGTAGTGATCATTTGTCACCGCTATTGTATACAGGAAATGTCCCATGTTAGAAGCACACAAAGATCGCCTCATTGTTGGTCGGTAACAGTACTTGGTACAGTTGAGTACGTTAAACCAACAGCGTCACACAACAACGTGAGATCGACGATAAACTGGTGACATGATGGATACCGAGCGTAGCAAGATTTTTTGTCAGTTTAGTTCAACAGATTCGTCCACGGTCGCGGTTCACTGCCTGTGCTCCCGTTTACAGCTTCAAGAGCGTATAGAGGAAAGCCAGAACTTTGCGCTGCACGCTCACCTTATGTTAGAAGAACGCCTGATTCGGATTGTTGCTGTTGTTCGGGTTTTGCAGGCTATTGCGGGTCGGTTGACCGCGTGAAAAGGCCGACTTACCCCCGCCGGTGCCACCTCCGCCTCCACCACCGCGCTGCGATACGGCCGGTCGGCGTACGTGGCGCATTTCACTGCAAAATGATAGTAAAAGGAATCGTATTAGGAAGATGGACTCGCCGTGCTTTCGTATGGATGTACGGTACCGGTCCATCTCGAGTTCTTCGAGCTTCTGTGTTAATCCAAGCTTCTGTTGCACTGCCAACCGCAGCAGTTGGTTGAGAGTCTTTTTCTCTTCCTCGGCGGCCGACAGCTGGTGGGTGAGTTCATCTACCTGCGTAACGTACTCCTCACAGCGTGCGGCAAACATCGCTCGCAGACCTTAACATTGGGCATAAAAATAAAGATAACGCGTAAGTTCTGGTGAACACCGGGCTTGCCTTTCCCAACGTTAACGTACTCGAGAATGTGGCGGCATCCTCCTTCAGGATTCGCAGCTCGTTTCGCAGCTTCGACATTGTGTCGCTGACCACGAGCTTCTCGTTCTCGTACTTGGACTTCAGGTTGGTCAGAGCCACCTCGGCGGTATTCTTGTTCGACTTGAGCACCGTGCGCAGAGTGGCAATCTGTTCCCGCTTCGTCGACAGCAGGCTGCGTAGCTTGATGATTTGTTCATGCAGATCGGCGATCTCTTCCTTTGCCTCCTTGGCATCGCCGGAGGACACGACGGACGAATCAGTCACCACCTTGTCCTTGTTCAGCTCGATCGTGTGTTCGACCGCCGTCTTAAGGTACCGGATTTGGTCGCTTACTGTGTCGACGTACTTGCGGATTTCGACCGCATCGCTCAGCGCCTGCAGATCCTCGAACACGTGTGGTTTCGAGGTGAGAATGTCGGACTTGAGCTGCGACTGAATTGCCGTCAATGAATCGTTCTCGAAGCTGCAAAAGTAGTAACTTTAAATGAGCACCACGCGAATGAGATATGTTCGTCAGTTCGTACCTAAGATCATCGTTCTTGTGATCGAGCAGCACACGATTGGGGGTTTCACCATTAACTGTGCAAACCAGATGGTAAAGCTGAGCAAGATCATCACTTAGTGCAACCAAATTGCTGCGCGTCGTGCTCAAACTTTGACCAGCTGTCTGTGAAAGGGCTGTTAGTACCTGGATGTCGCTGTGTAGGTCGAGAGATTTGTGTTCCACCGATAGTAGCTATAGAAACGGAAACAAACACATCAAATCATCGGTCGGTCGATTGAGTGTCGCATTCGTACCTTGTTCTTCAGGTTCGTAACTTCGTTACGCAACACGGCCATCGCATCGGAACAATTAAGCCCTTTCTGCAACTCGGCCAGATCGGTCCGTAGAGTATCGATTTCCTTCGAACTCAACGTGAACCAACTCGAGTACTTCATGATCGCCTCGTTTAGCTTTTCGTTCATCTCCTTGTCTTTGTTGTTGGGCACAGCTGTGTGAATAGCGAAATGGAACGAATATTGTTTGAAAATCATACGAAAAGACCAACACCTGCCGGTTGTTTACCGGTAATGTTTTCCTCGATCTGAATCTGCTTCTTGAGATTGTGGAGGGCATCGACGTGGGCTGCCATCAGCATCAGTTTGGCCATGAAATTCTGCAGATCGTTCTGGCTCTTGTCGAGGTTTTGCTGTGCATCGCGCAGGTTGGCAGTCAAGCAGAGCTTTTCGTTCTCCATCGTTTCGAGCTGTTTCTCCAGCTTCTTCAACTCGTTCAGATGAATCTCGGAAAATAGATCCACTTTCGTTCCGTCCGGTGACTTCAGGTCTGCTGTTTCTGCTTCCAGCGACGCTTCGAGCCGTTTAAGGGTAGAGTCACTAAGGGGAGAATCAAGAGCATCCGTGTTTGAAATTATTGTTTCTGGGATGCAGAGCAGTGTGGAGCCTACCGTAGCGCGGGAATTTCTTCTTCACAGTCACTGCTGTTGAGGGCGCTTTCTTCCATGCCACGTATACTATATGCCAGATTACTGATATTGTACATTGATTCACGATTGATATGTGTATCGAGCTCCTTCTTCAAAGCGTATTTATTTTCTCGCTCAACCTGAAATCCGTCAACCGATGTGTTCGGTTAGAAAATGTCACCGTTGGCCAAATGTTGCTCAGCTGTACTCACTTGCAATGCAGTCAAGGCGTCTTCCATCTGCTTCTCGGCAATTTTCTTAAGACTAGCAAGCTCTTCCACCTGTGAGTTCAGTAACTCAATTTCTTCCGAAAGCCTTCGGATTTCATGCTTCGCTCCTTCAAATTCCACCTATGGGAAAACGTAAGTCGATGATTTATGGAGACATGGTTGCTGCGATGTCAAAAAGAGCCTACCTGCGAACTGCGCAAGTTGGACACTTGCTTCTGGAGGGAAATATTTTCTTCCTCGAGCTCCGAATAATCGGCCAACATGCGTGCCTCTCGGTACTTCATGTCCTTCAGTTCGGCTTTCAGGCGGGCCCGTTCCGCCTCGGTGCCGGACTTGTCGCGACCGATTTCGGCATTTTCCTGCAGCATACGATCCCGCTCGCTGGTGACCCGGTCCAGTTCGTGGCGTAACTGCTTCGTTTCGTTTTCCAGCTCCACAATCTGCTGGTTGAGCGAAATTTCCATCGCCGCCGACTCGTTGAGGAGTGCATCTTCCTGCTCGATGCCTGACTTTGTGGTCACTTGTTGGGTTTTTTGGAACTTTTGCAGTGCCTAAAAAGCAGACAATCGAATTGAATTTTTATTCACGTAACAACACGTAACACGTAAACAATCACAGCATTAAAAAAAGGCTAAGTAATCACACAACGCGATCACTTTACCCATGCATTCTCCGGGGGCTTTTACTAGTGCTTTACTAATGATTGACCTTCGCCACTGCCAAGTGCCGTAGTTTGAAGATGCATTCCATTTTTTGTAAATTTTCAGATGCACGAAAATCGGACCGGTTTGCCTGTTTATGGCCACTGTACTTGTGTGTGCGCGCATCGACACGAAGCAAAATGAAACCGGGGGGAAAATGAAAGAAATAACAGAAACGAAGCTAAAGGAAAAAACCAAACTATTCAACCACAACGATACCGCTACCATGTTGCACATTGTACCCTTCTTCTCGTTACTCCATGTTCGCCAACGGCATCTTGTGGTTGCTACACTTTCTTGCCGGGGAAATTTTAACGAATATCGAGCCTTGGTCGCGGTTCCACCACCCGTTTGTCGACGCAGATAACGGCGACGGCCAACGTCGACGGATAGGAAGGAAAGCAATTATTTGTGATACCATTTGCGGCCAGTATGAAACTGACCAGAGGCTGGTGGCCCTGCAGAACACACAGTCGACCCAGTCTCGAGCACACTTTTGGTCTAATTGGAAAGCAATCGAGGGAAGCTGAGGAAAACCGTCCCGGTGGCCGTCATCGGTCAGTTGGCAGGAAAGAACGTTGTGCAGACGGAAATGTGCGCTAATGTTATGTCAGCATAATTGGACTTTCCATTCATTCATCATGAGCCGTTCCTCCTTCGCCTGGGAGAAGAGCAAATTTCTGTGCCATTTCGGCCATCCTAGTCCAATTGAAAGATTGCCCAATTAAAAAGTTGTATTTGCGACTAACGATGGTGCGATATTCAAATAGCACGAAACAGCCGTTCGGAATCCAGCCCGTATTCTATCAACTCCGTTCCGGAACATGAACCAGAATTGAAAAATATATTTTGATCGCGTTTCAAAATTTATCTTTAAAAGAAAAAGATCAACAAAAAACAAAACGTAATCGGCTGCATCAAAAGGAAATGGCCATCGTATTCGTTAAACACATCGATGAAAATTTCATCCATTACCCGTCACCGCCGGCCTCGCGGCTGAACATATCTGCGGCCTGTACCAGCACCGGCCGAGGAGGGATGTGAAATGAAACGTAACGAAACGAGACCAAAATGTGTGCCGGTGATGAATCAGCCGATTGTTATAATTGTGCAGAGCCACGATTGCGTGGCAATTGCGTGTGTTTTCGCTTCTCTTCTGGCCTCCGGGAGGAAACGCGGCACACCTGTTAGCGCGATAACACGCCGTGTCAAACGCGTTTTCCCCGGACATGGGTGGCCGCCGCCATCGTTCCGGTATGTTTTTTCGTCTCCATCGCTTACCTCTTGTGTAATGTCGAGCTCATGCTTGGTGTGATCATACATCGACTCCAGTTCTTCGCATTTGGCTTGCAGATTCTGTTTCTCCTCGAGCAACACCAGCCCGTATTGGGCCGATTGAATGTTTTCACTGCTGGCCTGGTCGAGCTCCCGAGTCAGCCGCTCGATTTCGGACCGCAAACTTTCCATCTCCGGTGCTGTTGCCATCTTTGCTTCGGCTTTTATCTGCGTGTGTTGTTTCGCTCCTTTTCTCAGCAGCTAATTTCACTCCTTGAACACGCAACGCCGCGGAGCTGTGCAGGTGTTCAGTAATCCTGTATTTTTTGGTCAAGAACACACAAACCCCTTAAGCCTGAGATCACCGACGTCGAACGTTTTGCGAAAGTTACGCAAAGGAATTTCCCCGTGCTCCCTGACGCTCGCTGCCACGGAATGCTCGATGCGTTCTTGTAGCGGACACGGTCCAGCGGAGCCCCACGCCACGCTTTTCCTCTCCCCTACCCGTTGGCTAGGAGAGGTGCGATATCCGCCTCGTGCCACCTCAGACCTTTGGGTGGTGACATTTGCATTTGTCGGTTCTCTTCACTATTTCCACTCGCCACATCGGAAACGGCGAATTGAAGCGGCAAAAACACAGAAAACGCATAAAAACGAAGCACCACCAGCACGCAACCGAGGACAGTCCGAGGGTTTCTTTCTCCCCGAAGCAGCACGAACGAGTGTATTTTTGTTATCAAAAAAACCTGCACAAAAACACCTCAATTTCCTTTTGACTGTCCCGTGCCAAACGTGCCTCGCAAGCACGGTTCTTGCGGGATCGGATCTCCGTTTTGGCCACCGCCACCGTGTGCAGTGTGGACGAATTTCAAATATTTACTGCCACTTCGGGGTTTCGTCAAACTTTCTTCTCCCACTTTGCCAGCCTGCGCTGCTCTGGGCTCCTGGCCACCGCAAGTTCGTCGTCACCGAGCACTTCTTCTTCTTCTGAACCAACCGTAGTCGTCGTCGTCGTTGCGACGTCGCGATAGCCGCCGTCAGTAATTTTCGGCACCGTTGGGAAGTTCCCCGCACCCGCAACGCGAACAGCACGCACACGGTATCCCAACACGGCACGGGAAGGTTATGGAGTGGAACTGCAAAAATTTTCCACACGTTCTGCCATATTTCTCGTTCGCAATCCTTCACCAGAACTGTCAGTTGGCGGAGCGTTGTCGTCCTGCTCACGCACTATACTTTGTTTCAGCTCGCTCAACTCAACGAAGCGCTGGGCTTTTGCTTTGACGAAAACCCGCTGCCTAGTGGTTGCGAACGTTCGTTGACTTCCTTAATTTCCTTAATTTCCTTAATTTCAAATTGACAGCTGTCAAAAAAATGGGCCGAATTCAGCGTTTATTCAGCAAAACCAGCTGTGATGCCGCTGACAGCGTCGGATTTGACAGCTCCAGTTGAACGCAGAACGCAGTAAACAAAGCATTGGTTTTGTCGTATTTTTGTTGCCTTGGTTTCCCACTTTCCCAAAGCAGGAGCAATTAATTTACCGGTTACGTGTATTTTACGGGCGGAGACGTCATTGATCAGTGTAAGCGAACGAACGGCGAGCGCTGGGGCTGAAACAACTTCCAAATAAGGAATACTAGCTGTCCTGCGTTCTTTATGATTCTTTGTGTATCTTCCGCACATGTTCGTTTCGGACCACTCGGACTGGGGCTCCTCGGGTGTCGTGTGGTCGCGTCGTAACGCAACAGATTGTCTAGTTTAACTAATGAAGGTAGTGTCTTGCGTAAGTAAATGGAAAATCGAAA
The DNA here is from genome assembly GCF_943735745.2 of Anopheles bellator. Taxonomy (NCBI): domain Eukaryota; kingdom Metazoa; phylum Arthropoda; class Insecta; order Diptera; family Culicidae; genus Anopheles; species Anopheles bellator. Next base: position 65,359,947 of record NC_071286.1, read on the forward strand.
ATATTTCAATCAGGAGGGCAAGGAGGCGAAAAATTTCTACCACCTGTCGGATGATGGTGGTGAAACGCACCGTAAGTGTCGCCACCGTTACTGCGTCGCAGCGAGTGCTGCGCTGGAAACGATGCGCTATTTATTTCCCATTCTGTTGATTGTGTTCTTACTACCATGTCACAGGAGGCCCTCCAAAAAGGCCACCGGTAGGTGTGCGGCAGCGATCGATTCAGCCGTATCTCTCGCACCAACAGTCGAAAGCGTCCAGCAAGTCTGGACCCCGGGTGAGAAGTGCTTCGACGGGACGGGATAAGAAGTCGGAGCTTCAGGCTCGGTACTGGGCTTTTCTCTTCGGCAACCTGGATCGCTCGGTAGGCCCGGCTATTAGATAGTGTAGACCAGGGGTGGTTCATAGCTAACTTCCCGTTTTCCACAGATCAATGAGATATATAAGACAGTGGAAGGCTACGAGAATCTCTCGTCGTGCAAGGAGACAATATTGGTGCTGGAGAACTATATTAGAGATTTCAAAGCACTGGCCGAGTGGTTCAAGGTATCGTGGGATTATGAAGCTACGCCCTCACCACAGAGACCACTCTCACTTGCGTGGGAAGTGCGCAAGAGTAACCCTGTACCACGTACGTACCTGGGATGCGATCCGCAATCTACTGAATTTTTCTAATAATATTCGCCATTTGCAGGTGTCCGCAAACCTATTTCCAGCCCGGGAGTGTCCGGTAAATCTAGTCCCAGTTTTTCCGGTAAAAATAGTCCCTGCTCGGTGGCCGAAGATCCGGCCCGAAATTGCTCACCGAAGAAAGCACACTCCTCTACTGAGAGTCTCAACAAGAAAGCTCAGAATCCGACGAAACCTGGGCCACCCAGTGATCCCAGCGGGGCCGTCTTCAACTGTGTACCGTTAGAATCGTACGTGCTGAAGCTTGATCAGTACACGCAAACGAATCTGGAAGATGAGAATCTTACGTTGGTGGAGTATTTGGAGAAATACGCCAAACAGGATGATACCGGCACAGTGGCCGTCCCACTCCCCGGTGACGTCTTACTGGAGCCGAAAATTGAAGAGAGGCAAAACCCCCAGGACGAGGCCTTGGTCGCAAATGTACTGAAGGTGGACGAGAAGAAAGTGCCCCAGGATCAAACAAAGCTTCACGATCCAGCGAAAGGCGATCAATCGTTGGCGCGTAAATTGTGTCCAACGAAGTGTGCTCCTGTCTCGATCGGTCCAACGAAAGCTGCGTCCGTTGCGCCTCGCTTGGGTCTGGTCACCGTGAAGTCGGTAGCTTCGCCGGCAAAGGCACCGACAGTGGGTGGTGTAAAGACGCGCCCGGGAACTGGCCCTTCCGGAGTGGTACGCAAATCGGCCACCTCTTCTGCTGTGTCGCATTCGAACATGAAACAGGCGGTTAATCTCCCGAGTAAAAGCGCGACCACTCCGTCCCTTGTTGCATCTTCATCGGCGAGAAACCGAAATGGTTTAAAACAAGCGTATCTGCCAAAGCACGGATCACTTGGCGGTACGTTGGCAGACCGGTCGCGATTAGCTGTTCGATCGAAAACAATGATCGAGGTTTCGACGGTGGGTCGACCGAAGTTTATGCCTAACATTGAAGATTCGAGGAGACGTTCCACCACAAAGCTGTCCTTACTGGGTAACCGCTCGAAGGAAGACGTACACAGTTCCAGTTCGACACTGAAAGCTGGATCATCCGAGCGGTTGGGATCGCGCAGTTCTATTACCAACATCGGCGCAGAGCGGAAACCACCGCCGGTGCCCGCTTCTGCAGGCACCGGAGGACGGCGTTCGGAACCGAAAACTATGCCATCGTCCGACGTGGCCAGCAACGATGGATGGTACACGGTGAAAACTAAGCGTCGATCGAGCTTACTTTGGGCAACGCGCTTCAACCAACCATCGGGTTACGCAAGTCTACCGACTTTGGCTCTACTCGATGAAAACGGTACGAAAATGGACGAACGGCAAAACGAAGCGGCCAAGAAGTCGTCAAGCGCCGCGTCTGCAAACGCGAGTGAAAGCGCACGCGGCCCAAAAGCGCAGCAAAGTGCGGTGGAGAAATCATCGACAGTAGCACAATCGAAACCAAACGGACCATCGCAACCACACGTTACGTCAGGAGCCACGAAAATGGTTAAATCATCGATAGCTGCTGGCCAGCCGGTGTTGCCACTTCGGCCGAACAATTCGAACGTGAAAAGTCGGCAACAAGTGCCAGCCACGGTTAACCGAGTGTCGGTGTCACGGCAAAAGTCTGATCTGACGGGGTTGAAACTGAAAACGTTGCACAAGGAGTTCTTGCGTAGCGAAAAGCTTAAATCCAAGGGGACGGACAAACTGGAGCCATCGGTTGCGGTTGCGCTGTCGCAGAGTGCCACCGTTGGGCGGAACGCGTCAGACGGTCCAACGGAACCGGAAGCGGACCAAGTAGTGCAGTTCAACAAAGTGGACATGAACATTCAAACGAATCTGGTCACGGCTACCATCGAGAGTTTGTATGCAACGTGCCTGCAGGAAACGAGTGAGCTACCCGGTGGCAAACGAAGGTTGCCGGCATTGAGCAACGGCGAAGCATTGAGCCACAGCACCAGCGACGAGCACGAAGAAGAGCAGGAACGTGATGACATGGAGAGTGATGAAGATCAGCGTAAACTGCTCGAGGAGCAGGAAAGCTTGGAGGCTCAGATCCGCGAGCTGGAGAATACGGGTAAGTGGTAGCGAGTAAAAATCGAGTTACGGCGTTTTTAACACTACGCTCAATATGGACCTTTTTTCAGAAATCGATTTTGATACTGAAACGGATGAAACGGATTGCGAGGCAATTATCGACTTTGAGGACACCGACGGTACGGCGGAGAGTGGAACGGATCGACCGTCGGGTATCGAGGGTAGTACCGTGAACGGGGCTGTTGCCACGGATGAAGACATTACGCTCGAAATGCGCTATGAAGCGGTGCTGGCCGAGATGAGCTGGGTTGAACGGGCACGTACATTGGACACCCTGAAGGCCATCGTTGCGCGGCATCCGGGTCGGGCGCAGCAGCTGCACGCCAAACTATCTAGCCCTTCGCGGCGTCGATCGTTGCATGAGACGTTGAAAAAGTATCAAGCCAAACAGGCGCGTGCCTTGGAGAAGCGACAGGCGCTGCAGAAGGAGAAAGCACTGAAGATCCAACAGTTGCTCGCACGCGTTGAGGATGTCAAAGCGGCCAAACAGTGTCTTATCGAAACGAAGCGTCTTCGGATGGAGGAACGGTTGCAACGGGCTGCTGAAAATCGGTCGCAGTATCTGAAGGATAAAATCAAGAAGGCGCACGATGAGGAGGAAAAGCTGAAGGAGATTGCGTTCATCAAGAACTTGGAGGCGCAGAACAAGCGGCTAGACTTCATGGAGTCGTGGAAGGAACAGGAAGTTCGACTTCAGGACCTCGAGACGGAGCGTCAGAAGCGAGCGGAAGAGAAGGCCGCCAAAGAGGCGGCCGTTGAACGGCGTCGACAAGAAATCGAACAGGAGCGCCAGAAGAAGCTGCAGCAGATGAGCGAGAATAGACGCGAGCGTGAAAAGCGGGTCGGAAAGATGCAGGAACAGAAAGAACGCCAGCGGCAAGCGTTAGCCCGTGAGAAGGCACGCGACCGCGAGGAAAGACTACAGGCCCTGCAAGCGCAGAAGCTTGCTACGACCGAGGAACTGCAGAGGAAGATCATCCAGAAACAACAGGAATCGGCACGACGGCATGAGGAAAATATTGAGCAAATCCGTCAGCGGGCAGTTGAGTTGGCGACCATACCAAGCCGAAGTGCTGATGAGCTGCGGAACGAAGACCACGATGAGGATACTTCGAGCGTCAGCGAGAGGGATGGTTCCATCGCCGGTGCTCCTTGTAGTGCAGATGGGAAGCGTAAAGTCAACCGGAAAAGGATAAAAAAGTTGCGCCAAAAGCTGACGAGCGCTGCCGAGGAGTATCTGGCCGAGCTGAACCCGCTGGCACCATCGATTCGAAAGCAGAGTCAAGTGCCGAGGCTACTCGGAACCGTCGCGAAGGGAGGCTCCGGCACGCTCGGTGTAGAGAGACCGATCGGTCAGCTGCTGCGCTTGATCGCGAAGGCAGAAGTGGCTGATTTTCAGTCGCTCTGGTTGCTCGACGGTTTGGGAACGATCGCGACAGTGATCGAAAGTGGCCTTAGTCCTGGGACGGACGTTTCCAGAAAGTAAGTGGAATTCATTACATACTAATGCAAATAGTAATGTTAAAATACCAGCTTTATTGTAGAGTGTTTGGAGCCGAATATATGCTCATAAATTCAATTTTCCATCTCTCGTTCCAGGGCTGTAGTTCTTTCGGTGCAGCTTTATCGGAATGCTTGCACGCTATGTCCGCAAATTGCACGTCACGCCGTGTTGGGAAGTTCTATATTAATTCTACTGGATGCCCTACAGACGGCAATGAAGGTACATTTACTGATCTTTACACCTTTTGTTCACTGAAATTTTGTTGATTGAATTCGTTTGTTTTGTTTTGTAAATCTTACGAAACTGATGAGAAATTCCACAACGGGTTCGCCCAACATATTCTCGGGTGTGGATTAGAACTGTGGGAATGTTTTAGCTTTGTTTACACAACCTAGCGTGATTGTTTACTTTAAAGTAATGGTCTTGCTCGACCGATACGGATACTGTAGCAACTCTTTCTAGTGGCGCGCGAATGTATGAATTGCGAACTAAAGCGGTTCGGTGGGAAACAATAGTGTTGAACATGTTTGGTGGTGTATACAAATCGTTTAAATGACATAAATCGTCAATTATTATTGAACGCTGGTCGACAAGATACTTAATGTTAATGGAACGTGGAATGTATCGTTGATATTTTGGTTGCAAACGCTTTAGTTTTAGTCATGGCAGGTGAATAACGTTTGCAACATTTTTGACAACTTTTCCACATAAGTACTTAATGCGTTTGATGAAGCTGCAAAGGTGGCTTAGTGCAGCTAGTTTGTTGATAAAGAATAGTAGTAAAAGTTGTTCGACTGAGGAAACATTGCAGAAATTAAGGAATGTCATTTATGTATTGTACAGTAGGATTATTGTCTATCGTTTATTTTGAAAGTATCCTTTTTGATGGAAGTTCAAAGAGCAAGTTCATGGCCTACGCTGTTCGCTAGGGGATGAAGTAATCGTCCCTTTTACTTATCATATAGTGTGACAGTGCCTTTGAAAAAGTTATGTCTCCAAAATGTGATTTGGAACGCAACGAAAATTTGATGACAATTTTTCCATTTTTACGTTTTCGTTTCGCAACCCCCCTCGAACCGTTTCGGTGGCAGACACCGGAAGAAAAGAATGCCCTGTTCCCGGTGGAATTATCGACGGAGCTGATACTCGCGTGCACGGTGGCCCTTTTGCCGACTAGTCCCCCGCCGAAGCAGACGACACACCCAAAGGTTGCGGAACGCCTTCCGGATCTTCTGAGGTAAGTGGGGATGTGGGAAAGCTTTGGTTGTGTTGGTGCACACCTTTGCGGCACCACCACCGCACCGGATCTCACAAACACATAGGCAAGAACATAATCTCCCCCTCAGTAAGTTGTGCGATGGTGTGTGAGCGAGCGCCAGGCTCTTATATATACATTCTTGTTCTACAGAACTATTTACTTCCGAACCGCAGGACTGAGTCGATGGTTACTAGATGAAAAGTCTAGCACCGTCATCCGTTAGTGCGATGGCGTTCGTGCCTTTAAAATAGATATTGCGTGTGGCTCTGAAGAGTTGATTTCATTGTGAATGGGTCACTAGACACACCTGTTCCGCCCGCCGTGTACTGCTGTTCGTGATGAATCGATGCGTTGCAGGCGCTCCATTTTCAAAAATCAACCATTTTGGCAGCAAGAGGATAATTTCCAAAAGGGTCCAAAAAAGCTTCAGAAAACTTATTCCAACGAATATGAAATTTGCATGTGCAAATTTGTATCACGGTATTTCAGATAAGCATTATGATAGGCTGACAGAGATTATTTTTGTTTCACTATATAAACGTACATATTGTTTTCCAGTTGATAGTTGAGGAATATTTCAATACAGTATGTGCGGTCCATCTAAACCTTATAACGTTCAACAGCTGCTTTTGACAACCTGTTTATCTTTGGACTGGAGAGAAAAAAAATCACTTTCGAGCGATCGAAAATAGATTATTTTCGTTCAATTGGAATTCATTCAGCAGTTCGGAGCAGAAACTGAATGCTACTGCTTAACCGGTAGCGGTACCGTTGCATCCGAGAACCATATGGGATGCATTTCCTCGGGAAGAGAGTTGATTGATGCGTCGTCGTTTGAGGAAGGAAACAACTAGGTGCTTCGATCGCTTCTGGGTGGATGGGTGGTCGTTGTAAGCCGATCGCGATCCCCGCTGAGATAGTGTAAAGGGGTCTTGAGAAGTTGAAAATTGACAGACAGACAGACAGACGTGCAGACGTGGTTCCGGTGCAGACCACACACGGCGTGTCGGCGACAGAAAGTGCATTTTTCCAAAGGCCCTTCGACCGGTTTAAACCCATTCGGGTTGAACAACGACCCGAACTAGTTTGCTTGCAGTAGGGCCTCATTCAATCATACTTTTTCTATGTAAATACAATGTTGCCTACATTTTCGTCACTTTCTTAATTTGGATTAGTGTTGACGGGCGCGAACGATAAAAAAATCGAACACTTCAAAACACACATTCGACCCATCGATTGAGTGCATCGGTGCACTTCCAATCAATTTCGACCAATCAGTTACGGTTACTTTACGGGCCCAGCTGACAGTTTTACGAGATGCGCTGGCCAGAAAGAAAACTGCCCTTTCATCACGTTCAATTTATGCGGCTTGTGAAATGAGGCTGATGATGACGATGATGATGCTGCTGCTGCTGCTGATGCATGCGCCCGGTGTTTGCGCGGTCCCGGGCCGTGGCCGCGATAAAGGACGCGAAGAAAGGTGTAGGCCCCTGGACTGCCACCGCACCGCCATTAAACCGTGAAGCGTTGAAAACATGTGTTAACATACTACACATACACACCGGGCCCTGGGAGTCGGACCTCTCACGGTGGTATGGTAAAATTCGCTTTTTTCCCTGTCGATTTTCTTCCCATTTTTCCTTCCGCCAAAATGCATAAAATACGAGAAACGCCGCACGTCAAGTGGGGAACGCTTGGATGGCGCTTTTGCTGCAGCCAACCGGGTGTGCGGTGAAACTAATGGACCCTCTCATCGGCAGTCTGGTTAAAAGTACATTTTTAATGCTTCTCAACAATGCGCGGAAAGTGGGGATGATTTGTGAAATGTGCATCATGTGCATATGTCGTCGAGTGGCGGCACCGACCGTTGTTGTTTTGGTTTGTGTGCGGAACACTGGGGATGCCGATGACGGCTGATGGCTGTGGCGGGCCGAACAGAGCTCATGTTCCGGCTGTGGCGAGGCGGCTCCGGTGCAATCTTTTATTGACGGAAAAATACATTAACAATGTATGGCCGACCGAGGGACCACCGAAGACGGGATTGTTCTTCTTAAAGACACGGAAAGCCCTTCGATTGGGGGCCGGCAAAATGGGCATCCCCCCACGGCGTCATGCGCAGCATCGATCTGGGCTTATTGGAATATTAATGTCACACCCCCGGTGGGTCGAGGGATGACGAGGAACAAAAAACAAACGGCAGCACCGATTCCATTCGCTTCAGCTCACGTGAGCCCATCCATGAGGAGGCCACTTTTACCCGGCAACATGTTAATTATATCGTAGTTAAATTATAATCGAGAAGACAGAAAAAAACCTAACGATAATCAACTACCGCGCCGAGGCTCGCGGTAGCATCCTTAATCCACCGACTGTCGTCCCCTTTCGGTGTGTCATCAGGGCGCGAGCGCGGCTCTGGTATGATGTAGTGTGAATCCCTCGCACAATAAACTACCGAACTTGCTACGGAACTGGGCCGGGCCGGAGGAAACTGGAAAACAGGGTGGAAAGTACGAGGCCTGGCGCGGTTTAAAGCGTAGCCCGGCCGCGTTTCCCTTCGACGCGCTGCTCATCCCGTATCTATTGTTTGCATATGTCACGTTACTGCATCGTTCACCCAGTGCTCGGTGAGTTCGGGTTTTGCATATGTTGCACTTTACGGGTCCGGAAAGTTTTATCTACCCCGTTCCGTACCGTAGCCGTTCCGCGCAAGAAAGGGGTTCGTTCCGGGTGCCGGAACCCGAGCCTTCGCGGGCCCGGGCCCGGGGGCAGGTTTTAGGGGTGTGTTGGCACTATCAACTAATGACAAGTAATGTCTGTATCGGGTTGAGTTGATAATTTCTTGCCGCCCGTGATTTAGATTCCCATGTTCGGTCAAAAAGGGCTCGGAACGGGGGAAAACAACTTCTCGGCCGTCCTGTGGGTTGCGAATGATTCGATTGATGTGTCTATTTCGTCCCCGCTGGAGAGGCGTGAGGTAAACCCATAATTTGCGTACCGGCAAGCGGCGCGCATCTCGAAGACCCTCTGCTGAGCGTTAGATTTTTCCCAAAATGGTATCCGTTTTTATTAAGCCATACGATGATGGTGAAATTATGACATTCATTGTAGTTTTATTCGAATTTAGAGAATTCACGAGCAGACAGACTGTGTGTGACCGTGAATCGATTTTATGCTTAGAGGGGACTGTTCTTGTCTGGGGGACATCGCTCGGACTGTGTTGTCTAGTCCACGGACTAAGAGCCTGTCAACTTTCACTGGACGTTTGATCAATTTTGCCTGGTAGACGTAGAATTTATTTAATCCAACCCTCTAAGAATCCGGGAAAGTAACATAAAATCACCAAAAAGCTGGATTGTATTGGGTGCCGTGTCCCCAGATCCACGTGACAATACGTGCGCGTAATCGACCAAAGTGATCGATGCATAATGTACCCGCCCGAATTACATCCCAGTTTGATGGCTAGAGCGCGAACAACAACCACCCATTGTTACTTCAAAGCGGGCCTCGACTAAGTCAATAATCCCAATTTCGAAACCGTGGGCTTACACGGCCCCGTTTGGGAGATGCAATTAGTTTATTACTTGCACCCTCGACTCACTCGATAATACCTTCCAACCTCCGTATCGCTAGTCAGCCGTGTTGTTGACTATTGATCATGCCACTGGCTATCCTGCTGTTATAATTGCTTGCCAGGTCCGTCCACCTGAGGACGTACACAATAGAAAACAAACTGCCGGTGCCAGGGCCACAGATTGCCAAAATTCTGGAGCTCCTCCTGTTCTCGAGCTCGCGTCTCGAGGCGCGTGTGCTGACGCTCTCCTTCCGGTTCCAGCCTACCGAGGGTGCTCCGGAGTCCACCCGCGGGGGGCTTGGACTCCCCACGGCGCACGGGAACTGATTTTATTTACGCCCGTTGCTAAAAGCGCAAACGAAAGCGCTGCCGCCGCCGCATCGATAAACACGCGGGAGGGAGTCCATTTCATTGGGTCCATTTACGAGATTAAGTCCTCCGACGTTTTGGGCCAATCGGGAGAAATCAACTTATGGTTCATAAATAAAGTGTACAACACTATATTATTACATTATTGTTCTTTTTTTTTTTGGTTGGGTTTTGCTTTCGTTCGACCCCCTATCGGTGGGTGGCCGCACGGCTGATTCCGGGGTGTGTATGTTGTTGTAGTTGTTGTTTTGTTTAAATCGGACCACAGGCTCACTTCAAACGCGGAACCACCCGCTGGGTTTCGGCCAGCATGCTGTTCGTCTCTCGTTGATCATGCTGCGATACATGGCGCCTAAGCGGGTTCGGTGTGGTGCTGTCAGCTTCCGAGAGTTACCCTTCGCCAAAACAGGAACGGAACCCGAGCTCTGGATGCAACAGCACACGCTACTCCAACCGATACGGCCCCCTGGAGAGATGGGCAATCTTTTATTCTCCCATTAGGAAACGATAATCACCTTGGCTGCAGAGCGAGAGGTCCCTGTCCCGGGTCCCGGCGAGGGCCCGCCCGGTGTGCTTGGGCCTCATGTGGTTTAACGATATAATCAAGATTTGGGCAGTGAGATGTTGTGGTTCGCGACTGCTCCTGCTGACGATGATGATGATGATCGTCGTTGATGTCTTTATTGAAATTTGACACCTCTGAAAGGCACGGTCCCGGTGTGCCACAAATGGCGTACACGGATGAGTGGACCTAAAACCCGAATGGCAACGCTCTTTTCTCGGGCAGATAGTTTATGAATTAGTGGCACACGCGACCAACGAGTGTACACAGGTGCGCGACGTGGCGAGAATTGAATGTAAATCGTTGGTGAAATTAGTCTATTAGATATTACGGAGACGTGTGTTTCTCGAGCAGTGAGGGAAGCTAGAAAAGGGCGCTACGGTGTTTATGGTGGGCTGCGAAGGCTTGTGACAGAGAATTCTCATCCGGTGGCGGTCAGGATAGGTACGGAGCACACCAAACTAATGTAAAACCAAACTTAAATGTAAACCAAACCAAACAAATGTAAAACCAAAGTAAAGGCAAACTTTTGAAACAAACGTAATTAAACAGCTAAGAATCAAAATTTACTCAACACTTTTGCTGCTCCAACATCGAAGTACAAAATGTTTCGGGATAATTGTCATGATCATACATTTTCAATCAATAGATAGATCGATATCTAAACTTGTTTTCCGGATTTGACCCTGGAAGATCAACCACACGGGTCACGAAACCGTTGTCGGCGTTCATATCTTGTTGTAATTGCGTATTACGCAATGCAAAGAATGCCCTTTGCTTGTATGTTCTTCATTACGGACCTGTCCCTTCCGGTCGATGGCTCTAACTCTTCTTTCGAGAAAGTAGGTTTGGTTTGGTTGTCGAAAAAGGCTCTCCAGTCCGATGCTTTGGCGTACACGCGTACCGTTTGTGGGAGCTGACAGAAAAGCAAATTTAATATTCACCGGCCTGATCCGCAGAAACAACGTCGCAATGGACCACGGAGGGCTGTGCCGGTGCAAGTGCCGGCGCTGGTCCTCGGTTCGGGTGTTTGCTTTTAGTTAGCGAATCTCGCCCGATCGAGAGGAGAGATGATTCATTCGATATCATTTCAACGACGCGCACCCACACACACCGCGCCCGCCCACATGCCCGGCGTCCCCACCCTGTTGGGGTGGGCACGTGAACATCATTAGCATTCTAGCATGGCACCCGCAAATCCTGCCCGGGACGTAGGACGAGTGGTGGTGCCAGATATGCGATGAGTTCTTACGTCCACGGGCTCCTCGGTAGCTGTGTGCGGTGTTTGCTCGGGAAACCGTCTCAGTCTCCGAACGGAACCGCGGCCTCGCTCCGCGCCGCCCCCTGGTCCCCTGGGGGTTTGCAGTGCCCCGATGCCCCGATGGGAAACCGAGTGGTTTCGGTTACGGTTGTTTCGGTCGGGACGGCGGATAGCCGCGGGAACGGTCCGGGGTTTACCGGAGCGAAAAACTGAACATCAGTTCAAATATTTGGCTTTATCTGGGCCCGCTAATTGAAATTTCACAATTTTCAACCCCGGCCGCGCCACCGGCGCTTTCGGTAGCCGGTCCCCGCGGCCAGACGCCACCTCTCGCCTCCGGGCTGGCTGCGGTTCGACGGCACGTGGAAGAGCTACAGCGGCCCGTGACGCGCCGCACAAGTCGGAAAAGTTTGGCACCGCCTCAAAGTATCAAATCTCAACGTGTTAGGATTGGGAAAATCGGTGTATTTTTGTGAAGTTTAGTAGTTCAGATCGATCGCGGCCCAGGACAGGAGTAAGCCATAGTTTTGCCAGTCGAATGCGAAATTGGTCTGGGCGTATATGTTACGAAGGAAGCTCAGCTATTTTCTAATCAATTTACGATTTTGCATTTCTCACTCGATTTGGTGGCCCTTGTGCGGGCCCTGGGTCCAGTTCCGCATTACTAGCTTCGGTCTGTAGCTTGAATCGAAAGCGCCCGGAAAGGCGTCGCGTGCGCATCTTTCGCTGCGTACGCGGTGCGTTGCTCGCCGAGGGTTAAGCGCCGGCTCACGCTCTGCAGTCCGACCTTATGTTTATCCACTTGAGTGGCCGCCCGCAGTCTGCTTCGGCCGGGCCTTGGCCTACGTTTTCCGGTTTGTCGCATCCATTGTGTGTCTCCTCTCGGAAGGGCTGCAAAGCTGCGAACTGTGGGCGTTTGGTTTTCCCAAAATCGCCCAATATTTCAAGCCTATAAATGCTATATCTTAATATGATCACAATACGATCAACAGTTTGCAAGACAGTCGATCCATATTTTAAATTTATCTGCGTTTTTACGGAGATGTTCGAGCCCATTAATCTGCCGTTTTCCGGGAATCGTGTTTCCTTTTTAAAAGTGGAAGAGCGTTTGGCTACCGCTGAGAGTTGAATACATCGATACACGTTTTAGTCATAAAATTGTTGTGTTCAACAAGGATATGAACTCTCTAAACATGGTTCATGATCATCTAGTAAAATATTGACACCGAGTGGTACGGTTCGTCCCACTGTGTGCGGGTTGAATTGACACACCAGGCACGGCGCCACACCGGGTGCCCGAACGGAGCGTTTCCTTCGCTCCGAGACTCCCGTGTTGCTGGGGGAAAGTCCCTGAACGGCAACGTCCCTGACCAGACCCGACGGGCTGCCCGATCGGGACACAATGGATTGGCACTCGAAAATCACTCGGCGGTAAAATAGCACATGGTATAATTGTAAATCAATACCCAAACGGCCACCGATGTTGGCGACTGTCGTCCTTGTGCGTGCGATGCGATGTGCTGTGGAGGGTGTCGCTGTGTGGCCATGCACACGCAACCCCGCCAAGTTGGCTTTGTTGTTTTATTCAACGCGAGGGGGAGTGCTCCGAGGCTGGAGTTGGTCATTGTTGCCGAACTGAGATGTGTCCGTCTTCTATTCCCCTAGCAGCCCCCGGACCCTTAGCGATCCCGTTTCGGCCACAAATCCGTTCCCTTCGAATGATTTGCTTGCTGTGAGGGCTCACGCACTGACCACTTCGGAACTGTGACGAAGAACGGAGGACAACAGCACAGTCCACGGTCGATCGGCGGTCGGGATTGATGTGGAAGGTGGGGCGCTATCGTCAGCAATTAACAGGATGTGCATACATCCTTCACGATGCTTCTAATCGTTGCGAAATGACCAAGCAGCAGAACGATGCTCATCAAGGGCAAGCTTCCTTATTCCTCAATCGAACTTCCTAACGATTACGACCATGATATTAGTTGATGTGATTGTATGAAACAAATCTTTTAAGATTCGATCGCCAACGTACTTTTCAATTTGAAGAAGTCAATTTTCAATTTTTAAGAAAGATTTTCTTTTAGAAAACGGGACGATTTTTCCGGGACGGTTTATATCTTTTAAAAATTAATAAGCAACAAGTGAACATTTCGGTTGGCTAGTGATCGCCAGATGTTCCACATTACTACCAACATCCGAACTTAGTCTTAGCATAGGCGGAACCAACCGCACAACGTTTCTTCTGATTAAAAACTCAATTTTATTATTCAAACCCCCTGTAGAAGGGTAACACACTCTTCTGCGGCGTACCGTCCACTGCAATGGTTTCGGCGCTTCGAACGGTGGGCCCAGCTCGAGTAACGGACCCGCTGCTCATGTTGCTATAATGAAACGAAACAGTAATCTCTCGCGGATAGATAAACTCGACAGGCTCCATTAAGAGAAAAAAAACGAAAAACACAAATCGAATATATAATTTAAATCCACGCTCGGTTTGTTTACATTATCGCCAGTCAGCAGGGTCTAAGGTTGTGGCGGGCCGGCCGCCGCCAGCACATGGTTTCTCATCGGGATGCATTAATATTCATAATAATTAAATCCATCTCCCAAATCCCTCGCAGCAGCCGCTCTTTCGCCCCAAACCCTTTCAGGGCGTTCTGTTTTTTTTTGTGGTGGGATTGCGCAAATAAAAATGGCACCAAATGGAAAGAAAACATCATCGACAACACTATGTCAAACTAGGTTCTGATCGTCTGATCGCACAAAAAAGGGCCGGCAAATAAATACCAGCGGCCACGGTGGAACTAAATCCGGTACGAAGTAACCAACCGGCGTTAGTTTGTATTCAAATTACTAAGCCGATTATGAAAGTGGACGATAATTGAAATGGAGCGTTATTTAAACGCCAGCGGCTTGTTGTAACCGGGTTGCGTTAGTTTGCGTTCGGGATGAACGTAATCGACGAATTCTAAATGAAACATTACCACACTCCCATGTACGCCATGAGATAAGCTTTAGAGGAAGAGCAGACCAATAGAACAATCCATTATATTGTGCTTCATTTAGTTGAGTCTACGAATATGCTTTCGCTTTGACCAGAAGGTTTAAATTTTGTTGAGAAATCGCAAATTTGTTTAAAATATGTGGCCATCAGCCAATTGTATGGGACTGTAATTGACGAGTAAAAGTGAGTAAATTACCTCTTCTGTCTATAGTCTCATCAAACGCATCTGAAAAGAGCATCCTTTTGCCCGGATCCTTTTGCGTATTGCCCGGATACGTTCTTGTTGCTTTTAGAAACACCCAGCCGCATGGGTCTCCCCATGCTCTAGACTGTCCACCGCGAAAGGTTTCATTTTGGGCAGCTTAACATCGAAGGCTAATGCCGCTGGTCCTCTTTTGCATACAAATTATGGGTTTGTTTTAAATCCCTACCAAAATAAACACTGACCGACCGACGGACGGAGGACCGCGCCGAGCTGTGACCGTTCTAATGTTTACCCACGGTCATTGCGCAAGCGACTGAGGGGGTTTCGGCACGAGATTCGGTGGCGAATGTTTGCGAAATTGTGTGTAACCCTTTTTTTCTGTTGGGCCCAACAGGTCCTCGTTTTTGTGAGGGACGATCAGACGAAAGGGCAGAGAATAAATAAGGCGACCGTTTCTTGTTTTGTGGCAGAAAAAAGATTTTCGGGCTGTGACGATGGCTAGCAACGCCACCGCCTCGGGCGTAATTGTGCCCGTGAATAAATAGTACGCTCCGGAGAGAGATAAAAGAAGGGTTTTTGGGTAGAGGAAGTAAACATATTTTTTTTCGCAATCAGAAGACACCATTTGCAAATGAGCCTCGAGGGCACAGATTCGTCGGCACGAAAGAGTCTGAAAATTAGTTAATGACTAGATGCTGAATGGGAGTGCTGAGCAGATCCTTTTTGGGAACGACGGAACGTTGGACCAATTCATCGAACCACGGACACGTCTGTTGCTGATCTCAAGTGGCCCAGCCAGGATAAGAAGGGGTCTGCGGCACAGCTAAAGGACTGTCTGACCGGAGGAGCCCCTTTTCATTCGCGATGTCAACTCCGGCAACCGGGCTCGGGGCGGTGCGTAAATAGAGCTGTTTTTGTTTACCTATGTCATATGTTAATTCTTCACAACTGATTATGCTGTTTGCAGTCCTCTTGTTACACTTGATTGCAGCTGACAGGCTACCCACGAGCCGGTGGGCCCGAATCTCGGCCCGGCCACCGTGAGCGGAAAGTGCGTGAATTCGTGTCAGGTCTGGCGGCGGCGATAGGGGACTGCACATGCTGATATTTTCCGCCGGATTCCGCTCTCTGTTTGCACTTTTCTGCGCATTAGCTCGGCGCTGTCAAGTGTCAACTGTCAACTGTGTTCCGCTGCTAGGTGCCGCCGCCGCGCAACCCCTTCACGGTCCGTATCGGTGGCGACCGGCCAAGCGACCCTCTGGCAAGAAGTAGAAAAAATGGTCCACACCCCTATTAACTGCTCGTTGGCGCGTTGATTCGGTGTCAGCGGTTGAGATTCTAAAGCGTAACTGGATTTTTTTGGTGGCGCTCTCCGTCCTTCGATTTCTCCACAAGTCGCTGGATGGAAAAGTGGAAAACCTTTTCAAAACAGAACCAGGGGTTCACGTGAGGCGCGATTAGTAAGAGCAATCCGTCTCTACTGGCGTTCCAGTTGCGTACGGCGCTAGGGCAGTGGTTTCATTGCCGAGGCGTAAGTCTTAATGCCCCCGGAGGGCCAAGTGGAATAATGTAGCTCAACGGCCGGCTGGGGTTCAAATTTAATCCCTCTTACCCTTTCGGAGGGCCGTTAATGCTTTTTGACATCAAAACTGCAATTTTGAAATTGAAATATAATTAATTAAGTCGCGTTTGATGTGATTATTGGCGATGGTTTCTCTTGCTTTAGGGGGGATGTTTCTTGCGCGCTTAAATTTAAATATTTCAATATTTAAATGCTTTGCATTACTTTGTGTTTCCTTTGTGTTTGCAGCTACATCGTGAGCACGGGACTTATCGAGACGCTAGTGAAGCCAATCAGCAGCGTGCATGAATCGATCGAAAATCAGACCAGCCTCGTGCTATCGCTGCTCGCATCGCTGGGGCTGCTCACCAAGTTGGTGGAAATTTGTCCCAAAGGTACGATCGCATTAACTCACACGGTCTTCGAGTTCGTGCGTACGTTCATGCCTCAGGCAACCATATCATTTACGACTCCTTTCTGTTCGGTTCCCTTCTTCACAGGTCCCGATGTTACGAAACTGCTGCAAACGGCCCAAACCACCGAGCTGTTCGGGACGGTGTCGTTACTGTACGCGGCGATCGTGCCTATCGGTAAGATGATCGTTAGCAGGACAAATAAGGATCAAATCGGGCGGAAAAAAACCACCGACATCGAAAGAACAGAAGCCAGCGAACGTGAGAATGGCTTAATTTGAGCAATTTACTAATCTCCTTTGAAACACCGTGCCGACGTGCATCCTGGGCGCGCCTGGTTCGGATGGACGATAATCTTGCTCGCCGTTTGTTGACCATACATCATGCGATTGCTAATCATTTACGCCGACATGGGCTTTTTCGTCATGCCGGCCGGGTCCGGCGTTGTGTCTGGTACCGGAAATGGCTTCATTTAATTAACAGATAAAGCCCAGCGTCACGAAGTTAGCGGCCGCGACGACGGCCGTTGGGCCGCTTTACTTCACCACGGATTTTTATCCCGTTCTTTCCGGGAAAAGATTGACCGGCGCAGGAAATGGTTGGGCAACAATCAAGCTGGCCGAGCAGAGCTTTCCCATACGCAACGCGGCCTTCGAGTGCCGAGTAACCGCGCTGGTGGCGGCACCGTCGCCGTCACAAAGTGTCTCCGTTGGACTCATTCCGATGTACCCCTTCGGTGGGCGCTTCTTTCGTTTTGCAGGTGAAAGCATTCCACCGAGGACGACTTCCCTGGCGGCGGCCACTTTTAATCTTCTGGTGACCTTTGCCAACCTGGACATCGAAGCGTTCCAGGTAAGTGGGTCCAGCAGCTGTGCAGCAGCGGGTTAGCAGTGGGTCTGCTGGTCTGGTTTCGTTTCGGTTTCGGTTTAGTTTTATGGCGTGATTTTACTGTTTCCGCTTACTTTCATTGTACCGGTGGTGCCCATTCATGATACGGTTTCTCAGCGTCCGTTTGATGAATGAAATTCTCTCTCAACGTGCTGGCCCCGAGGTCCATTAGCACGTGACTTTGGAAGGGTTACGATTCGTATCCGTCTTCGGCGTCTAATATTGCCTTTTCGCGTGCAGTACTTGTCGTAAAGCCGGGTTTATGGGACCGCTCCGTAAGCTTAAGTGAAATAGATAGCAATCAGTTCAGCTGCGACTTGTTGAATTATCTGTAAGAAAAAAAAATGACAGCAACAGTAGGATGCTAAAAGGATTCTGTTGGGTGGAGTTTAAGAATAAACCTAGATTAGGAATTAGAATGACCCACAGGAGGCTAGAGAATCTTAGAAAGCTTCCGTTTATAGCAGCACTTAGTTAGCGACAAGAGCGACCCATTTGCTATCGATCGTTTACGGCTCGACTGTCGTCTGGTGCAGGAGAGCTGAACCACTCGTCTCGACTCGAGTTTAATTAGCGCGCCCTTTGCGTTGAGTTTGAAAATATTTACCGAACCGCGTTGGAGTAACTTCTGATTGAATTTCGGCTTTCGGCCTCACGTAGCCTCGCCAGCACTCGAGAAGTGCTTCTGTTTTCCCGTGATTTCCAGGGCGGAACGTAAATAAACTTTCATCCCTTTCGTGCCACTGTTTACCGACCAACAACCTGTCGACGACCGTCGACGTTCTTTTCCGGAGTTGACACCACGGAAAGAGCTTTGGTGGCTGAAATCAATCCACGGACTTCAGAAAATCTACGACCGATCCATGGCGCATTAGTGAAATGGAAGGTTTGAGCCTAATTCGGACGCACCATTTCGAATCGTGGGGGAGTTGTTGACGTTTTCGCAGTAGCTAACTTTAAAATTTGGTTGGGGATCAATTTTCAAACCATTTTTCCTGCCCGGCTGCCTTTAACGTGCCAATCTTTCCTCTCAACAGGCAGTATTAACGCAACAAACGGTATCGCTCAAGTTCCTCGACGTCATCAGTATCCTATTGCAGTACTGTGTCCCGAAGGCGGACGTGAAAAGTGAAACACAGACTGTGATAATCGACCTAACGGCCACGTTGGGTTTCTTCTGTGCCAATAATAAAGAAAACCAGGTAAGTCAACGCTGCTTTCGACTGCCCGTGACCGGGGGGCGATGTAGTCCTATAGTAACCGCACCTGGGCCTGGGCCACGGGGGTCCATTACATTTCGGCGGAATGTGTGGCTCCACTTATCTCTTAACAATGCGTCCCGCTGGCGCCATTTTGAATACTGAACCTGCGGACTATCGTGGGTTAGGCGGGCGGTTTTTCATCCTCTTCTTCTTGTAGGCCGCTCGGTCAACGAGCCTACCGACCCGTGGCATTGGCAATCATACTTTTACGACGGATTCGGGTGTTCTTTTTCTTCCCTCCCTTTTAATTTGGGCCCGACATTGGCCCTGGTGCCGGCGGTGCTGTTGGTGGCCGAAACCTAGCGCAGCCGAAAGAAACAATGGCACCGAAAAAGTTTTAACCGGCTCGGTCCGCGGCCAGGTGGGAGTGATGGCCGTCCGGCCGACCCTGCGGACCTCCGAGAAGAACGGGTTCCTGGGATAGAGTTCTTGCCATGGCTTTCCATTAGCCTTTTAGGTGCCGCAATAATTTTCCCGATCTAAATTACTTTTATGACTTGTGGATTCCGCCCGGTCGGGCGCGCTTGCCTGGCTGCACTCAGCGTGCGCCTAATCTAACTTTTACATATCTATATGTGTGTATAGTTTATGTTTTCCGCCATCCATGAAGTTCCGCTGGTCGGCTTCCCGTTGGCTCTCTGTTTCGTTGTTCTCACCATGGGCACGCTCTCTCTCTCTCTCTCTCGCTCTGTCTTGCCGTTGGCATTGGGCAGCCATTTTCTTCTCCTGCGGCCTTCTAAGCCTTCTCCAAAGTCGCCGAAAAGAAGGTGCACGCCGCCAAAAGATCGCGCACAGGGAGCTGCCTCCCCTCACGGGCACTCCGGTGTGCCGCTAAGCCGAGCCTGTCTTACATCTTTCCGATCACCACCCGGCTGAAGTCGAAGACCGCCATTGTCCTCTGGTTGGCGGCGGCGTATCTTGCCGCCGCGATCGGCGTAGAAGTTAAGACTCACGATGGCTGGCGGGCGGATCGGGATCGGGCCGTGTTGTGTATATCGCCATAACAAAACGTATTATTATCTGCTGTTCCCTTTTTTGCTTGCTCCGTTCCATAGCCGTCGGCCCTGTCAGCCGCGGTCGGTGCTGTCTGCGTCTGCGGCTTTGGCAGGCTCCTTTGGCGCTCGCCTCACCGTATCACCAGAGTCTGCCTACCAAATTGGCCAATTCCGCGTTGGATCACAGTGTGGGCACTCCGTTAGAGCGTTAGAGTGCCGATATACTATGTTTTTGATGATCGATCAAGATGGGCGGCGCACCGCTGCTCGTGGGTGAGTTCTAGCGAAGGACGCTAATTGCCCTTTGATGTCCTCATAACCACCGAGATCTGGCGGTAGCCCGCTAGAGCGCCGGACTGAATGTTAGAATGGAACACTTTAGCAGACTGCGAATGCACGGTTGCCAGGTACCGTATTATCTGGACTAGGTCCTGCTCTCAAGTTCCAGCAACTCCGATAGTCCGTGCGTTAGAACTTTTGTTACTCTTTCCGACCGACGTATGCGTTGAGTGGAAAAGACCTACACAATAATTAGAGGAAATCGGCCCACAACCGGAGGTCGTGTTGGGGTGATGCTCGATCTGCTCCGCGCCATTATGATCGCCAGAATACACGATGGATACGGGCGTTTGGACTAGCAGCGCCAGTGCAACTAACGATCGCCATGTCAGATGTCAGTTTGCTTTGCGCTTCGTCATCGTCCCGATTCTGGCCGTCTGATAAGTCTAACCACACTCAGCCCGGCCAGCGAACGATGAAAATATTTTGGTTTCCTTTGCGCGGCGGTGCATCTCTCGGGCACTGTAATTTGTCGGGACTGCCGACCATTAAACCGTGGGTACGGTTCCATGACTAGGCACGAATGGATGGTACCGGGGCATGTGTTAGCGGGTTGACGATGGGATGCCATTTTGCAATCCTAAAGAAGCTTAGATTATGCACAGATCACAGGCGAAGGTGTTAGTATATAAAGGGTAGTTCCGTTAGTAGATTTTAAATTCGCTACTCCAATGTGGAATTGGGTCTCTTGTTTCTATTCCTTGCAGGATCTGCTCACATCGGATCAGTACACGTGCGTGCTCAAGAGTCTTGCCAAGCTGCCCAAACAGTTCGACGTCATAACGTACCCGACGTTGGTTTCGGTATTACACGACAATCCGAGCGCAAGCACCGTGGTCGGCAGGGATTTTAACGTTGAGGTAAGTGTCGGCAGGCTACAGGACCGTGTTTCCCGGGACGCGGGTTAGACGCGGGTTTCGGTTTATCGCGCAAAATTAAAATTTTAATCTCCACCCGGCCCCATCAAAACTCGTGAGTATTCGCGAGCTTTCCGTTTTTATCTGATCGCGCGCTAGTTAATTACCCAAAAAGTGTTTTGCCCATTGCCCCGTGAAGGGACGGCAAATTGGAGACTCATTTTGGGGCCGTTTTGTTGCTTTGGGCTTGAGGTCTGCCTTTCGCTAATGACACGCGGTCGGTCGACAAACGCTTTGCATTAAAGCATTATTTAACTCCTTTTCTCACTCTCTGTTTTATGTGTTTTTTTCCATGTACCGGGTTTGGCGAAACATCGTTTGCGATGGTGGTTGGTGCATTTCGCGACCGGTGCGCCTGTCTGTGGCGGCACGTCGTCCATCTTCGGGTGTAGCTGTTGGAGGAGTATAAACGCTCCGATATGGCAAAGAAGAATCGAATCGTGTGCCTACTGCTGTAGTCGATCCGCCCGGAGAAGCCCAGAACCGTCTGGGCCAAAAGTGTAAAGGGGTTCCCTCCGTCCGGGTACGCTTTTGCACATCGCATCGCGGCGGATGTGCTATCATCTTGACGCACGCATGGGAGGAAGATTGTTTTGGGACATAAAATCGTGGGCTCGTAATTTGGTCGTAGCGCTAAAGAAGAAAAGTTGCCGACTGGGACGGGACCGGTCGCCGCCAGACGCTCTCGAAGAACCGATGGCTAACGGACGCGGTCACGGCGAGCAGCTATAAAGGTGAGCTGTGAGCTTCATCCCAGGAGCGTTAAAATGAACGTCCGAGTTCTGGGACATCCAAAACCGACGGCTCTGTCCTGCCCGTACGCATCATTTGTGATCGTTAAAGCAACGTCTCTATATCTGCAAAAGCAATCAGTACCGTAGGTTAGTCTCGCGAGTTTTACGACACGAACGCAAACGAAAGGTGGAAAATTACCGAAACAAAATCCGAATTTGAACAATCTGTAAGTAAAAACAAGGAAATTAAATCCCAGTGTCTTGTAAGACAAGACGATCGTTTGGCTTGCATCGAAACGATACCCCAAAGTAGCATGCATGAACTCATCCGTGACTTTCGATGCATATGATGCGCGTTGGTGTTGCGAGACATATCGCACAAAACTTAACTTCTACTACTAACGCGGCGCATTACCGTTCAGCGCATCAGCACCTTTTGCTAGGCCGCTAACGATAGCTGGCCATATACGAGTCGAGTCGGAATTCGAATACATAAATACACTGTGATTAATCTTTAGCATGTAGTCAACCAAGGTAGTAAAGTAAAGCCCTCCACTAACTGATTCAAATAAGGCAAACTTGGTAGCGTACGGCGAGGCAACTAAAACTATCTGATTCACACTAGGTAGTGGTCCTGTGTACTCAATCAGTCCAACAGTAATCTCTAAATTACGCTTTTTTTTATTTAAAGCTCTTTTTATCGCCCATCTGGTTATAGTTTACTTGTAAAGATCTTACTCCTCATCGCGCAAACACTCAAAGATAAAAATTGCCAATGTTCGTTCTATTTTGCAGCGCAGTGATCCCAATGAACAATAAACTGAATGCAGCTCTGCTTTTTGTACTTACGAAAGTGAACTTGTCGAGTCGTGGATTGAAGAAAGAAATGAACGTGTGAAGGTCAACCCCAACGTAGAACGTGATAACGTAGCTGTATGTATACCAACTTTGTCACTCCTTTCGCCTGTGATCTTTAATTGCTCCAAAACCGATCGATCGAAATGAAGGTTACGCTGATTGCGAACAGCTTTCTAGCGGCTGCGCTTGAATCAAATTATGCTAATTGCGAAACATACGAACCATATAGCAAAACCTGAACTAAGCTGATTAATGATGTTCAGCGTGTAAGCGTGTGTTCGTCGTGAGTTGATCACGAATCTTCACATCGCTGTCCATCGCTAGACGGATTAGCGAGTTTGACCATTGGTCATCCAAACCCTAGGTTTGACCATTGGGTGTTGAGCATTATGATTGCGATTAGTTTGCCAATTTAGCCTCTCTTTGATGTAAGCAATGCGCCCGGCCGGCCAGCTGCTGTGTAGGTGTTAAGCATGTGGACACATTAAACACTTCACACCGTGTGCGTGGATTAACTCTAATCCCTTCAGTCCAGTCGCCGGACTCGTTGTTTTCACCCGGATTTGACCTCCATCCAAATAATAATCGTCATCTTCCGCGTCGTACAAAGGCATACTCGCGGCGTCTCACCAGCGCGTCCGGCACCCGGACACGTGTCACTGACGAATGGGTGTGATAATTTGGTTAATTGTTTCCGAGTGTGCAGCCGTCTGTGACGATTGTTGTTGCCATTATTGCCATTTTTTGCTCTATCGAAGGAGGACCTCCTTCCGAAAACCATTTCCATGCTCAACCGGCGGGGGTTCAGTGAACCGTTTCCGAAGCAATCCGATTCACGGCTAGTAGGGCTATGTTTTGCGCATAAAAATTGTGTCCACCCCGCGACGGATAGAGCGACTGAAGCGAAGCGGCTAAAAAAGAAAACACCAGAAGCGAGTGCAGCGAGGGGATAAAGAAAGGAATTGTCGGTTTCCTTGCTTTAAGTCCCGGCTTCCTTCTACATTTCCCATGCCTAGGGCAAAACACGTACCGAAGGAAAGCACGACGACGCCAGCGTTTCCCGCGTTTCTTTTATTCCACCCCACGCATTATGCTCAGTGCGATGCTGCGAAGGCCCCCGTGCCAAACCTGCCGCAGACTTCGTTGAGAAGATCAGTGCGGGCTAGTGAATTCGGGGCCTCGAGTGTCGACGGGCGCTACTTGAAAATCTCGATAATGAAATTCATCTAATCTTCTTTACTTTTTCTCTTCACTTGCGCAGTTGCACAAACAACAAACGCAAATGCTTGGGCATGTGTTGTACTGTACCGATCCTACCGGAGCGAAAAGGACACGTTCCACCCCCGGGGGGATCGAAAGAGGGTGCAATATTGTTATTTTCTTTCAGTTTTCGTGCGAGCCCTTCGCGTTGCACTTTTCGCAGTGATGTTCGCCTAATTCGATAATGAGAGTGATTAGATTATAATCCCGTTTGTTCGATGATTTGCGCGGAGATGAGCGGGCGTCGGTAGGGCGCCGTTATCATACTAGTGACTAACGGCCAACGGTATTAGTAAAGCTTTCGAATTTACAAAGATTACTTCGAGAAAAACATTTCTACGGACAAATTTATGTTTGAAACCATTTTCGTTACAATTGTTTGAGGCGATCACCAAACCGTCGGATCCATATTTTCACTCCCAATCGTCAGCGGGGGTTAATGGCCAAATTTTTACATTTTCTGGTGCTGGGGCCTGTAGTAGACCCCAGTTCAGTTTGATAATTCAGTTCAGTTTCAGTTCAGTGAAATAATTTCCGACACCTTCGTGCCAAGCGACCGGGAAACGCTAATGTCTGCGTTGCACATTGTCATATTGTCCCAGAAAAAGGGGACGAATGCTATCGCTGCACGGTTGGCGGGATGTGCAGTAATTGAATCAAAGTAAACATTCGTTTCTATTAGCGTCGTCGCCATGGCACCGAGAGGACTTTTTGCACGGTAATAAGTTGATAGTTTCAGGACTCGCAAGATGTCTCGGCTTCTTCGTAGGGCCGTCTTCTATGTTTTCCTAAATTGGTGAGGCGTTTCGTTTGGTGAAACGAATCGTAAATCATCGGAACAGAGGCCTCGTAGATGAAAGTCCATTTTTAATGCGTTTTATTAAATGCTCATTTATCTGTACGCGGCTGGAAAGGGGCCATAAAGCGAGGCTTTTAAGCGGTACACCTTCACTAAACGGCTCCATTCTCTTGGATGCGGCTGGGGCCCCGTTCAATAAATGTCTATCGCTCAATCAAAAAGGCATTCCGTTCGGGGCTCCCAATCACGTGTGGGCGTCGTCCTTCGTTTAGCGTTCGCCCCGGAGTGCCCTCGCGAGCTGCTCCACGGCAAACGGTCGAAGGTGCCGAAGGATAAAATTTACACCCAATCCGGTCCAGCGGTTCCGAGGTCCAACCGAGGGCGCTGAAATACGCTGACAACGTATACGGTTCTTCGTCTCCGGTTGATTGAATTAGGTTCCGGCCCCGGACAATCCGGTGGATCCCGATCCGTTCCCGGACCGTTCTAGCTGGCAGTAGGCACTAAACCGAGCCCCGGTCGATGTTTTAAATTTGATGATATGCAAGACTCGGCGGCTGGCTGACGTGATCTCATCTTTGCGGCACGGTTCAAACGCGCGCACGAGTGGGAGAGAGAGAGATCGGCCCATTAGATTGGTGGCATGGAGCGTCCTAGGACCGATTTGGCCGTTCTTCGGGTCGTACTGTGCTTCTATTGCGATTCCGCTCAGCGATGATTTTATGTCGATTTGTTGAAACACAGCCCTTCAAGGGTTGGCGTGCTTTTCTTGTCGGCGCCCAAAGGCATCGGCATCAGAAATCATTGATCGCCATTTTTGTTTTTCGGGATCGAGTCCCGCTGATGAGTGTCTTGACTTTGTATCGCCGTCCCTCGAACGTTCCATGCGTACTGTTGATTCGATCGATCGCGCATCGAGCATCAGGATCGGCTGATTGGTTTCGATTTAATTTCATTAGCTCTAATGCACCGCGCCCTGCTCGATGACCCGTGGGTATGGGTGAAGGCGGAAGAATTATGTAACAAAAAACATTACTCCATCGGCGTTCTGTTGGCTTTATGCGGGTGCAACTCAAGTCTCGCCTATTAGCGGCTTATCCTTCCATTTCTTTTTCCAACTCGCACTCATAGCGGGCCGGGCACGAAAATTGCCATCTTTTCATCCGCCCCCTGTGTTTGTTTGCCGTTGTTTGTGGATGTGCTCAGCCCAGGAACTCAAAAGGTAATTGTAGGTGCAGTCGTCGGTGCTTTTTTTGCTGCACGTTCGTCGACGCTACTCACAGCGAGGTCCTTGGGGAAGGTTTGTTTATCTTTTCGGCCAATTCCGTAGTCGGCGAAGGAGGCGGCCTCCACACCGGAGCGAAGAAAATGATAGCTTTGATGTTTGGTGCTTGCGGGGCATGGGAAATCGAACGTACTCGAGGCACTCTCGGCTCGGCCACAGGGAGAATGGAACGTCTTGACCCGACACGTTGATTGCCTAGAACGCATTGTCTACGGAGAAAAATCTTCCCGACCCAGCAACACGCCGCAGCAAAAGCTTTTAAGGTCCATTTTCAAAAATTAATACCAATTTTCAACTATTTATAGACGGTCCCTGCGTTTCTCGCCTGAACCGTGCGCCAGGAAGGAGAGTGGGCCAGAGACGTGAAGCATAAATCTGGCTACCAACGGGGCACATAGGAGGTCTCCTTTGATTCGATTCCGCGGCCGTTCGATTTGTTCGACATGCTCTGTATCGTATCGGGACCACATCTCCTTTCGTTGTGTTTTTTTCTGTTTTTGCTTCTCGCTTGATGCTCTTGTTCCTGACAATAAATTTCAAATGACGGTTGCGGTCTCGGCGGCGATGCCGGATGGAAAGCATGGTGCGCGCGGTTGACGGAATGATGTTGCGCATTTGCGGCTCAGTTTGTAATGCATGAAAAGGCAAATATGGAGAGCCGAAGCTTGTGTCCGGGCCGGAGGTTCAGAATGAAATGCAAAAAAGTGCCGGTGATGGGCGAGGCGATGGTGGAAAAAATGGTAGATTGCTAGACTGGTGGCGGGTGGCGGTCCCGGTGGTTGTCGGTGGCGGCGGGCACTTGAGGAGGATTCAAATAATATATAATTAAAACTAAAAGCATTCCTTCCACCATCACTCGGCCCATCACGCTGGGCCAGACGTCAGGGAGGTCAGTGCCGTACCGGGAAGGCGGCGATGGTGTTGTGGGGAGGTCATCTAGTTGTTAGCATCCATAATCCAGCAGGAAGCGGAATGTGTGTTTGTTGTTGGACGGTAACGACGGCTTGGATCGGATGACGAGTCCGTGGTGATTGTTTCGGCGATCCGATTTGCGATCCGCAACCGATTGGACAATGGGTTGTCTAAAATTCGATCCATTCAAGCGTTCGAGATTGTCATTTTATTGCACGTCGATGTAGTGCAAAGTGAAAACCCTTCCGGAGCACCATTTTTCTGTGGTAGTGTCCTGGCACAAGGTGACACAAGCGGACAGCCATTTATTTTAAAATATAAATTAGTCCCTCCTCGATACGATTCCATTCGAAACGGGTCAGCGACAGCGAAACAACAGCGTTTCGGTGCGAAGTGTCTAGTTTTAAGACATGCATCGAAATGTGCAGAATTAATTGAATAGATTGCATCCCAATGCGACGCTGACAATGAATGGAGGGCACGGAACAGCAACAAGGAATGAATTGAAACGTGCAGTTCTGAAATTCGCCCAACGTAACACAGTCCAGATGACTAGTGTGACTAGTTGATCCTTGAGATAATTATCACTTAGCTTCTGTCGAATGTTGTCTCATGGGTTCGTAAAACAGAGGAACGTTTCTCAATACGAGCGCGACAATGTCCCTCCTATTATAACAACACAACATATTTTCTGACGATAGCGAAAATGTGGAAAAATAGGAATCAAAAAAATAGGAATCAAACAGTCGTACGAACGGCTGCTAACGGCAATGAAATGAAAACGAAGTAGTATCTACTTTCGCGTGAGTCTTTTTCTCAGAAGTTGAGTGATGGGGATGCTCGCAACGATTCAAACTTCGTAACGCTGCCCCGTGGATTGTTATGTTAAATTAGCAACAACGAGTGATAACCACATACAGGATGAAACTATTACAGCACCCCCATTGCTGTAACCAGGCCATCGTATCCTGCGTCCACAAGGAAACCCAATATGGGAGACAAACACTGACGACGGTTTCGCTAGACATAACAAGGAAATGGATAGTTTCGAGTACGTTTCGCTCGTCCTGTGGTCGAACGTCTATTGGGTTTTCGGTTTCTGTGCCCGAAAATGTGCCACAGAACACCGCCTGCCGTTTCGAATCCCGAACCGCAGCCCGAAGATATCGAATGTCTCGACCCCTTTTTGGGCCCCGGCCATAAAGGGATGGAAACCGCGAATGATTTCGGAACCAATAGAAGACGGGCGCGCGCTGGTGACGGAAGTTTTTGTTTGTTTTGATATTTGCTAAAAATATCATATTTTCTCCCTTCCGTTGGCTAGTCCTGACGCTCTGCGGCTAGGCTAGGTCCAGGACGATACAGTGCGCCACACGAAAAATGGTACATCCGCGTGTCGTTGGGGACAGTATAGAATTTGTGGCCCGTGTTCCGGCGTTAAAACTGGTTTAATGTTCCTTGCCAGCTGCGAACATCTTGTTGAAGAACGCAGAACTTGATTTTGTTGTGGAAGTTTTACAGTTGCGGTTACAGTTTACTGTAGTGCACTGTAGACCTGAACGCGTCCAAGTGAGATCGAAAGCATCAAGACGCTCCCATCCGGGAACCATTTCCGTACATTTCCGTGCCTGTCGAATCGCCCGTCGTGGGTATGGTGAAGTGTTATTTTTCCATTCTGTAACCCCGGCCATATTGACATAGCGCGTTGTGCGTTTGACATTTTCCACGTGGACCGCAGAACGGAAAAGGGAACCATTTTCCACGCTCGCGGTGGTCCTCCGGTCGGAAATTTGATCCCGCGCGGAGTAAACTCCGATCGGATGGATTTCATGTGCCCGGTACGGAACTTTGTGTGCGTTTCGTCGTTTTGGTATACTTACACCAACACCCGAGCGTGGCAAGGGTGTGTAATAAGTCATGTTAATTAACGCTTTTATGTAAAACTGAGGGGCCCCGGCCTCGAAGATCAAGCTCCGAACGCCCCGGGAAGATCAAGGTTAAATTTACTTTCAACTGGCAATTTATTGCGTGCTTCGATTGTGCAGCGAAGCACAATGGCCGTGTGGTGCAATGCTTTGCTGAGCCGACAGCAAAAAAACACACAATGCTTTTTATGCTGCTCCCTGCGGCTCCGGCGACCCCCTCCCCGGGATGCCACGGATCAGAGAATAAACTTATCTTAGATGTGATTTACAATCGACTTAACTTCCGTTATTATCGCACTTCGCAATGAATGAACGGCACGGAACTAGGGCCGCTTTTTGTTCAAGTTTGCAACCTTTGGGTTCGTGGAGCCGGCTCAACAGTCAAGTGGGGGGAATGGTTTAAGCTCGCCATCTCCGCCTTCGGAAGTGTTTGATGACTTTATTTTTCGCAAGCTGTTGCGTGGCGCGCACACTATCGCCCGACATGATGGATACGGTGGCCGGCCCCAGATGAAGGTGAAGTGTGTGCACTATAAAGTGTGCATTGGTGCACTAAATGAAACGGGTTTTATTGTGTGCATTTTGCAGATAATAAATTAAGGACCCCGATAGCGATTAGCGGGGTCGGCTTTATGGGGCATCGATAAGGTTCGCTGGAACGTGCACGATCCCGGCACACATAGAAATCGTAACATGTGGGTTGTGAAGCTGGCCTCTTCAATGTTTGACTTTGGATAATTTATTACCCAAAGCCGATTCTTAGATAAGTGGTCATTGTTGATATTTTCTTTGAAATTTTATGTACACAAAACTTTTTTTTAATTTTTTGATTTGCTTACAACGTTAAATTGCTTTGAACGTTAGCTCTCTTTTATGTAATGATTATTTAAATTTTCGCCCAATTAAGCCTAATTTTGCCAAGAAAACAGTAACGTTTGTTTACCGACTATGGAAAGGACATTTGCGTTCGTGACAGCTGCTCTTGTTGCTCTAACGCGAATAAGAATAATTCAACAATTAAACGGACAGGAAGAACTTTTTGGAGATAAACCCGTAAATTGTTTGGAAGGTAATATAAAGACATAGCTTACAGTAACCGTTACTTAGAACTATACGTTTCCAAGACGATACTTTTATGTGTCCAAGTGTGTTCCATATCAGCATCTTCCGAAAACCATTTTCCACTGCCTTGTTGCACGTTGCACATTTTGAAAAGAAACATAATTTCCCTCAACCGGTGTTACTGCACCCCGATCGAAGTAAAACCATCGCCGAAATGGGTGCACCAACCAGATTGAAACCGACATCATGCATGCATCCTCGCACGCCACACGTCGAGATGCATTAGCGCCACCGTGCCACATTGTTATTCAAACCTTTCGACCCGGGCCCCGGCGTGGTGTTGAAAGACGCCGGTCCCAAATAAAAAAACAAGCCAAAGTAGCTGCATTCCGCCGCAA
The DNA here is from genome assembly GCF_943735745.2 of Anopheles bellator. Taxonomy (NCBI): domain Eukaryota; kingdom Metazoa; phylum Arthropoda; class Insecta; order Diptera; family Culicidae; genus Anopheles; species Anopheles bellator. The sequence goes on from NC_071286.1 coordinate 65,390,044, forward strand.
ACCGCAATATATTTAAACTCACTGCATAAATCAATACGCGCCGTCCCGGCCCCCGTTGCCACGTTTAAAATGGATGGCCCAGAACTCGGGAGGAGAGGAAGAAAAAACCGGGAAAAAGCTAAAGAAAATCAGAATGTTTGCTCCGTTTCGTTTTCTTCCACATTCTCGCGACGGCCCTTTTCTCCAACGGAACGGGCCACTTAGGCCCCGCTGTGAAACAATGGGGCCGGCCCGGTGGAAAACCGAACTGATTGGCTGGTGAATGTTTAACTACCGAAAAGTGAGTTTTCTCGGCGCTTCTGTTGCTGCGAGAGTTGAGGAACACTTTTCCCGTTGCCTTTCGCTCGATTTTCCACGACGTTTCTCTGAGGACCGATGCGTGGCACCGGGCGGAAGAATGCAAATGCGGGACGCATAAAAAACGCAACGCGCATCGGCTTGTTCGGTGTGTTGTGTCAGAGTGTAAACAGCCTGAGTATGAGTTGCGTCTCTTTAAAGTGTGCCGCTTGGTACATAAATAAAAAAAAAGGAGAGCCAAGAAAAATGCGCCTTCAGGAGCGCTCAGGAGGAATGCGTTAAATAGACTGCTCGCTGTCAGAATTCGAACAATTTGACAACAACTGCGTCGAACGGTGTTCGGCTTTTGGTGTATGAGATTCGGGGCGGTTGATTTGGTTTGCAAAGGCTCAATAAAATTCCGCCGAGTTTCGATTCAAAACCCGGAGCGTCCTGTAAAGCCATACAATTTGAATACACTTTTTTATGGCCGTTCCTTAAAAGCAGCTGCTCTGTTTCATTTTTTTTTTTCGGTTGTGCTTGTTCTCACACTTATGAAATGCTTTTATGATTTTGGAGCATTTCACCAAATCTCAAGATTTGTTTTCGATATCGTTAGCTCTGCGCCTGGGGCGAACGGATTCTTCGCCCGCCACCACTAATCCATCTAATGCGTCAACAAGTCGACTCTTGATGACGATGATGGCGACGTCGCTGGTGCTGCTGCTGCTGCTGTGGAGTCACTTCGGCCGACGGCCGATGATGGGGGTTTGATTTACGGCCTTCATAAACGCCATTTTCTGCCTGCACGTAGCTCCGGCCGCGCTGCGTCTAATGCATTTTGTGACACTTACAGGGGGCAGACCTCGTTCTGCTCGTGGCTGTTGCCGTTTCCTAGCCGCGCCTGTCGTTAACAGCTTCTGCGTCAATCGAGCGACCCCTTCGAGAGGTCGTCGTCGTCAGTGAAGTGACGCTACATTTGTACGACGTTGGCTTAAAAAAGTGCCATGTTAAGCTCGCTTACTAAACGCAGATATCAATGGGTGCTTGAGTTAGAACGCGCTAGAAGCGACTAAGTGAGTGCGCCAAGAAGTGCTCGGCTAATAAACGCCGCCAGACGGTAGTTGCTCGAAGGAAAACTGCAGTCTTAAGCTAACCACCTCATATTTTTTCCAATTTCAGTGATTCGCGTGAAATATTGTGAAATTGAAGCTGTGGAAAGGTTATTCAAAAATAGTTACAAACAGACATCGATCAGACAGAGCTATGATAAGTCAAATACCGATTCCTCTCAATCTGCTTGCTTTGTACGTAAACCGTAAAATTAACTCAGAGTAAATCAACGTGAGGATTGTAACCATTTGAGGGCTTAAATCATAGCTCATTTTTAAAGGCTCGTTCTGGGTCCATTTCTCATTTGACGGTCCGATCCGAGCCAACATTCAAATAGTGACATCTCTGTAACCGCAACTCGCTGCCCCGCGCGGGAACGGCTCTCAAGCGATCCGGGAACTGCACCGGGACCGGAATTGCGCTGAATGTGCTATAAAATAGAGTGCTTTCATGGGTATGATTTGGAGATGGATTTTTCCCACCTCGCGCTGGCTCTATGATGCCACTGAAGACGTCCTGACCAGCCGTCCATTTTCCGACCGTTTGTGGCTCCCGAATTGCACGTCAACGCCTGCCCGCCACCGCGATCCATTAGAGGCGCGCCGCGTTTGTATATTTATTTGCTTTATTTTCGGCCCTTTTTTCCGTCTTCCTGTTCCCGACCACGCTCGTCCCGGCATTGTTTCGTCCCGTCCGGTCCCGGTTTTGTTTTCTTCCTTCACTCACGTCCTCCGTGCGTGAGTTTTTTTCACCGGGGTGATAATTTTTCTACCGTTCTGCTCCCGGTCGGTGGCGCGTTGGCGTGGAAACGAAAATGGTGGCACCCGGTTTTCGGAACCGCCTCTCCACTTGGTCCCCGCGGCAAGGCGAAAATGGGCAATTTTCGGGTGCGTGAGATAGTTTGATGTCACATTAGCCTGCAAAGTGTGCACTCACACGAAAAGGTAGCGCATTAACACACTGCCCGGTGTAAGTGGTGCCGGCGTGTGCAATGATCAAATAAACGGCTCCAAATGGCTTTTGAAGTCCGAGCTTCAGCAGATTCGGTGGGATTTTGCTTTTGCGTGTGCTTCCTGATTTTTTTTTGTTCCGAAGAGTACTGATAAACTGGGTTTGTTGACGGACGGCCGATGTGCTTTTATACGCTGCAATTTATTGCAGTAAAGTTGCCTTTTTTTAATGAATCGTAAATCATGCAAGAAAAACCCGATACTTTACGTACTCTTTGAATATTTTAAATGTGGGTTAATTACTTTGCTTCAGTTGTTTACTTTGAATCGGAGATCGTGGATGGGTTTTTACAGTTCATTGGTATTTTAAGTGTATTTGTTAAGTTCATTTTTAAACTATGGCCAGTTTTTTCAACTTTTTTTCTTGTTCTATCATTCATCCGCATAGGTTGTGTCTATTAATCATACAATCAAAAGCCTGCTAATTAAGAATTTGATACTATTTTCCCATACACTCCCACATGCGAAAGAAGTATCACATGAAAGTCACAACAAACCATATTGTTTAGTTGGCTTCATTAATTTTCCGCCATTTCTGAGCCACATCATCACTACGCAGCGCCTCCCGCTAACGCACCCGCCCCGTGCGCTGTCTTCGGGCCATCTTTGGTGCGTTCTTATCCTGTAATAAATTAACAAAATCCGAAAGCGAAGACACACAGACTCCGCGGGCGGTCCCATCCGTAGCAAGAATAATGTCCCAGCGGGCAGTCAAAAAATCATTAGTCACTTACGCATCCGGAGACCACTTCCTTCAGACGACCGGGTCGCCCGGGCACAATAGAAGCAGCAGCTCATTTTGCGAGCTGGGCACGTGGAGGTGGTGCTCCCGCGCTATTGCGCAACAATTAGCCATGACCATGATATCTGCATACGTCGACAGCCGACTCCTTGCTCGCATCCTGCGTCGCATCCACTTTCTCCGGAACGCCTCCGGCAGCCACCGCGTTTTATGGGCTCTTCGGTCGGAAAGCGGTTTCGGGCCGGGTGGGGATGATGATGGTTCCGCTCATCGCTGCCTCCGCCTGCATACGTAATTTGTTTTGATATTAATTTAACCGAATTCGGCCACGTGGCCACCTCTGCGTGTGTGGAGGGCAAGTACACGAGGTGCGGCAACAACCACTGCGGCGGCGATGACTTTACGAAATAGAGCAATCATTTGATAGCTTCCTTTTCGACGCGCGTCCTTCCTAGCTTGGAGTCCTGTTTCGCGAGACGTGCCTGGGAGGGTGGCCCCGTGCGCGGAAGTGGTGTCCGCCCCCGGTCACGTGGCGGGCCTTTTTTCCCCGGGTTCGGCACAACAGTCGGCCGCTCTCGTTGTTATGATTGTGTTTTCTGTTACTTTCGGAGGTTGGCACACTCCGTTGGAGAAACATTTGCCCAATCCGTCGCCAATCCACGTGTGCGCGTGAGCGAGAGGGAGAGAGAGAGACAGTGAGGGGTGTTCACAGAATAATAACAATATTGATACACTTTCATTTTTCACCTCCGTGTCACGCCGGCATTTTCCGTGCGCGTACCGTATCGATCCACGTGCCGGTGACGCCTCGATGTGCGGCCCGCGGGAACTGCTCGAATGACTTTACAATGAACGAAGCGTGTCGCGGCGCGCGCAGGAGACTCTCCGAACTCGATGGCCGCCTGGCAGACGTCTGGCGGAGCTGAAGTTCATTAGACCGAGCCGGACCGGGCGGGAGGGTTTGGCCCTTGGGTGGGAATCATCGATGAAAAGTGTAACGTCAACCCTGAAGCCGGAGATCCGGTGCCCGCGCGGACAGGAGCAAAATGGAAGCCTTCCAACACTTGTTCGGAGTTAATTTTAAACGGCCAGGCGACGGTTTAAGTGGCAAGCCCACCGCTGGAGGGCAATTTTTCACGGCCTTTCCACATCGCGTTCCAAGGGCTGTGGTTGCCGTTTTCAGCGGAATTAGGGAAGCGACACCTACTCACTTGTTTGATGGCGCACAGGTGGCGCACCAGAGCCGCAGATTGGAGTAGCGGACCAAGGAGATAACAGAGTGTACTTTACGGAGAAGATCAACACTTCTTTAGCGTCAAAAGTGCAATCGACATTTTTTTACCAAACGATGACGGTTGAAATGATTTTAATACTAACAAATGAAGTATCAAGATCAAAACCTGTTACTTGGAAATTAAAATCGGAACTCCTCAAAATCAAAATTTAGTGCTTGATTGCTGGCTTCGCTCCGAATCTAGAACCACTTCATACGCCAACTTTAAACTTTCTCAGGTTTGACCACAACATTTTCATGCCCTGGGAGAATGAAGTGAAGCCTGACGGAATGACAATGTTTTCCTGGGCAGTCCCGCATGCCCGCGTCATAGGGGTGATTTAATGCCAGTACTGACCGTCGGTTCACACCTGCCAGCAGGTGTGGTAGGTTGAAGTTCACACGGATGCGCCTGGCTGGAGTGCATAGAGACGGGCCAGCAGAGTCAGTCAGTGAAACAAAAGCAACTTTCATCGCGCGCGCAATTGAATTCCCACAGCCACCATAACCAACTAGGTCGGAAGAATCGGAGCGTCGATGGGTGAATCGGTTCACTCCAATGTTGGCTTCTTCCGCAGTTTGGTTGTTGTCCGCGCCACGGTTCACCTATCTCACGCTAGTTTGAATGTTGCCATCAGACTGTAGTTCGGACGGACTTTCTCCAATTAATTTTTGGCAGGAACAGTTGCCAATAAAGTGAAGAATGCCAGCATGTTTTGTTGCCCTAATTGCAACTAAATGCCTCCCAGAGGACCGATCCGCCTTAACAAGGAGGCTTTACTTGATACTCTTGCAAATCCTTGAAAAAAGATAACACCGGAGTGCAGTGAACGCAATAGTGAAAATGATTGCAGCGAAACCGAAAATCGATTACATCTTCATTTTCTGCCCTAGATCGGCGTTTTTATGCTTCGCAAATGCCACCCCGGCCACTGCAGAACTGTCACCGTAGAATCCTTAGGGGTTCGTAGCTGACGTGTGCCGCCGGAAAGAAGTCAACTCATTTCAATTGACTCTCGTCCGCTCGACTGTGGACTCTCCTCTCGCGGGGTCCCGGCCCGTTCCGTCCCGGTGTTTCGCAACATTCCAACCGAAACGTCACGCGAATCGTCAGCGGACCGGGGCCGAAATTAAAATTGTCATCCCGCGTGGCCCATTGTGTGCCACGGCCCCGTGTGTAGAGCCGACGCACAATAGAGACACCGGCACAATTCGAGCGTACTGGCACAATGAGCCGCACAGCACCATCGGGGGATAAATAATGCCAACAATCAGCGTGTGATTGCGATGGATTGGAAGCGTAAGCTACCGTTAAGGTGGTTCCTGTGCGCCGTGATTCCCGTGATTAAGGGGCACAGTGATGAGACTGATTGTACCACAGACGTGAAATAATAAGCAGAAAATTGTCACCGTAAATTGGAGGACCGAAAACATTGCCCACCACTGTAGGACCGTGAGCGACCCTCGGCGGTGTTTTACAACATTGATTTGCAGTATTTTGGTGTGTCATTCTTCGAGGGATTCGTTTTTTTATTCTTCTTCTACGTAGTGCTTTTCGCGTATTTATTTTTACCAGATACGCTAGATCAGGTTCTGTTTACTTTTAATTAGAAATACATCCCTGGTCCCTTGTCCCATTTTTCTTGACATCGGTCTGGCACCGTCGTCGTTGTCGCCTCTGCTGACGCTCTGGTTGCAGCATTGTTGCAGTTGCTGCTGTTGATTATGATGATGACGATGAGATGTGCGACGGCAAAACGGTGACGTCGACAGAGCGACAATAACGCCTTTGTGCATTGTTGTTGGGTGCGCCCTCAATGTGGGCCACCAAATCTCGGGGGCCGAACCTGACGACGGACCCTACTGTTACCGGGCTGGCCGAAGACAGATGCAAAAGATGTCCTTTAATTGAAAACCCGGTTCGTAGCGCGTCCGTAGCCCGTAGTGTCCTTGTGTCCGTTGGGGGCGCCCCTACGCGTACCTGTGACGACCGCGGATAGGAGCCGCGCTATGGAGTGGAAAATGAAAAACGCTTTCCCAAATGCTTTGCCACGCTTTTCTTAATCATTTCCCTGCAGCGCCATCGGACATTGTTCGGGCGACTTTGAAGTCATGCGTAAAATGTTTTCCTGTAATACTATTCAAACAATGCGACGGAAGTAACCCATCCGTCGCGTCGGTGAACGTGCTGTTGTGGCCAAACATTGGCCAATCCTCACTCCGTTGTTTCCCGTACGCATGTCAATAGAGCTATGCTATGATCGGAGCTGACAGCGATTATAGGCGCGTTATGCTCGTCATACAAACGTTAGAAAAGCGAACGTTTCGGAGTGTACCTATTTTAATAAGATTTTCATTTTAATAAGTTAGTCCATGTTGGAGCGACCGTTAGCGTCCTAATTACCTTGGTTTATAGCACATCTATAAATGACATTTGTCAAACTAAGCAACCTATGTGGTGTACAATATACATTGTGACAATAAAGTATCCGGAAATTTGTGATCTTATAGAAAATGCTTTATTCGATTTTCGATTATTTTATGGCGTTAGATTGCTACACATGTCAGTTACTTATGGTGAAAAGTTCGGCCATTTTGAATAATCGGTCAATTTTTTACAGCTGTTTTATTGTGCGCGTGTCTTGGTCCATCGGCGATTTTTTGCTCTTCAAAAAAATGGATGGCAAGGAATCTTTATCAAATTTTGTGTAGAAAACGAAAACAAAAGCAGCCCTTATTGTTGGTTCAAAAATTTTTCAGATGACCAAGAAGATGTGAACATCAAAAAGTCAAGTTTGGTCTATTGGGAACAGTTTTGCTTAAAGTTTTTTTTTAATTGCAGGGTCGTGGTGCATCATGAGTTATTGCCAAAGGATAGAACGGTTAAGAAAGAATATTTCCTGCAAGTAATGCGCTATTTGCGCGAAGCAATCCGCCACAAACGCGAAAGCAAAAAACAAAACCCAAAAGTCGTGAAATTTTTTTCACAGACCACGTGCATACGAAGTTTAAGATCGTTGCTTGTGTGCGAAATTTCTGACCAAAAACTAAAAAATAATGATGCCAAAGCCACCGTATTGACCAAATCTGGCTGTGGCTTTTTCTTGTTTCCAAAACTCAAATTACCGCTTTGTGGTCATTTAATTTAGGAGAAGACAGAAATCGCCGATAAGACAAAACACGTTCAAGCAAATCAGCTGTAAAAAATTAACTGAGCGTAGAAAAAGGCACAATTTTCAACATTAGTGAGTGACATGAGTGGCAACATTACGCCACAAAAAAATCGAAAAACGAATAAAGCATTTTCTTTCAAATCACAAATTCCCGGTACTTATTTGACAGAATGTATCATTCTTCTGTCACCCTCAAACGAGTGTGGATGTGTCTGCTTAGTCTACATCAGTCCATACACCATAGCGTAAGTACACCAACAAGGAGTTAGTTTAGTTAGTTTTACGTAACACAACAACAGTCTCTTGAATAAGACATTCAATAGTTTCCTGAATAATTTTTGCTGTTTAAGTTTAAGCAAATTACTGTTTACCTTAATTTCTAACGATGATGAATTACTGCCACGTTTTCTATTCACTCAAACATATTTGTGGTCTCAGATTTTCTTGACCGATTAAACATCGATTAATAATACCCAACGCACGATTGGAACATTTCGAATGTCTACGTAGTAGTGTGGTAAAGTTCCCCAAAAAACCGCCAAACAATCAGTGCACGGTACAATAATTACACATCCATTGTGGTCGAGTTTGCTCCCAGTCCTGTGTCATCCCGACCGCGGGAGTGACACCTTTTACGTCAACACACGAAATGCCGCTACACTTTGCCATCGCGATGGCAGCTGGCGGCTAAGCAACGGCTCTACAAAGGGCACCAAAGGCATCCTTCGGATGCGCGGTATCGCCGCAAGGATCTTCTTACGTGTAGCGCGGGTCGGCCGGATGACAATGGTGGCCGCACCATTGGTGGTTCCAGATCGAAGCTACCCGATATGTCAATATCACTGACATAATGTGTCTTAATTTCTCCACACCCTGCCGGCCGGCGGGCTTTGAGGAATGTGCACTGGGAGCTCGGGCACGGGCACAAATTATTCAATAGAGACACCATCAGGCGCACATATCGCGGGCGAAGATCTCCGACAGTCCGAAGAAGCTCGCCACTTGGGACTCCCCGAAGCAGCAACGTTGCTGGTGTGTTGTGGCATTTTACGATAGCTCAAAAGGCAGAAGAGAAGGGAGAGAGAGAGGCGTGAGTGAAGCTTATAAGCCCGTGAAACCCAAACCTGCGATGTTTTTTTGGGTTGCAAACCCCGGCCACGGCGGGGCGCTTATCTTGCGTCTTCGATCGTACATCATCCGATCCGATCGTACGGTTTTGTCAACGGTGTCTTCGATTTTGCTTTCATCTCCCATACCGTTGAAGGAGTGCCGTTTCGTTGCTTCGCTGGCCGCGGAAGACGTTCAAACTAAGTTCGGTGTCTTTTCGGGCGTCCAGACGTCGTCGTGCGCTTATCGGCGAGCCTCGATCATTGCCACTCATTTACTGCGGATGGATGTGGATGGATCGATGGATCGTCTCCGAGAGTGTCAGATCCTTGACGGGCCGGTAACAGGAACACGCACAGCAATCGGAATGTCGGTTGCGGTTGCCGCCTTTCGAATGCGCATTTTTCTCCACGCCACGCCGGACGGATAGAGACGTATAGCCTGCGGCTCGGTACGACTTCAGGTGCACAATGTCCGCGGACTGTGGCACCCTCTCCGGTCTCCGAGCCAGTCTCTTCTTGGGGTGCACGGGGCCAGGGTGTATAAAGCGGATCACGCGTAATCTGATGTGGCTTTGTATCGGATCTTATGCTGCAGTTTCGATTTTTTTCTTCAGTCTATCCCAATTCCCAACGGCAACATCTTCCTTATCGGATTATTCTAGGGCTCTTACGCCGTTTGGACACCGCACCGGCAAAGTCGGTTCGATCCTGGCCAATCGTTCGCAGTGAGAAAGCTCATCTGGATCTTGCGTTGGCCGTGGATCATGTTACGCGATTGTTACGTGGAACACCCGGTGATATCCTTTAAAGAATTCGATGAAACTTAATGACATAATTAAATTAAAAATTAAAGGGCTTAACTTAACGGTTCTACATAATAAGTAAGTTTGGCTAATTATTAAAATTAATTTGTAACGATTTTATCAACATTAGGACACTAATCAGAAAGTGTGCCTATTTGCTGCCAGACGGCACTGCGCACTGATGCTACTTTGGGATGCTCTTAGAATTTATTCATCTCCTCGACTCGACTGCTTTCGACTTCGCAATTGACTTCCCGTCTCATGTCAATTATGCAAATAATTGACGGTAAACAGTGTGCCCTGAAAGACCAGACAGTAATGTTGGCTTGCAATTGGTGCCCGCATGTTCGCCCGCCCGCGTGAGTCACTGGCCGGCACTGGCGTGGCTTTCCGCGCGAAGGACGATCCAATCACGATCCCGCCGAACCGTGTATGCAAACTGCTGCGTACCCGCCCGCCCTTTGCACCGTTGTTTGACGTTCTCAGCCCTCAAGAGCCAACGCCGCCAGCCGTGGACCCGGATCGAGCGGATCGATCATCGGCGGGCCGAAAAACGCATTATAAGCGCGACGGCGGCTGCGTCTGTTTGTTTGTTTGTTTGCACGTTCGATTGTTTGACTGTTTGGCTATGTGTTTTACCGTTAACATCGGGACCCGATCCGCCTGCCGCCGTCTGATATATTGGCTGTGATCCCTCGTCGAACTGGATCTTTGGGAGCTCGCTGGGTGCGTTGATTGTTTCTGGAGCGTTGTGCACACAGTTTCTCGGGCGCGCATCTAAAAGCATAACGTTGTTTCGGACTTTTCAAGAGCACAAGATCGTCACACTGTCTGCCGGTGCCGATGCGGGGTTCCGTGGGGAAATATTTGTTTTGAATAGAGAATAAAAAAAGTTTCGATATCCAATTACAACGGTGCGTGTGGAATTGTTCCCCGACTGGTTCCCGTTTCGTCAACGGACTTTGGAACATTCGAAACGAACTTTCGGTCAGCAGTGTTCGCTGTAGAGACGCAACTGAATCAAATTACTTTGCGAAATTATTTCGGGTTAAAGGTGTAACATTTGAGACACTGTCAACGCTCATAAAATCTTTGCACCATTTTGGGAAACATGATTCGAACAGCTTCTTAGTCAGCGTTGCTAACACTGCGTATCCTTCTTTGTATGTATCCTTCTTTCATGTCTTCAGCACTTTGATGGGCATTTTATTACATGTTAATATTAAGTGAAAAATAATACCTCACGGACCACGTGCTCTTTGTTTTCCTTGGTAAAAAGCAAAACCCCGTGTGGGGTGGACCCTCAACAAACTCGGCGGGGCGTGCGGCGTATCAGCCCGAGAACATGTGTACATGTGGGATGTTCGCTTTGTTCCGCAACCGGGACCTATCATTATCAATCAGATTTCCGGACTGATCCGATGCTTATCGATGTTCCTGCGATCTGTGATGGACTCGATGCGCGCACCACAACACAACCCACGGCAGGGCGCAGATAGACACTTGAACACGGCAGAAGTGAACAGATTGTGCTCTCTAGATCCTGAGCCACGATACGGAGCCGGAACCAAACGCCCGGGCCGGGAGCGTGCAATCTGTTAACTTTCCACCCTCCCATTCGGGGTGGGAGGCTTAGCACCACCGGATGGCATTATCAGACGTCGGCGACAGGAAGCGACACCACCCTCCGCGGGCGGGCCAAGTGATGACACTTTCAATTACGGGTCCAGATTATTAATATAAAAAGCAAGTGTCGAAGCAATTTAGATAACAAAGACCTGATAGACCAGCAGGAGCCGTGGTTTAATTGACAAATAATACACAATACGGGCCGAAACGACAAAGGTGGAACTTCTAAGGCACTACATATTAAGCCTTAAGAGCAGTTTTCGCTAAGCAAGATACTTCTAGTGCTTGACGGTGAAGGACATTCAACAGCCCAATTTTCACATTCAGTGAGTGAAAAACCGTCACCATTTTAGTGGATCGTCAGGTGTCGGAACAATTGGCCCCAAAAGAATTTACGATCAGCTCCGGCCAATGAATCATCCCAGCATCTTGACGTCGGTCCGCGGCCGACATTCCTTTAATGCAGTCTACCAATGGTGTTACGCGGTCAGTTCTTTGTGTCATATTTTCTTTTTGTTTTTTGTATGTTTGTTCCCTCTACTGGAGTGTTTTGTCTGCCATATCTTTGCTGCCTGCCGTTTTTGCTCGTGTTTTTATCCATTTTATACCCCGCCATTAGCATGTCTACTTTGCCGGCCGTCGTCGCCGGTTTTTGCATACTGCCGGCTCTCGAACTCATTTGTTTCGGGGCCGGCTACATTTCGGTCGCAATGCTGGGTCTAGACGGTGCCTGCACCGAGCCCGCGTTATCTAACGGCCAAGTCCGGGCGGCGCACCTAGGGCTGGTACCTTTCCGCGCTTGGCGCTAAACATTAAACCGATAATTTATTTCACGGCCACACTCATCTTAATCCGCCATCGGGTTTCGCTCCGCACGGGACACGCTGCGCTCCGACCGCAAAGAAGCGTCCTGTTCCTGTTCTCGGTCCGGCGCAAAGTGCTCTGCATCCCGCCGTCTGCATCGGGATTAGCAGGAGCCGGGCGGCGTAGAGTTCGTGACAATAAAATGTCATCTATCATAATGATAAACAAGAATTTATTATTTTATGCACAGCCACCATTTCTGCCGCACAGCATTCGGCTCCGCATTCGGCTGGGCCCGGTGTGACCGGTGGATGACAGCCGCCGAACGGACATTCAGCCGAACAAAACAAACATTTAAACCTTTCAACACATAATTTAGGAAACAGTATTTTGTGCCGAAAAACCGGTCAACCGGTGCCGGCTCCGATCATTTGTCCGGTTCGGGGCGTACGATGCCACCAAAAAAAAAAAAAACAAGGGGAAAAGAAACACCGCGCGCGGCCCGCAGGTTTCGGAGACCCAATAAAACCGGAGAACCGGGAGAATCACTCATTTGTAGCTCGTGGCAAAGGATAGTGGCCCTGTGTGTCGGCATGCGTTGGCCAAAATTACTTTCGTTGGTTGCTTATGCTAATGTTTGAAGATTGGACACTCACTACATGGTTCAATAAGAAGTGTTATTTCTTGAAAATAAAGGCTCAATATATCTGACCGGCCTAATTAAATTTCATTTGCGGTGCAGGTTCTAAACCTTAAAAACATTTTGGACTACGGTTCCTGGACACCGGTCCAGCGTGCGTCACCTAAAAGCCCCTGAGCCAGTCGTTGATCATTGGGGAATCGTGCGCGACTGGCAGATTACCGCGAGTCACACTTGCGATCCACCGAAAACTGGTCGGTCCGACGGTTCCGCCGTATTACTGCCGGTTGGAGGGACGTTCTCCTTACCGCCCCGCTAACCGTGTATCTCGCTTCCTCGCTTCGCCCGGAATGCCCGGTCATTTAGCCGCCGTCGTTAGCTGCACACTATCTTCATCTTCAGCCGTATGCCGACGATGGCGACGGCGCATGCCGATCGCGAAAGAGCACCGCGCGGCGAGACACCTGCCCGGGTTGGTGTCACTGTGCGATCGCTTCGGGCGCTGTTTAGGGGCGAATTTATTGAATTTAAATTTGCCTAATTTGAATCAATAATCGCACACTCTTTTTTTCCTGTGTGTCCTGGCGTGGTGTTCCCGCTGCTGACCCCGCTTTCCGTTTTCTTCCCAAAGCCATACCATGTGGCGCAATAGACGGGCACGGGCACGAATGGTAAAAAAGGAGCACGGAACAAGCACGGCATTTGATGTTTGGAGGTGGTCCTTTTTTTCCAGCCTCACTTCGCTCGTCCCGGCTCGATCGCGGTTGAATTTTTCATTTACGACGCGATCCGATCGAACCCGTGGCCGGGAATTATATGGCGGGCAAATACCAAATGCCCACGCATATAAAGGCATAAAACATTCGCCAACTTCGAAAAGGCGAGGCAGCGGATCGCGAATGACTCGTGCGTCGCGTTCGATCCGCGGTGATGGATGGTCCGTGGTGAGACATAAAATTCGCCCGAAATGTGGTAGCCTTTACGGATATGACCTCCAATAAAATGTCACCAACAGCGGTCCGGTCCGGTGTTGCTGCTGAATCAATCATCAAATCATCACCGCTGTTGTGCCACCACCGAATGAATGAGGCTCGGGAATGACGCGCAGGGCATAAAACTATTCAAGCCACATTTGAATAAAACAAATTATGGCCCACCACGAATGCGTCGCGGCCCCGGTGTGAGCCTGCCAGCCTGTTTTGCCAATGTTTTCGCTTCGGAGTGTGTTGCTGGACGTGTGCAATTGTTTGTTTATGATAAGCCAAACGTTCGCCCGCGGGTTTACGACAAGCTGCGCCACGAACGCTGGCTGGCTCCACTTTCGCAGCGTGTTAATCAACAGAGTCCTGGTGCTTGTTGGTTTTGCTGTGTCACGAATCTACTTGTACATTTTTTTTAAACGATGACCTAATTCAGGACACTGACGTGTATCCGAACCCGTGGCGTTAACCGTTGCCAGTGAGACATAATAAAATGAACACTCAAAAAACGAAAGCTTTTGGCAAATTGTGTAAAATATTTGAATGTCTCAAACTGCGTTTTGTAATCTTCATGGCAAAAGTGAGGTGGAACGTGAATTAATTTTTAACGTCGACTGTTGAACCTCTGTTTGTGATGCTGAGAGTGGTGAGATTTATTACAGGACAGGCCAAAGATTTCAACCATTTTCCTTGAAGTAATTAAACTGGGATTAATCAGGGTTCAACTTGCGTTAGGATCCACTTCACTCTACGGCAGATCAGACATCGTAGAATCTGATGGGGCTTTCTGATGTCGCCGAAAGCATACATCAATGTGCTCGTCGTCATTCGTCCTGCGAACGATTTCCACTTCCCACAGAAAGCAGAAAGGAACCGCCAATCGGCAACCGGTAAATCATTCGCCACCGCACGCATTGTGCCCGGTGTCACTCGGTTCGTTTGGGAACCGTTTCCCGTCCGGATGCGCTGCGGCAGCGGCGACTTCCAATTCCGGCGGTCTTTCCGCTGGAATTGCAGCGACCCATTTCCCGCGTCACGTGTGCGGTCGCCACGAGTTGGCCGTGTCGCGCACGTGGCCCGAACAATTGCGTCCAATTTTCGGTACTTCCGTTCCTCTCGACTCGGCTCGGTTCGCTCCGTTCGGGACAACCCCTTCCTTCCTTTGCGACGATGAGCGATCCGCCGTCGGGCAGGCTCGTGTGTTTCTGTATGTGGACAAAATTAATGCGATTAGAGCGTGTTATCATACGCCACAGATAATTGTCAGAATATGGTCCGCAAGGTTTGGTCGCAGGCGTCGCTTTTGAAGTGTAATGACGCGCGAAGCCCGGCCGGGAGCAACCGTTCCCGAAGCCGGATCCGGCGGTCGAAGAAGTCCCCGGTTGCGAATGGTGACGAGTCGCTGAGCGGAAGGCAAACAATGATAATTTATCAACCTCCACCCGACCGAAAAGCCACAAAAACGTGCGGCGCCCACCGGTGCATATCGGGGCTGCTCGTTCGGTGTTTTTCTTTTTCGGGTGGAAATCCGTGAGAGAATCACTATCGATCGCTCACTCCCAAGGTCCCGCGGTCGGTTGCGGGTGGCGGGAAAACCGGGCACGGTCCCAAAATATTTGCCGATAATCTACCGACGACACCTATTGTTTGCTCGGCCGAACGGCGGGCGTCCAGAGGCTCTACACACGCCCGGGGAGTTGCGAGTCGATAAACGGTGACAACAGACAAACATACGTAGTTATAAATCAATGGTCTCCAGAGAACCCATAAAGTCTGTAAAAGTTCCTGAAAAGGCCTCGTGGAAAGTGGACACAAGTATCCATTGGTGGGTTTGAGTTAGTTGCTGGTGAAAACGGGTGTCGATAATGAAAATTAAAATTTAATCCTTGAGTGTTAAATAAGAGAAAAGGTATTTTGTGTTGTCAAGCAAGAGACGAGTTAGATTTTCGCCAACTACAGATTCTTAATCCTATGTTCCAGAGATGGCTTCAGTGTTATTTGACAGCCAACCCGATGCCTAAAGCTCACAAAAGTGAACCTGTTTGATGTGGGACAGCTTAAAATGGAACGGAACGGAAATAATAAAATGCCGTCAAAACGTTCCTTGTAAAATTAATCCTTCCAAAAGATCCTTAGGGCGTTTAAAATCTATTTATAATCGCTGAAAGGTCAATTGATCAGTCATATTTTATTTGGAACAGGAGAAGGTTCTTCAACGTTCTTTGAAAATTTATGTGTAAGCTTCTATAATATAACATTATACATTTTGGTAAATAATTGTGAAATGTGTGCTCATAAAAATAGCACAACAGAACGGCAGGTGACCCAAGAACGGTAGAAAACCAATCGAATTACCGATTCATACATTTAATGGCTTGTTCCATTCAGTCTTGTCTTGCGCTCAAATATGACGATCGGTTGCTACCTGTGCCAACGGAGGTACTTCTCCGTGACTCAGTTAAGCCATCCAGCACAGCGGTCCTTCAGCTTCGTATCTTATCATATCTGCTCCGGCACAAAAAAAAGGATCCTCAAAGAGTTTTGAACCCTAACCGTCAAGAGATTGATGAGCGTGCAGCGCGGTGTGGCTAAGCATTCGATCCTGACAGTCAGGTGCAGCCAAGCGTTAGACGATGCTAGCCCGAGAGCCGGTCGGCCTGAACGGCCACCGTTCAAGGGTTTATTCCGGTTGATTCATAAGAATGACACAAACGGATCATTCGATGTTGTTTCCTCGCTTCCTGTGGCTCCGGGGTTCCCGAGGGTTCGACTCGCGCTATCAGCGACAGGGCCACCGTAACCGCTCTATCTGGCGAGTGCAAGGGTCGTTCCGAGGGGAAGTGTTCGTTTTCCTTTTTCTTCCTCCGGAATGCATCGCTCAAAACCGGTTGACTGGTAACGAGAGAAGCTACCGGAATATTGTCCCAGCTAGAATCGGTAGTGCCGTAACAAGGATGTCTAGCGGATCGAGAAACGCTAGACGATAACGGAGGCATGTTGTGTACCTGGAGCGTGCCCAGCCACTAATCAAACACGGGCTTGCAGTCCTTTTTTATGTCTCTATCTGGCGTCTTCGGTGTCCGTTTCCGGTGTTTAGCGGAAAATTTGTGTTGTGCACTCAACGGGACTCATGTGTGACGAGATATTTTGGAAGCCCGATATTTTTTTATGCTCAGCATTAGACAAAATAAGAAGAAAACAGCAGTCGGAAGGAATTGGAATGCAGTTTTGTTGTGGAGTGGAATGTTTTGACAATTTTTTCACATTTTTCAATGGCCAATTAATATTTTGCTATTAGGTTCATCTACTATTTTCAGCACTCTTGTAGTTTATAGCAATATAAAAAAAAGTAATACGTATAGAAATACGGTTGTGGCTTCCAAGGAAGTCTGATCATCACACCTGACTTTGGTGGGAGATACTCCTTGAAAACTCAGCATTGTTATGGTTTTAAGGCTCTCCTTTGTACCTTACATAAAGCTTTCGTTTTTACGGTATCATTCCAACAAACAGTGGGTCAGTGGGGAATTCTTGCGGACAGGTTTATCCATTTTCTCTCTGCATACTCACGAGCGTTTACCGCTTATTAATACGGCTATGAAAATTATCACGACCATGTTTAATTCATGGGTCCGATTGGATAAAGGTGTATCTTTCTCCTGTAGCAAATAGATTTAGATTCCCACGCCAATTTGCCACCCATTTCGCTGGGAGTATCTTCACTATCACTTAACACTGTAGCGCAACTTCTCGAGGGCGACCTAGAGGGCTTGTTTTCGGTAATGGTAAACAAATTTTCGGCACAAAGAATTAATCAAAGAAATTCCAAAAGTACCATTAAATTTCCCACCCATGGGCGTCGCATGTCACGAGAAGTTTCACTTACTCAAAGCACATCTCTGTCGTGTGGCGGCAGCATTCGCCCTGGCCGGGTCCCTGAAACCGACAGCCTCCAAAAGCCCTACGCTCGATATGCTTCAGCTTTATTTATAAACTTTACACTCGCCACAGCCACCGTGTCGGGGGGGTTCATGTGTGCGGGGAGTCCCCGGTATGTTGGCCGGGCAGGCACCCGGGCGGCAGGTTGGAATATTCATGACTTCGCGTGTAACCTTTCTGAAACCTTTTGTGTGTTTTAATTAGGCGAAAACCCAGCGACAAACGAGCGGCTGCGTGGCCCTTGTAAATCATCCCATGCTTTTAGGGCGCTGAAAATGAAAGCGATTTTTTTGTTTGTTTTTGGTCGCTTCCCAACCACAGAACCGATGACTCGCTGCTTATCCTGCTCGCCGCTAGCCATCTTGGCCTTGGCGTTGTTGGTCATCTTTTTGGCCGAGACACGAACGGTTCATCTCACGGGGTGGATCACGCGTGTGGATGGCAAAGTTATGGGCGCACACACGCGATGATGGTGATGGCTGTTTGAATTTCACCGGCTAGAGGAAGGTATTTAAATTTGTCACCGAATGCATAACATGCACTCATTAGCCCCTTCCAGATGGTTGGCCAAATGCAGATTCCGTTGAATTTGGAAAGCACAGTTCCGAAATCGGTCGGCGTCGTTTCAAAGGGTATCATATATCTTCGGAGCGAAAGTTAAATCGGTGCGATAAGTAGTTTAAGCAAAATGGTTCACAGTTTCGGAAGGTAAACGGCTTTTGGGCGGATGATGGACTTTTGGAGTTATTATTGGCCGACCATCTGCCGAGTCCATTTGAAAACATTGTAAAAATAATGTAAACAATGTATCATTTCATATATTTCAAAGTAGCGTTTAGTGACCACCCGAACACTTAAACCCTATCAGTTGGGCGTTTCCAATCGATTTCACAGCCGGACTGCATTACCCACAGCGAATGGATATTTGGCTAAGAGCTTAATACCGCACGAGTTGGTGAAAATTCATGACGGACTGAAAATCTTTGCAATTTGCTTGATTCTCCTCGGGATAACTCGACTTCGGCAAACAGAAGCTTTGCGCGCCCCGAGAGCCTGACTCGCCTTGGCCCGATAATCTCGATAATAGGTAATGTAATCAACTAATAACGTTACGCTGAACCCCCGTTCCGGGGACATACCGTGTACCGCCTGCCGTCGAATCATTATTCCGTGGTGTAAATCAACCCCTAAACACAGCCCAACGCACATCAGGAGTAATCGGCCCCGGGGGTGCCCGTGGAGAAAAGGGTACCACCCCGACACTTGGCCGAACCGAATGAAGGAGCAGAAAAAAAACGAGAACCCACAAAGCCCCTCTCGAATGGTCCTGCCTGGCCCGGTCTCAGTTGCTACCCTCTCGGGAGTGTATCCCGTGTACTGGCCATGGCGCACACGAGTCTCGGAAAAGTGGACATAAAAATCAATCAATCCTGATTAAAAACACCCCACCAACACTCTCCGGTGTGTGTTTGTGTGCGTGGCCAGTGCACCTCGGTGCACACACCGCTTCGGTAGACAAACAATAAACAGTCATCATTTCTGGGTGCGATTTTAATCTTCCGCGCCCGGGACTCGAATCCCGCAGGCAGGACAGGCAAACGAAAAAAAGGACAACGAACCAACAACATCCATAAGGACATCCTGGCGATTGGCAAGCACTCGGCCATGGGTACGCTCGGGAGCGGGAAAATTTATATCAAATCAATTGAAAGCCCTCGAGCCGAAGGACACATACGGCCGAGGGTGACCGCGTGGGCCATATGGTCGCGACGAGGGGAAAAGTGCATCGGCACACCGGCGGGATGGGGTGTGCCAATGGCTCACACAAAGCGCGCAGCTGACAGGGATCACCGTGACAAGGATAACTTGTTTGACTTTCACCGGAACTAGTTGCCTTATTCGGACGCTCGGACGGACTGGGACGTCCCTTAATGGGCCGTCGAGGAAGCGAATAGTTGTACATTTTTTGTTTATGAACAATAGTCGAGAAGTTTAGTTGCATCCCAACCCATTGGGATCTTTTATGTTCCCCGGTTTGTGGCTGCTGTTAACGAACCAGGAATGTCGATCAATTGTGGAAAGTTTCCAAATTTTCCAATCTATTTTATATCTTATTGTAAACATATATTCAAGATTAGGCTATAAAATTCGTTCTTCCGGATCCTGCCTCATCTCGCCTCAACTGTCCATCGGGCTAATCGTAATCGATCCGTCAAGGACCACGGATCGAACGCTTCCGCGCGAACGACCGTAAATGAGTTTGAATAAATGATCATTGCTTTAAATAATTATGATTGATCACTAGCCCATATGGCAGCATGATAGGCCCAGTCTAGTGTTTCCTGTGGAAAACCCGCACCCGAAGAAAACGGGGTTTTCACTTAAGCAGATTATGGTGACTTGCGAAAAAGCCTCGCTGGTCATTGTGGCCGTACCGGAAGCCGGAATACCACGACCGTTTCCTTGCATCCTTACCGTTTTTTTTTTTGGTTTGCTTCCGTGTGTGGTCGGATCGGATCTCCAGCAGGCCACACCATTTCCATTGCCTGTTCGGCCTCTAACCCTCGTTACGGTTCAACAAACTCGAACCGCCACCACTCAGCTCAGCTAGGCTCAGGCCAGGGGTGGTGCTCGTCGGATTTTACGGCAACTTCGCGGCCCAACTGCCGTGTCTGCCGTTCCGGTTTCGCATGCGTCGCCCTCCGGCGGCTAGGGTATCTCGCTTCTCGCTCGCCCCGATCACCGGGATCGCTGCCCGAGAAGGGACAGGGATCCGCCATCCGTCGGTGATTTCCCTGTTCGATGATTACAGTTATTACGCGGGAAAATTTATTCATAGGCTATTGCAACCAATGATGCGGTCGCATAATATTTACATTTCGTCCCCGTCCGCGCCGCCGGGGGTTTCGGCTTCGCTTCCGCCCTGCCCTCGGTGGCGCCTTTCCGGTTCGTTAAGGGTTTGGTTTTTATGATCGGATGTTTAGTGCCGGGATTGCGCATTTCGCTGTCCGTGAGCCCGAACCTGGCGAGTGAAATTGAAATATTAGGACATATGTTTGCAACATGCGCCCGTCGGGCCTGTCAAGCGCGCAATTGCCGCACTTTGATATCTCGGGGGGATGCAGATTTGGTTTGCGCAGCGCCAGAGGCCCGTGTCCGTCGAAAGTGAAAAAAGGGCGATCCATATCTTTTGCTACTTCCTCTGACGATGGCATGGCGATGATCGGAGGTATGTAATCGGTGGAAGAGATTAAAGCGCAATCCTGGGTCCGATCGGCCCTTGACAGATGGTTCTGACGTTCACGGTGATTCGGTTGTTTTAGATAACACGAAATGGTGCTTTATAACACCTTCCGAAGTTGAAAAGTGTTTCCAATTTCAATTGCATACCAATGATTCAATAAAGGGACAGATTGTTTGCTCTCTGAGCGCGGCTTGCGGGACATCAACTCTGGAACACCAATTCTTTGCTTTTCTGCAGTTCAACATCAGTTGATGTGGATGGTCGTCCTGGTCGTGCCTCGTTTTAAACGCTTTTCCGACCTTCTGTGCCACTTTTAAACTCATATTTTCGATAAAGCTTGCTCATCGAAGGCTTTTTGCAACATTTTCAATCTTTTCGGCAGTACAAATTTCATTCAGTACATAAAATTTTATGGAATTGCGTTGCTGAACAGTTCCTGACATTATGGAAAATAGAGAATTCACTTTTAACTGTTTACAAACATTCGAAAGTTCAAAGTCGAAATTTTCCTTTTTTTCGACCACAGTGTTTAGTGAAAGTGTCATTACCGCTAATCTTAAAGAGGTTAGTTTTGATTGATACTGTTTTGATGCTACAAACGGCGAGCATTCTGTTTAGTGTTTTAATCAATTTAGAATGTTATGCGTGATTGTCGCTCGCAAGGGAAAATTGATTGTTTCTCCACAACTACTAGCAATCTCGAACCAGCACACAAATAAAATCATCAAAACTTATAGCGTCAACTTGCTGCAAACTCAACTCCATCGTGGAAATTAATCAGTTGATGTATCGTCACATTGATGACTTGTGCCGCTCTGCCACAAGTGCTTTGATTGCTAGTGCTGACCACCACCGTCGTCGTCCGCGTGTCTCCGTGTCGCTGATCGATCTTTCGGGTGGTACGACCCATCGCCGGCCGCACACAGCAACACATTTCCTTAATTGATTGACTAATGATAGCCATTTCCGCCATTTTCGGCCGGTTGTTGAATAAAACCTCAAGACGGACCAGCCGGCCGCTATCGGCCGGCCATCCGCTACCGGGTGCCATCGGGTGACCAGCGAACGGAACCTCCCAACGGCGCACCGGAACCGGACGCAAGGGGGGCCAACGGAACGGGTGTGGGGAAACTGGTTATTGAAATGCCATTTTGCGTTTACGATTGTTCCAGATTGTTGTTGTTTTTTTTTCAGGCTTCCTTGTCCGGGCCCAAACGAGCGGTTCCGGCGGCCGGTCCGTCGTCAACTTCCGCTTGCGGCGTAGCATATTCGCATATTTTCCATTCGCTTGCCCTCGGCTTCCGGTCCGCTGTCCGATTATCATAAATTATGTGGTCAGCTGGCAGAGTGCCGATTTGCGTGTCGGGAATCAATAGATCGAAAGCATGAATCATCATCATGGGACTGCTGCGTGTGTGGAGGGTGGCGGCGTCGTGGTCATCCTCGCCGTGGCCGATTAAGTTTCCACCAGTGTGGAACCCCCGGTCGCGCGCGCCGATAAGGAAGCGGTCGATGAGGTCCCCTGATACGGTCGGCCAGGATGCCACTCCCCCCGGGGGATCGGTTCATCGGGGCTCGAGGTGAGGCCATCAAATCCAGGTTCGGAGCACGGTCCTGGAGTCACGCAACACCAAAATCTACCACGAACCCACGTCGTCCCAGAATCGCCATGACGGTGGCCACGTGGTGGATGGAACACCATCAGGCGATGGTCGGTCCGGTGCGCGTGAAGTCATAACACACCCGGCCCCGGAGTCCGGACAGTCCCGGCCCCGCTCAATCGGCTTCAACCGAGTCAATCAGTCAAACTCCTCCGGCACTGGTGCCGTTGTTTTGGGGTGAGCCCCGTGCCGGGCCTAATGACAGTGATCGTGACTTTTGATAATCGGTCCGCCCCAGGTCCGTTCGAGCAGAAGGGACATCCTGGCGCATCCTTCGCTAATGACTCATCGGTGGGTTGTGTGGTGTTGAAAAAAGTCTGACTATTAGTGCCCATTGCGTTTCAGCTGAAACGGGACAGGGTTTATGACTGCATCACTGAAAACATGCTACATGGGTTTATAAGTGCTAAGCCTCATGCATAAATTGAAATCCCCGTGTTAGGTCCTATGTCTCCTATATTCACCGTTCTATGGCGTTATGGCACTGTTTTGAGCCTTTAGAAACTTTTAAAATTTCTTTTGATTGTCAAACTCGATTTTGAGGTTATCCTTATTTTCTTTTAGTTTTCCTACATCGCAATTCCTTTTTAAGGGACGCTTTTAGAGGCACTGCAGCTATCGGGCCATGTAGTATCTTCCAAAAATAACGCAAATTTTTGTATCTTCATCTGAAATTTAATTAAAAGTGCAGCATAATTACTCACCGTGAGCTACCTCCGAAAGGTATGCAAACACGTGACTAAACACCCCTAATGCTACCTTTCACAGCACATCGGAGGCCCAACTAGCTAATAATTAATATCGGACCAACTGGTCGCACTGGAGTCCTGGGGAACCCGGAACGAAGCACGAACAGACCACGGACGCGATGATAAAACCGTGGTAAAACTCGTAACGCCGCTGCGCTCAATGTCGCTGATAAAGAGCGGCTGGCGGTCATGTAGCTCGGAGAAGGCATACGCAGAAACAGCTGGCCTCTGGGACGGCGGTCGAGGGTTGAAAGTATGTTGTACATCACCACTGCGTGAAGTTGCTTTATGTCCACACTGGACCCTGCTGGACGCTGGGTCCAGCACACCCTCGGCACTGTGTTCCCGAAACGCATAGCTATGCTCGTAAAATAAATCAGCTTTCCCAAAGCAGCCGCAGCAGGAGAGTAGAACCGGTGGACCCAGATGTCGGCGGGGGAAAGGTGTTGCTGTCCACGCGTGCACCACTCCCGCACTCCCGATGGATCGCCATTGCCAAAAGGGTCAAGCCTGCGACGGAAGGCTTCTGGTTTTCGGGGCCTGCCCGGGGTTCGATGGTACGCCTGACTGGCACCAACTGACCGGCTGGCTTTTTGGGGTCCGTCCGTAGCAGATGACCGTTTAATGAACCTGATGTAAATACGGGCAGATAGCATCGGCGGCGATACGCTTCGTCAAGAGGCTGTAATGGGGTCCGGATGAAAGCGCGACCGGGATCATCATCAAAGGGATTCGGGACAGTAGAGCCGCACTTCAAACGCACTGCAATCTATAAATGAGGGTGACCATCGGTGGCTGTAATGCGAGCCACGTTCGATTGACATTCGATATCTCATTTGGTGCTTCGACAATGCGTTAACACATTTTCTATTGTTTCGCTACTGAGCGCGTGGTAGATCGAGGCGTTTCATCGCAGAACCCTTCCAAAGAGATGCAGACCCAGGCTATCTTGTAATTTGGCTCGGATTTACCTTTCATCCCAATGGCTAAAAGTTAAACTCAAGGACTCAAAGACCTCTAACCCTTGTAGAGCATCAAGAGATGTGATTTGATAATGGCCAAAGCGTTTCTTATCACTCTGAGCAACAAAGTTCTGGTTTCTGCGTCGTCGATCGTAGAACTCGTCACAGCATCAGCTATTTCCATGTGTTTTTTCTCCGGCCGTGGGCAGACGAGGAAAATCCCACGCTCCTACTAGCTGATCGCAAAACCAGAGACCCCAATCCGGCGTGCGTGCGTGTCTTCGCAGTAGCCGTCGTTTGAAGTGCGTCCTCCGTTGTTGCTAACGATGCCGACATGCGACATAAAAAAGAGCCAGTATCGAAGTGCACCGTAAGCTAGTTAAGCCACTTAAAATATTCGGTGGCGGCCGTCCACGGTCCCTGAAGCGGGAGATTGGTTCAAGAGCACCACTGAAATACGACGACGACGGTACGGTTATCCTTTCGGCACAGCACAGCCAGCTGCAAAAGGATGCCGGCTGGCGGTGTCCCATGGTGCATCAATTGGCGCTCCGGCGGGCCGTGTGTCAGCATGCATGTCCTTGTTGTGGTACGACCAATGTTACGGTCTAGTGACGGCAACGCGCCCACTTCCCGGCTGCGGAAACAATCGCCAACATTGCAATTGCCACTGTCGAAGCGGTCTGACTACTTGTGTAGAGCGCCGGCAGCATCCAGTGCTCAAGTGGGTCAGGGATCGTCCTTTTCCTGCAGGCGCCACCGTCAGCCGGGGCGGTCTTGTCTTGACAGATTGTAGGTCCAAGTGTTACAGAGCGATATTGTATTCTAGCTTCATTCATTCTATTCATTATTCTCGTTGTCTAACTTTGCCATATTGAGGCCACCATTTTAAATGAATTGAAAACCAATAAGAATTATCTCGAAATTAATAATTTAATTTGATATTATTACTCAAGTTCAGGTGAAGTTGAATGGGAACGCTGTCCTGAGTTGTTTTAGCATAAATCCACAATTGATCGCAAACGGGGTCATTCCTGCAACTAATTACCACGCAAAGTGACAGAAACGCATACGCGAAAGGCGCTCATCTCGACAGTTCCTATCACGACTCGATTTATTTTCCTCACAACATACGCACAGTGACAGATTAAGTAACTCACCTCAGGAATTGGCAATAAATTGGACTTAACGTCTACCACCTGGCCCCGCTATCTGGGCGACGGATTCGACAGATTCGGGGTCGGGGTCGAGAAAATTCTTCCGTCAACTCGTCACCGCCGCCAACCAACGCGTGGCGACCGGGCGACTACATTCCGCGCATACCAGCATACCCGGGGTCAAGTCCGGAGTCGGTCGGTTGCCCAGATTGTGCTTTCATCCTTGGCGCGTAGATAAAAGTGGCGCCCAAAGTAATCCCCGACGTCACCGTAATATCCGCTCAACCCATTCGCTTTCTACGGTCGTCGGTGTAATTCTTTCGGCTTTTCTGTTCGGTCTTTTTTGTGATGGTCCATTCTTACGACCTCCACGGAGGACGGCCATTCCACTTGTTCCGTCCGTGGGTCTTGCAAGCGCCACCAGCGTCTTATCATCTTCGACACGCGGCAAAGAGCCGAACCAGCGATAGGCGGTCGGTGGTCATTTCCCGCGGACGGTCGTTAGGCGTCGTCCAGATTAAACCCGGGGCGCCAGCCTGTGTTCCGTGGTGCGATCGTTCAAAAGCGAAAGTTTTACGAGTCCGTGGCCGTTCGTTTGATATCTTGCTCGCCGGTGCGCGTCCAAGCGCGCAAGGTCCTCTCGAATTGTCGAAAAAGCCCTAATCGTCGTCGCCGTCCGCCGTCTGGATGCTTTGAGGCTGAGTCACTAGATAAGGACCAGAGGGTTGCATTCGGTCTCATACCTTTGGGGTGATTCACAGAAGCTGCGATCGAATGTCTGAACAATTAACACACACGAACTGGCCTCTGCTTGGGACCTTTTTTATGAGGAGTTCATTAAGAGTCTAGCCAAGTGAACCTTTTTAAAATTTTGTGCGACAGCAACTTCATCAGTTTGGAACATAGATCTATACTCTATTTCAATCCCAATTTGGTGGATATAAAATCATCCTTGGTTTAAAATTATTGCAAACATTATTGGAAATAGAAATAGTAACTATTGTTTAAAACGTTCCGTCCTACAAATTCCGTTGTGCGGTCCCGTGACTGTTAACATTCGACACCAACATGTCCAACCTTCAAGCTGCTGGTCCGTGCGATGGTCACTTGAAGATCACATGTCAGCCACGAGTGGAAAACCCTTCGATTCCCACCGGACCCCGTGAAGGCGCCACATTGCTCATCGCGGTCCCACCGGACCGGACAGATCATGGACAGGAGGATCCAGCGCAGAATGTACGCGACAATCGGCGTGTGTCAGAAGCTAAATGCATCGCGTAGCACCGTGGCAACGGCCACATTGATGGGTCCCGGAGGAATACACGAGATGCACACTTCGCATGATGTCAAAACGCTGTCATGCTCAACTGTCAGGAGGCGGACCCAGTCCCAAGACATCAGCGACGGCGGCCTAACAAGTGTGGCAGCCCGGCATAGGCGGTTGATGGTGACATAAAAGCAGTGCACCCTCCAAATTGCCGTCCTCCGCCGAGCCACTCGAAAACGGGAATATCCCGAAAAGGTCGAAACGTGACATCCGTTGTCCGTTTTTTCTGCTCTCTGCATCTGGCACCCATTCGGATGCCTCGAACTACGGGTTAGTTACTCGATCGGTAAACGGAATGCACCGATGCTCTGAAGTAGCCTCTTCGCAGTGCCGATTGGATCTGAGGGCACCGTGAATTGACTGCTTTGCTGACCTTGCCTCAGTTTAGCGCCATCCGGTAAGGCACTTCCTGTGTCCGACCACGGGACAGACAGAGAGAGAGAGAGAGATGGTTAAATTATCCTAAACAAAGGTCCGATGGTCCCTGTTCAATAGCTTACTTCCCCACGGCGGGCACCGAAAAAGGAAGGAAGTAACGGGACGTGGTTCGGGCAGACAAAAATCAGCAAATCCTTAGCTAAGACACCAAACAGACAACAAAACGGGACCACGGTAACAACAACAGCGCCAGAGAGGCAAGCAAAACAAGCCCAGGATAAGGATAAGCCGAAAGGAGCGTTGGTCTCGCAGACCGGACCGGTAATGGCGCAGTAATAACATGGTACGCTATTCATTTTCTTTGCCTTTTACCTTTACGACTCACACCGGGCCAATGGTCGGTCGTCGAGTTCCCGGCGCCTGGTGGCGCCTCGTTGCAGACGCAAATCGGTTGTCGCCGACCATCCGGCCAGCCAGCCAGCCAGCCAGCCAGCCAGCCAGCCCTAGGGTCCTTACCTTCTTCTGCATGTGCGATAGGCAAATCGGTAAGGTCGCAATGGCGCCACCGCCGCCAGTTCAGGGTCACCGTGTCTGGCCAACGACACTTAATGCGATGATAATATTTACTTTTAACGTAAACACACTACCTCCGCCGGTCCGGGAAGTCGAAGGAACTGCAGCGATTTTCTCGACAGGTACAACAAGGCAGGAAGCGGATCACCCAGGACGTAGCCAGGGCAGCCAGGCTGAAGCCGAGTTCTTCCGATCGTTCGATTTTTTCAAGCAAATAAGTTGTCACATTTTCCATTGACCAGTTTCGAAGGTGCTCGGTCGACAGAGGCTATCGATCCTGGATCGAGGTGTTCACTCAGTTGTTGTAACGTGCCTTAGTTTATTCCATCCTTTGTTGCTTTGTTTGTTGCACTCTCAATTTATTGTCATTTTTTACAATTTCTAACGAAACGAATCAGTCAATCATCATTGGTTGGAATAGACTTTTTTGTAATTACACATTTTCTTGAACAATGTTGGGACAGTAAAATTTATACAATGAAAGCTTGCAAAGCCTTGCAATATTTTGCATGAAAAGTAAAGTATTGTTCACATATGATTAACATTTAGAATATCACTTAACTTCAAGCAATTATAACAATGCTTTAATAAAAGGGTTGGCAATTCTGTATACAATAATGTTGGCCAATAAACGACGTACCTGTTGCATTGATGCTGGAGACGCGCAGGTTTGTCCTTTCAATTTTCTTTTGGAAGGATTTCATCACCAGCTCCCAACACATCCCGGTGACACTCGTCGCGCTCAGCTCGTTAACGGTTTTCATTTGTTGAACACCCTTGACAAGGGATATGAATGGAACCAAAAAAACAGGACATTCATTACGCGGCACATATTGATTAATTATGGTCCACAATAAAGGTGCACTTCGCCCGATCGGCGCCGCCCGGAAATCGGAAGTGGGAAAGTGTTTCGAATTATTATTTTTTTTCATTTCGCACCCGCTTCCTCTCGGAATTCGTTCGGAGACAGCTCCGAAATCTGGACATATGTAGCGACAACAAACATTACCCATTGTTATCGCTCGAGCGTAGCGAAACACTGGAGTGCGCCAACGACGGCCGGCCAGCCGGCACCGATATTTATCGAACGCGCCGAATCGGGCAACAATGTGCGCACAATCAACCCGGCCTCGCGCGGCCCGGAACAAACCCTAATTTGACCCCGTCGAGGGCACACTCTTTTTATGCTCCGGAAACGGGGCAGCATAAAAAGGACGGGCGGAGGGGACGGAAGGAAGTCGGGAAGGACCGAGCGAGGACAGCGAGAGACATACCGACAAAAAATATTAAATCATTTCGATTTTTGATCCTTCGAAAACCGTACCCAACACACAGGCTCAGGACCGTAGCGGCCGTGATGGTGGTCATAACAATAAATCAAATCATTAATGCGTTTTTAAAGGCGTCACATTAACGGTGCTCCCGTTCGGTGCACGCTTCCCCCCGTTGCCCTTCCCCGCACTTCCTGTCGTCACCGGGCGAGCGATGTCTTTGTTTTTGCTGTTCCGATTGCCCTTGCCCTGTTGCCCGCTTTGTTGTTGTTCCCTCTTGAAATGTGGCCCAACCCTCGAATCGCATCGAACACTATTGTTTATGGAGAGTACAACGAAGGCAACAAAAAAAGAACTGAACCCCAGACGGCGGGCTATCAGGCGCCAAGCACGTGGAACAACGGTAAAGGTGTCACGGACGTGTGTCTCGTGACACTTTCGGTGATCGTTCGCGATCACCGGGCGTTGTGGGTTCGAGTTTTGTTGCGACTGATTTTGGGCGATTTTCCCTTCTTTTCCTATGGCGATTTTAATTGCCCTTTTCTTGTTGAGTGCGAGCGTGCGTTGCGTTGCGATCATAAATCATTGGCCTGCTTCCACAAATCATTACATCCGTCATGGCCGTTATGTCGATCGATGATTGCGGAAACAGGCATCGACTGTGGATAATTGGGCTGATCCAGGGTCACCGGTGTTGGGGCAATTTATTAGACCTCTAGGTGCTCGAGTGATTCATTTTTCAGCGGGGAGTCTACACGAGACTCAGTCACTAATACAGAATGTAAAAGTTGTTGTAAAAAACCCATCTTTTTAATATAGTAAGGCATACAACATCCAATGAAAATGGATCCGAGCGTTTTGGTTGAGTTTTTGATTGTTTTTTTCTTAATTTGTTGATTGTCTTCTAAAATCTTTCATCATTCCATGGATTATGGCTTAATCGGATTAGAACTACTGCATATTCTGGACTGAGGCTCGACATTCGCCAAATTCTGAAACAAATATTTCATTCTGCGTAAAAACCGAACCAACAATAAGATAGAGGCCTAGGCCGTCACTCTGTTCGCTTTACTCGATTCTCGCGTTACTCAAATACATTATTTGTAAAGGGGCAGTCTTTCGGAAATGATTTAAAACCATAACAACGCTGGTTAGTCAAGTATTGGCTAGATTTATCTACTTCTTTTTCGTTTATCAACATTGTTGTCGAGTCAAAATTAATCGCTGTGTAACGTTAGTAGCTAAATAGTAAATTACAACTTCTTAACCAAGCTAACATGATAATGACATGATGAGACTCGTTGGAAAAATGCAGAAAAGTTAAAGCCTTAAAAATTGTTGAGTACGAAAAATATTTATTCGTTTTGCTGCAAACAAACTTGTGTTAAATACTTTGCAAGCTTTCTATTACACTTAAGTCATGATGTTACGCTGTTCATATAAGTTATCCCCTGTTATCCCATTGGTTAAAATATTGATTGATACAACCTTTTGGTTTCCATTTCTTCTTCTAATCACACATAAATTATGTATCGCATTGCTTCCTATCGCACAAATGAGGAGTAGGATCCACCATTTTTTATGCTCACGTTCTCCTTCGGTCGGTCGGTCTGTTTGATCGTGGAAGATGAAAATAAACAACGCGAACGCGAAACCACTTTAAGATCAACTTCCACGAGAGTTCTCGACCCATCTGCGGTAGGGACACCGTGGCCACACACGACGCCGGCGTTAGGCGGGCGCACTACTGCTGGTTAGTGTTTATAATTTCATAATTTCATTACCAGTCCATAAATTGAGCCAGCCTGAGCCGCCTGCCGGCGCCTGGTGAAAGACCGTTTATTTACGCCGCAAGTACTTCTCGTTTTTTTAAACATACCACCGTGAACGAGTGAGTGAAAGCCGAAAGTGGAAGTGCATTAGTTCTACTGCTCGGAGGCTAGCCCAGGTGGAGGAGATGATTCCACGGTGCATGGAATTTGGGGTTTTGGGGGGCTAATACTTCAATAAATAATTAGTGCTACATGCAACTCGCTGCCCCAATCTGGCTGAACTGTGACAGGAGTTATTTTTCTCACGATCCGAACGCGTCCCACGCAGCTTTCAATCGAAAATAGAAAAGACAGATAAATTATCAACTCTGTACTTAAAAACATAATTTACCGATGCGACCATCCCCTTCGGGCATGGGGAGCTTTGCACGCCACCATTTATGCTCCGAGGCTCCATGGTGCATCAAGTGTTTCGGTTTTCCGGTGAGGCTATCTCGGTTATCTGGTAACCTCACTTGTAGGCATTTGCTAACGCCGATGGCGTACACCCCACACATACCGCTAACGGAAGTTTTCGTTTTCGGGCGCCCACGAACGCGGCGTAAAAAGTTTTCCCGGGTTTCCCGGTGTCCGCTGCCACCCGATCCGTCCACTCGATGGCGGTGATGGCATAAATCAAATTTCAAACTGCTTTCCTCGCCGGTACGCCCTCGCCGGTTTCCCAAGCCCAGGCTCCGGAAGATAGTGAGAAAGCGAGTGCCATACGGTGTGTGGTCCTGGGAAAGGAGCGCGTTTCTTTTAAAAACACATTCGCCCGAACACTGTAATGGACCGCGCGCTGTGAGCTGTAGTTTTTCCTGGTGCTACCTCGGGGGAAAAAAAGTAAAGAACCAAGAACGCTTCTGGACCCACTTTTCCGCCTCTGCTTTCTGTCACCCGGAGTGTGGTTATGTTCCCGTGTTCAAGTTGTCACGATGGCGGCAGGCCTCTCTCGCTCACTCCCCTGGCTAACATTTGAAGAGATGTTTTTCCTTCACTTTGTGTCCAGCAGAGCTTCTTCATCAGCCGTACAGCAAATTGTGCACTTAAAACAAAATAAAACTAAACCATCAAAACCGGAACCGCCAGGAAGTGGAAGCCGCTTTTATAACTTCCCCTGCACGGATTGCTGTGCTTCCGGTAGCGCTCTGTGTCCTTGTTTTTGGGGCACTCTACCTGCACCTTTAAACAGGAAACGGTTGCGTAGGGAATGTTTCAGGAAGCTACCGCCGAATGCGCGACCAGAGTACTGTTTTCGGGAGCAAAACTTTTTCACGAAAGGAATTCTTTTAAACTTAAGTTAAACTCGTGTTGATGAAGTGTTGATTTCGGTCGTCATATGTAGGGACTATAGATTTGTATGTAGCTTACATCGCGAAGAACCAGACGTTTAAGTAAAAGTCGTATAAGTCGTCGTATATTTGTGCTCAAAGAGTTCTTGGCCCTGGGATACTGAGTATTGATTTGCTGGTCCTTTAACATTTGTCCCCAGTTTTTAAATCCTTGTAAAGGTTTGTGTGGAAATCGGGAATTTATTCATAGCTCAAAAACTATTTATTTATTCTTCAAAATTTATGTTTTAATCCGTAAAACGATCCGTACTCTATGACACCTATGACTACATTGGTTCCAATTTTCGAAACGTTCCGATAAGTTCTTTTTTCTAGAACAAGCGAGTAGCCAGCCGCCGCATGATGCTAAATCAGACAAATATGATGATTACGGAACGATATGGGTCGAGTGCGCGTAGAAATTATCACGAAATGATCTCGAAAATGTTGTGCAACAAGACCCACGAACTCAGGTCTTGTTTCTCTCGCAGGCATTACGCAAATGACTCAAATAATATTCCTTATTGACAGTTTGCCCATTTGGAAGTAATTCATGTTGCAGCAGACCGCGATATTAAAAGAAAAATATTTCCTATTACTTTTTGGACGTTAACAAAATAAACATTTGCTTTGATCGAAGTGTTCATAAATGGATATTGGCCTTATTTAAGCCACTAAAGTTACCAAAATTCCGTTTTATTGTACATGAAAGCGCACTAGAACCAAACTAGAACGAAAATTTGGTTCTTGCATTATTATCAAATAGATCCGCCAAACCAACGTGCATGCGGAAGATTCTCAACCGTGTCAAACATCGATTCCGTGCGCCACTTTAATCTTGTGGCCGAGTTCGACAAAATTTCCATCGGGCTTTAAATTGACTACACTACCCGTCAGACACACATACACTTTTAGCAGGGTACGTGCGCTATTTTCGCACTGTTTCGCTGCGAATAAAAATGGCTCCACTTCCGGGAAGCGCTGCCATCGAATCGGTGCCTTCCGTCCCGTTTTATGTGGCACACGTTTCATTTGGTGAGTGAGACGCGCTTTAGCTTGCCAGAAGAACGCGACCAGCAGACCTTAGATTCGCCTTTTTTCGCCCAGAAACGTCGATAAAAGAAAACGGCGTACGGGCCACCGAAAAAAGGGGTAAAACGCACCGCCAAGAAACACGACTCCGGGGGGGACCCATGGAAAACGGGGCCCGATGGTATACGCAACCCCCTGTCGCTCCGTGGCGCTCAGTTTTCCTCTAATCGATATCCATTAGGAAAATTAAAAAACTTCGTGGTCGAAGCGAGTTTCCAGCGTGCGCGAGAGAGAGAGAGAGAGAGCACACGGCACAGGAGACTTGTCGGAGTGGCCGAGGTAAACTAGCGGACCCGGCCCGTCTTGCGCAGAAAGGAAACCGTGCGACAAAACACCGTTTTCAACGAAAGCTGGCTCTGGCCACCGCCGTCGTCGAGCACCTTTCGTCGTCGTCGCCGTGCGGACACCTCGTGGAATCACGTGCAATGACCTCCCCGGGGAGTGTAAGGGGTAAGGGGTCTGCTCTGCGTGCTCGTGAAGTTAAAAAAAACTTCCCAATGGAGCGAGGATTATCCGCTCGCCGACTTTCCAATCGCATTCTTCGCAATCGTCTCCGGGACCTCGGGTTTCGATTGTTATGGTCTCCGCGAGGTCCTCTTTCATATTCCGTGTAGTGAAAATTTTGGTCACTCGGTTCTTCGCGTCGACCATTTTGTTCTCCACGCGAGCACTTCGAAAGAAAAAGAAAAAGGAGCTACTCGCGAGCGCACGCACACACCTGTGTCTGGCGAC
The DNA here is from genome assembly GCF_943735745.2 of Anopheles bellator. NCBI lineage: Eukaryota > Metazoa > Arthropoda > Insecta > Diptera > Culicidae > Anopheles > Anopheles bellator. The sequence goes on from NC_071286.1 coordinate 65,423,823, forward strand.
CAATCCAAAGCGATCGATAATCAAAGAGGGCGAGGCATGCGGCCGTCACTAACACAGCGACGGCTTATGTACACCGCGGGATATATACAAACGTTTCCCGAAGCAAAAGTTAGAATTGCGAACATGTTCGAACTTGACCAGCGAGTCAGGTTCGAAAACACAGACTCAGAAATTCGAAGCTAGAGTTGAATTTCAAAATAAGTTCCGTTTCTACCGTTCTTGGGTACGCGTGTCGCGTGGACATCCTGTGACATCCGCTATCCTGCTCGGGCGCGTGTGTGTCAACCGGAACCTGTAGTGTGCTGATGGGTTTGTAAGCGGATGCTGATTACTATCGCGGAGAGGAAACAAAAAACAAACGACTAGCGGCGCGTAGTGTGTCAACGATAAACCCAAGGAGCCCAAGGAGCCCAAGGAGCATCCGGCGTCGTAATCACAGAGAGTTAGGAAGAAGCTGAAGATCCGGATCTGAAGAGATCCATCCGCGAAACGTGACACGCGCGTGACAATTGCAGTTCTGCTGTGCAAGATGTGCAACCGATTGATGCCGGATCGGATCGGGAGCTAGTGACCGCTTCCGGCCGTGTGTGTGTATGTGTGACGTATGTCTACAAATTGTTGTTGAATTATCTGCAGAAACAACCACCCCTGGCACACGGTGGTTCCCACCGTTCGCGTTCCGGCGTCCCCGAATTTCGGAAGTTCCGCATTCAGTGTGTGCCTTAATGTGGTTGCGTGTGTGCTGAAGTGAAAAAAAAAACCCAGGAAGGCTACCAGTGTGAGGGCCGCGTTCTTACTCGCGATCCCTCGCCGTCGCCAGGATTGGTCAGGGCAAGGAAGACGGAGGCAGAGATCAGCCCGGTGTCGCCGAGAGTGCGCACAGTCCCGATCGGTCAGCCACATCATTCCCACCAAACGCATCCTATATGGTAATGGCAGAGATCGGTGGCCCATTGGCACACCAACTTCCCTTGCACAACCATAGAGGTGGCCTGGTGCAGCCGTCGCTGGTTATGAACCATCACCTGGACCCGCTGGACAGTAGCGGTTGCCATGGGCCAAACATCCACCCAAGTAAGTGTCCGCTTCCTCCCAAAAATTGGCCAGCATTGTTACTGTGCTGGATGCTGGAGTTTAACTATTGCATTACATCGAGGACCATTAGCTAGGCTAATTCTTGAACATTTGATGAAGAATTAAGCTTCAAAACAGTTTGTCAATCTACAATTAGAGGATCTTCTTTATCGGCATTATAGCTACTGTTCTCATCATTAACTTTTCGAGCAATGAATTTGTATGAGTTAGCTTTAAGCAAAATTATGTTCAGCCGTGTATTTTATACGTGAACAAGGTTATGAATATGTTATCTATTTTTTAATCCCGATTAAATATTTTTATATCGAAAGGGAAGACGTAATAAGCGAATGGTGGGACCGTTCGCCTCCTGTCCGCCCGAAATGCTTAATAGACTACTTACATGGGCTTAACATTACTTAACTCCTGTTTTCTCCCCAACATTACGGTGCATATCGGCCGCATAATTAGCCCGTTTTGCCCGTTTGCCGGCCGGGAAACCCCAAATCGCACTGGCCCACACTCTCGCGGCATACCAGTTCCAGTTCGGCCGGTACCACCCTTGGCACTTGGGAGTTTCCCACACCTCGCCATCACACCTTTTTCGGCGATCAGGTGCACCCAGGAGTGGGCCAGGAATGTCTTCGCTGACCGCGAACCGGTCGGCGAGCCCCCGGATCGGTGCACGCATCAAATCCCGTCGGTAGTTGGCGAAACTGTGCAATAGCGCTCGCTCCGGGCCAAGTTCTTCAGGACTTTGCCGGTCCCCCATCGGACACTGTCGAGATGCTATTTTGGCACCAGCGACTATCGGCAGCCAGCCAGTTCTATGCTAATAGAAAACGGAAAGAATTTCATGCTGTCGCTTCTTCTGATCTCCGGGATGTCTGCGGGATCTTCGACGGTGTGCTCCATTACGCCCGGCACGGCGGAACAGCTGGCGTGGATCTCCAATAAACAAAGTACGCATTACGCGAGCGGACGAGCGCGTGCGAGTCCCGCACCCCCCGAAAGTGTCAATCTTGGCTCGGCAGAGGGACGACTCATCAAAACATGTCGCGGAAGGGCGACGGCGACGATGGCCCGCTGTTATACAATCCGACGCGTCATCCATCATCGGCCAGCCCGGCCGCCCTGAGGGAAGCAAGTGTTTTATTGACGATCGGAGTGATTTTTGGTTCATCCGCCATCCATTAGCCGTAATGGAATCCATCGATCCCGGGGATGGAGCGGAACCCCCGGTGCGGTCACAGCCAAGGCTGGCGTTGTTTGGTCTAGTTCTCTCTCGCCGCCTCCGTCCCCTCACTTTAATGGCCCACCGTGTGTGCGGTGGGCTCTGTACTTCTAAATGCACTTTTCCGGCCCCGCTGGTTTCCTGGTTTTCTCCGTCGGTCGGTTCGAAAGAAAACGGCGAAAATCTCGCTGCCGACCTCGGCGACAGCGCGCGAGACACACGCAACATCGAAACATGTGTAGCACGCCGCGTGGCAGTAGTTGAACCTTTTTGGCTTTAAAAATACACAGAGGCAGAGCCCGTTTTCTGAGACCCTGGCGTAGTGAGGTTCCAACGAGCAACGAGAACGTTTATTGAGTAATATTTATTCCTCCATCTGTCTTGTTGTGATTGTTTGAACATGTCAATCACTGACACTGCACTGTTGTTGTTCGTTCCCGTTTTTTCGCTGTGGTTGTACCCAGTTGAGCCACACACCGAGCACATTACAAAACAGCGCCATCGGTTGTGCAAATGGTGTTATGTTTTGCATTGAAACGGGACAGAACTTTTGATAAGGATTGTGTCGAAACCAATCGGTAGAAGCTTCTACACACTCGTTTTATTACTGTAATTATTTCAAACGGAATAATACGGACGGAATAATTTTTGCCTTAACCTAAAGATGAGTAGATTTCCTGTAATCCTTTTGGCCCTTAATCCTTAATCAACCTTAATCAGATCGATGAAAATTATTAATATGCAAGAACAGAACAGTTTATCAAAATATTTTTCATTTAAAATCTTTAGTACAAGCGACGCTGTGTGCACTGGTTCCAACATTTGAAAGGCCTAAGACAACTCGAAGGCCTCGAAGGCCACCGACGTGGCGAAACGTAGTTAGTTAAGTTGTTCAAATCGCCCGTGTAAGGGAGACCCCCAAAGTACACACCCCGGGGCAGCGGGCATAAAGATGTTTCAACCCCGAACTATAAAAACTACTCAAACTGCTCCGTCTCGTTAATGGGAGAAGAAAAATCGTAATAAAAGTCGGCCAACAATGCCACCATCGTCTCCGGGTTCAATTACGTGGTACTCGAAGGACCGCGCGAGTACATCATAATGTAGCACTGCCAGCAGTCCGGAGCACCCACCGAATGTTGGCCCACCGGTCAAGCTACAGCAGCGATCGACAAGCGGTTCCTCATCACCAGCATCATCACCGCCGATGGGTGGGGATCCTCTGAACCCCGGAATGTCGGTGTCACCGCGGTGTGCTCGGTATAAAAGTAGCGACGGCGGCGGCGTCTTCGTCGTAGAAGAAATGGGAACCGTCCCCTAAACAGGAACCTCCATAAAACCCGATAAACGACCAGATAATTTAAGGTGAATATAAAGTTCACACTATTTTACGATCAGACACACGATCTACGAAAGGGCCCCGTCGTCGTCGTCGTCGTCGTCGGTCGGCTTCTTTTTGCTGCCTTGGACCCGGCACGACGATGACGATGACGGCGACGTTCCTTTTTTCGTTTGAACTCTGCTCTCCTTCACCCTCAACAGGGACGATGGAGAGGAGATGGACGGGCCGCGACGTGCGCTGGCCACCATGTGTTCATTACGCGGTCAGGGAATTGCGCGCTTGATTAGTGAGGCCGGGTGTCCGATCGCCCCGCGGAGCTCCCCGATTGGGTTGAGTTTTAACGATTTTCGCGAGTTCAAAGACGCGATTTTTCGTGACCCGCGCCGCGGCAGATAGCGAAGGAAAATTATTTAATTGCCCGTACCACGACCGCCGGCCAGCTTCCGAGAAGCGATTCCCGGGCTCAGACTCCGGTGAAACCGCCTGGGTGTCCGTTTTGCACAATCTCCTGCATCTTTCGGGGCCGGTGTCGCGCTGCGGATGGCGCAATTTATGGCTTTTTAATGTAGTGTAACTAACGTCGCGATCGCGCATCGCTTTCCACATGTGGCGGTGGTCTCTCCGAGCGAGTGTGATAGATTTTCGGCGTACCTTTTTTTTTGTTGTGTCCTCGGGGTACTTCATCGCGGAGCCCTCCCGGTGCCGGGATCCCGGGCTCGCGGTTCGTCCTTTTTGTTCGCGCGAAGGACGGGCGAGTTTATTGCAACCGACACCGCACCGCACAAGACATATGGCGAATAAATTGCTACAATTTTTCAACGCACATACCTTAACGCTGTGGCAGAACCGAGAGCGCACAGAACCCTCCGGAGCAGCCAACGATGGCGGCCTCCAAAACGGCGGCCGTACGAATTATTCATACGCATGATTAATAAACAGTAAAATAGAGAATTAGTGAGGAATATGCATGTGGATTAGCATAAATAAGAGGCTTACAGTGCGCAAGCGGGGCAAGAAGCAAGGGCCCACCAAACACACTGCCCGACTCCAACTGGGTGGAACGAAGTAAACGGCAACGGCGCGGGCCGGCAGCAATTTTTAACATGACACTTCCTCGACGACGGCGACGAGGCCACGGCCAGCGAGCCCAAGCAAGTTCGGGGAGATCTCGGATCAAGATAGTGGCTTTCCCGCTTCCCGTAGCCGCACACACTCTCCAGAGGGAATCCATTTTCCAACCCGGCCAACCTGTATTACCCGGTAGCCGATAACAAGGATTCTTCTTCATTTTTTCTTCGTTGGATCGTGTGGAAGTTAAATTTTCCGCAGTGTGCGCGCGCGCGCACCCGTCGACAGTCGGCAATTCTTCAACGACGACGGTTACGACCCATCGCGTCGTTTATCATACACTCCGTCAACCCTGGGGCTTAGGGATCTCGTCTGGGTCCGCAGCGTGTTCCGGCCACTGCGGGTTCCAGTAAGATGTATCAACTCCCTTCACAGCGGAAAGGGATTAGATTGGGTCGCTTTTCTGGTTTGATGTGGGGCAACTGAGTTAATCTTGCTGTCCACGCGCGTATTCTGTTACATTGTATCGATTCTCGCATGGCTGTAATAACTGCAACGATGTACCGATGCTTTATATTGCAATCAAAATATTTAGAGTTTTAAATGATAGGTTAACTCTAAATTGAACAACTCTGGATGCTCCGTTGATGTATTGCTGTGAACAGATAAAAAGATCGAAAAAGACAGACAGAAAGGGCGTTCATTAGCACCCCAATCGTCAATTGTCTCTTTGGTCACCAAATTCCAAACGACAAAGATTGCCAGATATTCTTTCGAACTTCGTTCGTTCGCAAACCGTTCCCGTCGATGGACTTATTTGTTGGGTCTGAGGCCGAAGTCAAACAAACATTAAAACCGCAGCCACCACAAACGGCATCAAGAAGGTTTTCGATGCTCATCTCCATTCCCACAGCACCTCCGGCACCACCCGGATGATCCATTTTAGTTTAGTCTCGTTTTGCATTCGGTGCGGCGGTCTGCGGCATTACAAGCATCGGGCAAGTACCGCGGCAGCTGGCATGCCAGCCAGTCCCCGATCCTGCCCCGGTCCGGCGTGAACTCCAATCATATTCCAATTATTTCCAACACCTGCACCTGGCTTCGCAGAGACGTCCCGTGGGTTGGGCAGACGATCAGCGCAACGAGCCACAGAGAGTTGCGTTGTTTATTCAATTACAACATTCGCCCAGAAATTATTCATCTTACAGCACGCGGAGAATAAAGTCCGGCCGCCGGAGAAAGTTCCCAGGGGTACACACGGAACGGGACAGACCCTCGGGAACTTCACATACACGCGCAAGCCGTTTGGCGGGACCTCGGACCGGCACGGCATGTTGACGGCCGAACGGACCCGAGAAATCGACCGTTTCGGTGTTTTCGATCGACGAAGTGTAAACAAACAGAGTGCATGTGTGCGAGACTGGCCCACTGGCCAACCCGGCCGACCAACCCGACCGATCACTAATTGGTCCCGGGCTGGGCCGCCGGGGTGGGAATCAAATAATAAATTGATTACGTTCATCGCTCACACCCGGAGTCCGGGGACGGATCATCGGCGCGTCGTCGGAATCGGAAGCTGGCTGGCGGGCTGCAATCGGAAAAATTGAAAAGTTGCAGGTGAACCCCACCGCTGGCTGGCTGGCTGGCTGGCCGCGGGAATGTCCGGAGTATTTTCATTAATTTTTGGACCACCCCACCGGGCGAGCTTATTTACATCGCCCTGATTGGACGTCCTGGAATTGGATATTCGTTTCCGAAATGGTGCATTTGTTGTGACCCGGACACCGGAACAAATAACTTTTCCCGGCCAGGCCACCACCGGCCTTGTTTACACGGGAACCCAACCGGTGTAAGCACCGGACACCGGTTCCGTTCTTTTTTCGATCAATTTCGATGGATCGAAATGTGCGTTTCCTGTTCCGCAGCAGGGTGGGTGGAAGAATTTTCGATCACTTCCGCGTCGTGTATATTTGATAGGCTACTCAGGGCTTGGATTTACGAGTTGCATAAACAAAAGTGGCAGCCATTACACTTCTGTCTGGCCGGTCCCCAGAGAGGATCGCACTAATAGCGTCCGTTGGCGTTGCATCATCCGCACGTGGATTAATCGATCTTGGTTTATTAAACGTGGTGGTTCAATTCGTGTTTGTTATCATATTTTTCGACAACTTTTTTTCTTTTTGAAAACGCCAATTGTTTTCGAAATACTAGAGCTACGAAAGGTCCCTCAAATGGAGTAATTCCTTAATTATCGTAAAGAATTAGTCAAGAGTCAAACACTTGGTGTACAGAGAAAAAGTGAATGATCTTTTACATTTAATTAACAACAAAAAAAGTTGGTTGAAAAAAATTGTAGAAATAAAGCTAGGAAAACAATGTTACGAGGGCTCAACATTAGGAACGAATTCGAATTGGAACGAAGTTATTTTGCATTTGAAAACAAAGTAATGTGTTGCACTACAAAGTCCCACCGGGGACGATCGATCGGTGTGTGTTTATGGTGATCATAACATATGTGGGGGGCAATCAGTCCGGAGCAGCAAGAACAGCAGCAACAGACAAACACGACAAGAGTGTGCGGCTAATTGGATAACATTAGCTGCCTGCCTGCCAGCTACTGGCTTCCCGGGGACCCAGGGGCCGGTTTCAATCGACAGCGACAGATCCCGTCAACTGACCGTCAAACATGTCCCGTGGGCAAGACATCTAGCCAGGTGATCGAACCATCGGCTTAGATCCGCCAGTCCAGCTTGCGCGGGACCCTAATCTGACGTGACGTGAATCCGATCGACTCCAGGCGCGATCAAAGGTTCATTACATACTTGCACCAGCGCGTCCGTTGCGTTGGAGGTCTTACGGTAGCCTTAATCCAAAGCAATAGGGAGGGTCTTCACGTACACTTTTCTTTGTTCCCTTGAAAGTGTTTCGTGACCTTCAGTCCCTTTGTACAGTACTATTCCACCAAGAACTCTGCACCGAGTCAAAGGCAGGACTCACCCAGCACTGAGAACATCTACACCGAAAGAATATCAATGACTGGCCGCGATCCTCGATCGGCTATCGGCTCCGGTTCGAAGTCGACTGAGGCTGCCGCCAAACGGCGAAACCGACAAAGCGAAAAACCAACAACGCGGCGATAATAAAACAAAATAAATTTCCTAAATTCCTCTATTAACTTCAAAATAAATTTGCAAAATAATTTATTAAAAACCAATACGGCCGCCGGCGGACCGTGACAGCACAAACACAAGCGCTGGCGCAGGTCCAGGTCCGATGCCGCTTGGCTTTTTTATGTAAATTTGATGACCATCGTTTCGATTCCTGTTGGTGGTTCCTCGGGTCGGCTCCGTTTCGACTCCTTTCGCGCGAGTTGGGCCGTTTATTCTTACTCTTTCTCTTCGTTCCTTCCCGGGTTTTCTCTCTCTCTCTCTATCTCTTTCTCGCTGTCCTTTTGAACGTCCAACATTCCTGTTGCTACATTCATACTTCACGAGCTCGCCAGCCGCAGCAGCAGCGGGTACATACAAAGGCCTCAGAATCGGCATCATCGTCGTCGTGTAGTTGTGCCAATCGGTTCCCCTCCCGGGAAGCCTTGTCGTCACTCTCGGGGGATCCTTTTGTCGGGCAGGGAGAGGTGAGCCCCGGGGTCGCCCCACGCGGGCTTGAGGTTCCCCCTGGATCACTCCCCTAGAGACGGGGTCCGGTTGCGAGCCGTGGCGAGCGGTGTTTCGCCTTTTTATCCGCGGATAAAACGACGGCCACAGGAAGAACACAAAGCGCGACAAGCGCGATAACAACAACGAGAGCATAACACATTGCGGCGGAACGCCGAAAAGGCGATCCGAGGTGATCGGTTCGCCGGCAGAAAGGAATGGTCTGATGGCGGCGGCCCCAAAGAGGAGGCTCCCTTTGGTCTGGTCCGGATCTAGTTTGGAGCTTCGGGCTTCGGTCGGTATCGAGTATTGCCTGTCGATATAATTATCGGAGGAGTCTGGGAAGTGTAATTTTCATACACTTCCGCCGTGACTTAGATAATTATGTGTTGATGAGCAGGAGTAGGTGAAGTGTAAAATGTAACCGAATTCCGGACTCACACCCCAGGATAACCTTCACGCTGGAGAAGCCCCGACACGATTTTAAATTAAGACTCCTTGAAAAAATGTTGAAATTATTGCCATTCCTTCAAGACAAAGGATGCAGCAATCGTCCATCGTTGGCGAACGACTTACGGATCACCTTCCGAGATTACGCGTCCATTTTGCACAAATAAACTCGGAGCTGAACCAATAAAAAGCCTGTCGCCCCCGGAGGCCACGTTGGGCTTCGACGGCTCACCTCAGCTCGCTCAGTCCTGGATTTGTTTCTTACTCATTGCGCGGATCGTTCCGGGGCCGCGAATCAACATCAATTCCACTCCACGCGTGCCCCTGCATGTGTGTGCTTTCGCAAACCTCTGATCATTGCCGCCAGCACACTGGCCACTGGCCAAAGGAATTGCCGCCATGTTAATGCAAATTAAGCTCCGCGCAAAACGCGGCGGCAAATGAGGCTCCAAAAAGGACAAAATCTCACGCAAAGCGGCCAGAGTCAACGAGACAAAAAGGCAAAGAAACCGCATCGAAAGAACCTTTGAGTTTCGCGGACGCGCGGCCGGAAATTCACAGCAAGACAGGCGACTTTCGGTTTCGACTTCGAAGTTCTAGAAGATCGGTTTCGAAATCTGTCAATCGCGGAAATGCGATAAGCACGCGAAAGTGCGACGATAACGGTCGGCGGTTACGCGTTCTGTCCCCGAAACGGGTTTCCTGGGATCGAACTCTGGGGAGCTCAGCGGTCCGGTTACGTCCGGTTTGGGGCGCGGGTTAAATAGACAAATTTTAATCCTGACCTAGGCGCGGTCTTTACAGCCGTGTGCGCCGTTCGGTGGCCACCACCACCATTTGTCACCTTCGTCCGAAGTCGCGCACGCGGTGCAATAAACACGCGCTGGACAGCGGCAGAAGGAACTGGACCGAGGATCGAGGTTGTCTCGCACGGTCTTGCGTACGATCTACGACGGCTCACACATGCGTGTGACTTCTGGTCAAGCCTTCATCACCCCGTTCTGTGCTGGGGCCGCTGAAGCCGCCTCGATCGATGTCAACGATGAGGCAACGCGACGACGACGATGACGACCGGGCGAAGAATCGTTTGAAGCGAATACTAGATGGGTTAGAAAGCGGTGTACCTTCGTCGTTGAATACGCGCCTAAAATACCCCGACGAGAGTCCTTGAAGGCCTGTACCCCGAATCCAAGTCCAAATTAACACGAAAATAATATGGGTCCCTTGGTTTTCTACCATCGATTGCACCGGTCGTGTTTTGCCAGTCAGGCGCGTTGCTTTCCAAACCACGCAGTAAATAAACCGCTGTCGCGCCGGACGCCGGACCACGACGCAGACGCTCGGAACAAGTGCCAAACCTCGCGGCGTCGCGTTGTGTGTGGTCGGGTTTTATAGATTTATAAACAAATTATGTATACTTTTCTTATTAGAGTCACATTTTTCATAAATTAACATGTCGACGTGTGAAGGCAGTATAAACGGTGAAACAAAACCGCGGGACCGCGGGCCGCGGCCGAGCGCGACCTTTCGATGGTCGTGGCTACAATCTTGCCGCTGGACGATCGTCCAAGCAGCGGACGTGGACGCTTCTGATGCCGGTCGATCACTTGACGAGCTGGTGGCCGGGTTCGGGACCCATGCAATCCCGTTCGTTGTATCACGCCGCGCGTCGTGGAACTAACGAGGTGAGCCACTCGTGTGTAAACCAGCCGTTCACACTTCCGTTTTAAAAATATTGATCGGCAGCAAACAGGGCTACCGGGGATTTTTCGGGCATCCCTTGTCTCTGGCTCGCTCGGTGATGGTTAGACTATCTGTATCGACGAGACCATCAAGGCTAAAAAGACTGAACTGTTCTCCGGATTCGAGCAGTTTCGACCAGAATATTTATTTCCGGCGTAACGTGCTCGCGAGGGTGGACATTAATTTACCTCCCCCCGTGGAGTAAAAGAACATGCTCCGAATTACAATAAATATCCGTGGAAACCACCATGGCTTACGACAACTGCGAAAGCCCAAACGAAATGGCCCGTCGATGGTCCGCGCTTGCCCTCGAAAAATTTTACGTTAATGCAACACCAGCCGCTAGAGCTAGGACTAGCGGCCCATCGGGGGATCATAATTTTCCACAGGAGGGTGGCCCATTCCATGGAGGGCTTCCCGCGGGGTGGGAAAAGTGCAAAAGTCAATCGAGCACAAGCCGGCCGTGGTGCACCTCTCTATAATTAGACAAATACCGGACCAGGTCGAAAGGCATTAAATAAGCTCAGTAAAGCAAATGCTCCGCTGCTCGCGATCACGATGTTTGATGTTGCCCGAGAAGATCGACCGCGGATCGCCGGCCACCGCTCCGGGTTTCCGCTCCATCAACTGTCGGTGGTCAACATCGGCCAGATTGGCCGGGGGGCCTTAATTGCCCCGATCACAATGGAACGCTGGAGGAGGCCTTCGCTTTGCGCCGTGCTGTTTTGCGGATTCCGCATGTTCCAACGCGTGCTTAACTTGTGCATCCACTTTTCTTCAAATTGATGAGTAGCCTGAGAGAGTTTAGAAGGAATGAGGGCTCTTTCGGGGCCTTAGCTGTCACAATATCGTGTTGAAATAGTCCCTTTATGGAAGTGATACTTTCGGAATTGGAGAAAAAATCAGAATTTTTCTTTTATTGCTAATTAATTTTCAAAACCAGATTAAAGACTGAGTGTAAGGCTTCTCACCATAACATACCATAGCGGGACCATTACCATAAGATTTCTACACGAATATCGCCACTCGATCTCCAGATTCGAGCAGTTATTTGAGCTCCGCTTAGTTGAATACGTATAGCTGTGGTCACGGTGCAAAATCTTCATCCCATAGTCCAGTAGTCCTATAACTACTACTCGATGTTGATTTAACCACGATCAATGAGGAACCGTCTTTCATTTTACTGTGGCGTCCTTTACGTGGACTGCACCCCAACTCCTGTGACTCCTGTGGGGTTCCCGCTTCGTGAGTTTGTTGGATGCACTTGGCGTTTCTTTGTTTTTGCGTCTCTTCACACCTGCCGGGGGGTGTGATAAATTTATAAATTTTAATACCACGCACACCTACACCCGGCCAACGAGTGGCCTGGATATTCTGGAAATATGGAATGGTGAAGGAACAGTTCAACCCCGCGCTTAAGACAACTCACCTTCACCACGCAGGTCGATGAATGGTGACGATTGTCACCCCGATCACCCCGCGAGGCCTCGCGCGCCCAGAAGTTCTAGATGCGGAACACAGCGCTCGGCATTCAAGGTTCCGGTGAGGAGGTGGCCGTCCGTCCGTTCGGATCGGTGTTTGCGGTTCCGCTTAGCGGCTGTTCGCGCCGGGGCGGCCAATTAGCACGTGCGATCATTACCGAATCCGCGGCCACCGAAGCCACCTGTGTTGTGCTGGTGGTGGTGGTCGTAGCCACGGTGACCTCTCCGTCGCCCCGCGCCACCGCCTCCGGTCTGGCCGCTCGAAAGGCGTAGCGCGGACCTTAAGGTAGCGAAGATAAATTAGCGAATATCAACACCGCCCCGGTGATCGTGTGTTGATCGTGCTTTCGTCATCCGCGCCTTCGTCGTCGTGTTCGACCTGGGTTCCTGGTCGGGTCCGGTCCCATAAGTCAAGCCGGCGGCAGCATAAGACGGCTACAACCGGCCACTGCACGATCGCGCGCCGTTTTTTTCTCCCGATCTCTCGAGCCTTCGGTGGGGCTAGTTTTATTTATCGCACCCCGATCCCCGGGTCGGGACGAGAGCGCAACTGGAAATGCAAAGCAGCGGACAGTGGGCACAGGGCAGGGCGGCAGCAGGGCGGCCAGCAACCGAAACAACCGAACAACCACGACCGATAAGGCGAGGGCATAAAACAGGACGAGCCGAACACCGAAAAGTGTCTTTGATCTCCGTGGGCCCTCCGGCCGTTGGAGAGAACGTTGGAATGCCAGGGGCCAGGGGCGGTGGCGATTAGCGCGAGGGAAAGGATGAAATCGGGCGACGGAAAGGCGTGCTGCTGATGCTGCCGCCGCCGACACCGCCGCCGATGATGATGATGAAAAGCGGAGCGCGGAGCGGCATGAATAATGTCTTCCATCATTCTGTTTCTTTTTTTTTCTTTCGCTCCGAGAGGTTCGGGAAAAACTGGGCGAGGGGAACGGGAGGGCGCACACGGGTGACAAGAACATCATCGGCACGAAACTGTATATGGGCAAGCGAGTGAGCGAGCGGCCGGCGGGAAATAAATCTTCCGGTTTTTGGAGCACCGCACCGTGAATGAAGGCAGCGGTGAAGCCGCAACAAAAAATGGGATAGTTCCTCTCGGAGCCTGGAGGACACTCAGAGGGACAAGAGTCACAGCTGAGCAGCTAGCGATACCGTCCTCGTTGTCTAGCGAACCTTTGAGCAGCTCTAGTGCTCTTCAGTTGACATATGACCGAGATCTAACGAGTCCATTCAGAACTAGAATTTAGTGTGTCCTTGGCAATCCTTGTGAAGTTAGCTGAATCTTCTAAATATGAGAGTGGTCTTTTGAGGTCTAAATTTAGCTGAATCTTCAAAGTGTTGTGTTTGAAGCGAAAAGACACCTCATTAGACATTCTTCCGGGTACGGCCAACATTAAGTAAAAGTTTCGTTTTAATCTGATGAAAGTAGAAACATTAGTAAGTTTCCTTGGAACAAGGACCAGAACCTTAGCGTAGCGTAATCCAGACAGTTTCAACATCATTCCCAACTTGGTCATAATCTTCATATAGATCCCTTATGAATATTTTCATAGACAAGCTGCATAAAACTATTCTAGGAATGGATAAATAATTGCCGGCAGCTAACCTCTCCGGCGGCTGAAGCCTCAAAGCATTCAAGGACAACAATCGGTCTGAATTGACTATTTTATGCTGATCCATCGATGTGTTACCGATTGGTACCAGAGTACGTTTGGGCGCACAGATTGGACCAAAAGGAAGTTGTGTGAAGGAGGATGTTTGGCAACACATCGAATGTCCTGCCGATTTTTACCGCAACACCTGGGGAACTCGTGTGCCAGAAACGCTGGCACTCCACTCCGATCGATGGTCCAATCGTGCGTGGCCGGTGCAGAAAGGATTCCCTGTTGGTCGGTCGAGATCCGGTCCGGACTCCTTTCCCTTTTTACACTCACCCAAGGCAGGCTCGACTCGGCGGCCGATAAAGTCAAAGCCAGAGCCAGAAGTCTTTGGTCAATATTTTACCGTCAACTTACGATCGGCGGGCACCGAGCAAGCCGATCGCGCCTTTGATGATCGGATCGGACCCGGCTGAACTGAGGTAGAGATAGGTTTTTTGTTTCTATCCAAGAGGTCACCCGAGGAGCACCCGGAGGATCGCTCTCGGGGCGGGCGATTGCATCATGCACCGGGACAGGGTGATTGCTGCACACACTGCAATATACGCTTTGATCTCTCGCAACACATGTGGTGGGCGGCTTTTGTGCCCGGTTTGTTGGCTGACACACCATTTAGGATGAGTTAATTCCGCGAACCCCCGGCAGTGGTTGTGTGTTGTAATTTATTCAGCAAAACATTGTTAAACTGCCGACACCTTTGGGGTGGTGCGTGCGTGAAATGCACAATGCATGTCCGGCCTGGCTGGCGGCCGACGAGGAATTTAATTAATTTCGCACCTTTTTCTCTGCTCGGCGATTGTTTGTTTTATTATTTTTTTGACACAAATTGCTAGCCGCGAGCGTCTCGAATGTCAAGCCGCGAGCTCAACAGTTTCTTCCGTTACAAGTTACTAGAGGGCACACATCAAAGGACGGCGGTCCGGCCGAATGGATGCAGTTCGGCAGCTCGGTCTTCATTCGAAACCGCCCAGTGGCCAGTGGCTCGGTGGCCCATAAATTGTTGGCTGATCAACTTGTGTTCCACTTGTGGTCTAATAGATTAGTTTGCTGCCATTCCTTCCCTTTTTTTTTTGGTTTTCTGCAAGAACTTTTCCTTCTGCCGCCGATCCAGATTTCTCTGCTGCCCTCTGCGCGGTCGGCAGTTCCGATGATTTATGGATGACCATAAACCGCGCGCACACCACCATGCGCCCTCGGCAAATAAGCATAATTTATACCAAATTATTAAACCATTAAACCGGCGGGTCTGGGCAACACACAGCACCCCCAGCGCGCGGGGAACGTCTCGCTCTTCGGTGCGATAAACGCCGACCCGATTTTGAACCCTCTCCGATTCGGTCCGAAATGTTGCTCCTAGGACCCGAGACCGTTTGGCCGTTTTTCTTTCTCTTTTCCCAGCACGGCATGGCGCCGTTTCGATTGACAACAACAACTACGGATTGTTGGAAGATTGTTTGTTGTGCTGACGGTGGCACCAAGAAAATCGCAACTCGCGCCTGTCACCGGGTTCCAGCCGACGTCCGACTCTTTCGATGTGTCACTGCGCGACAGATTGTTGTTGCTGTGGATGATTGGGTGTCCATTGTACGATTACTGACTCCGAATTACAACCACTCCTTCGCTGAACGAACGAGACGTAACCCAAGACCCAAGATGAGGGCCCAATCTTCACGGGTCAGCACGGCCGTTCCCAAAAACGACTGCAGGTCAACAGGCACAGACAAAAGGGAATGTTATTTGACACGATTAGTGCTGGCGCCAGGCTTCGAGAAACGGGTTTCGGTGTGACAATGTTTTCGGGAGATTATAGAGCTCTTCCTTCGTCGGACCAAAATCCTGTTGTGGGTTCTGTACTTTACTGTTAGGTCAACTCCGGTTTCGCATTCTAGTGCCGGGCGAGGACGTCAGGCTTTAGGAATCAAGATGCCAGCCAGCCAGCTAACGCGAAGAACGCGATAACTCGGTCCATTCGGTCCTCGGTTCAGAATGCTCAACATTAATGTTCGACGTGTAACCGATAATTGCTCATAACGATTTGTAGAGTGGGCCCATTCCGCTCCGATAGCGGGGCCCACCCTATCCTATCCTATCCTATCTGCCACCATTTTTATCACCCGTTAAACCACCAAAAACGAGCGGAATGATTTAAGCTGACGTCGTTGTCGTCGTCTTCGACCATCGCTAGAACGTGACCTCCGGATGGAAGACGCTAACCATATTCAAATCGATTCCCCTGATGGGCGATGACACATTTTTGGTAGGTGTCCATCCCGTCCATCGTCACCGCGCGCCCACCGCGCGGTCCGCGGCGTAATCACCGATGGGTGATCATCACCATCATCTTCGTCGGCGTCATTAGCATCTCGGCGGGCGAACGGTGGAGCCTGGGGCCCCGACTTTCCCCTTCCTTGAACCGATCGACGGGCACAAGAAACTAGACGTAGGGCGCACGGCAAGAAGTGCATCGATGCATATCCGACGGACCCTGGAGAACCCTCCCGGCTAGTTATCGATGACCATGACGGCGCCTCGGCGTTTGGAAGCCAAACCAAACAAACATATTTATGCGTGCCATGCGGGATGCTGTTGGCTGGCTCCGGGACACTGGCTAGGCTCCGGCTTCTTGGGATTTCTTCCGCTTCCTTCTCCGTTTCTTCGTTACACGTCGGAGACAAAACCGCGAGACCGACCGCCATACGGCGGCCCGACTCTCTGACTCCGACTCCGCCGGATCGGCCGGGGCCAGTCAAGCCGTAATAAACTAGATAAACACTGCCGACTGCCGGAGGGACAACAACAAACGGTTACAAGCACGATACATACACGGGGTTTATCTGCGATCCGCGCCGGTCCCGGTATGGGGAGCCAGGAGATCCCCACGTACGGAACTATTTGCGACGATCAACCCAGGCCCAGGGAGCTCCTTACATCACGCGTACTTTTGACGCGGGACGTGAGTCCCTTGGCGGCCTGGCTGGCCAGGTGGTCAGGACCAGCCTACACTAGGAGTCTATAAACACACAATCTTCCAAACAGAAGATTTGGGATGATAAAAACAAAACTCCGTCTCTTCGGCGTGGCGCACTTGCTGCCAGCCAGCCGGCCGGGGCCGACGCCATCAGAGCGCCGCGCCAGTCCACGTCTAGGGACCATAAAAAAGTGATCATAAAGACGTCATAAAAGCGACCCGCGAGCCCGGCTCCGTCAGACGGTAACGGGAAACAAAAAAAGAAAAGGAATCACAATGCCCGTTCCAAATGAGCCCACCGAGAACTCTGCGACGTTCCAGGCGACGAACCACCAACGGTCGGCGGTCGAAACAGAAACACTTTCTCAAATTAACCTAACAAGATACCTGTTTTGGAGTTTATCACCTTGGCCTGCTAGACAAGGTGCTAGGCCACCGCCGAAGACACTTCCTCTCGCGTCTCGCGTCAGTTTAGGTTGAGTTTTTGCACGCTGAACACGAGCCAAAAAACTAATAAACGCAAAAAAAAATACATTACGCTTATCGGACCCCGAAGGTGGAACACCTGTAACGCGGTGCGGTGCGATTGCGTGGTGGTGGCCACCTATCCTCTCCCCAAGTTGACATTTTTGCCACCTTCCCTGGGTGGTGCAAGGGGTAGTGCAAGAAATGACCAGAATTAATCACCATAAAAGTGTCCGCGCGTGCGATGCGATGTCGTGGGGGGCTGCGCACGTCTGTCCTCGCCGTCCCCGCGCAGGATCTGGGCGGAGGATAGCGATAGGTCCAACCCCTTTAACGATCCGGCACGGCACAGGATTCGGCGTGTTTATTCTAATTCGCGGCCATCATATTTCCTTGCTTTTGGGTCCCATGTTAATGTCCCGAATGTTGAATATTTATTGAAAATATTTAGTGACTTCCAATTCCATTGATTCTATGCGCTGGACGAACTTTGAGAGAAGAATGGTTAATTTCTTGGGCCAAACAATCATTTCAAACGTTTATTTTAATCGGTCAAAGATTCCTATCCACGAAGGATATTTAAGGCAGATCCTCAAGCAGAGCCTTAAATGATGGGGAAAATCAACTCGGTGGTCCATTCGAAGTCATTCAATTTCGATCGCTTAGTACATTCCAATCGATTTCTAGTACACCGAGCAATCCACAGACCACATAATGGAAAAGGACCTTAAAACGTTTCCACCGCCGTGTATGCAAATGTCCCAAACAGAGCGCTTGCGGTTTGGGCCGCGAATTTCCGCGACCACGAACCATCAACCTTTCGGTGGCAAAGAAAAAAAACCCACGGAAGAAGCCTCATTTAAAATGCATGCTCCGGCAAGGTTTAGACGGGCCCTGGACCAAGTCCTGGCCACCGTACAGGCACACACAGAGCGAGCGGCAAAACTTTAAAGGAAAGGCGTTCAGGATTCAGGGCGGCACCGAACTTGTCACCGAGTGCCGACCATCAACCTCGCTTTGCATGTCCACTTTTCTTTCGCAGGTTTTTTCGCTTTTAGGCCTTATTGAATAATTCATCGTCAACGCCACAGGAACGCGACGTGTGTTGATTACGCCCCGAGACGACGAGCGATAGAGTTGATCCCAATCCCGCAAAAAAACGCATCCTTTAACGCGTCTGTAACCCACGACCGCCACGTCACACAAAACAGCGAAATTGCGGCCCCTAAGTAGAGCAAAACTGGCTGTTGGTCGTATAATTGGCCTGGCCAGAGACCACGGCACAGCGCGCGAAAATAAATACGCAACACCTGGGCTCGATCGGTTCCCGAAAAAAATAAAATGGGGCCACAAACGGGGCCTTTGGGGCCAATGCAAACCCACCGCAACGCTCTCTCTCTAACGCGATGATAAAAAGCAGAGCAAATGTAAATGTTGTATTAAAACATCAGCACGTGGCTTGGAATGGAATGGTGGTCGGCGTCGGCTTTTATGATGGGTTTGTCCACCACTTTTTTGGGCGTCAGTACCCTACTTTAAACGGACAGCAATTAAACGAATGATTCAAACGTATCAACGGCCTGTGGGCCGTTTGATGCGCCCGATAATTAAAGCACCTCTTCTGTGTGTTTTTTTTTTGTGTGTGCACGAAAGTGACCTATTTCGTTGCCTTCTATTGCTTCATGGTCGAAACGATTGCGTGCCGTGCCGTTGTCACGAAAATAAATCACCACGAGCTTGGAAGTTCGAGCTCCTCGGCGGACGGACAGTCCCCAAGATGTCCGCCCCAACACTCTGCGGAGTTCAAAGTTGTTGGTCCCCTTCTTTCGGGTCGGAACGGCGACCGAAAGCTGTGTTCGAGGGTTATCTTATCTGCAAGCAAAAAGGATCGGAGCTTCCTTCGCTAGATATCGGCGCGAGCTGCAGCGGGAACCCGACAGCAGCTTCCGATCCTCCGATTCTTTTCCCGGTCCGCTTTTGTGCGTTTTTGGCTTAATTTGGAAACTTTTTTGAACAACTTCTGCCGCGGGCTTGGGTTCGGTTTGCAAACACTCGTCAATGCGTAACTTTTTCACTTGAGTTTCGAGTAAGTTGGTGAGACTTGTTTGAATAATTTTACCCATTTGGTGTTCGAAGCCACAATGCTTTTGCGGCGTTTATTGTTATCGCACCGTAATTCGGTTTTGCCAACAAACACAGAAAATCATCAGACGGTGTAAAAACTTGTGTTGATGCTAAGACTTTTCAATTTAAATTTGGCTTCACCGTAAAGGTTCGCCAGCCACCGTAAATCCGGGGCGGTATTGAAAAGCTAGGCGCAAAGTTCGAATCGTTCGTTCATCGTTCCAGCCGGAAAAATCAAACCGACGACCGCTGTTTGCCAAAAGTTAAATGGAGGCGCAACCGTCCAACCAGAACCAAACCGCACCAGTTCCCCAACATCTTGCCACCCGGGTCCGGTTTCCGTAAAGTACCATAAATACGCTTCAGATATTAATGCCCCGATGCGTACCGATTCTGTCACGGCACAGCATAAGTAGGCGCTTACACCGCGCGTAGGAGCGGCCTGGCGGGCCGGAAGTCCCGGAGTCCTCCCTTTCCACTTGAAGCGCAACATTTTCCTACGCCGACCAGACTCGGGTTGGGCAGGGAAATACCATCGGGTGTGCCCCCGGGAAAAGTAGCCCTCCATTTTGTCCGCTGCCGCCGCGCCGCTGCCTTAAGTGTTTTCCGCCATAAAGATAAAAGGAGGAAAAACGACCCGCACCCGGGGGCCGCCCCGAGGAAAAAGGTATCGAAAATTTACGACGAAATGGAAACGAAAATTTTCCGAAAACGACGCACGCGGGAGAGAGAGTGCGATGGAAAGTGAGAGAGTCAGTCAGAGAGAGAGAGAGAGAGTAATTACAGTTCAATCACACCGCGGATTTTGAAGGACGCGCGGAGCAACAATAGCAGCAACAAAAGGAGGCTCCGAAAGAATTTGCCAAAAAAGGCCATATAAGAACACAGAACACGTGAAGTACATAAACCACCAGCCGGTGTGTTGGTGTGCGTGTACGATGATTGGATTTAGCCAGCGAAAGAAAAAAAAACGTGACAACAAAACCCGAAACAAATCCATCAAAATTGTGTGTTTTGTGCAAAGATGGAAAAGCGCATTTTCGCAGCGATTTTTTTGGCATACAACTTCAGCACGTGTATGTGTATGTGTATCTTCGGTGTATAGTTCTATATATGTATGTGTTTGTGTGCTATGTCGGCAACGCAGCGTAGCTCCGCCCACTGTGTTCGTTCCGTTGCGAAGTATATAAGAGTCAGAGTGTGCGCTTCGTTGTGTTGGTGTTTAATAACGGGTTAATAAATAACAAACAGCAGCGAAAAATGAAACAACAATCCGCAAGGAGGAAGAAAAAATCACAGTTGGCGTGTGTGTTTGTGTGGGTGTTTCTCTTCTTTGCGTCCTTCGCTGCGATACGCAAAAACGCCAAAGCATTATCCTTGTAATGAAACTTTTAAGGCTTTAATGACACGCTGACATACCACGAGAGAGAGAGAGAGAGAGATGGAAAGAGAACGCTCTCAGGAAATTTAAGTTCTTGATTTAAATTCAATATTTGTTGCACCCATTTTAAAGCCCATATTGGGGCCATCGAGTGTAGTTCAGGGATTAGCACAGTAATTTAATTTATTTTCGCAAGCTGACAATACTGTGACCATTGCACAATATTCTGCGCACTTCTATTCGAAAAATTTTGCCTTTTATTACCTCGCACACGATTGACCCCAACCCAAGCGCCACGCTAAGGCTAATGTCGAACGTCCTTTTTCCATTTTTCTCCCGACAGAAAAGGAGCGCCTCTCGCTTTGCGTCGGATGCGGTGGGCAGATCCACGACCAGTACATCCTGCGTGTGGCCCCGGACCTCGAGTGGCACGCGGCCTGCCTCAAGTGCCAGGAGTGTCGCCAGTTCCTGGACGAAAGCTGTACCTGTTTCGTGCGGGATGGCAAGACCTACTGCAAGCGGGACTACGTTAGGTAAGGGAGCACCCGGTCGCCGACCCCCACTGATCCTGACTGACCTCCAATCCTGGCTTTCCAAAAACAGATTATTCGGTACCAAATGTGATAAGTGCGGTAGCTCGTTCAGCAAGAACGATTTCGTGATGCGCGCCAAAACGAAAATCTACCACATAGAATGCTTTCGCTGTTCAGCCTGCGCCCGCCAACTAATACCAGGTAAGTTGTCCGGAATCTGGTGCACCCCGGAACCACCCGCCCGCTCACTGTACTGTTTCTCCGCTGCAGGGGATGAGTTTGCGCTCCGGGACGGCGGATCGCTGTACTGCAAGGAGGATCACGATCACCTGGAGAAAACGTCACAGAATGGCCTCATACCGGGCGTCGAGCCCAACAACAACATCAGCGGCAACGCCAACGCCAACAACAACAATATCAGCAGCACCAACAACAACAACAACAGCAGCCTAAGCAATAACAATCACTCGAGCGAGCTGGGATCGATGTCAGGTGAGCGATGTTGGACTCATTTTTACTGTTCAAACCTCGGGTCCTTATCTCTCCGAATCCATACTGGTCGTTCATGGCGTAAACAGTCCCGAACCCAAGAAGAAAAACGCGTTGGTTCTAGTTGGGCCTCAGAACAGGCCTCAGTCAGCAGCAATTCGAATTGACATTGATTTCAATTGACTTCCTTGCAAATTAAGCCTTCAAATGCTTCAATATTCAATGTTGATGGTATTGCCCTTCTCAAAATAGTCGATGAATATTACTCAAATCCCAAAATACCGAGGTAATAACCTTTTCAGGCGATCGCTGTTATTTCGGGCGCTTTGGACGAGGTTCACCAGTTGCTCTCCACTCAGATGACGATCGTTTCGATTGGTGTTTCGTCCATTGTCACATATCGAGAGCAAAAATTCCGGTTTGATACGTCTAAACATGGCCAAACAGTGGTCAGAATCATCAAAATGTTCTTGGTTTTTGTCAACAGTGAGTAAAAGGGGCAGGCACTTTTGAACAGAGCTTTCTCGCAGTCTATTGGTTCTGCAATATAAAGCCAACACGTTCTTTTGATGCCTTGTCAGGTAATTTACAAGCAAGTCATTGCCCCGTTTGAACGTTGTTTTTCCCCATGAAAAAGCAGTGTAAAATTAAAACACAGCTTTGAATTTTAACAGCTTTCTTTTCATAGTTGGTTCTAACTGAAAAAGCCATGAACACAATAAAATGCTAGCGCTATTTATGGGTTAGGCCCGGTACTTTTCAGTCCATGTGTTATAATGTTGATGTAATGAAAATAACATTGTGCCGCACGGGTTTCTCCTGAAATGCTCAAAGACTGTTCCAAAGCCAATGGTTCCCAATCGTTCCCGGACACGACGATGCGCACCTGTTCACTAGTTTCAATAACCAAGAGTCCAAAAAACTAGAGACGCACCGTAGGGCAAAGGTTTGGCGGCATGGTCAAGTGCATGGTATGAGTAAACATCGGGCCCCGTGCGCCATCGGACGCGCTCCGGACGCGGACAACCCGGACATCCCGTGTGCAATCCACTTGAGCGAGGGAGGGGTCGAGATCCCCGCCGATCGGTCGGTTAACAAACCCCCACCGATGCCGATGTTTGCCCGCGTGCGCCCTCGACAACTCTGCGGCCCGGGAGTTGTCCTTCGGCCTCCGTGTCACCGTGGGCACCGGCCCAATATCAGCTTGTACCCACTTATGTTCCGGGACTGTGTCAACATTCCCGACACACGACGTCGACATAGGACAATCTTGTCCCGCCGTTTTCTTTTCGGGTTCCTCGGGGCCCGTTTGATGGTGGCCGGCTTTCGGCCGGCACCACATCAAAGGATTGTGTTGTGGCTCAGTTTTTGTGTGGTCTGGCGCAGTGTTTTGTGACGCCGCGTCGAGGTCGAGTGGCTTTCTCTGTTTCGCTGCCGCCGCCGCCGCCGTCGCCATCGTTTGCGGTTCGCGAACTCCCAATATCCGTTATCGATAAACGTCGATAAAATTGCCACAAAATTCGCTCGCCGAAGGCGGTCGGCGCAAATCTCGCTTGACTCACGCCGCAGGAAGTGGTGCGCCGTGTTGTCGGAATGCTTCGGTGACGATAATAATTGGTGGGCACTACCAGCCACTTCGCGGACCCCTAATCGGAACGGGGAACAGCTCTCTTCTTTATGGTCTAACGCAGTGAAATGATGGCCAGATTTTTGATGCGATTTCGTTTGGGTTTGAAATCGAGTTATAGGTTCAACAGAGCTGTTTTGAGTTTTTATCAGTCAAGCTTTTTTTTATTCTGGTCATCTGAACATGCGACCCCAGTTTAGTTCGGGACTCCATAATTTTCCAATCATTTATTAAAGCTGATTTCAAGAGATTATTTCAAGAGAGAGAATCTCATCCAGGTATCTGTTTCGTCCTTATTGTTTCCGTTTTTTATTTATTATCAACTAAACTGGGTCCATTTGAATTCCAAAAATGCCTCTCTCCAGGTTCAAAATGTTCGTTTTGTTGTCTTTAAATCTTCTATTAGCTTGACAGCACAATTGTTTATTATTAAACGAACCTTTCTTCGCTCTATCCAAACTGGAAGGACCTTTCCCGAGCTCCCAAAACCCACCAAAGCCCCGTAAACCGAAACCCTACGCAGCATCCCCCAATTAGAACCCCGTTCTCGGGGTGAAAAGAAGGGGCTGCCTATTAAGCTGCCCCGCGCCTCCCAAAGCCCCGCTGGCCGTGGCCTTTTGGTGCCCTTTGAACACCCCGAAAAAGGAGTACCGATCTCCCCACGGCCGCCGCCACAAGGGAGGCCGCCGATCTGAGCCAAGAACAAAGCGGAACACAAAACGTGAACATAAAATACTGCCCGACCTCAACGTGGCCCGACCGCGAATGTACAAATGTTCCAATTTTGGGCCCCAGCACCGGGTAGGCCTTTCAAAGGAACCCGCCTCCGCTGCCACCACTTTCCTCCCACGATGCAGCGCGAAACGACGGCCAGCGGTACGCGCAAAGAAACAATAAATAGCAACAGCAACAGAAAAGCAACAACAGCAACTACTACTACAACATCGGACCTCGGGCCGAGACCACACCCGTCCCGCGCACCCATAATGTGGGTGCGTTTGCAATCGAACCAGGCCGTGGCCGGTCGGCCGCACCACCCGAAGAAGTACTTAACTATCGGTCGAAAATGTTTGGAGAAACTGCGGCCCCGCCAGCGGCCAGCCCGAGAAGCCGCCCGCAGCCTGGGGTGGGGAAGAGAGTTTGGGTTTCCGATTTCGGTTCGATTTCGGAGCCACCGCGGGACGGCCTGTAATTAGGCGTGTATTGATAATTATCGGTACTGATGATCGCACCGGGATTGGGCGGCGGCATGTTGCCTTTGGAGGCCGCTGCCCGGGCCCGGGCAACTCGGCCCACCCCGCCGCCGGCTATTGACTCGGCCGGCGCGTCGGCGGCAAATCAATAAAACACGAGAAATAATAATAATAGATGTAATCGTGGTTTCGCGAAGAAAGAGTTGCTGTGGGAGCCGGCGTACCCGCGAGTGTTAGGGCGTCGGAACACGGCACGGCAACAGCACGGGGGACTGGGACTGGGACTGGGACTGGGAGCAAGAGTGCGCGGTCAACCGAAACGGTGGGCGCGTGGGGAAGGATGCACGGTACGCGCGTATGCACCGGGTGATATTGACACGAATTTAATCAACTACGTCAGTGGCATCCGATCGGATCGGCGGATGGGGGCACCGGACAAACGGCACGGTTTGCTGCACGGTGATTCGTCTCAGAAAGTATCTTCGTTGAGCAAACGAGTCACTTGCGAAGCCTACGAAATAACAGCTTCCGGTAGATCAAGGCTTAGGTGAATTTAAGGTATTCACGGGGTTGCTTGGAAATTACTTTTCAATTTCTATTCCATTTTTTATTTCATTCAATGCAGTTTAAGGCACCATCATACATCGGTTAATAATTCCCAGGATGGTCGTTGAAAAATTCTACCCCTCTTACTAAGACCTTTAAGATTTAAGATTAAGAGGTATCCTTAACTCCCAAATTTATCTTCAGTCCCCGAGAAGAGGTACCTACAGTTACTCCACTGACTCTCTACTTTAGTTTCAATACTAGTCCCATTGGAAGGACTTGATCCTGCGAATTCCCTGCCTTTTGAATTGCTTTTGCCTTTGCTGGAGGGTTAGCATTTAATATAAGCCCCGTTAGTTCCGCGACTTATCAATTCACCAACCATGGTTTGGATTATTTTACAGAAAGCAGTACTCGACGCATCAATAACCACCATTCCATGTTCCAATAAAGGGGCCCCATTTTCCATTAATGTTCGGTTATAATGCCCGCGCCACACATACCCGCGTTCTAACCCCGAAACGTGCTTTCTTTCTTCCGCCGACCGGTCTAGATTCGGGCAGCGAGTCGGGATCTCATAAAAGTTTGCGCGGCAAAGGACCATCCGGACCGTCGGACGGGAAGCCGACGCGGGTGCGGACAGTGCTGAACGAGAAACAGCTGCACACGCTCCGGTAAGTAGATAATCGTGGTCGGCCGTGAAAGTGCCGGCGATCGCCACCGGCGCTGGCGGCCAATTGTAATGGCCGCCGTTTAGCCTCGGCGGTCGGTTCGGTTCGTGAAATGTGATACGCACTGCTCCCATTCCCAGACACACACGGGTGGAGGTGCACTTTGCAAAATTATGCTGACGATTACACCCCTGATGATGATGGCGGTACCCACCCGTTATGGCCACCCCGTGCGTGATCATTCGCCGGCCCCGGCTCCAATCGGTCCAATTGGGGTTTAGGATCGTCAGCAACTTTTACCCGAAATGAGCCGCCAAATTTTACGATGATGATGATGGGAGGTGCTCAAAACGAAACGATCCGCCAGTGCGTGCCATTTTAATAGGGCCGAGCGATAGCGGTTTGGACATAATGGACCTTTTAACCAATCACCAGCTTGATTGATGACTACTTTCCTTCCAGTACGATCCTTTAAGCCTTTTTATAATTTCTACCGTTTGGCCAATCGTACCGCAAGATCCGTAGAATTGTCGGAAGTTAGTTTTATGTTTTGTTCAACATTGAGTTCTATTAAATCGAACTGCAATTTTCCGCGCCACCAGAAGCCCATTGGTGCCATTTTCTTTTGTCGCTCAGTGGCACAATAGAAGCCAGTATGTGTGGTTGTGGCTTCACCTAACACAAACAGCGTCTTGAAGCAACGCAACGCAAACACGGCACGACGGCAGGAGTTTTGTGCAAATTTTATGCCATCCATTCGATCGACTGGACGTGGCTCTTGAGACATGCCGCTTGGCGCCGCTCTGACCGCGCACGGTCCGTGAATTATCTCCAATTAGTATCGCACACATACGCGGCACACGCCAAGCAAAATACAAATTGTGCAAATGATTAGCATAAGCTGCAGTGGTGGCGGCGCCGCGGCAGACGGTGTTTGCGCTCGAAAGGCCGTGTCGCGTGTCACGCTCGATGCACACTTTATGCAACATACATGCAGTGCCCCCGTCGCCGCTCCCCCCACTGAACTGGCCGTTCTTCTTTCCCGCCCTCTCCGCAGCACCTGCTACAACGCGAACCCGCGGCCGGACGCACTGATGAAGGAGCAGCTGGTCGAGATGACCGGTCTGTCACCGCGGGTCATACGGGTCTGGTTCCAGAACAAGCGCTGCAAGGACAAGAAGAAGACGATCCAGATGAAGCTGCAGATGCAGCAGGAGAAGGTAAGACGGTCCCCTAAAACCGTAGCTCACGGCCCTGTTTCTCATCTCCGTCCCGTCGACCTCCCGCCAACAGGAAGGCCGCAAGCTGGGCTACAGCATGCAGGGCATACCGATGGTGGCCAGTTCGCCCGTGCGGCACGATTCCCCGCTCAATCTGCACGGTCTGGAGGTGACCGCCTACCAGCCCCCGTGGAAGGCCCTGTCCGACTTTGCGCTGCACTCCGACCTCGACAGTAACGGTGCGATCAACACGCACACGCCCGCGTTCCAGCACTTAGTCAATCAGGTGAGTCGCCCGTTTAATGGGGACGAGTTTTGATTCCTGTCAAAAAAATGGTCAAATAAGTGACACTTGACCAGTGACCACCGGCAGAGGCTAGATGAGAGTGGTGACACTCGCTTAATTTATTGTATTTAGTTACCACGTGGCCGGAGGACCAGGCCGAATATTAGTCTTAAGAACTGGGAGCATGTAGCCTCAAGACACGATCGGTCAGGCCGTGAATCAAGTTGGGTTTGGTTGGACCAAAAATGCGGCAGCTCGAAACGGATGACGCACGGGGCACGGCGCAAGGATCTGTGCCGAGAGAAATTGGCTTGCGTGTGAGCGCCCTGCTTCATGACTTCATGACGCCACTGTATTTTGATTAACTTTAATGAACAAACTAATAAATTTATGGCTCTTTTATTGCACCAGCGGAGGCGCAATATTGGCTTCCGTGGGTCCATCAAACGCCGGCGAAGGTGCTTTTAGTCGAATTTCAAAAAATCACTCATTTACACAGTGGGGCGGAAAAGTCCCAAGAACGAAGCCAAGAACGATTAGCGGACATTTTTAAGGTTCAGATTTTTTCAAGGCCGATTCGAAACGCAATGCTTACAGGATGCTCCTATTGACCGGCCTAGATTTTAAAGGGAAGGCATAGAATTTTAATGTTTTTTATATAACTCTTCAAAATGTTAACTTTGAAGCGTTGGAACTCTAACTACCGTTGATTAAGTGCCACCAACTTTAAAATGAGCCAAAATTCCCTACTCCAGAACCGATTTAGTACAAAATCCCGAGCCCGAACGAATGAAGGTACAACTTTGCGCACACAAAATGAGGCCGCGTGCAAAATGGTGGTTTTGTCCGAAGCGAAGAAGCCCACCGACAACAAAAAGGCCTTTTCCGCCCGGTTCCGCCGCGGTTATTTTTTTTCGTTGTCTTTGTTTGCATAACTTTGTGGCCCGCGAAACACGAAACAAAAAACGGGGGGGCCGCGAAACGATGGCGAAGAAACGGTGTTGGCATGCCGTGGCCATAAGAAACCATGAAATATGCACCCATTCTCCAACCGTCGCCGCCATCTACTCGCGTTCGTTCCTGTTGGCTCTCTAATCCCTTCCTCTTTTATCGGCTCATCCTTACCCGTTCGGGGGCCCATCGTCGGCGGATTGCATATGCGGTGCAGGCGCATAGATGGCACTCGCACGATGGACGTCGCTAAATCGGGCGATTATACAAGATTTTGCATTACACAGGCACCCCGGTCTCGATTATTTTATGTTGTTTTCAATGATCCGTAATTTATGTGGTATTATTTCGCTATTTCTTGATTCTCCGGTTCGCGGGCCGGATGTTACAATGTTGCACAATGGTCGGAGCTCTAGAACTAGGACCCTTTGGTAGCCTACTTGTCGTATAGATATCTCGGCTTAATCGCTCCATTTTCTCCATTTCCTTCACAGATGCATGGATATGACGTTGGCAATGGCGCAGGTGGACCGGGCGGTGGCCCCGGCGGCATGCCGCCAATGCCCGGAGGCCCGGGCCAAGGACCGCCGCTAGGCTCGCACATGGATCTCAGCGGGCACCACCACCCGGACAGTACGGACTCGTACGTCACGTACCTGGAGAGTGACGACAGTATGCAAGGCAGCCCCTAAAGTCCGGTGGACGATCGTGGAGCAGCACCCAAACCCACAATGGCAATACTTGGACACGGACCCGACGCGGAAGGACGTCGCAGAGCCACACGCATCGTACCAGGGAATGATATTTTAAACCGGGCCCCGGGATCTCCGGGCTCCTGCAAGCTCCGTGAGCAGAAAGAGTGTCTCTTTTCCGTTAGGGCCCCCCTTATCTTATTAGGCAAATGAAGGCAACACAAACCTAATCGAGCGAGATCGGTAGACAAATCCCGGGATAGTAGTAGCATATAGCAGCGCGCACCGTTAGTTTCGGTTCGGTTCCGGCTCGGTTCCGGTTAGCATTTGATAAATCTATTTTAATAAAGCTGGAGACATTCAGGACAAAGCAAGGGCCCGTTAGGGGTAGGGATAATGTTAAACCAAGTAACTTAATACGCACTAGAAATCGCGCGAACGCGTGTGAGAGAGAGAAATAAAGAGTCTAATTGTAAATAGTGTAAAATATTACCCATTAGCGATCGTCCAACCAAACTTACCCGCTCCCTGATCGGAGACCGACACTGGAAGACACTCCCAGTCGTCGGGTGCGCTGGGTTAAAGTGGTAATCCTCCCGCGTGGAACCAGGCAAGATGGAAAGCGATAGCAAAGGATCAACGCGGACACATCTAGTGGAGCAGTCGTTTTGGGACGTTTAGTGGAAACAGCCGGCGCCCGGCAACGTAAGATTAAAGCATATGATCATACTGGAAGTAATCTGTATTTAAAGACAGCATTAAAAGATAAACATTAAAAGAAACGGACAAAAAGTCACCCCAACACACACAACAATAAAAGAAAAACCAATCAAAAAGTGGGACTCCAGTGTTTTCTAATAATTCAACAGTCCGAAAAGTTTCTATCGACCTCTAATTATTAATCATATTTATCGATACCGTAAAATTGAACTGCTCCCGAATGGGAAAGTTTGTTTGACAGTTTGAAAGAAAAACGACGTTATATAGGAGCTTGTCAAAAGTAACTGTCAAACACATTTTCCCTTTCGCGTTCTGTCAAATTCAAAGTGTAAACAGCAAAATTGCGCTCCGAGAAATGCGTGATCTGTTTCGATTTCCAGTGAAAAACGAAAAATGTCCACCGATGCTCCCGAAGTAAGTACGGGAAAGTGCCTCCGTGTTTCACAATCCGTTACGGTTTTCCTTTGTGTTTGCAGCACAACCAAGCGCAGAGCATCATCGTGATCCACCCCGGGTCCCAGTACCTGCGGATGGGCCGTGCTTCGGATGTGAATCCTGTGCGCCTGCTGCACGCCATCGCACGGCGCCGTAAACCGGGCGGAAAGGTCCACCGTGACAGTTGGTTACCGCGGACGGTGGAGACCACCCGTGAGGTGGTGCAAGAGATGGAACGCTGCCGGCTGCAGATCTCACACGCCCTGCAATCGGCCGTCCAGTCCGACGGCCAGCGGCGGTACGCGACACCACCGCAGCAAATTGCCGCGTTCAATAAACGATCCCAGCCGGAAACCGTACCGGACACACTGGCCGCCTGGGAAGACGAGGCAAGCTTCGCGGATGTGCTGATCGGTGAGGAGGTGCTGAAGCTGAACCCAAACGGTGGCCATTACAACCTTCACTTTCCGATCCGCCGTGGGGAACTCAACACACACGACGGTGTCGGAGGGTCCCTGTCATCGGTGATGACCGATTTGCAGGCCATCTGGGAGTACGTGTTGCAGCGGAAGCTGCACATCGATCCGGGGAAATTGGCACGCTACCGGGCTGTGCTCGTAATTCCGGATATCTACAACCGCGCCCATCTCGGCGAGTTTATGACACTGCTGCTCAAGCGCATCGGCTTCGGGTGCTGTTTTCTGGTGCAGGACCACGTGGCCGCCACGTTTGGCGCCGGGCTCGGGTACGCCTGCGTGGTGGACGTCGGAGATCAGAAAACGTCCGTGTCGTGCGTCGAGGACGGCATTTCGCATCCGAACACGCGCGTACGCTTCGACCACGGCGGTGCGGATGTGACCCAGGTGTTCTACTGGCTGCTGAAGAAATGTGCCTTTCCGTACCACGAGTGCGACGACCGGAATCCGCTCGATGCCTGTCTGCTGCAGCAGCTAAAGGAAGAGTTTGGCCACGTGAATCTCGACACGTGCGGATCGCTGGAGAAACGGTTTGTCGTCCACCAGCCGCAGATGCCGAAGCGGAACTACACGCTACAGGTCGCCGACGAAACGATGATCGCACCGTTGGCCTTGTTCCACACCGAGCTGCTGACCATCACCGGCGCTAATCGGGCCGCACCGAAAACGCAAAAACCCGCCTCATCCCAGTCGCACCCGGAGGACTGTTTCGATGCCGAGTATCTACGTGAGACCGGCGTACGTACGCCGGGTGTTCCGGGGCCGCGAAAGGGAGCCACTTTCTCATTGGCATCGTTTCTTTTTTCAGAGAAGGAACAAAGAAAATCTGGAGCAATCCGCCACTGAACCGGGTGCCTTGGCCAGTGCCGAAAACCCCGATGACGACATCGGGGTCGACGGGTTGGCCGAACAGGAGCGCGACAATAAGAACAACGATCGAGATTACTGGCTCGGGGTTCCCGGCGGTCAGCTGGTCGGCCTGGATCAGGCCATCGTGCAGAGCATCGAACGCTGTCGTAAGTGATGCCACTTCCGTACTAAAAAAGTTGCTTTATTTTGTAGTCACCGAACAGTAAACACATTTTGACCATGCTAATTCACTTCTCCGGCACTCTCCTGTAGCCAGCGACGAGCTGAAGCGGAAGATGTACGGCTGCGTCCTGCTTGTGGGCGGTGGCATGAAGTTTGCCGGCATTGGCCGGTGGCTGCAGAACAAACTGTCGCAAAAGATGCCCCCCGCGTTCCGATCCGAGCAGAGCATCGTGACTAGCCCCAAGGATATGGACCCGGAGATGACCAGCTGGAAGGGGGCCGCCATCATGTCGTGCCTGGAGAGTGCCGAAGAGCTGTGGCTAACGGAGACTGAGTGGGCCCGCTACGGGCTGCGGGTTTTGCGTGAAAAAGCCGTCTTCATGTGGTGACCGTGAAGCTGAGCGCTCTATTCGGGCGGTACCTCAGTCTGTTCAATTTTGCGCTTCTTTTTGGCTTGAATGTCGGCCATCGTTTGCTCGATGGAACGTAGATCTCGTTTGTTTTCACTGGGCACTGGGGGATAGCGGAGAGAAGAGAAAGAAACAATGACGATCGCCGAGTCCTCCGCTTCAGACTGAATCCCTCACCGTATCCGTACGTGCGGTTCGTCACGGTCCGTTTGGCGGCATCAATTGCCGCGTCCTGCCCGATAAGGTGCGCGTACTTGTCTTTGTAGTCCGTGTGGGGCAACGACTGTGCCGCTTCTCCGTCACCTTTCGCACCTCGGTTACGCGCTTTTCGCTGCCTGTCTTCCAGTTCCTGGGCGCGCCGTCGTTCGGCGTACTGCTTGGCGGTTTCCTTGTTCCATGGATCACCGTTCCGCCTGGCGTCCAACTCGTCCTTACTGGGTTGGTGTTCCTTTTTGTACACTACAATATAGCGACCTTCGTCTTCGACGCCGAAGCTGATGCCCACGAGCCCGGCCGTCTCCGCGATGTCATGGCTGAGGATTAAACCAAGTGGATGAGCCTGTGGCCACACGAGCGAGCGGCTTAATACGTACACAACGGAACGGTGTAACTGATCCAACGGCTGGAATTCCATGTAGTGCCGATTGTCGTCTTTCATCAGTCGGCCCAAGCGCTGCTCTACGTAAGTACGGAATCGGTTCAGTTCTTCTCGTTCACGATTTTTCAGCTTTTCGTATTCCTTCTTTTGTTCTGAAAAGTTGGAAACGATTTGTATTTACGGTTAAAAGGAAAGGTTGATCGAATGGGGCCCCTCAACCGCAATGCAGTCCCGTTAAATTTGTGGCGCGAATGCCAAGGGGCTCGCTTTTAGTGACTGAAAGTTTCGTCCTCCAACGCCAAATGGATCATTTACGGGCAACTTACTTTCGTACATATCTTTCTCCTTCTTATCCCTGGCCGGTGGTTTGTCCATGGCACCGATTATGCTGCCCAAAAGGTCCATTTCGCAACAGAATAACGGGCACAATAACAAAACAATGCTGAGCGAGAAAAGTGTAAACAAAAGGTTCACACAGCTCTTGTCACAAATAGAATTTTTTTGACAGCGGCTTCGATTAACCCTTGAGTGACAAAAAAGGGGCGAGTTCAAATCGTTTGAAGTTATTGGTTGAGAATCATGTAGTTCGTTAAGTAATTTGTAGACCATAGTAACCTTTGTTCATATACAACGATCAGCGTGCGCTTAAATTATTTTAATAGTTTTTCGTTGAGTTTGGGAAAAGAAATGTTCTGTCGTCTTATTCAATCACCTGAAAGTTTATAAGTGGCACAATAATTCAAGATATCCTTCTTCTGGGCAGCTCAACCTTCAAATATTTTACAACACGACAAAATGAAGCATTCGCTTCGATTCTCGTTTTTGCTGTTGGTTCTTTTTGAAAACAAAACGACGTAGGTGTAGTTTTTAAGAAAGGAAAATTGTTGTTTCACAGTTCATTTTTAATATACGTTAAATTAACGCTTTGTGAAAAAACCAAAACCATTTTGTTAATTATCTGGCCTGGTATATTATTAATCTTAACGAAAGTATCGTTAAGTTTGAGATTTCCGCAAGTTCATTTCACGGTGTAGCTGTCATTCTTTTTGAGTGATCATGTTGACTTGAACGCGGTTTTTTCTTCGTCAAAATCGGCAACTGATGAAAATTAACAATTTTTTGCAAATTGAATTCTTTGAATAATAATTTATTGAATCGAATTGATTTTTTAGATATTTTCCGACATTTTGGGCTCGACAGCTGCGTGGACAAGATGCGTTCGCGTTAAAATCATGTAGTACCACGAAACCAATCGACTTTTACAGAATCACGATTCAGTTGGCAGTAAACTGCAAACCATGAAGCTGTAGCTAAGTACACAACAAACAAACAGTATTCTGTCCAAAAAGGTGGCCACCAGCGAGCCGTTGCTCTGGCCCTCGGTACTAGGCTCCATTCCGGTGGCAATGTCGGGTACTTCCACCACCAGATTGACCGTATCACCATCGCCATTCGCCCGCGGATGGTTATCGCTTTCCGACGCGTTCGTGCCGGCCGCTTCCGCTGTTCCAGCGACGTCCGCTTGAAGCAACACTCGGCCCACACCGGTTGCGGCCACTTTCAGTGCCAGTTTGTCCACCAGCCGGTCTGGGCTGCCGGCCGAAGATCGAATGTACCGCAGGATGATGGTAACGGCCAGTATGCCCACGCTAATGATGAGCGAATCGCGGAAGAAAATTACTGAAAACAGAACACCTGAGTGAGATCTTCGTCAGCGGAGTAGTCAAGCCTCGGCTTACACAACTTCGGAACGGCATCCCCGTGGTAAGGGGCCCGCCAGTATAAGTACTCCAGATACGTGAAGTGTCCCATGCACGTGCCGCAAAGAATGTACAACCGCTCGGTACTGTAGCTGTTCATCCACAGGACCGCCAGATTGATTATGGCCAACACTGCAACATATCGAAGGGGAATTCGTATGTCCTAGAACCGATTCACATAAAACCCCCCTCCGCTTTGATGGTCACTCACAGAATCCCGGCGTCAGCAGTGCTCCGTAGATCGCCGTGTGGCGTTGCAGCGAGAAGTTGTATTCCACCGTGGGGTAGGACGTGTTTTCGGACAGAGCCAACAGTTTGCTACTGGCCGACAGCAGTTGCCACTCGGAGTGGGGCACTTTGATGTAGCGCGTCGACACGTTGGATCGTTCGTTGATGCTGATCTTGGCCACATCCTCAACCCAGGTGCCCAGAAAGACGGTACAGTTCTGCGAATCGAACGGCCAGTTCTGTGTGTTCCCCACGCACAGGGCTTCGTACTGGCAAGGCGGAACGCACAGCACGGTTCCGTACTGATTCACCTCGCAACGATAGCTGGAACAGGCCGCATCTGCGCCAGAGCTGTGGAAGCTGTGCAGCAGAGAGCAGTTAACCTGGGGACCTCAAAGAGCTCGTGTCCCTCTTACTTGTTGAAAGGAATGATGGTTGGGTGCCACAGTTCACTGGACTCCACGATCAGCTTATCGATGCCGTACTCCATGCGGTCCCA
The DNA here is from genome assembly GCF_943735745.2 of Anopheles bellator. Taxonomy (NCBI): domain Eukaryota; kingdom Metazoa; phylum Arthropoda; class Insecta; order Diptera; family Culicidae; genus Anopheles; species Anopheles bellator. The sequence goes on from NC_071286.1 coordinate 65,458,839, forward strand.
AACCAGGAACTCATCCTTCCAGCTCGTGCTCAGCCACACGTAGACGGTTAGCGTGGACTTCCGTTCGTTCTTGAGGCGAGACACATTTTAACGGCCCTAACCGTACGAAACGAACCGAACAAAATACCTACCAAATCGTAGTTTTGAATGTGCATATCCAAGGACACGTTGACCGGCGAGCTGTAGTTCCGGACCGGGCGCTCCGATTTGTCGTAGTTGTAGCAGAACAGCTTCTTCAGCAGCTTACCCTCCTTCGACGAGGGCTCCCCATCGCAGTTCATGGTGGCTAGGGTTTGAGAATCATCAATTACACCTTTCTGTTCGGTCGAACTCTGTTCCGCAAAGTCGCACCTCCGAAATGCAGGTGACCGATCAAAACCAAAGCAAATAGGATATGTTTCACGAAACCCATTGCAAAACTTTTAAAATTGCCCAACGATCTCACTCGAACCAGGATCTACCTCGAACTGAGCTTCGCTTGGGAAACACTCGGATGCTTTCGGAGAACTCGGTCCGTCGGCATAATCTCTGGCTACGCCCCTTCGACTTCGGGACTGATACGTTCTTGATAGCGTTAGGGCATCTGAGTATCGTCCGGTTTTCAGTTCAATCAACCCCAACACAAGTCGGTTTTGTTTGCGTATGTTTTATTTCTATTTAAACGAAATTTCGATGAACCATAATTAATTAAAGTCCATCGCGATTTTATGCCGTTGCGTTTTAAACCCGCTTTGAAAATTTGGTCGATGAGATCGATCGATCGATCGAAGAAAATGGCAAAAACATGTCTGAGATTCGGAGACGTTTTTCTCAATTGAAAAACAGATAACAAATACATAATTCAAAGCATTTGCATAAATAATATATGAACTCAACACGTAGAAATGAATAGTTCAATACATTAAAACATGAGCGCGATGAGATTGAATATTTGACTCACTCTGAGGGCATTCGAAATAAGTATCAATAATCAGATTGCAGGAACTGACGAAAACATTATACACTTTAAAATAAGTTCTTTTATGATTATCGTTTATTATCGTAAACGGAAAATTGTGTTAGAACCTAGCTTACAGACATAAAGCGGATTGTTGCTCGGCTTCGCGGAAAGGTCACCGAAGAAATGTATTTCTGATTATCTGCTAAAAAAGGATTTCATTCACTAAATGCTAATATTCTTATGTTAAGCAGCCTTATTTTAATTCGTTAAATGCCTTGAATCTCAATCAAAAAGTAAAGTATTGAAACACACGGGGCGCAGTGCAATGGCAACAGAGGCTTAAGCAATAGAATCGAAGGTAATCGAACAGTGAACAATTACACTGGCAGCATCAGCGGCAGCATCGGCACGGGATAATATCACTGGATTGGTTTGCAAACCGGGGTCCAAAATGGCGTCCCAATGGCCATCACATCGTGTCGGAGCTGTTGGTACTGACGGAGGGCGAGGAGCGCAGGATCAGGTGATCGTGTTCGTCGGCCGAGTTCGGTGTGAAGGACGAGTACAGCTGCTCGTAGAACGGGTCGGCCAGGAAGTCGACCTCGGCCGCCATCGAATGGGCGTCTTCGAACGAAAACGAACTGACCGGCTGACCCGACCCGTACCCGTCGATGGCCTGCTCGAGGCAGAGCTCCGGAGTGTGCAGGAAGGACCCCCCGTTCAGATTGCCGATCGGATGATGCACCGGGAGTGGCAGGTGGCTCAGCTCCGTCTTCCCGCTGTCTGGCGTTCGGATGAAGCCATCGGAAGCCGTCACCTGATCGTAGCTCCGCTCAGCTAGCTGTTGAGTTGGCTGTGGTGGCGTCACACCGTACGCATCCATGTTCGGTGCGTAGCTGTGACAGGATGCTTCGTAGCTCACTTCATTGGCGATTCTTGGCGGCCCCGTCGGAACGGACCCTTGGATACCGTTTAGCTGGAGGTAGCCAACTTCCGGCTCGCTTAGCACGTGGATGAAGCCAACGATGCAGGTCGGCCGAGAGGATCGCGTGGTGTGGACGATGGTGGCACTCGACTGCACCCAGCGCCAGCCACCACCCTGCGTCAGAAACCGGTAGTACTTGGTCGTCACCTGCCCTTTGTGGAGCACTGTCAAAGACACGGCGCACTTCAGACTAGGTGATCCTCCCGTGGGGATACAATCGGAATACTTACAAATTTGGTGAGACTGTCGCAGTTCCAGGATGTCGCCCGCGTGTACATACTGGTAGAGTGTGTTGTCGATTAGATCCTGTGGCTCGTAGCCCGTCAGCTCGGTGATCCGGTTCCATCTACACCCGTGGAAGAGTTCCGTGTTTAGTTTCACCAACTTCACAGACAGATTCGCAACGCGCTTACTTGTTATCGAGAAAGATCAGCTTCAGATCGAGACTGGCGCGGAACATGAACGTGTTCCGGTGCAGTATGACGTCCGTGGTCCCCGACGGAGACAGCGAATGGCCGACGGCCACCAGACCGAGGTTCTGCATGCAGCAGTAGCCCTGCGCCGACGCCGACTCGTGAGGGAAGACGCGCGCCTTCAGATACCCGGAACACTGAATGACCTGCCGATGTGGATAATCAATTTAAGGACCACTACCACGGACCACTGAGGGGAATCCCACACCGTACCTTGTAACCGGACTGCGTGAGACCCGCGTTCCGTTTCGCCAGTACGCATCGCATGCGCAGGAAGAAGGATCGCTTCAGTTCGACGATGTGTGATCGCTGCTGCTGGGCGAAGGTATGCCGATGGCCCGGCTGGGCACCGGCCGTTGGCGTGGGGCTTGCCGCCGGGACCACCGGCGGTTGTGGCGGTAGCGTCAAGATGGCCGCCAGTTCCTCCTGGTCGTACGTGTGGATGTACTCGTAGATCGAGTTCCCGGGCAGCTCGACCTGGCTCAGCCCCAGATGGACCGAGGCCGTCTCGGAGATGTACATTATTTTACCGTCCGGCGCTACGACGAAGATGAAGCCGTCCAGAGCCTGCAGCAGATGAGAACTGAGCTCCTTGATGGTGGTGCCATCACGCGGACCACCCGCCAGACGCTCCGGTGTTCCCCAGGCAGTGCCTAAACCTGCCCCAAACACAACACGTACAGTAAGATCCGTGGTTGATCAATCGACCTGCGGGTCACTTACCGTCCGGGAAGATTTGGCGTATCTTCAGGTACGAGGTGGTCAACCGGATGATCGATGCCTTGTCCAGCTGGGACGTGACCGCACTCGGCAGGGGCAGCAGGCTGGCCAGCTCCACAAACTCGACGTTTTCCTTCTCCCGCCTCGAGCGGGCAGCGTTTTTGCTCTTCTCCTTCATCGCGGTGCGCGACGCTGCCAGTCCTGTAACGATCGGTCGCGGAAACGCACAAAGCCTTGAGTTAGATCGCATCGATTGGCCCCTACCGATCCACTGGGCCCGGACCAGGCTCTACTCCCGGATCGACTAGAGCTATTGGAAGTACAGCTTCCAGCAGCGAGATCGTTTAGATTTTAGCAAACGACGCCAAGCCGTTCGGCTGTCTCTAGAAAAGCTGTCTAGTCGATCGTCGCTTTCGCTCGCACCTTCGGCACCGGCTCCAGGATGATCGCGACATCCTACTCCAACGGCCCTCACCACTCCTAGGCTATCTCTGTCCCTCTCTTGATCAAATTCACCCCCCAAACAAAGCCAACACGTACGTGCTCCAGACAGACGTCTAGCTACTGAATCGGAACCTACCGAGAATGTTTTGATTGGAGTCGGCGGCAGTCGGCGTCTTCCGTAGGACCTTCATTTTGCACCGTTTAGTCCGTAGCCGGAATGGGGCCACAAGATCCGATCTCCTCAGAGTCGCGCTAGTGTCGAGTGTCCTGTGTGCGTGACGACGTCGCGAGCCGACTTCCTTCCGGACCGATGGCCAAAGTACTATTGCCCGGTTACCAAACAATTTGGTGTGCAGAAAACTCCGGAAGCAGCCTCACAGGTGCGGGGTTTCATCCGCCGTCGTTCTTCCCTTTTCTTCGTTTTATGGGCGGTGCATGGGTTCCGGTGCAAGTATGGCCGCAGAAGAAGGTGCAATTTTCCGTTCGTCGTTCTTCTTTCCCCGTGTCCTTGTCCGAAGGGCTCTGGTTGGCCCAGATTGCTGCCTGTGGGCGGTTCGCAATGTCGTGATCCTTTCCACCATTGCGATCGCGATCGGACCCGCGAAGGATTTCATTTCGCCAACAGAAGAATCGTCAGTGGATTAGCCTTCGACTAGCCCCGGCTCCATTGTACCAATGTCCTAACGGACGGCCTAATTATGCTGGGACGGCCGATAAGGCCGAAAAAAAAGTAAACACGGTGCGTTGCGCCAACATCTGTTCACCACCTTTCGAGAGGTATTATCACTGCAAACATACCAAACAGTGCCAGGGATACACAGGTACGCCCAAGCCGGCCATAACGGGCTGTTTTGCATAAATTGTTTGCATTTTCCCACCACCACCACCACCAGGCACTTGATCCAGGGGAGGCAGCGTGAGAAACGTGGTCTCCGTGTCCTCGGCCGGTGCCCGGTTTCCGGGGAAATCCTTGCCGCAGTTCATTCATTCCCACGCTGCTGCGCTCGCTTGGCGTAGTGGAGTACCTGGACTGGGCTGCTTGAGTTTTATTGCACCACAATCCTCGGCCCGGCCCGGCTCGCAAACTGCTCCGGTAAGGTGCCCGGCCCGAGGACCCTCGGTTCGGCGTCCTTCCGTTAGTTGCTGGAGTTCCGGGATCCCTGGTCAATTAAATGTAAATTCATAATGGAGCATCATCAGCGTGGGAACTGGAGTCTGCGGACCGGAGAAAGAGTTCCTTCGCCAACTAAGCCTGACTCAATTGAGACACTGATTCATCTGCGCTTCGAGTTTCGAGATTTTTGCTGTTAAATTTAAGGTACCAAATAATCGACGGAGGATCGAAGGATCAAAGCGATCGTTACGAGAGTGAACGTAGTGAACTTTTATTATTAACAAGTACTGAAAATAAGAGTGCAAATGGGTGATCCTCTTCCCGATAAGACCCGCTTCGGTGGGGGAGGATCGCCCCGTTGACGCCTACCGTAATAGGGCAATCTGTTGCCCGGCCTCTGTTGTTTCGTTAGCGCATTTCGCCGTCTGTTTATCTAACAGTAGAGTGTGAACGCTTAGCACGCGGCTCCGATCGGCCTCAAAGGACCGGCCAACCGGGAGCGATCGATCATTTGTGCACCGTGCGCTGAGCGTGATGCGTGGCCATCGTCCTGTGGCCGTGGCCCTGACCTGGCTGCTAGGATTCGTTCTCCTGTGTCACGTACCACCGGCAGGTTTGTATAGCTCCCCACTGCGTGTTCTCACCTCGCTCGTACGTGACGAGCCGGCACTCGAGATCACGTTCTTGAATAAATAATCTTAACCTTTGGCCGGGCCTTTGTCCCGCATCGACCCAGCGTCCATCGACTGCGGCAAGGACTCGGTGAACGAGGAGAACCGGCTGAAGAAGTCGCTCCTCTGCAATGGCTACCGCACCGAGGCACGCCCGAGAAAGGATCCGGCCCAGACGGTCAACCTGACCGTGTCGTACTACGTTTACGGCTACGAGTTTGTACGTTCCAGCTCCTCCATTTTGTCGAAAGTGCGCCTGTTTTTCGCTAACCACCTTTTATCCGCCGGCAGGACGACGAAAACGATCTACTGACCGTGAATGTGTGGTTTAGTTTGGTAAGACCATCCGCGCCCGCCCGTCACGTACTCGATTCGATTTGATGGCCCTCGCTTTCTTTGCAGCAATGGATCGACGAGTTCCTCGTCTGGAACGCGACGCAGTGGAACAAGATCGAGCGGCTCGCGATCAATTCGGACGAGATGTGGTTGCCCGACTTTCGCCACTTTTCCTCGTAAGTAGCGGAGTGTAAGCGGATCGCAGGATGGACTGACTTATGGGGCGGTGTTTCTCTTCGAGGTAGGTTCTACAACCCGGAGGAACTGCCGGACTGTACGAACCCATCCTGCTCGGTGGCCCAGAACGGATCGGTGTACTGCATTCCTATGTGCAGCATGAATGCCCGGTGCGATGCGGATTACTCGCGGTGGCCTTTTGACGTGCACCAGTGCAACCTCTGGTACGGAACGTGGGTCAACTCGATGAACGAGGTGGATATGCACATGAAGGACATTTGCCTGTCATCGGAGAACGATTTCGCCAGCAAACGGTGGGCGATCGCATCGCTCAGCAAGGGCCGCTCGGTGCTCAAATCGAGCGATATGTACATGTACACGATCCTCAACGTGGATCTGACGCTCCGGCGGCGCAACGGCTTCGAAGTGGTGGCCATCCTGGCGCCCATCCTGGGTAGGTTTCCTTATCTTCGGAGGTCACATTAACGAGCCACTGATTGATTGCCATCCCACTGAAGTGCTCGCCCTACTGAACCTGTACATCGTCTGGCAGCGATCGAGTGCCTTCGAACGGAAGGTGCTGCTGGTGGTGTCCATCGCTTGCCACTTTAGCTTCCTGCAGCAACTGGACTGGGCCCTCCCGTTCAACCGTGACACGGCCCCCGGATGTCGTAAGCTCTACTTCTCCCCCTGTCCCCCACCCGAGTGTCTAACGCTTCCGGCTCGCCTTCCAGTGGTCTTTCTTCACAGCTCCACCATCATCGCGGCCGTCCTGGGACTCGTCACGCTGCTGAATTGCTGGATCCGGACCCGTCCGGTACGGGATTCGGCGACACCCGGAGAGTCCTGTTTCGGGCGCGTGACTGGATCGTTCTCGCAGAACCGTGTCGCCGAGCTAATCCTGGCGGCCGACTATCTGGAGCTCAACTACAAGGTAAGCCCGGAATGGGGCCCAAAGGTGAGATGAAAATGATCCCGTGGCCTCCCCATTGGCAGGTTACGAGTGACGACGAGAGCGAAAGTTACTGGTTGAAGCTGGCTACGCTGGTGGATCGTGTGGTGGCCATCGTGTGCGTGATCGTTTATGTGGTCCTGCTGTGCCTCTACATGCCGTTCGGACACCAGCTCGTTAGCAGTTCCGGTGTGAAATGTGTCTTTTCCTTTTCGTAACCTCAACTGCCGATTGTATGGATGGAAATAAAGATTTTTCTTCCCCTGATTGATATTTTTTTAATACAAAATTTTTAAAGAGCAAAGCGCGATCGGCAATCGGATCGGATGTTATCGAGTGTCCCTAGTTCAATCCGAAAAATTTAACCCCCGAAGTCGCCTCGCTATGATCATTTGACAGCGCCATGTTTGTCTAAGTCTATGATTGTCTAACAAAGGGTTACATCTGCAGAGAAGAGGACAGATCTAGCTACCTCGCGACAGATCTAGACAGATCGCGAGATTTATAGTTTTCGATTGAGGAATCGGAGGCAAATTCAGACATTTTGACATTTGGAACAAGATGAAAATGATTAAAAATCAAGTTGATTAGAACATCAGATTGCAAGAATGACGCTCTCACGAGAGATCTGATTCGAAAGTGCCAAATATTTCGATTCTTAATCATTTTATTCACCTTGCGATCATTAAAGAAAGCGCAACAATGGCAATTGTTGTACCCAATAATAGATTTACGATCGATTGCTGTTGCTTCAGTTCGAACGTAGAAATCAATTGATTTCCATTTCATTTAGCCTGGTTAAATCCATTAATTTTTCGGTAGTTGGTTTTAGTGATCGATGTCTCGTGAAGTATCGATCGTACAGTTTCAAGTTTATGCTCTTTTTAAAGCCGACCTTCACACTTTAAACATGGTTTCACTGTTTTCTACGACAAAATTGTACGAAAACGATCGTAATCAAAGCTTGGAGAATCAGCTCAAACGGTGGTCAAAACAGGACTAACGACAAGGACGGTTCTAATGGGTACATGCTGGGACATGAACTAAATAGTTTGCACTGAAAGAATTCTATAAGAGAGACATTATGAAGCTGGCTTTAAAATGAGAAGAAATTATACAACAAACCGGCGCATCTTTGACGAAAATCGGACCATTGGAAACAGCTTAAATTAATTTACGCAAAAGTAATGGAATTCGTTTTCACCAACCTGATATTTCTTGTGATCACCGAATAGCATACATTGAGGCGTTATTTGAACACTCGTGGCCAAAAAATAAGCTGCACGGTATTTTGAGAAAAACAAAAGCTGAAAAATAAGAACCGTCTCATTTGTGAATTTGTCAATCAGGGAAATTTATTGTTAGTTCCACATGATACGTTAGTTCCACCATACGATTGGGCCGTTTTTAAATGCAGAATCCCGGTCCGTTCGGGGGCTGTGCCGGGATGCCACGGTGGTTCATGCGGCACGTGTGCTCCTCCAGCCGGTGGGCAGCCAGGTCCGCATTGTCCACGGTCGCCGGTGACCAAAGCTTCTCGGCCGTGGCCGAAACACGGGGGAAAATCCGGGGCAGTATGTTGTGGTCGTTCACAACCTCGGACCACATGCACGCCTCACCGCCCAGCACCAACGCCTTTTGGGCTCCGGTGCCGACGAAATCGTGCGGATCACAGTTGTAGAACTTCCGCCAATCGCCCCCGGTGCTCAGGTGGTCCAGGTACCAGCAGGACGACAGTAGCGCCGGCAACCCATCGTGGGTGATCTGTGCGGGGTGGACAGAGTTTCAGAGACGTTCGGATGACAGTGCGAAACACTCACCTTACTGAGCAAATCCTGCCGGTTTCCGGTCCACACGTGGACCACCGTGCCATTCGGAAGCCGCACCCCGTTCACGTACACCTCCTGCCACACCAGCGAGCTGCGATTCAGCACGTCGATCTGATCGACGATCCGCTGAATAAACGTTTCCTCGAGCATCTCAAACGAGTACAGTCGGTTCTGCTTCATAAACTCCAGGATATTGGCGTTGCTGGCCCAGCACTCGAAGCCCACCTCGTCACCGCCTAGATGTACGTACCGATCGGGAAACACGCCGATCAACTCGCGGAACAGGGTCGCCAGGAAGGTGTAGGTCGATTCGCGGGTCGGATCCATCGGCCCCAGTTTCCCCTTGTACTGATCCTGGCACGCGGTCAGCAGCTCCGGATGCGACACGCCCCAGGAGCGCGTGTGGCCGGGCGTGTCAAACTCCGGCATCACCCGGATACCCCGCAACGTCGCCTGCTCGATGATCATCGCAATGTCCGCCTGCGAGTACACCATCGACGGGTGGAACGCACCCTGGGCGCTCAGCTCCGGGAAGACGCGGCTCTCGTACGGGAAGCTGTGGTCGTCCACGATGTGCCAATGGAACACGTTCAGCTTATTGTAGGCCATCCCGTCCAGGATCTTCACCAGCGTGCGCGTGTCGACAAAGTGGCGCGAAGTGTCCACCAGAAGGCCACGGTGCGAAAACCGGGGACCATCGGAGATCGTCGTCGAATTAACCCGTAGCTGTTGGAAAAAGTCGGGATCAGTTCCCTGAGTCACTGACATCGCAACCGTGCTTACCGTACTGCCATCGTCGGAGAGGACCACCAGCTGCGAGAATGTTTCCAATCCCCGAAGGATACCCCACACGGAGAACGATGAAATGGTGGCACTGTAGTCGTTGACCGTGACCGAATCTGTTGGGAAACAAAACCCGAAGCATCAGATCCAGTAAAGGGTCCCCCAATAAAGGCACTTACACTCCTCGTCCATTCCTAGGTACGGCAGGGCTTCGCAGGGCGCTTTCAGGTCCACGGTCACCTCCTCCAGATAGTCCTAGAACCATTGAGCAGGCCATTAAAGCTTTCAGCCATCGCACTCTGGCGGGGTCAAGAATTTACATTTTCGGCAACACTCACAACGAAGTTGTTGTCCGCACGCCAGGTCCGATGTCCGTCGCGGATATCGTTGGTCACGGGCGAGGAGAATCCTCGGTTCCTCGCCACTCGCCGGCTGCTAGCGTTTCCCGTTGACAGCACAATTTTCTGGTACCGATCGAGGGCTTTGGTCAGGATGTCGCAGGTGTAGTTGGTCGCCTAATCGAAAAGGGTGATAAAGCGGATTGTGAATAGAACTAGGTCTCTGACCTTGTTGGAGTAGCAAGAGTGGCCAGCGCGCGTTTGTTTGACATCTCTTGACCTGAATTGGGATTCCAGGGGGCCATTATCAGGCGCTCGGGCGTGCTTCTGCCAACAAAACACGGTACGTGGCCCACGATAAACAGACGCAAAACGGAACGAAAGGTAATTGCAGCGCGGCACTTGATACATCAATTAATTTAGCACGCCACTTGTCGTGCCCCGCCGAGAGGCCATCCTTGGGCGAGCGGAATTGCCGTCACTCAAGCGACTCTCGAGTGGTTTGCTCACTCAATCGGTAGCTCCCGTGGGTCCAAACGGCCTCCACTTCAAGCCTTCACGATGCTCGATTCTTATCGCCCGATTCACGGTGATTAGCGGCCTCGCCTCACTTGCATAACCCTAGCGCTCTAGCAAGCCTTATAGGCCTGTTGGGTGTTTGGCTGAAAATTACCTGGAAACGGAACGAACCGGCCTTGATTACGCTGAAGTGCTGGGTCGTGGTTTGGTTCCGCGGTTTCGGCCACACTTCCCCTGGGGAACGCAAAACAGGTATCAGAAAGAAGAGGTCACTAACACCGGCCGTACCGATGATGGATGGAGCACCACACACCTACCTTTGGTGGCCTTCACAACGGGCCCCGGCTCGACGATGTATCCGTCGGTGCAGACAACGATCGCGATGATGATCGCGATACCCTGTAGGACGTGGATCGCGGCCATGGTGGGCACTACGGATGCAACAACAACAAGAGACCACTGGCTACCGGCAGATTGCGGGGATTGCACCACTGAGCTCTGTCTCGGACGATCGACCGAAGCGAATTGAAGCGTTCTCCAGACGCGCCCGTGATCTGTATAGTGGTGATCTGTCGGCGGGGATTTTCAGCTCTCACTGACTCTCTCTTTCTCGCTCTCTCTTTGTTGTTCTATCTCGCGCGCTGATTGTCTCTTTATCTCCTCTGCCTTTCGATTTCACGCAATTCATCGTGTTCTTTCATTGATGTTTGTTAATCGCTTACGCCACTACGCGGCTGTTATAGGTACTATAGGCGGGATTTTTTTGGCTGAATTTCAGAACTTTTGGATACGCATTGTGAGCTGTGTGGGGTTGCTGGCCTGCGGATATGTGGTTCGGATGCGTTCGTTCGGACGCAGAGTCTAGAGCAGACTCACGCTTCAACAAGGCAATTTGTACCGAGAGGACATTCTGGCGGAACTACGAATGCATAGTAATTAAGCCGTCGTTAGAATTGTCTTTGGAAAACGCCACTCGCGCTTTTCTTCTCGTCCTGACGCAGAGGTTTTCGCATGCAGCGCACCTTTTTAGCCATTGCAGTGTCTTGGGCGGTTTCCTTAACACGCTGCCAGCGTGTGAACTTAATTTTTAATCGGACAAATCCACTTCAAAAATTTGATTTTTCGAATTATTTTCATATTTTATATTTATATCGATTTTTCACTAAAACTACTGAACCAATCTGACACCGCACAGTTCGTCTCTCCAACACCTCCGGAGAGTGGGGCTCCCATACAAACGTTACATAAAATTGAGCATAGTTCGGTTTGTTTTCGAACCAAAAAGAACCAAATTCTGCAGGTGGGAGTTTTTGGGAAGCGGAAATATTCTGGGGAATGTTTGAAACCCATCTCTTCTTTACCCGTGCTCCCATACAAAATCTAGGCCAATTTCAGCAAAAATCTGATTGCTTGAAAAGCAATTTGAGCCAAATTTAGCCTATGCAAGCTTTGCCATGCATTCCACGGAAAGCGAGAAGAAAAACGGGTGAAAATGATAACTCTTTCGGTCTCCTATCTTATAATTTTATAATTATTATAACATTTCATAATATAATATTTATTAATTCTAATTGAAGACGGTGCCGCTGTAAGCAATATGTAGCTAAGACAGTAAACCAGCTAGCGAATACAACAACCAACCAGCGCCATCTATACGTCAAACTTAAGCGGAAGTACAACGGCAATTCAAATGCGTGAAGTTGAATGTAAAATACGTTTTAAAATAAAGCAACGCACTTGAAAGCATTTATTTGTCAAATAAGTAACAGTTTATTGGTTTCGTCATGTAAATCTAGCCGTGATACGTCGTTTCGGGTAAAACAGAGAGGTAAAAAAAATGGCTCAAGTCGCCAACGATTTGTACATCGGCCCCGTTTCTGCTGCTGCTGCGTCACATTTGAATATCAAAACTTCTCAATGTCCCTTGCGAAATCCGAAAGCATTTCCATGAACATTTCCGCTAACGTGTCGTCCACATCGTGCTGTGCTCGCCTTGCCAGCTCCTCCTTGCCGCTACTGTGCAGCACTCGATCGATGACGATGGAAATGCGTTTCATCGTGGCCTGTCGTGAAATGGGAAGAAAAGGAAAGCATTTTGAGTAACACGGTTCAGTCACCGCTCGTTCCATGCGGGATTACCTGAGGCCACTCTTCGTTGAAGATGGCCAGAAACTGATGGGTGAGCCCGTTGAACCTCACCAGGCCGGCCTCCACCACCGTGTTGATGAACGTGGCGTACGAGGCGTAGTTTGCCTCCGGAGCCACGTTTTCCTCCAGCATCCGAACGAATCGGTTGCTTACCAGGTGGGAAAATACGTAGTTGCTCTCTGCAAAGGCAAGATGTTTCGATTTGAAAAGACGTGCGTGTGGACTCTCTTTTTTGGCGGGCATGTACCTTGTTGGCTTTTAAGGCGCCGAGCCTGATCCAACCGATCCGACTTTACAGCATTGACGCCCCCCTCTTCCGGCTCCGTTACGGATCGTTCCTCTTCCGTCGGTGATAGCGTTGGCGACCCGTTTCCGACATCCTGTGCCGGTACCGGCGGCAAACAGTATGGGGCCAGCTTTTTGTGCTTCCATAGTGCGACCGCCAGCTGGACTAGTTCGGGAATAACTAAATCGTGGCGCGATTTTACTGCAGGATGAAAGTGAACGTTGGTTAACTTTCGTCGCAGCATCCGACCAGAGAAATCTTACTTAGGAGAAGAAAGAGCTGCAGCAACATGTACGCCATCATGCGGTGCATTGTGGGTGTCATGGCAAGGGCGGGATCTTCGAGAAAAGCCTGGGTGTCGTGGAGGAACCGAGTTACTTCGGCCACCGTTAGCGTGGCCGGTGCGGTCAGCGCATCGCGTAGCAGCGTTTGTAGGGCTTTGAACAGCACCGACGGTAGCACGGCGCAATCGGACGATATCTGCAGGGCCGCGTTGTTGTTACTGGGAGGCGCCAGTTCCGCTCCAGAGTTTTGCTGCGCCTGGCGCTGCTGGGTCGCCATGATCGTGCTAGCCTCGCTCTGTACATTCTTGCAGAACAGCTCTGGAAAGGTCGAAAGGTCGACGCAAGAAGTGAATGATTGATAATGCCACCTGGCCGACTGCGGTCAATCATACCCGTGTCGGACATGTACGACTGACGCCATTCGTTCGCCTTCTGGGCACACTTCTCGAGCGCAATACTTTTGCACGTCGTCCGCACGGCATCAATCGTTTCCGCCGGGAGCAATGCATCAAAAGAGTCCTGACCGAGAGAGAGAGAGAGAGAGAGAGAACGTGGTCAATGTTGGCGGTGGCAACGCGAAGCCGAAGTCGTGCCACTTACCGTGATTCGTTTGTTGAGCATTTTGAGCACGTGGGTCTCCCAGGTGCCATTGACGCCCCGCAACGCATCCTCGCAGACGGTCCGTATCTCGAGCATCACCTGCTGAATCGTGGGCGCCCGAACGGCCGCTATCCGATCAGTGACCGCCTTTTTTTCCGGCAGCAGGTACAGCATCTGGAAGTCCTTGATCACGGCCGAGGTGGCCCGCTCGGTGATGAACTCGACCGTGCGGCGCACGGAAAGGCTTTGCGACTGCAGGAACGCTTCCACCAAGCGGTGCTGGGCATTACCACCGTGTGTTTGGGACCGCTGGTGGTAGGACCGATGGCCGGTGCTCGTGGAGGAAAGATTGGCGGGATCACCGACATCGCTGGCCACCGGTGTGCTGGGTGGTTGCTGTCCGTGGGCCAGCGTGCCCGTGTACCGGGTGGTGATGTGCCGGTAGCGCCCGGTTCGGGAGAGAGTCTTTTCCACCCGCGACGGCATCACGGACACGCGGAAATCGGCCAGAAACGGGCAGGCCGCACTCAGAACGGCCTCCAGGAGCGGGTTGAATGTGGGAGCGTTTTGATCGGCCGCGGTTCCCACCGGCTTTTCACCACCGCCAACTCCGGCGACGGCTCCACCAACCTGCTCCAGTGCCAACTGTTCGATGTGACCGTCTACGGGGCTACCACCCGCCAGGAGTGTTCCGAAAGTGGTCCGTGAGTTGAAGAACTCCTCCGGCACGTTCGGTTGGTCGAAGAGCCAGTCGAGGCACGATCGGACGATAAACTTCGACTGCGCGTTGACGAACATCTGGCGGTGAACGGCGAACCCGCACGGGGCCGTCGCCTGGTAGACATCGCGCAGCAGCCGGAACAGCTCCTCGTAGTACCGCAACCGGAGCGTCACCACGTCCAGCATGCCAAGGTACTGCACCAGCCACGGCACGGTGATGACCAGCTTCCGGTCGACGACGCACCGGAGCAGCACCAGCTTCACATCGAACGGTGGCAGCAGCTGTGGATTGATTCGAATGAATGAAATTAATGCGACTCGGATATGCCAAAGGAATGCTCGACGAGTAATAAAATGTTACGAACTCCGAACTCGTGCCTCGTTAGCATAAAACGGAACAAATCTTCACGCTTCAACGCGTGGCACACATCCGAGTTTCGGTTGGCAAGCGGGAAGCTGCCGCCGCCGGGACCACATTTAATCGATATACCTATTCCTGTGAATTCGAATCCCCTTCCGCGATGATGCTGATGGAAGCCGGGAAGAATGAACAGTAAAAATGTGGAAAAGAGGCCTCTCCCCGGCCAAAAACAACAATAGCTACCCTCCGTGGCGCGGCGGATCCGACTTCCGACGACAGTCAAAGGATCAGAGGGAGAGACAGAGAGGGCGAGAGAGAGAGTGCGCAATAACCTGTTCGATTTGGAGCGAGTCATCCGGGTTCAAAGTGCCGTAAAACAACTTCCGGCGCCGGGGGTTTACGGAACACAACGATCAAATAAAAAAAAACGAAGCGAGGACAGGCCCGGGTTGGTTGGTGGGTGCGAGAGAGTGCTCAGCGTCCCAGGAAAAATTACCGTAATGGTATCTTCTTACGATAATGGTGCTCGTAAGCCATGCAACAGCTTTCAGCCCCCGTGCGCCGAACTGCTCCTGCCGTCCCGGGTTTCGTCGGGATGCGGACACAAACACACCCTTCCTGCCATCAATCGCATTGAGCGCGCCCACGCGCCGTTAACACATCCCACGTCGGTGGCCTATCTCGCTCACACGCCCACCCGCAGGTGGCGAAGGATGTAACAGAGTCCTTCCGGTCTCGCCCGGCACGGACCAGGCGGCGACGGAAGGCCCATTTTTGCGGTTTTGCGCTTCTCGGTTGCGCTCGGACGCTAACCGAACGAAAAAGAAACTCATCCACGCACCCACACAGACACCGACCGAGGTCCCTGTGTGGGGCCGGGGTGCGAATGTTTTGGAAAATTAATTTTCCATCTCACTGCGCAGGAAAAACGGTTCCTCACTCGGCCATCCGGTGGGCCCGTGAGATGGCGAAAAAGCGACCAACGACCAAACGATAAACTAACGGCCGCAGGCAGGTCCCAAGGCCGCAAGGACGTAACTGTTCAATGTTGAATAAAATGGATTCACACTGGCCTGGGTCGGCGGGGCCGAATCAAAGGCTGTGTTCGCGCCGGGTTCACACTTTACACGATGACCGTACACAAACCGGTGATCGGCGGGACGGTGGTGGGTCGGGTAGCCCACGGCACCCACGGTTGACAGTCACGGCTGTCGAGTCCTTCGCCGAAGACGATGAAACGCTTTCGCATCACAATGAAATCCCCGACGGGGGCCCCGGCGACTTGACAGACAGCCTCTGAAGCCTGGCGCGGAATGTGGGATTAATAAAGCGGCGGCGGCGCCGGCGACGGTGATGGATTCCCCGGATTCGGTGCGTTCCGTTGTGACACGTGGACACGATCGCACGACACACGCCTAGGGTAGGGGCACAAATTGTCCACCAGACCGGACGGGGAATTTACGGTGAGATGCTGCTTTCGGAGTTCGGGCTACGTCGGTCCCACAACAATTCCTGCAGAAGAACTTCTTTCCTCGGTAATGTGCTGCACACCAGCAATTATCAGCTTTGTACTGCGTTCAAAACATCACACAGCCCTGGACTCAATTTAAGTACAGAAACTTAAACTTAATTAATGAAAACAATATCGAAATTTTCACTATTCGGCGGAGCCATCGAGCTTCAGCCCGCTGTCAGAATGGGCACAGCCAAGTTGATGATTAAATTGTGGTCCGCCGAAAAGATTACTAGATTGATTGGCGGAAACACCGGAAAAAGGAAGACGGTATCGCCATTGGTTACGGGCCCGACCCCATTGACGGAACCTAAAAGAGCTAAATAATATTATTAGATCTAAATCTCGGCGGCATTCGAAGCTCGGAACAGGCAATTGAATATTGAAAAGATACAGGATCTGGCAAGTGAGCCTTTGGTTCGGGATTGGAGTGTACAAATAATTTCACAGCAATGGCAATAAAGATTAGCCTAACAAAAGCGAGTGTCCGGTTCCGCATAATTTTCGGTAAAATTTTCTTCACCCCAGAACCGCAGTACTAATCTCTTATGAAGCACTGTGTCGTCGTCGTCGTCGCAAAAGTCTCTCTATCCGGAGTTCATTCGGAGTTCCTGCACATTTCGGTGGGGGCACCCCTAAAATAGATATTTCATTAGTAGACCAAACAAAGCGAAGCGGCAGCGACGGCGGCGACGTACACCGCGCCGTGTCTAAGCGTTGGCGCCTGGCTCGGTACGGTAATCGGAGCCGGCTCGCAAAACCGGGAACCGGATTCAACCAAAGTCTCGGCCCCATAACTCCTGGAACGCGCGTGAACGGTACGCGGCCTCACCAACACTACGACACGCACGGCATGGTCTGGGCGAGGGCAGGGCGTCCCACAAAACAAACACTGGCCAGCGATGGCGGAAGGGCTGCCGGAGACGTGACGTGATTATGCGCAACAAGCAACGGCGTCCCGGCTACCGAAGGATACCGAAACCTGGTCCTTGCTGATTGCTTGGTGTGCACGCCGAAAGAGACAGATAGAGAGGGCACGCGCATTCGTCGGATTCGTGTGCCCCCGACGGAACACACCACTACAGGCGCAGCTCGGCGGCACGCTCTTTCTGCGCATGGTGGCAACGAACGGCAACGCAGTTTCTTTGTTTTCCCGGGTAACCGGGAACCCCGGCAAGGCCGCCGGGCCAGCCACCACCACCACCAGGGGGCCTCGAGGGGGCTCGCAGCGGCTAAAATGGAGGAAATTGAGAAAATTCCATTACCAGACCAGCGGGACAGCGGTCGTGCGGATGCGAACCGGCCATCCGGTCGAACATCACAGCGCGCCGGGACTCCCACTTCGCATGAATGGAGCGCGGATTCTTGTGGCGGCACCTCAAGGCACCCCATTATGAGCGGGTATCCCCGTGGCCGTGGTCAGTCGTGGTTCCCTGCGGCGGCGGCTGCGTTCCTACGGAACAGGGGGATATAAATAATTGACCGAACAAACTGCTTACCGTATTACGCAGCTCGATTTGCCGATTGTCCACCAGCGTGCTGCGGTAGCCCTCGTACTGGAACGGGCGCGCCACGACGAAGCCGATAAATTTGGCCAACACCCGCATCGTGGACATCGTTTCCGGTCGGACCTACGGAGAGAAAGGGGATGTCGCGGGGTGCGCGCATTATTGATATGCTTCATAAATTGGTGGGTTTAGTGCATTTCGCTGCTTCGGCCGTCCCCGTGCGGTTGATGGTTATTTGATTAGCGAAAATAAATCGTAAACAGTGATAAAATATTACACCCGCCACCGATGGAGACGCCTGGTGGGCCACAGATTTCGACGGCGCATAAACTTTACAATTAGGCAGTGAAACCGTTCCGAATATCGCAGGAACAGAGCTCGAGCACCGGCGGCTGAAAAGGTAAGAGTTCATTGAACCTTCTCTTTCATTCTCATCCGGGTGGTTCCGGGGCTGTAGCAGCCTTTGGTCGGTCCCACAACAGCTAGTAGTGGCCCCTAGTTTCGGTGCGAACGCAGAAATCACGGAAATCCCCGGAGCCGACGGGCGGCTGGGGCGCCATTTCGCAGGTTCAAATCCCCCTTCCGGAAGGAACGCCCGGGCGAATCCGAAGTGGTTATCGATCCGCGCGGCACTGCAGCAGCAGCAGCAGCAGAGGCACACCGGTTGCGTTCGGGAGGCCTTCACCAGTGAATTGATAATATTGCGCACTGCTTCGCACCGGAGAGCGAATCGAAGCCGGGAGCTCGGCACCAATCAATGTGGCCGAACGCCCGCCACATATTTGTTGTTTCAAGCATCAGCACCAGCCAAAGGAGTGTTCTCGGAACGAAGTGGATCCAGACCGGATTGGCCGCCAATGGTTTCGATTGCTTAAAAACACACGCCATTTTCGCCGGTGCCATTGGGGCCTTTTTCGTATCGTTTCCTCCGCTCTGCTCGGCGACTCAATCGGCAAACGGCTGTTGAATGCTCCCTCGGAAGGGGCGGTGTTGCCATGCGCCCCGGCGTCCCACGATAAGCCCGAGTTTTATCAATATTTCTGCACCCGGCCAAACGAAAACAACAGTCGCGGCGTCCCCAAACACGTACCACGTACTCGGAGCGGGTTGGGTTTGGCTCGTCGGACACGTTGAACACTTCGTACGACGAGCCGTTCATCTGGAGCAGCTCGTGTATCAGCACCACCTTCAGCTGCTCGACGAAGATCTGGTGGTTCTCGCTCGCAACGATAAAGTCCCGGAAGAAGGCCTGGCCGCCCGGGAAAAGGTACTGGGTGGAGAAGGGGGCCGGCGCCTCCAGGCGCTGCCGCAGCTTGGACAGCTTCGTCAGATCGATGCTCGGTAGCGCCATTTGCAGCTCGCTGGCAGTGTTCTGGGGGAATCGGGGGAGAAAAGAAAATGGCGCCCAAATTAATTGCGACTAGTTCCGGTCCGGTCCGGGACCGGTTGTTGGTTGGCGGTTGTGGACTCACGTCAAAGTTGCAGCAAATGATGAGCTGAGCACAGAACAGCTTCGCCAGGTGGGCCATGTTGATCGGGTGCTGCAGAATGTCCAGCGTGGACCGCACCTTCGGGCCGAGCTTCGGCTCGAACTCCCAGGCCGGGTTGAGGTGCTCCGCTTCCCAGGTTCTACCCGATAAGGGGACGCGGTAGCCGTTCGGAGAGAAAGTAAAGGAAAAACGAGAAATTAATGCAAGAAAACGGATTAACGGTCTCGGATGATGGGTATAAAGAAGGACGACAGGGAGCGTTCGCTTGAGTCTTCTATGTTACGGTTTAAGGTATTCAAATAAATTGAATTCCAGGAGATAGTTAGTATTGAATTTAAGTGAATTGAATTGTTAACAATAAAAAAAAATTAAATTGATAAATCAAAGCTAGAGTAAGATTATTTTACCCCAAAAACGTTTTCGAGTGCAATTCAATGAAAAAATTTTAAAAAATGTTCAAATTCCTTAAAAACTATCAAAGGTAAAGTTCTTCAAGTCTTCTGCAAATCGGGTCTATTTTCACGATTGTTTCCTTTAGCAGTCCAACAGGTTACAATAATATTAAGAATTTATTGTTTTATCAGATTGCAAGTAATCCACTTCCCAGTGGTTCTACTAAATCTCTTTCAGTCACTCGACGATTTTCCAATACGATATCCTGTAATTTTTTCCACGATTTCATTGAAGGCGAAGAGTTCTTATATACTTTCAACATTCATTCATAGATTTTTTCCACTGTTTTTCCACTATAGCAGAAATAAAACTTCACATAAGTTCTTACGAAGAGTGTACCAACATGACGAAACAAAATTAGGCTAGTAGCAAGGCCTCTGTTATTGAATCGCAAAACTTGTTGAACAACCCAGTAGCAAGTCGAACTGAAATTAGTCTGAGTTCGGTTGATAACCGAGATAAAACATTTCTTATCTCGCCTAAAACACCGATAAATAATGCGAATACAAGTCCACAAACGTGACGAATATCTGTCTGGTACAAGGGCATAGAAGATGCAATAAAACACATTGAATTTGGTCAACTGCTGACATAATGTTCAAGTTAATTTATGAAAGGAAAACTTCATTTGAGAAATGCATTAACTTTGGATTAAAAAAGTTAGGTGAAGCATCAATTTGAATTCGTTTATCAAAGGCGATTGATGCAACACGTTTATTCTCATACCATGGAAACGAATGCAGTTTACGAATTTCATTCAAAAGGATATTATTTGGAGTGTTTTGAATGAGCATTTCTTTAGATTCGGCTACGAGAAAAGTGTGAAATCTTCGTAGACGGTTGTATGGCGTATCGGGACAGGATCGAGCGACCGCAGACGCCGTGCCCCTAGAAACATAATCCGCCGTGCGACAGCCCGGCAGCTTTCACCGGACACTCGTGAGGACTCCAAAAGCGACGAAAAAATGAAAGCGACAAGCGATTCGGGGGGTCCTGCCTCGAAAGTAGCCTCACCTCAGAATGGCGTAGAACGAGTCGCGCTGCTTGTTGAACGCGCCAAACTCCTTGAGCGACGGGAAGTGATCCCGGGTGTCGTTTTCCTGCTGGTAGAACACGTTCGTGATGCTGCTGCTGGTGGCCGGCCCGGACGGATCGCCGGGCGTTTCGAGTTTCAGCTTCCGCTCCAGCACGTCCCGCAGGAAGCCAGTGAGGGGGGGCTGCAGGGCGGTCAGCTGCTCGTTCTCGACCACAACCCGCAGCGAGGTGCAGTCGAGCAGCGCCAGTAGCATCCGCTGCCGGTGGAGCACTTCCGTCGCGAAGTACACACCATTGTGCGGGCTGCGCAGGATACCCGAAAGCTGATCCTCGGGTCCTCCTCGGGTGGTGTCGGTGGGCCCTGCGCCTGCATCCGCGGTCACGGGACGCTCGGTGCCCACCACATTGATCAGGTACGCCAGTTCGTTCAGCACGTTCGGTACGAGATTCAGGTCCATCAGTAGCGCGTAGATGGCCACCAGCCGGTCGATGGTCACGCGTTGAGTAACGCGCCCGAAATCGATGGTCAGCAGCTGGGGAGGGGGGCACACTTCGCCGGGTGCATTCTCCCCGGACTGTCCGGGAGGATCGTCGAGCGTCGTCCTGCTGGGGTCCACTGGTTTCGTCCGGGCGGATTCGGACCGTGCCCGCTCCTCCACCCGGAAGTCGTGAAGGATCTCCTCCCGCAGACTGCGCAACATCCGGCGCGGATCGTGCAGGGGTCCGCCGGCCGCCGCATCGTCCTCATCGACGACCTCCACCAGGCTGCTGCCAGCCGCGTCCGGGTGGAACGAGGACGAGCTGAGTTCGGTCCGCCCGGAAACGGTTCTGCTGACGGTGGTCGGAATGATGCGTCGTCCTTTTCTACCGCCTCCCGACGACTTCGGCGTCGACCAGCTGGGTGCTGGGCCACCACCGCCGCCGCCGCCGCCGCCGCTGCTGTTGAGCTGCGGGAACTCGTCGTTCTGGAAAAGGGCGCTGCTGGGCGTGTGTTGTTGGTGCGAAGTCGGCGTCTCGCTGCCATTGCTCGTCACCGACGAACGGCGGCCACCGCCGCGGTGCCCCCTGGCCGTGGTCACCACGAAGTCCCCGAGACACGGGGAGGTGGTTTTGCTCCTTCGGCCACCGTCGCCGCCGCTGGTGTCGAGGCCGCTTCGGTTGGTCGACCCTCCACTCCGGATCGGTGTGCTGGTGAAGGACGGCAATGGGGTGCCTCGGTTGCTACGCGTAGGTGTGGCAGTGACATCCACCCCCTTTCGCCCTTCGGCCGCCCTCCATGTGCCCGTTCCTGAGTGGTCGAAAAGCTTGCGTGCCGTCGTCGTCGTCACAGGTGCCGGGCTTCCGGTGGCGCTGGGGTCCAGGTTTGGGTCGGGTGTGTCGAACGGTGACGCCGGCTCCTCGATGCTGATTGACGGTTTCCGTAGCAGTCCACCCGGTGGACCACCCTTCCTCGGTGTCTCGCATCTCGTTGACCCACTCCGGCCGGCGGGGCTGTGAACGGAAGAAAGGAAGGAGAGAAAATGGGGTCAGTGTGGGTTGTTGCATCGCCAAGCAGCAGACAGAAGGATGCCAAGAGAGATCGTTGAACATTGTTGAGTTCCTTAACTGTGCTTATTAAACGGACCTTTTGAAGTAAAAAGTCACTAGAAACCAGCAACCGCTAGTCTTGATTTATCTTTAAACTTTAAAATTATGCAAACTAAGTTACAAACAATTAAAATTTAAACAGTTTTAAATAATGTCCAAAAGCCCAAAATTCATGCAAATAAACTAACACTAATTTAAGTTCACAGCATTATCATGGCATTGTCCTAGTCTTTTCCGGATCAAAAGAACGATTACAAATCTTCCTACAAAACATAACTTACATTTGATAACTGTCAGGCTTGATCAGCAAAACAAGGCAAAGAATATTGAACGACTTCTTTCTACAATTCTTCACCCAAGAGCTGCGTAATATAAGTTTGCCCGAAAAGAAATCCACTATTTTTGAGTGAAATTCAAACCTTTAATTAAGATGTTTCCGATGGACTCTTAATCTTTTCTTGATCCCAATTTCTTATCACTCAGAAAGTTTTGCAATGCGTGTAAAAGGTGACAATCGCTTAGTGCAAGACACGGAGTATAAGGTGGATGCATTATAAAATCTCAACCAATCACCCTGAATTTTTGGGTAGTCACTATAGTCCAAATGTTGACAGAAGAGATCTGTTTGTTAATACGGAAGCAACTCGTAATAAATTATTCCTTTCAAGTCCCAGAATATACCCAGTAGAACCGTCCTGGCCGTTAGTTATTGTTTGGCCACCGTTTGTGCTGTTTCACCAAGCCATTATCCCATTGCTCATCCTCGGTACCCATCCGTTTGGCCAAGACTGATGGAAATTAGATCCAAGCATTTTTTAAAGTGTGGAGTGTCAGGTTGAAAAGAGAAGAGAGAAGAAATCAAACGGTCCATACCATTATCCACCTAACTAGAGCTCAATCAGGGACACAACACGAACCCGAAGCACTTTCCAGTATGTTTCAGTGTTCAAGATCACCCGTTGTGTCTTGAAGGTGTCCAGTTAATGCGTCAATCCCTCTGACTTCGATGCTGACGGTTCCTTTCTCGGGCGCAGAACGAGCGTCCTTTGAAGTCGAACGAAACCAGAATGTGAACGAAACGGAACGACTAAGAACGACTCAAGAGTTGGCGGCTTGACCAACGTATACCGCAAATTGGGGCTGATTTGCACGCGCATCTTGTTGCCATCCCGTGCGAGCGCCACACGCAGCGCCAGAAGGAGATTGAGTTACACCAGAGCCACCACAGTGTAACGCCCGGGAGTAATGAACCGAACGCAGAGATCGGGCCTAGGATAATGACGGCCCCATCGCATGGCAACAGCGCGGCAACGACGCAGCGCAGGATTCAACCCCTGCGCGATCCCTTGCGCAATTAGAACTAGGCGAAGACTTCCGCCTAACGATCAAACCCGGGTCGTTCCCAGGCCCCGGCTCCCATTGTTGTCGGCCGCCGCTGGCCGGATGGCGGAGGTTCAAAAGTTATGGCCATTCGCTCCCTTTTCCGCTTCTTTCCACTTCTACGCACACAACATACGAGCGGGCTCTCTCTCTCTCTCTCTCGCGGCCGGTTTTGCGACTCCTCTTCGCTCTCGCGATCATGTGGCTTAAAATAGAAATGGTTTCGCGCGCACCAGCGCACACAAGAAAGTTCAAGGTCGAGTTCAAAAAGCTCGAAGCCAACGCCGCGCGCTGCGTATTGACAGCGCGCTGCGCCTCGCTGTCCCCACCACACGCGGCCCCGCTGTCAACTTCCGTTGCCGAGCGATCGTTCGCTCTCTCGCTCGCTCTCTCATGGTCACCAGCACCAGCAGGCAAAGCTTTGGCCGATCCTCTGGGCGAGCCGCCGCCGGTCAATGAATCGATCATCTCGCGGGCCGATCGCGGGTTCGTGTTCTGCGCGCTCGTTCAGGTTCCCACACAAGGACCCCGGCGGATCGCGCTCGCGTCTTCCGATCGTATTAAGGCGAACTTAAACAGAGTGAAGCAGCGACTTTGCGAGGCAGAGGTCCAGCTGTTGCGAGCCAGCGCCCGTCCGATAATTGGCAGCGTGAAGAGCGAAGTGCCGATGGACCTCCGGCTCGGTGGCGTGCTCCTGGGGTCCTTTAGCCGGGGGAGATCGAAAATTCCATTCACCATTGACCACAATCGACCAAACCCAGCAACACCATGAACCGTGGAATGTTTAATTGTCTTTCGATGATGTGGCAAAAGCAAAAGCATCAAAAACAATGCGAAACAAGAAGTTCGCAAGTGAAGCTTGGGAATAATTGTTTTGCCGGGCCCCAGTCGATACCGCCACAGGAATGTAAATTTTCATATTCATGCAAAAGGCTTAAGTAGAGGCAAATTCTGCAATTGGATCGACAATAAACACCCTTTTACTAAGCAATCTTAGATATGTAACTGAGTCGTCAATGGATCGTTGTGGCTCATATTGAAAGCCACTAATACTGTTTTTTGTCCCTTAGCTTTTGAACAGTTCATGGACCGCCTCTTATCGAATGGAGAGTTCCCACGTTGCAGAATTTCTAAAGAACATGTAACGATTTACTGTTCTCTTTAAGGTTACCTTTTTTGTCTATTATTCATCCATTACTAACCCTAACTAATCCAGACTAACCTAACATAACATCAAACACAGACTTTACTTGAAAATCTAGATACTTTTTCGACAAAAAAAGTATAATTGATTTGAAAATGAACAAAATGTCTGAAATGTCTGAACAAGTCACGTCACTTGGAAACTATGGACCCCAACTTGGAAACCAAAGAAAAGCCAAAAATGGTGTCATAGCCGCTGGAAAAGTGTGTATAGTTTCGGAAGAGAATGTCCATAACCATCGACTGATTGTTAGGAGTGGTCCAAGATTTCGTCCCGAAAACATTGCTGTCTAATATCTGTCTAATGTATGGAGCAGAATCTCCACAAGAGCTAGTGGAGGCAACAAACATCAACGATATGACCGTGTGGAATCTATGTGTCTCAATACGCCATATCCCTACGTTTGAAGGCTATGGGAAACATCCAGAAGATTGAGAAATGAACTGAACAAAAGACAGCAGGAAAAACGAATAAAAGAAAGTCAATTCTCCATTAGATCGTGATTGGGGATGGAAAGCAAATTAATTTTTGGAATCGAAAAATAAAAAAATCATAGGTCAGTCAGGGAAAACCATCAACTTCTATTGCAAAATCAAATCGATTCGGCAAAACACAACGTTGTGTGCCTGATGGGACTAGAAAGGTGTGATGTATCACAAGCTCCTAAAACGTGATGAAACCGTTAATTCAGATCGCTACTGAAAACAAATGATCAATTTGAGCCATGCATTGATCTAAAACAGACCAGAAAGGTCCAAAAGACACGCTAAGGTCGATTACGACTCGGCCTTCCAATTATCATTTTTCTTCGATGGGACACGCATTGCATCGCAGCACTTTGATTCCTGCGAGGAAGTCGAAAAAAGGATGACTAATTGGTTTGCTTAAAAGGCGAACAATTCTTTTGGCATGGTATCCACAAATTACCAGAGAAATGGGAGAAATTTATAGCACGAGATGGCACATACTTTGGCGAAAATAGAGTTTTTCATTTCAATGCAATAAACATGTGATTTTTTTAACAAATATCCGGTTTGATCCCGTCAGCCGGAACAGCTTTATCTCGCACGACGTGAACCGCCGATGCTTTCGATAAGCCCCCACCGCCCCAGAATGGACCCAAATCGCCGGTGGTGTCCAATTTCCACCCCAACATTATGCTGAAGGTGGTAAAACAAGTCGTTCGGCGTGTAGCATAAAAAGCCCATCGGATGCCAACCTCCCTGGGGTTGGTTAGTCGAAAAAAAGGAGAAGCGGAACCTCCGTCGGATAAAAACCGGGGCCTTCCCCCCTGGTTTTTTTGCTTCCTTCTTCGTGCCCATCGTATATCACAAAACCAAACACCATGAGACATGGGTCGCTGCCGCCGCCGCCCGGCCTGTGCTGTGTCTCGGCCGAACAAACTAAAACAAAACACTAGTCAACACTCTGGCGCGCGCGCGCGTGTGTATGCGTGTAGAACAAAAGCGGTTCAGGTGGCATCATTATGCGAGAGTCGTAACATTTGCCGCAGTTAAAGAGTCAATGGTCTCTCTCGTCTCTTTGGTGGGGTCGTCTCCATCCGGCCCGAACATCGAACCGGAAGGGGTTCGGTGGAAAATGTAACGGCCAAAGACACCTCGCGACTCCGCGACCGTGCACCCGACCATCACCGCCGCGCCGCGGTCAGGGTCGCGCGATAGAGCGCCCTCCCCTGGTGCTGGCCCCACCAACAACCTCTCTCGCGGGGTTGGTTCGCGAACGCGATGCAAAGAAGCGACGCGCTAGGCACGTTACACACGCCATTGTGAAGCTCGGGGGGAGGTGGCCCATGGTCCGGGCCGGGTGGGCGGGTGGTCGGGTGGTCGGCGGAGCGAACAGTACGCAGCCAAACGGCGCAAAAAAGAGGAAGAAGTTTGCGCGCAGCTCCCGCCCGACGGCCGTGTGAATCTGATGATCAGTCAAGTTCAAGTTCGGCCACCACCGCGACCCGTGGACGTCCCGCGCGAGCGAGCGCGAACGAGAGAGAAAGGGAGAGGCCATTACAGCACCGGCGTGCCTGTGCAGAGGCCAAAGAACTTTCATTTTTATGCCCACTTATTATGCCACACATTCGATGGCATTGGGAAGTGCTGCTCAAGCATCCGCGGACCCCCGGGTGATCCTGACTCCCGCGGGGTGTAGGTGATTAAGATGTTGGCCTTATGGGCCCGGTTAATCTAAATGCCAAATTGTTTTGCTTTTTTTGGGTTACCTTTTTCAGTAAAGGTTTGTGGCCCAGCTCACACAGGCAGGCGTGACAGGTAGCTTAATCGGGAAAAAGGGCGACATCAAGTATCAAGTAAAGAAGAAAAAACACTAAAGTGTGTCAAATAAGGGCACACAAAAGTGTAAAATACAATAGTAGAAAATATAAAGACAAACTTGTACACTGAACCGTTGCTAGAATCATATAACAATGCAAAAATTAAAACAAAACATGTAAACGAACGAATAAAATATCAAAATAACAAACAAAACAAACAAAAGATATTCAAATCAAACAGCAAAAGATGTTTTGATTCTTACAAAGCCGTGAGCTAAAACTGCTATTAATGTTTCCAAGTGGAATGGATGGATCTTACCCCCTACTTGTTGGATGAACTTCATTAAACTTAAACATACTTCACTACATGCATTTTTTTTTTTGCACCACACCATTCTGCCAACCGAAGAACTACCAACCAACTGATCAATGTTTCCGCGTGTACTTACTCTTCCGTTTGTGCGCGAATGAAGCCGATGAAGTAGTTGGCGAACGCCTCGATCGATCGATGATGGTGAGATTCAGGTTGCTGCATGTTCGTGGCGGGCAGAAGTTCGTGGCCAGGTATCGGAACATCGCGTCGATCACGACCGCACAGAAGAAGGCCGGGAACAGAGAACAAAACGAAAGAATGTTAGACATTAGTAAACGGAGGCTAACGAAACGTCTAAAAGGAGCATTCTTTTGGATATGATGATTTCATCGCCGAATTGGGTGTATTTATTTTAATTATTTTTTATTTTCTTCTTTGATTTGGTTCTCTAACCGGAGCCTCCCCAGAACCGGCCCGAAACGGGGCGCCCTCTGTGACGTGGGCATCCGATCACGGTTACCTTCACGAATCGGTTCGATACGCGTGAATGTAGCGTTCATTGACAGACGGCTGAAGATCAAGATCAACGTTCATCGGCACCGCCATCATCATCATCACGAGCACCATTAACCGGTCCGTCGGTCGGTCGCTGGTTGCGAATCGGTTGCCCTGTCGGGGGAAATGTTGTTGCCACCAATGGAAGTGATCCAGGGACACTTCCCTCCTCACTGGGACCCCAGACGAGGTGAAGTCTTCCGCTGACTTCCTAGAAGCACCCATAAACGCCTCGGAACCCCACCTGCGCCTCCACTTGACCGAAAAACCTCCACCCCGGTTGGCGGTTGGCCTTCGAACGCCGCGCCATGCGCTCCGAAATTCGCAATCGCTTCCGTTGAAGCCGCCGTTGAAGTCGCCGAAACCTGATCTCGGTGACACACATGTTGGGTGGCAGGCAGACAACACATTCAGGTTTCGTCGGGACGGCTGGCCACCCAGTGCCAGGGTTTCTCACTCTCGCTCACAGGCGATTGGATGACGGCTTAGTGCTGAGTTGTGTCATTTGTCTAACGCCAAAAAACGGGTCAGGCGCTTAACCCTCGCCGTGTAGTAAAAGCTATGCGAAAGTCAAACGTCAAACTGTTGCTGTTGGGCCCATTTGCATCTCGTATTTGCCAATTTACTGCATTTATTGTGTCCTGGAGGTCACTCGAAAAGTCGGAAGTCCAAGACCCGGCAGTCGAGACTGCACTTCCCAAGTGGTACGAGTTACGTCGTCAAGTCAGCTTAGACTTCAGATCAACAATGGTTTAATCATATTTCTTTGTTTACTAAATGGTTCCTTGGGATCACTACTTTACGTTTTTTACGACTTTTGGCGAATCGAACCTCAAATAGAAAAAAAGGACAAGAAACATGCTGGAGGTAGCCAGACTTAAAAGAGGTGCCTTTGTTGATAGAGCAATCGGGTTACAAATAGGACTCTCTTCTGTAATAGGGCTTCTTCTGTCCAACTAGTGTTTGGATTTAAAACTACCGATTACTTGACTTTTAAAACGCCAAACTCTATTCTGTAAATTGTCATTTACTTTGACATTTACGAAATAGGACGATATCGAACCGTTGTCGATACAGCCTAGATTAATTCACATATAATTCGATATAGATTAATTCACAGGTAACTATATTTTCGCAAATATTTCATCAAGGCACTTTTGGAGCCTTCATGACACATTTTCGCTGCAAAGGCTTCTTTCCAATTCCTGGACGGACGTACGCCACAGACGGGCTGTCGCTCCACAAGGCAATGGGGCGATGAAACCGAAAGCCTCCACTGATGGGAGGTCTTGGCAACCGGGTGTTCGAACCAGGCAACCGTTGCCATGGTGTGGCCCTGGATGATGCGATTGACAGTGGCGCATACTAAACGGGACGACTCCACCGGACGTCGGTGGACCATGCGCAGAGAAACATGTGTGCGGTCGCCGTTGGTCGGGCGTCGTGGCGAGTCTTCCTAATTGTTGCCGAACCCGAAGTTGCCTGCGTGCTTCCGAGCTGAGCTGTGCCAATCCGGGAGCCGGTACCGTGGGCCTTCGTCCAACAAAACCTTGAACCACCCGTTAACCTCAACCCGACCACGACGACGACGACGACGGCGGCGGCGGTGGGAAGTGGCATAGCCGGCTAGTTTCCTGTCCGTTGGTCCTGGCGATCTGCGCAGCGCTGTGAGAACGTGAGGAGAGTTCATTAACTGCCCTCTCCACGGGGTGATCACCCGTCCGGCGGCTCTCTTCTAGGGCTTCCCGCCGCGTACAGAAGTCTTAAGATTTTCTTTGTGTTCGCCACCACGTTGCCAAAGGACTCTCGAAAGGTGGCGCTCGGGGCGGCCGGTGGAAGTCTTCTCTTCACTTCGCTTCACACAACACGGACGGGCGCCTATGATCAACGTTTTGTTCGCCGGGCAACTTCCGCCCCGAACAGCACACAGGCGTTGGTGGGGGCCTAGAATGTGTCTTGCCGTTCGCTTTCGCTTTGCTTTTCTGCGCCCCTTCCTTTCGGGGGGCCACATGCTAATCCATGTGTGCTGTGCCGCGAACACGAACTTCTGTGGGAAGCGCTTCGACTCTGCTCGGGATGGTTCAACGGCCTAACCCTTCTATAGATTGCCCGCCCGCCCCCCAACGAGCCCACGAGTCAGGTTGGCCCGATCCCGAGAGCCTCCCGCAAGGGATTCAGTGCCCCCCCCTCCTTGTTGAAGATCAAGGTCTCGGGCGCGAGGTCCATCACCGGAACACAACCGGACACCGGTCGCGAGTGTTGGGCGCGTTCCTTTCTCTTTCTGTCTGCGCAGCAAAAGCTGCTCTTGAGATGAGTGTGTCTGGTTCTGCTCGAGGGACCATTAAAAGAAGTGGAGACTTTAATTACTTTCGCCAGCCGTTCGCTGGCAGTTAAATGTTGCGCGCCTTTTTGTGATCGAGTAACACGACGGATGGGCACGGCAGGAACTACGTGCGACATGTTGACGGCTGGTCCTCCGATCTCCTTAACATTCCTCAAATAGCTGCGGTAAAGAATGCTCCGAGGTGCTTAAGAACCACAAGCATTAAGAACTCCAGGTCGCAGGGGCTGGAAGTGCCAGGTGCCTAGCCCAAGAAGTGACGATTGAGCAAGTCAAGGTTCAGGGTCAAAGTTGCTCCCGGGCTATTTGGTCCTGGGGGTGCTGGATCGTAAGACGAGAGAAGCCGTGTTGTTGCTCAATTAAATCATGTTCTCTCTAATGGTGCCCATTAGAGCCTTCACCAATTGATTTGATGATCGTGTATTGTGCTTCACCCTTCGAGTAGGACACGAAATCGACCATCAAGCCCGCAACCTCATTAGCAGTATTTTATGTGAATCGTAGCTTAAACAATAATTAAATCATAAGCCTGTTGGCGCAAATAAATCCCAAAAAAGCCGTTAAATTTCAAAATGTCACCAGGAACGTTCGTGCGGGGCCATTAGAAACAACCCAACCCGCCACCAGCCCGCCGGTGTGCTCACGTTGTTTGCCAACTTTTCAACAAATAACCACCCCACACGGGGCGCGCAGGAACCGTTTCTTATCGTCGGTTAGGGCATAGATTGCATTGCCGGGCATGGTCGGGGGCCTGCCCTAGCCGAGTTGCGCAGTCAGCGCAAACACATGGCGTTGCGTGTCTAGCGAGCGACAAACGCCACAATATCACCTTCTCCGTGGATCGTGCTCAACCATTTTGCAAAGAGCCAAACAACAACATAATACCCGGGCTAACGGGGGGGCTGGTACCCCCGGCCCGGTGGGTGTATCGCGGATCACACAACACTCGGACCGAACCCTTGAGGCCTCTCGGGGCACGGCACCCGTTACCGGGGGGCGGGAGTGGATTAAAAAAACATAACGGAAAATGAAACCAAAATAAAACTATCAAGCCGCGAGAAACGAGAGTCGCAATAGGTGGGGCCGCCCGGCCACACCACGTTTGCTCCATATATTCTGTGTCGTGGTCGTTTTTTCTTCCCTTTTTGTTGTGGTTGTTGATCTGCAGCCGGGTCTGCTGCCCACTTGCTGCCGCGAGCCCGTTCGTGGCTTCCTCGTTCTTATTGCCCGGAGCCCGGAGAGCCCTAAGTAGCGGGCGCGATTGGGCAAACAAATCGTAATCGACCGCAATGCTGCCGATGACGGTTAACCCAACTTATGTGTGCCCGGGACCCCGGCCGAAAGCCAGACCTCATAGCAAGCCGGCCCGGCGTTTTGCATATCGCCAGCCAGCGGTTGCCGTCGCCGTGGTGGCGATAGAAATTAATTGCAAAATCCCGGAATAGGAATAACAACTGGCCACTGCATACTTCAAAGGATACAGAGAATGTAGCACCCGCTAGCGGAACAGAGTGGGGAAAATAATGGGGGATTGGAAAAGCCGAATGAATGGGAAAGTTTTAACAGAACAGCAGCATGTAGTTTCGTGAAGTTCATCTTGCATACTGCTTCAAAATTAGAAATGTTAAGTAATTAGTTTCCCGTCAGAAACAAAAGATCCAAAGGCTTTATTAATTGGCACGCAATAGAACAACGCAACATTCTTTTCGTTTTGAAATTAATTTTTTATCCATAGCAACATTTTTCCGAAATCTTTTCCTGGAGGCTCCTGACTAGGATTGTAATGTAAATTCAGTTCTGTTCAATTTCAGATATACATAATTTAAATGCCATTCACAAATTGGGCCCAAATGGGATTGGGTAATGAAGAACCGGTAGCTCGAAATTGAACGCTAGTTCACCCTTTATGATTATCGATTTCGAACGCAATTTGACGAACATGCGTTTAATTTAAACAACACGGGGGCCTCATTAGGAGAGCTGATGCACCAAAAAGTGTGCCACGTGTTAATGCAACCCGCCGGGAATGGCAACAACTGCGCCTGGGGCCTAAGGTCACGCACGGCACACGATTGTTTGTGTGCAACTTCCAAAAACCGCCACCGCGAAGCACGAGAATTACCTCACGCCGGCTGGCTGGCTTCCGCGCACCCAATCCCCTTTCGCTTAGCCTTAGTGTACACTTTCCTGCTTTCTAGCACCACCTCAAGGACTCAGGTGGCGGTGCAGCATGGAAGCGTCACCGTGGAAACAAAAAGAGAACGCAACGTGCGATCTAACGGCGCTCGGATCCCACGTGGTCCGCGCGGAGAAACGCTTGGATCCGTCGGCGGTGGCGACGCCGAAAACCGAAAACCTTCGGTGGCCGACACCGCGCATTCCACCGATATCGGAAAACTGTGGTTTCGAGGGCCGCCGGGCCTTCTTCAGAAACCGGTAATCCATTTCGGTGCCAATTTCGTAATACGTACCCCCATAATCAAGCGAGCCCCAGTGCGCGCCCCGCGGACCACTGCCCGCCTAGGGGGCACCCACACATACGTGTAACAGTGCGGGTGCGTGGGTGTAGCACAACAAAGCATACCCAAACATAACGTGCCGCCCAGCGCAAATGCACGCGCGCGTCGCGGTTGCCATTTTCCCTTCCATTCTGTTGTCGGTGGTGGCCATTCTGTTTGCCTTTCGCTTTTTACACGTTTTCCCTTGCCACCGGTAACAGTAACTGTAACTGGTAACAAGACACAGTACTACAACAACAACAACAGTAGTGAGTGGCCAAAAGTTTACCGCCGTGGTGACCGCCGCCGCCGCCGCCAAAAGGGGCCGTTTCCGCCCGACGGCGCCGGTCCGGCCGGTTGTCGAATTATTTCCTAATTTCATAGGATATATGCAAATAATGGGCCACACGAGGGAGGGGAGAAGGGTATCCGAGGGCCAACCTCCGCGTGGGTAGGTTGGCGCCACCGGCGGCCTTACAAGCTTCCTGTTTTCGGTTGGAGCGATCGGTTTTCGGGGTAATCGAAATCAGCCGTCGGCTCGCACAACGAAAACCCACGCTTTCGGTGGTGGGTTTTAGGGGTTAAGCTTCAACTTACTGTCTTACTTAAGGGTTGTAGCTACTTTGACCTCGGTGTTTTATCGAGCAGATGGCGCAGTGAAATGGGAAACTCCAGTTATCTACATCCTGCCATAGTGAGCCAGTTCGTCTCACCGTGAGGCCATCTCAGCTCATCATCATGTCATCATGATCGTTCACTCTCAAAGCCTACCTCAACTACTTGTCAAGCAGTTGTTCGATCATTGATTAAGAAATTAACATAAGATCATTATTTTTACAGAAATTAAATGTAACAGCAAATGAGTGGAAAATTCGTTACACAAAATCTCGTCACAGAAAGCAAGTGTAATAGATGCTCCGGACACCGGAGTAAGTTGGCAGTTTGCACGATCAATTGATAAAACTACCGACACGTCAGTTTCGGAGGCATTAACGGCTCAGTTTTTGGGCATGGTCCGTAAAAACAATGTCCGGAGGCCAATGTGCTAGCCTTCGACGACCGAAGGACGAAGATATTGTGGCACATACTGGCTACAGCTACGCGGCTACAGATTTCCGATAGAAGCTGACGAACCTAACGAACCTAACGAGTAGCTAATTTTTAATTGGTTTACTACTGTGACCATTAAGAATTCATTCCGAATTCCGGCCAAATAGTCAACAACGAAGTCTATTTGAGCGTTGTGCGTCGTTTGGGCAAAGCTGTGGGTAAAACACAACTTGATTTGAGGAGGGACCAAGATTTGTTCTTGCCTCACGAGGAAGTTGTTGCATCACATTTTGGTGATCAATTCGTGATCATTTCGGCTCCAAGGACCGAACCGTTTACAGTTAATAGTTGAGGTAGAAGTCGCAACGAAAAACATGTTGAAGGCTATTCATAAAAAGAATTTTTCGGACCGTTTAGAAAATTGGAAGAAATGTAGACATAGATGTATTAGACTAAGGAGGGATAGCTGTAAGCGGTGATGGCATAGATCTAGAAGAATATTAACTGTTATTGGGATTAAGTCTCTAAAGGAAAACTTGCGTTTCCCAATGCATTCGCATGATTTATTAGTGGATTAGTATCATGTTTCTCTCTCGATTTTCAGCCAAATTGCGCCAACAGGCGGAGCTTGTTGGGTCGTGTGATATTTCCATAATACTTACCCCGTTGCCGTGGAGGAGCCTTTCTTGTCTCTCGGACAAGTTGAAGTGAAGAAACGAAAGGAACCGAAAAGAATCGAACACAAACACCGCGACGTAAGAATAAATTATTTATTTGCGAAATTGTCATACAGGATGTAATACAAATAATACATACGTTACTATGTAATAAAAAGGATAACACCTTTGCGTCCCCTTTTTTTACGGTAGGTAGGTAGATAATAGTTTCAGTACAAAAAAACGGATCGGTTCACCACACCACCCCCCGACTGACTACTGCCTCGGCTGCTGCTGCTCTGCGCCCTGCTGCTCAGTAGTACACTTCCTCCTCCTTCGTACGTACTTCCCAGCCGGTTCCCACCGTTTCCTAGGTGGCGCGCCAAAGTGCTACGTAACACGCCCTGGGGCAGAGAGCGAGGTCCTAGCACGCTGCCCTAGTCCTACCGCCCTCCCAACAACCCTCTGGCGGAACAACCCTGGATCACACTCTGATTGCTGAATAACGTTAAAGCTCCGAACGGGGGCCCCGACTCGGCCTGGACTCGGTTTTCTCGCTCTCTCTCTCTTTCGCTCTGTCTGATTTGCCATTGTCAACGTTACTCCAGTCTGCTCCAAAACAGTCCGCGCCGTTTTGGGGGGAAGAAACAGGGTTTCTAAACATAACAATAAAAATATGTGAAAGTGAGTCAAAAGTAAATAGGTGCAAAAGTATTGTTCATTGGTCTCGCTCGTTTTCCCTTCCGGGACTCTGGATGTGGCGGTCTCAGCCAGAAGTACCTCTGTCGTACGCACTCCCCCACCCGTTCGTTCCCCGGGGGCGGGGCCGTTTAAAAACCTACCGTTCAACAAACAAACCATGTTTATATTTAAATAGAATATGACTAGCTTCCGTTACTTGCGGGGGGGTAGGAGGGTTGTTTTTCGTTCGTTCGATCCTCTCTCGGAGCGATCGGAGCAGTACTAGTGCGATCAGGGTGATGGGACCGATCGCCTCTGCCGCGATTCAGTGCAGTTTACAACAGGAACTGGGATGTTTTACCTGCGTTCCTGCTCTGCTTTCGTTAAACTAAAACACCAAATAGTAAACAGTACTCGCCAAAAACGGGTAAAACAATACCTTGCGGGTCGTATCAAGAATGTAGACAGTAGACAGTAAAACGTATCTTATATATAGTACCTTCAATAATCAGTCACAAATAGTAATAGAGAAGCCATTGTGTGTTGTGCCGTCGTCCTGGGCCCAATGCTAACTAATAACTCTGTGCTCGCGCGTACGAACGAGCCCCGCCAAGAACAATCGCGGAAAATCGCTGACGCGGATGATCGCTGGTGGCACGGATGATCGCGAGTCACCTGCCCTTATTTTCTCCTCCTGTACGCACACACACACGCACACGCACACTAACACACACAGTTATCCCTAAATATCGGCCCCGGGCCCGGCGCGAAAGGAAGCAGTGAGTGGGTTTGTTGTTGTTGTGGGGGTTGGTTTTTCTTGGTTTGCAAACACTTTTCCTTTCGCACGGGTTGGGTGGGTCTGGAACCACCAACCAGAGCGCGCGTCGGCGAGTTCCGGGGCTGCGGCGGCGGAGCCTGTGATCATCGTTATAACAACTCTCAAAAGACACACAGTACTTCTTACACAGTAAAGGTAGTGTACCGCATCGCACTACTAAGTCATGGTATTCTAAGCGCTTCCCAATCAATCATTCGTCCCTGTCCCAGCTAGCTTCCCAGCAGTGTCCCAGCGTCCTATGGCTTTGGTTTCTGTTCTGTTCGGTTCTTTGGAAATAACGGGCTCTCTCTCTCTCTGCGTGCACTTCACGGCCTTTTCACGCAGTACACAACCATTCGGCTAATTGTTTTGCAGCTTTCGGTAAGTGTTACCGGCGGACACAACAGGGCGGTTTGAAACCATTTCTGGCGGGTATAAAGTCCTTCCTCACATGGCTACGGTCCCATACGGTGAGTGTGGGGAGACTCAGATTAAATCAGACCACTTTAGGACCGCTCCACGCACTAGGATCTCTTTTGAGGGGTCTAAAACGGAAGCCTCGAGAGCCAACAGAAAAGTGTCCTACACGGAATTGTAACTCGGTCGGAAACGGGACTTGTTCAGTGTTCGCGGAAGGATCGATTCTCGAGAACACGTGCTACACACGGTTTGAAAGAAGCGCAAACAGTTAGTTTACCGCAAACAACTAGTACCGGTTTCGAGCCTCGCGCGATGGCCGACTTCTGACGCATTTTGCGGCTCCGACCACCGTTAATCGTTTATTTCCCTAAAGTGTTTTTCACAATTGTTCCATTTCCAGTTTTTTTTTTCGGGGGGTGGCTCAGTGGCTGGCTGTTTTGGATGCTGCTACTTCCCGTGCAACGTCCCCTCCCCGGCAAGAAGTCGTTCGCGGCATCGAGCCATCTGGACATCTTTTCCTTCATCCTGCTCTCTCTCTCTCTCCGGGTCTGGCTCTCGTTACTTCCCTACCATACACTGCTGATTGTTTAGCGAATATTAGTGTTCACAGAAAATAGTCAACAGTATAAAAAGATTTTTAACATGTTAGTATTTGTTTAAATGTTTTTTTTTCGTTTTTGGTTGCTTTTCGTTTTAATGTTTATTTTGTTGGGAAAACCCTTCAAAGATTACGATTTTCATTGCTGATTTTTGCATAGTCAAAATTAGTGTCCTCCGCCAAGTGCGTTGTTGCGCGCGAGCGCGCGTCGTCTCTCACTAGCATCTTGATCCTTTATAGTGTTTTATTTTTTTATTATTCCTTTTTTTGTTGCAGCTTGCAGTAAATAATTGATTCCCATAGTTCATCAGCATTAGTCGAGTGTCTGTTCTCGCGGTTCCCGTTCACGCGGCTACCTCTGCCTAACTCTGCGCGTATAGTTTAGAATGTTATATGGCCCGCTCGTTCGCATCGTCCTGCTCGCAGCCCTCGCCACCCATCATCACACGTCGCCCATCATTACCAACACCATCGCCATCATCATCATCATCATCATCACGATTTTTTCGCTATCGCCTATATGCACCAACACTCTCGATCACCTACGATCCGCTAAGAGCTTTTAACCACTAAAAACCTTCAAACATGTTCGAGATGGTGTAAAAAGATCAAGTAACAGTGTTGATTTGCTTATACGAGTTTTCATTATTAATTTTTGTTTATTGATTTACTTTACCGTTATAGTTTACTTATTATTGTTGCAGTTGATGATTATTCTTGATTTGAAAAAGAGCTTACGATCCTTTACGTTCGGCCCTGGCCGGCCCTGCAGGTGTAGTAGTGCAGTACCTACTACCACCACTACCACTACTACTTTAACTTTAGTCATTTTCCCCAACCGATAAACCAACACACCACGGCACACGCCCGGCTGGTTGGTTTTCCTGTTTTACCATTTTTGTTGTTGTTAGGTTTAGGTCAACTACGACAACAGTTCGCCCCACATTTCTCTAATGTGTAAAGTCAATTCAACACAACACCAACCTCACACATCACGTATAATAAACCCCGGTGAGTGTCCCGGCTTGTTACTCCTTTCCTTCGTCCTTTGGCAAAAGATATCCGAAACGAAACGCAATCCACAACGCACCGTGCTCTGTGTTGTGCCGTGCGGAGTCGGAACAAAGATTAGAAACTGTTAGAGCGCTTGTTGGTCCATTTTGTAGGTGAGTGTAGTGGTGATGAGTGGCGCACGCCTGTGTCGGTGAAAACTGGCAATCCGCCACCGGCACCTTAAAGTACTAGGATTTAGATTATTTAGCAGCAGCAATTAGTGGGCTTTAGTAGCAGTAATGTTATTGGCGCGCACGCAACTCGAAGCTACACTACATCGGAGCGGTGCGGTTTAAATACGCAGCACGTGCTCACTATAAAAGAAAGCGTTGAATGCCACTAAGAAACACGTGCTCCAGAGCCGGACCATCCGGCGCTTCGCCGGCTGCGGAGGCGATGGACAGAAAGAATCGCTCTACTACCGTTTTGCATTCAACATTCTCTCTGCTCGAAATGCTCCGAACAATGAACATAAAATGGTTGCCGCCGCTCTATAAAAAAGGGGAAACATGAGCCTTACAGCAAAACACAGAATGAAAACATTCATTCTTTCCAACCACGACGTTGATTGATCAACCTATCGCCGGAACCGGATGCTGGTTGATCCTCCGCCGCGGGTCCCGGTCCGCGGACTGGAGCGAAAAAAGTGTGAGGCGCTCGATTTAAAGGATGTGCGCCGATAATCTCTGCCCCTCTGGTGGTGGGTCGTAAAAAACAGTAGTCTTGTCGTCTCTTCTGTCGTCGGCCCCCGCACTGTCTCGCAACGATGTTTTCCCTTTTTTTTTGGTTTGTTTAGTGTGCACAATAACTGGCAAATAGAAGTTGTATGTTGTATGCGCTTTTGTTGTGTATAATATTCATAGAGTATATTAGGTCCTACAATAATTCCCTAGTTGCTGCTCGACTCGCCCCGTCGACTTCCGGACAGGGCCGAACGTCTCCAGGAGCATCATGGCATGGTTTAGTAATTGACAGTTTTACTTTTGCAACACACCCACACACGATCGATCGATGTGTGTGTGCGTGTGTATTTGAAGTGTTTGGCATGTTGTTCATTTAGTTACTTATCAGTAAGAGAGTAGAGTGGCTATGCTAAAAAATGGCCGCCAGCCGTTTAGAACGTGGATCGATTGATTGATTGCAAACAACACACCATCCGTGGGGTGCGTCGTGCCGTGCCGTG
Source organism: Anopheles bellator (assembly GCF_943735745.2). Taxonomy (NCBI): domain Eukaryota; kingdom Metazoa; phylum Arthropoda; class Insecta; order Diptera; family Culicidae; genus Anopheles; species Anopheles bellator. The sequence continues at coordinate 65,498,138 of NC_071286.1, forward strand.
ACGTGGGTCCTTTCTGTTATCGCTGTGAGATTGTTAAAAAGCGAAAAGCGTCTTCCTTCGCGAAAATTGGCCGCTCACTGAAGCCTCTTCAAGCATCTCAAAAGAACCTTCGAAAGAATGGTTGCTCTCCTCTCAGGTGGCTTAGTATACCGTACACTACGCAACGCCTCGCGCCGGAGGCTAGAGTGAGAGGGAGAGTGTCCGAAGGAAGGCTAAGTAATTGCTGTCGTTTGCTGCCCAAAGCTGGCCCCTCTTACGCTAAAGATAGGAGTTCTAACCGAAACGTGTTGACTACTGTAACTGGCTACTGGGGCGCACAATGACGAACACACTACAAACGTTACACTATGTAATACGTGTAAGCAAATCCGTCCATTTTCTTATCACACAGACACAGACAGAAGCCACGGGAAAAAAAATGGTAAAAGCTGAGCTTTAAAGCTTCCCCCACACAAGCACACACATGCGCGGCCCATCTCCATCTGTGTTTCGCCCTCCGTTATCCTGTAAGCCTCTGCGCAGCCTCTGCGCGGTTGGTTCGTAAAAAATTGTTCCCAGACGAGAAGTTCTACTCAATTGATCAGTGTTTTTAATGTTGACTTTTTCTTTCCTGTTGGTAAATACAATGTTTAACAATTCGTGTTCATTCAGTGTTCTCGGTGTCAATTCAATCACACCCAATTTGGAGTAAAAAGGGAACAGGAGGGCCCCGGTTATCAACATCATAGGCTTGCTAGCTCTGCTGATTTACTGATTGGTTGTGTTCTATTATCTTACAAAATCGGGGATCGCGTGGATCGAGAGAATTGATCGTAACACTTTTTACAACACCTCTTTTTGCCGCTCCCTCTCTCTGTGACCCTTCCTTTTTATTGCAATACTAATGCTTGTTTGCTGGTGCAAAGAAAACCATTTTCACCACCGCACGCTGACACTACGGGTGCAAGTGTATTAGTAACTGCCTATTGGTGCATAGTGTGGTGCTGGACTGGATGCACCCGGTTGCAGCAGCAGGGTTTCTGTTCCTTCTACTCCTTTGTCTGCCTTTGGAAGAATAGACCGGGAAGGATCCCTTCTTAACAGCAGCCCACAATTCGTAACGTTTTCGCGCGCTTTTTTAATATGACTACTTCTCTCCGAGAGAGCGAACGAGAGAGAAAAAGCGTCATTAATTGGCGGGGTTAGTTTATCATCATCGGGTGGTAGTGGTTTCTGTGTGCTCTCTGTGGCGGTGGTGAACAGGAAAAACAGGAGTTATTGCTACCGAGACAGCCGAGCGTCCCCGTGTTTAGACTGGCTTTTTTTTCTGTTAGATAAATTTAAACGGACACTCACACTCATTGGATCAGGGTTCCAGTAGTAACCAGTGCTCGGAACGTCCCGACCGCGCGGAAAGGACAATAATTTTACGCCACCGATCGATCCCTACACACAACACTGACGATATTTCGCCCCCCTGTTTGGTTTTGACTCCTTCTAGGTAACAACATACGAATGTAAATGTTCAACAAGTGATCCAGGATATGTATTAATTTACTTCTTTCATCTTTTTTCCTGCCCTCAGTTTGCGCTGCTTTTTGTTGTCATCCCCACCCTTTTTTTTTGGTTTCAAAATTTAACAGTACGCTATTTTACAAATGTTCATTATTGATTGATTGTATGTGTTGTCGTGGCTGGGTCGGTTGCCGAACGGTGAGCGTCCTGTTCGCTTCGGCCGCCCGGACAGGATCACCATTCTATATATGATAGCTCGCGGAATGGTGAGTGACGGCTCCGGACAACTCCGGACAACAGCACAGAGGCGTGCTGCGGGGTCGGCCATAAAGCTGAGTGTGTTACTACCTGCACTGCACAGTACTACCAACAGTTGGCCAACAGTTTACGCGGCCCGCGGCCCCGCCGTTCTCTGTGGTTTCATTAATATTTTTTTTCGTTTTTTTTTCATTTCATTTTGGATTTTAAAACGTTCACTAGAGTAAATATAATTGACGATCGGAATTACATGTTGCTGTTGCTTCCCCATTGGTTTGCGCAATAGTTGTTCCCCGTTGGCCGACGGGTGGCTCACCTCGCCCCTTCTCACGGGGTAAGAGCCACCACATCTCGCCGCCAGAGTGGTGTTGTTGCGGTAGAGTTTTTGTGTGTCGAATAATGTTTTTCATCAAAATGGCCCTCCTTCTCACTAGACTACGCTGCTGCTGCTACTACTACTACTGCTACTGTTAGTACTACTACCTAAGTCCACGAGGAAAAAAAGTAAAGCAACACGAGAAAGTACCGAGTGCCCGCGGAGGACTCGTCCACTCGTCCATCAAAGGTGATGTGCGATGTGTGTGCGATTTTGGTGTTGTGAGTTAAGTATTCTGCTGCTGCTGCTTCTAATTCTGTCGTATCCTTTGTGGCCAACAAGGACATCAAGGTGTTTTTACATAATTTGGAGGAGATGTTCTCAGTGTCCGGTTGTTTGTGCCCCGTTACAAGCGTTACAAGCTCTCAGTTACGCATTTTGACCCAAATAAACGATTTTTGGGAAAATTGGAACACTCTGGAGCCAGGGACCCAGCTTGGTTCAGAGATTCAGATCGCAGCATCGTGGTGCATATAATTCCTGGCGAGTCGCGCGCGCGCGCGCGCGCGCCACGGCACACACGCGATAGATATGGCCAAAAATAGAAAATATTCCATTCGAGCCGGATGCGGAGAAAGTAACTCGAAGTTAGTGTTGGTTTCGGTGGGGTTTGAGGGGCACGGAGAGGCCGTGCGTGCGTGCGTGCGTGCCCGTGTTCCTCAACTCTCAGTTTCATTCTCCATTATCCGACCGATCAGTTTGGGGCCGCTTCCAAGAGCGGGATAATTAACTTCCCGACGTTTTCTGGTGATCTTCGCCTCGGCCCCCGATTTCATCATCATCGACGCCCGGGCCCGACGTAGAATCAAAGTGGATCTCCACGTTGCGCTTCAACGAGACCAGCATCGAAAGTCGCGGGGATGATGATGTGCCGCCTTCTTCCGGGTGGGTTCTCTCCCCCATCGCATAACTAGAACCCGCTTTTATCCAGATACAACAAGCAAAACGACCTCCGGGGGGGGGTTTTTGTGGCCGTACATAGGCCACAAACACTCGCTCTCTCCTGCTCTGCTCAGTCGGAGCGAGCGAGAGGGCGAAAGCATTCCATCAAAATGGACAGCCGCGGATCGAACCGGGCCTCCAGAACGCGCGGCTATCCGCGGACTCCGGTTCCGGATGAGTAACGCGCTCACACGCCATGACGGCGAAGAAGAACGAACGCACAGAAAGTCGTTAGCCACATAAAGAGGAAAGCGTGCGCGAAGGAGGACCTCCAGGCGCGCGCGCGCGCGCGTTGGGCTAGAGCACACATATACGCAGCCCAGTGATCAAGCTGAGCACACATACAGACGCAAGCGCGACTATTCGACGATCGGTGCGCCTAGAACCCCCCCAAACGCGATCACGGTGCAATGATCTTCGCGCGATCCTGTGTGCGTGTCCGTGACGCGCGAGAACTGATCTCTCGCTCTCTCGCTCTCGGCCACACATGGTGGCCCCCTCTTCTTCTCGGATGTTGGTGAGAAAATAATTCAAAACATTTATTCTGGCCCGGAGCCCCACAGCAGCTCCCCACAGGCCGCTGATCACTCTTCCGCATCGGACCGAGAGAGAGAGAGAGAGAGAGACTGTTGCCGGCGCGGATGTCGCTCTGTGTGTTTGGATAGAGCGCGGACTTGATGCAGGTCAGCGACACGAGCGCGCGCCATCGAAGGTGAATGATTCCATGTATATGGGGCGATGAGTGGGGAGGTATGTCCGGCGGTTGAGGGTGTTTTTGGGGGTCAACTACACTCTCGGCTGCGGTCTCTCTCTCTCTCTCTCCGTCGAGAGAGCGAGAGATACAAGCCGGTTTCCGGTCAGTTCGCGGATTTGTCGGCGAGTGACCATCGTCATCGTCGTTACGATTTGCGCACCGCGTGGCGTGTGGCGCAGAGCACGTGGTAGGGGACCCGTTAAGCACCGGATCGGAACGTCTAAACACCGCGGCGATGAAGCTGTGTTTAAGGAAGGGTTCAAGTTCGCGCGCGCTTCTCAGGCGCCTTTGTCCGCTCCTTTTCTTTATCGGCACCGGAAAGACCACCGAGAGGAAGTGAGCGCACGGCACAAAAACTGGAACTGGAGAGCAAAAACCGGTCGGGCAGCTGTTCCAAGGCGCCACCTGATAAACGGTCAGGCGGTCGCCGAATAGTTCGGGAAAGGCTTGAAGTATCAAAAATTAACCTACCGAGGCAGGGAGAGGCAGAACCCCATTTATGCTGCTCGAATTACAATACAATGCTCGAATGTGAGTCAGAGGTACGTGCCCCGCCGGATGACTCGGCGTGAGCCACCAAAAAAGATGGCTCAAAAGGAACCGGACGCCATAATAGAGCCCGCTTTGGCCCCTGGCGCGTTGCGTGCGTTCCTCCCCATATCAATACGGGGCGGGTGTTGTGTGGGGTTGTTGTGCAAAAGTCCACAAACAGACGCACCAACGCAACCCCACCGCGCGACCGCCGAGAGTCGTGCCACGCAAATCATAATCCAATTTCGCGACAATCCCACGTCCAACCGGCGGACGAGGCGGGTCCGCCGCTAACGACGTAACGTCGGCTTCGAAGACGCGCCCAGCCAACAACCACAACCCACCACACCGCTGCCACCTGGTAACAACAGAATTCCTTTTTTCGACCGGTGGAGGAGCGAGCAGCATGAATTACCCAGAAGGACCGTGCGCGATTTGCTGATGTGCAAATCGTAGCGTTGGCCGGACCGAAGTGCTTACGAAAGTGAAAAACCTGTCACCGGTCACCGGTTGCGATGGCGGCCTCCTTTTCAGCGCCGCGCGTAGTCTTCGCGCCAAAACGCAACGGAACTAAGCCAAACTCTGCGCGGGCAGCGAAGGAAGAGCCACCGCGTGCGAGCGAGAGAGAGAGCGGCCAACAACATAAGTAAACAAAACAGTCAATCGCCGCGGAGGAGACGGGAAGAAAGTGAAATGGGTATGGGTGTGTGTCTGTTCGTGGCCAGCATAACTCAACCCGGGTGGCTCCCAACGGCAGCAGAAGCGGAGAACCAAACGGAGCCAGCCAAGGGCGGTGGAGAGTAGGCCGGCAACTTGTTGCTGGCCTCGATATATCGGTTGGACCGAAGCCCCCCCCGTTCAGGAGAAGAAAAAACCACAAAACGCGTTATCAAAGAGGAAGCGAAATGTGGGCGACGGCCGGGAGGCAAGCAGAGTGGCCACAGCATAGGCGAGAAGAAATGCTGTAACATGGCCCAGTTTGATCAGTCCCGGGAAGGCTCTGCGCGGTTGGTTCCGCAACGGGAGCGACGGATCGGGAATGTCGAAAGCACGGTCGGCTCCCAGGAACTTATCAACGGCCAAAGAAAGTGAGATGTAGCGAGGAAGCGAAAGAAAGTACAAAAAAGAGAGACAGAAAGAGGGACCCCCAGAAGCGAGAGAAGCTTTGCTGGGGGGCTGCCAGGGCTGGTGGAAAAAGAGAGAAGAGCGGCGAAGAAGGAAAGTGATACAGACCATCATCATGACACAGATATGTTGCTCGGTAGCGAAAGGGGAGAAGGTGTGTGCTTTCCTTCGCGGCCGCGTCTGTTATGATGCGAGCCACACACGAGCTGTACCCACATATCTCATTACATAATGTTGAGGCAGCGACGGCGGCGGCTGTTGCATTAGCAGCAGATGAAATTGAAAGCTCGTCTCGCCGTGGGCACACTACTCCGCGCGTGGCCACACACGAGAACCGATTGTTGTTGGGGTTCGATTGTTCTTGTTACGAAGATGAATCGACACGACCAGTTGTTTCCACTGAGATCGAAACGTCCAAAGCGAACTGAGCCTTACGCAGCAGCGTACTCGTCTCGCCAAGCTCCGGTGGGCTGGTCATGTCATGAGGACCGCAATTAATCGGAAAGCAGTCAAAAAAAATTTAACCTCTCCGAACGTGACACTTTGAGGGCCTTCGGACATGGTTGAGCGGTGCTACGGGACACTGAGTAACTCTCTCCACTGGCCACCCCGACTAAGGACCGCCCGCTTGACTTGGTGGTGTGGCTTGTGTGCGTTTTGTTTCATTTTGTGTGCGTGACTGGTGTTGTGTGTGCGTCGTGCGTGAGTCTCGATAGATTGCTGCTCCCAGTTCCCAGTTCCCCACCAGCTCTGCAAGTTCCTCGGTTCGTCGCAATAACCTAACGTGTCTCCCCCGCCGTTTAATATTAGTAACATTGATTTGATTGGCTTTGATATTAACACCTAGCTTCTGAGTAAAAGTAGTTAAATTCCCTAAATACGTTATCAGCACACACTATCATGTTGTTTTGGTTCCATCGGGCCGCGCTTCCCCTGCGTCGCTGTGCGCCCCCACGCGCTCTTCGCTCTGAATGCTTCCGCTTCCGGATGGTGGGGGGACATATGAGAAAAGATAGCGGACCGGGACGGGTGGTGAAAGTGATCCACCCAAGCACACACTGTGGGCGGGGGGGGAGCGAAAAAAGGGAACAACCCTCACGACCCCGAATTCCCGGAGGCATCGGATTCTCGAGTCCGAACGATATGGAATGGCTACTTTGGATTTTTTTTCTTCTTTTTCTGTGCGTGTCAGAAGCAGTGATAAGAGCGTGCTGCGTGGGGTCACCACCACCCGCCGTCCGTTCTACTTCTCATACGCCCGCGCCTAGAGAGAGAGACGGTGGGGCGCAATAGTTGAAGCGCTAAACACTGGCGGTAAAGTACTGTATAAATGGTAGAAAGGATGATCTACTTTCTGATCGTGCAGCTCTTCCCCCTTTTTCGTATGGCTGCTCATGGTCGCCACAGGACGACTTCTTCCGGCTTCGCAGGACCAATCCGGGGCCACAACAAAACCTCGCTCTTTGGCTTAGTGAGATGGCCATACACTGTTCGATCGCTTCCAATTTTCCGGGGTTTACTCCTCGTGTCCTTTCTTTTTGCTTTTGGGTTACTGCTTCGTTCTCTCTCGTCGTTGAAATCTTGAATACAAAAATATATGTATGTTGTATATATAATATGTTCATATATGTTTTGCTGTCCACGTTACGTCCACGTTTCGGTATATTACTATTTTCCACTTCTGGCGACTTCGTTTCCTGGCTTTTTTTTTGGTTTTTGCTTCCACCCTTCGCTCTGTCAGCCGGCGAGCACACTCTCTAGGAACAGTAAATTGTGCCACACACGTTATCAGTTAGCAAGAGGGGCGCAAAATCGAAAGTTCCAACGAAAATCGGGCACCACCTCTTTTCTCTCTCTCTCGTATCTATCAATACGGGTCCAATGTTGCCAGCCCAGTGTTTAGGGGGGTCCAGTTTTCACCACCTTCTCGCGTCTTTTGGTATTCCCTTTTTTCGCCTAATTTCTGTTTAACATTTTTGCGCATATAATCGGTTAATCGGTGTTCCAAAACAAACCACGTGGGTTAGAGGTTTATAGTAAATACTGCACACGCCACTATTGTTTTGCTTTTTCCTTCTTCCATATTGTGATTGTTTTACACGAATTTTGGAAAATTTAACCTAATATACGGCGACCCAAAACACGACGTAGACGCCTCTCTAGAGAAGCGCCCGGTTCTACCAACGAACGAACAAAGCGCATAACATGTTACCCGTGGCTCTCGCGCGTCCTGCTTCCGATGGATGGCCCTGTTTCCTTGGCCTTGACCGAGCCACCGTACGCGTGCTACTAACTCGCTACTAGACACCGAAAACGCAAAGGGAGCGCACGCAAATATTACTACTTTAACTATTCACCGTTTTTGGGGCCACTCCAGAACTGCGAGAGCGATTCATCTCTCTAACCAAGCAACAGTCGCGTTCGAAAGAGATTACAGTGCGGCCGGTGCCGGAAGTTGGTCGGAAAAGCAGGAGTACGAAATAACAACCTCCCGGCTCGCGTACGCTACGGCGGCGCGCGTCTTCAAAACCTAAACAACTTTGACAACTTTCGAATTCTAATCAACGAACATCAACCGTATTATGGGCGCGCAACAACTATGCTATGAATGGGGTGATTGAAGTGAAGTGAGTGAGTGAGCAGTGTGTCGTAGTAACTAGGAAATGCCACCTCCGCCACTGGCCGAGATCGATTGAGAACACTACTAACAATATGATGCAATACGTGCGGATGATACTACGGTAGTTGATGAACCCCCCACCCAGCGGTGTATCGAATGGGAGCGCCACACTTGCCAAGAAGCGGACGATAATGATGATGGCGAGAGGTGGTTAATGATGGGTGGTCACAACGCGATGTGATAGACGATGTGATGATGATTGGTGGGTGATGATGATTTTTATTATAGAACCACAACGAAGACGATCATGACACGATGATAATAATTGTGTGCGCGTGTGGGTGAGTGTGTATGTGTTTGTGGATGATAAGACTAGATTGGTTAATGTTTTACATCGCAGCCGAAACAAGCGTTGTGATAGAAACGAGTGTTTCGCGCGTTTGCCGTTTATCTCTTCCGCTTCCTCCTTATGCGCTATATACTCTTTCGCTACGTAAGTCTTTCCGTTGCATCCCCAAAAGTCAGACAAATTAAACATAAACACGATATTGGCGCGACTAAATGTTACTTGTTGCCGTTAATTTTCCTTATTAAACCCCCGTATAGTTAAACACACTCGCGGGCACCCTCTGGCGCCGGTTTTCTTTTTGACTTACTCTTACTGTAGAGTTTCCTTTTTTTCGTGTATAGGGTTGTTGTGCTGCTGCTGCTGCCTTTAGTTCTGTGTTTCCCTCCCTTTGCTCTGGATATTTTCTGGGTTTTATAACAGTAACTGAACCCGCTTCCCGCTTCCCTGCTGCGCACGCGGGTTGCCCCACTCGTTCCACCCTTTTCCGTCAGCAGTTTTTCGCAAAAAAGGGCGAACAAACGGACAAATTCCGGGCGCCACCGTGCGGTGGTTGCGGTTTGCTTCTCTCCCACACAGTGTATGCAATACTAACCCCCCTCCGCATCCGCAATAATAATTTATCATAATAATATCAATAGTAGCAATAATAGTATTCTTAATATCATTCGTCCAAAAAACGAGAAAATTGTTATGATTGTGATTATGTTTTGTTTGTTAGTTCTGTGTGTCTGTGTGGGGTTCTTTCTCCTGTTTTTCCACAAACAACAAAAGCTGCCACCCGCTCTACGAGGGGGCGGCTCTCTGGCTGCTGCTGCTGCTGCTGCTGCAGGCTCTGCTTGTTGCTGACAGTTACGGAAACATTTGGCATTTTCATCAGCTTCTTCGCACGTCGCACATCTGTCATTGCCTTGCCAGTAATCATCGCGTCTTCTTCGCTTGATCCCCGGGGACACGCGCCTTCACGCGTACACGGACGTAAAATGGTTTCGAAATATGTTTCACTACGGTTTGACACGCGCCGAGAGAGTGTCTCTGTGCAACACAACACATCCTTTTTTCTCTTTGGATTAACTCTGCTAATGCCAACGCGCTGCTGGCGCTGGCTAATTGTGTTGCCTCTCCGCACAACACAACTCCTCACTTTATGAGTACGAATATACACTAAAACTTGCTACCGGTAGCTAATTGTTTTATAGTAAACGACGTTAGTGGTTCTCTTAGTGTGTTCAGTTAGTGTTTCTCTCTCGTTTTTTTTTGGGGGGGAAGATGTGCCAGGTTTAAAATTCTCTTAACCCAAACATGTGCGGTCCCACCATGTGCGTGATTTGCGTAAGAGATTTGCGCTATGCTCTGCGTCATCACACGAACCCCCCCGAAATTTTCGTTAGTCTGTGTCCTATCAATGTCCCTGTAGTGGGGCGCCCGCACGCCCACAGAGTTTGGGGGTGTTCGGGGCTCGTAAGGATAGTGCGGATAGTCCCGCACACCTTCCCCGTTGCGACGGCCATCGCACGGCAATAAACGGTCAACATTTCTATCCGACTAAAATGTCCGGCTTAGGGGGACGCGCGCCCTTATTAGTTCCGCTTCTCCTCCAACACCACTATTATGCTCTAACTGCTAAAAACGCTTCAAACAGACAAAGAATGACAGTCTTATAAGTAGAGTTATTTGCATCCCTTCGTTATGTATGTGTTTTTAGGTTTTTGTTTTAATTGTTTAAATCCTTCAGCTATTCAAATCATTGATTCATTTTAGAATAATGGAATGGAAAACATACGTTAAACATAGCGGGGCGCGAAAAAGCATTTCTTTCCTCTCTCTCGCTCTCTCTCTATCTCGTATATAATATATTAAATACAGCGCTAGATTGGGTTTCTCTAAGAGATAATGAAATAATTTACGCTATATAAATGCGCGAATCTCGTGCGTTCGATAAAAAAAACAGTCAATTATTAAACATTGGACAAGAGCAAGCACAGCACAGTAGAATAATATGTTCGAATAAATAGGACGATAAAGAATAGCATACACTGTAATGCCCTTCCGATAGGCGAAAAGCCCTTAAATTAACTTAATCGCGCGTGCGCCTCTCCCAGTCGAATGCGTTTTCTCAGCCACCGCCCAGCCACGGAGCGTGTTCCATCATCTTTTCCTCAGCGGAAGGAAGGGTTCCCACAGGGAGGGAAAACAAACAGAAATGTCCCGGAGCATCGCGGCCCTCGGCGGGCGGTGTTGTGGGTGCGCGCTGCACGTAGAATCCAAGAAACCACACAGAAACGGTGAAAAGATGCATGCAAAGGACACGAACACTACAGGAAATAAGCAATACCACTAGGGAGGACATAACAAAATTGATAAGATATAGACGCAAAACACATCTAGCGACTCTAGAGCAACGGGGGATGCACAGGATCTTGTTCGTTGGTAACACATTGATCTTTATGCGCGTGTCCACTCTACTGAACCGGGACGGCCACGGGAGGCAGTTGCATTTCTTTCTCAGGTTAGTAAAGCGCGACTGGTCCGGTCCAAGCGGTCCAGGCCTTTTCGGGTTAGTATCTTAGAGTCTTTGAGGATGAGAGTTTAGTTGGTCGCGAAATGAAAGTGTTAGTTGAAAAGGAGAAGCAAGAGAAAGAGTATTCAGGACGAAAAGTAAACGAACCAGAGTTTGAAATAAAAGAAAAACCTACGAAAATAAATAAAATTAAAACATATGAACGTTGGCATTTAACTAAACAACACTTTTATTTACTGTTTAAATTACCTTTTATAAATCATCCAAAAAGATATGCCTTAAAAAAATAATAATAATTATTGTCATAACTTCCTAACAGTTTTGCTCTCTCTCTCTGTTTCGCTCCGTGTGTACGCGGGGCGCTGCGGGCTTTCCTCTCTCTTTCTTGCGAGATGCGAGTAGTAGTAAAGAAAAAAACACGAAACAACGAAATTCGATGTTTTCTCATAACTGTTTTATGCGCCTCTTATCATATCGCCACACTCAGTGCGCGCGCAAAAACTGATAAGTCGGTTGGGTTTGTTTTCTTTTTCAAAACAATCAGTTCCATTCATACCATCCACGGTTTGCGCCAGTTTCAGTAGTCTCGACCGATCGATCGATCGATCGATCGAGAGAGCGAGAGAGCTCTGAAACGGGCGCAAGGCAGACTTATGTTATGGGGCCGCCACCGTCGGCCCAGTGACCAGTGGATGGGCTGGCTGGCTGGGCGGGCGGCTTAAGCTGATATCAATCTTAATCTCATTCACGTGTTTCCGTATGTTGCGCGCGCGCGCGTCGTGTGCGCTCGCGAATGAATGAATTCGAGAAGTGAATGTATTTGACGAGAGATTCGCGCCGATCGGTTCGCGGACTTCGGTCACCAACTCTCTCTCTCTCTCTCTCTCTCTGTTTCTATCTGTGAATTGCTCCTTCGGGCTACACACGACGACTCCTTCACACACTAAATAAGCAAACTCATCAAACTCAAAAACTTAAGCGTAATAATTTAACAACACAAAGATCAACATAACCAACAAACTTTCTTATTACAACTAAAACCTTAAGGGGTACAGACGAGAAGAAGAAAAACAGAACTGCACGATCCGTGGGCCACAGATCGGCCGCTGTGGCGCGATCCTTCTGTGGAGCCGCGGGCGGCGCTTTTAGTTCAGTTTTCAGTTTAAATGCAATAAGTAGACACATGTCTCTCTCTCTCTCTTTCCCTTTCTCTCTGTGCCCGTGGGGGCTTGGGGATGATGTTCACACTAAAAATTAATATGCGTTTGTGTTTTTCTCTTCTTGCAAATGCTAAGTAAATACTAAGCCAAATACTACGACGGCGGCTCACGTTAGCCCATGAGAGAGAGAGAGAGGGGCAACAGCAGAGACGCGACGCTACGAGTCTTTTGTTTTCCGGTCACTAACGAAATACTAAAAACATATCAACCTTCTCTTGCGCGCTCTCTCTCTCTTGCACTCTCTCTCTCGTTCGCACGAGTCCTTCTTACACTAATAACTAGATACGTGTACGAGGGGGTGTGGCGTGTAAAAATACTGTAATTCTAATGATTAAGCACGCGAAAAATTGTCACAAAAAATAATAATAAAACGTAACAAACGACGATCGTTCGCGACACAAGCGTATGAGAGTTTCCGTTGTTTTTTTTTTAGTTGTTCCTCTATTCCTTCCTATCTTCGTCAACATCATCATCAACATCAACAGAGAATTTACATTTACAATTGAAACGCAGGAACGGTGACACATTTATATATAAGAAAATAAAAACACGTTTAGTAATACTGCACTGTATATCTTCTGAGGGGGGCCGTTTGTTGCTATAATTGAATTTCTCATTTCAAACGTTACTAACTTCAGTCCTTATTTCGAGGCGCATCAGCATAGAAGAGCATAAAAGTAAGTAAATCAACCGAGGGAGCGGTGTGCGGTGTGCCATGTATGTTATGACCACATACACTACCGCAACAACTATGTATAGGGACGCATTGACTATTGCTACTTATGCTGCATTTGGGGATGTGCGCCCTCGGTATTCTTACCGACGACGAAGACGATCCCCGGGGGGGCGGTCTCGTTTGTTTGTCTACCTAATAGGAATTATTCGGAGAAATGCAGTTCGCGCGAGATGAAACTGCATCAACGTCTTGTGAGAGATAATGGTGTATTGCATGCGGAACACTCAACCACGCTCATTATAATGTGCAACATACACGAAAGGATACAAAAATTGAAAAATACAATACCAAAAAACACAGAGAGCTATCAAATGAACAATCACTAACAACTAATCGACTTAGAGTGTGAGTGTATGTGTGCTCGTGTCACAAGAAGGATACAGAAAACAATACGGACAAACACACTTAGCACTAAAACAACACACCCAGCCGCGCCGCTATGCACCGGGGACTGATTTGAACTATTTTCGATTGCGCACCATCTGAGACATGCGGAACACATCCATTGATTCCGATACCCCGGTGTGTCAACACGGTCGATGATGTGTGTGCTCTCGCACGGGCTGAGGAAAAGATAACACAACAAACACAAACACAAAGGAGGGAAAATGGTTTTCCACTCCCCATGTGGCTACGGAAGGGCGAGAAAATGCGTGGAAACACCACGCAACGCATCATCATCTGCCGCCGTTGCCGTATCTTCTTATCTCTGTCTCTCTCCCCTGTGTGGTGGTGTGTGTTTCAGAGTTTTTGCGCGAAAAACAAACCAATTTAACAATTTATCTAAATATTTCCTTTTAAATATATATACCTACTAATGTCTAAGTTAAGAGTTGCTCCACCGTTTTCGTGTTTCATCTACAGTTCTTTTGCACTATTTATGCTGTCTCAACCAATTCGTATAAATCCAACCATTGCGCGGGCGCGCTAAGGCTACACTAAAAGAGAGTAGAGTTTCGCGCGTTCGCGTTCCTCACTTTACGAGTAATTTCGAACGCAAAATGTATCGAAAAAAAAATACAGTTCTCGCATTTATTTGCAAAACAAACATAAAACAGATCAAATGAAAAAAAAAATGTGTAAATTGTGCTGACACCTAACAATAAAAAAAAGCTGGTCCGAAGCACCCGAAGTAACGAGCGGCGAGAGCGGGCACTGGGGCGCCGACACGACGTTCGCCAGGGGTTCATGTTTCGTCCGAATCGCAAACTTGGCCTACAAAATTAGTCCTAAAACAACCGCGCCACCCTGTCTCTCTCGTCGTGGGCACATCCTCTCACTTGGTGACCAATTTTTATAGTAAAGAGAGTATCCTAAGTGGTTAAAAAAAAGTAGCACACAACGAAGTAAAAAAAAAGGAGAACACTCTGAAAGTTTTCTAATCATAAATGTTTAACTCGATGGAATAAATCCTTTCTAGCGGTAAATTTGGTCAATTTGCATCTTGGTTTAAGTCTTTTCCCCCTTGTGGTCGAAACCCCGAGTTCGCTTCTGCCGCGCCCGAAGCGCGGTTTGGCGCGTAGTAATAGATAGTAGTTGTTGGTGGTGTGTTTTGCGACACAGCACGGACATTTTTTGGGTGCTGGAAAATTATTGTTTAAGAAAACATGAAACAAAAAAAAGAAGCTTGTACTCGGGCACACCACCATCCCAACTCGTCTGGCGTCGTCCCGGTGGCCAATACCAAACTTTAACATAACACACCACCGCCCTCGGGTGCAGCCACCGTCTTTATCCTAACGCGAGAGTAAAAAATGATGCAGTCTTGCGCTACGCAATCTTCTGGCCGTATCGTCCGTCCCCCACGCCGAGGCGACGCACGCGAGAGTCTGGAGGATTCATTTAGTCCAAACTGAGATCACACACAACATATTCACACATTCCAATTGGATAATCATCGATGGTAAGCATGAAGGATGGAACCTGGCACGTCGCCTAATCAACGGCCGGGTCGTGTTTCGTGGCAATGTGTAGAGAAAAGGTATAAGCAAGATAACTGAACATAACAAAACCTTTGCCTGTTGGGCGCGCGCGCCGCAATTCTACCAAAGTCAAGTATTTTTAACTGCTATCAATAGGCAAACACAAATGCGCCTTCACTCTGGGGGTCCAGAAAGTCGTGTCCAGTTTGTTTTAAGTTGATAACTCTTATATGTTCTCTTCTCTGTGTATCCTTATTCAAGACCCTCTCTTCTCTTTAGTCCTTTCGTCTTTCGCGACACAAACACACAGAGCTGGTGTTTGATCGCGCGTGACGCATGAAGTAGTTAAATCCCATATCTCATAGGCAATACGATAATAATATTTAAAGAGTAAAAAGAGAAAAACAAACAAAACTTAAAACTACTCCGTATAAAAAAAACGTCTCCTCCCGAAGATGCTGAACCTTACTGTGCCCACCCAGGGTTCTTTTATCCACAGGAGAAACAAACAGCTCTTACTTGACCGCCGGATCCTTCTCGTATGTAGTGTACGCGCGCTTGTGGTTCCGCTGCAGCCGACTCCGAGAGTGCATCGATGGTGGTAAGGATCTTGTATCCACACTATCCAGTCGCCGTTCGCTGGACTCCCGGCGCGTCATGGTATCGATCGTCAGTTCCCATCGTCAAATATCCCGGCTTGGGACTGCTGCTGCCGCCGGTCACTTTCGGGTTACCACGGTTTCCGGTAGAGGTGAGCAAATTCATCCACTTCGCCCTCGGCCATCCGCGCTCGTTCAGAGGCGGCAGTCACACAACTTGTCAACCTTTCGTCGTTCTTCGTCTCTTCGTCTGTTCCGCCAACCGATTCAGCGCTTCCGGCAGGGCTGGGTGGCTCTCTGTTGGTGTCACACCCCACAGCTACCGGGGCCGGGGTTTTCTTCTATTTTGTGCTAAATTCGATATGTCAACAACAATCTTGCAGCAAAAGCGGGAGGCAGATGCAATTCGATTCACACCGCCGCCCTTATCTCGTTTGCATTCGATTTTCTACCGTGCACACACGTCGTCTTACGGTCGCTGCTCTTTCTCTCTCTGTCTGTCTCTCTGTTGCTGGACACCACACGTCCCTTCTTATTGACACGAAGTAAGAATCTTAAGTTTTACGTTGCTAAAACAATCTTTTCGTTTACGGCTGACTGTTCATCATCATCATTTCGTTTCATTTTCTTGGAGATCTGCAATATTTACAAACGAAAACAAGGCTCCGGATTAGTCGTCGAACACTGTTTTCGCCCCAAACGGGCGTCATCCCTGATCTCTTCTGCTTCTCGCTTGGTTATGGAACTTTGGTTTTAACTTGATAGGCATGCTTTGGCCAGCTGCCTCTCCTGCATTGGCGCTGCCAATCCTGCCACTGTGTGTAAAAGCTAAGCCCTTAAACGCCCTCCCCCCCCACTCGGATGATATTTACCTGGTTAAGGTTCAGTTCGATTCTGATTGTTCGATGCGCGATATCCTTCTGAGCATTGCGTTGAACTCAACAATAGAGACTACTAAAACCACACACTGGCACACACCTCGGCGGCACACATACGAATATAAATATATACATATGTATATGTTTTTACACTCCACACACATGCACGCTGCTGAATTTACAATACACGTGTTGTCGCTGGTGCTATCCTGCTTGACTGCTCTAGGTAATCGGAACACGGTCGGATCGACCGGTCCGCTTACAGTCCGATCGGGGGCACCTGCACGTAGCGGTAGATGTACAGCCGGTAATCCTTGCTCGCCAGCACCACACTGCCGTCGTCCATGAGGGCCACGTCGAAGCACTGGGCGTGCTTGACCTTGCTCTCGAGCGCCGACACCAGCTGCCCGTCCTGGGTGAAGATGGTCAGGTTGAAGTTGTTGTGATTGTCCGCAATCAGGATCTCGCCGGCCGCGTTGATGCCCACCCCGATCGGGTAGTTGGTGACGCCCTCGCCCCCGATCTGCCGCAGGAACTGGCCCTCGTAGTTGAACACCTTGACGCAGTGCGCCCGATTGTCGCTGATGAAGATCTCCTGCTTGTCATTCACGACCACCCCGTTCGGGAACTCGAGGTGCTTGCTGCAGCCGAACTTCTGCAGCACGTTGCCCGACTGGTCGAAGATGATGACGCGCATCACCTTGCACTCGACCACCACGATGCGCCCCTTGCTGTCGACCGTGACGCCGCGCGGATGCTGCAGGATGTTGGCGCCGAACTTGCGCACGAACTGGCCGTACTGGTTGTAGATCTGGATCTGGTGCGTCGGCGACCGCTCGGTCACGATGATGTCGCCCGACGTGCGCACCACCGCCACCCGGTTCGGGTACAGCAGCTGCCCGTCGCGCTTCCCGCACTCGCCGAACTGGAACTTGAAGCGGCCCTCCTTGTCGAAGATCTGGATCCGGTGGTTGTTCGTGTCCGCCACGATGATGTCGTTCTGTGCGTTCACCGCCACCCCGCTGGGCTCGGTGAACTGGCCCTCCATCACGCCGAACTCACCGAACTTGCAGTGGTAGATCATCTTCTGGCGCTTGATTTGGCTCTTCGGCGGGAACATACTCGTCGACATCAGCTTGGCCGACAGGTCGATCATGGCAGCCGCGGCCGCCGCCGCCGACACACCGGAATCCTGCTGCCCACCGTTGCCGCCGTTGCTGTTGCTGTTGCCGTTGCCACCGCCGCCGCCGCCGCCGCCGCCGCCACCACCACCACCGCCGCCGCCACCGATCGGATTCAGCGGGATCGTGTACTGATCGCCGAGGGTGCCAAACAGATCGGCACCAGTGCCTCCACCGCCGCCACCACCCGTTCCTCCGTTGCTCCACTTTTCGTACGGATTGCCGGAGCCGCCGGTCAGCGTTTGGCCCAGCCCGCCCGGTTCACCGACAAACGGTCCCAGGCTGTTGGCACTGTTGAAGCGCTTCGAGATGAGGTTCGTATCGAACGCGCTTCCGGCTCCGTTGGCTCCCCCCAGACACAGGCCTCCCCCGGACAGGGGGGACGTCGACAATCCGTTGCCGTGGCCGTTCACACCGAACGCACGCTGATGCTGGTGCTGTTGCTGATGCTGTTGCTGCTGCTGCTGATGCTGCTGCTGCTGGTGATGATGCGCCTGATGATGATGCCCGGAATGGTGGTGATGGTGATCGAGCAGATGCGAACCACCGCCGGCACCGTTGAGCAACAGCGAGCCAGCGCCACCACCGCCGTTCGAGGAGTGCATCAGATTCAGACTTCCGGTGCTGCTGTTGGACGGGCTGACGCTGCGAACACCGCCAGCGCCATTGGTCAGCATCAGCGACCCGGAGTTGGTGGTCGAGGTGGGCCGCGCAATCGGGGGCTGCTTCGTGGCGGTGCTCGTGAGGTCCGAGTTCGAGCGGATGTAGCCGTACGTGTTGCGCACCCCGATCTGGATGGCCTGATAGTTGGAGACGAACTCGAGCTCGTACGAGGCCTGCAGATCGTGCGTGATCGCGGGGAACAGCAGCATCTTGTTGTCCATGAACTTGCGCAGCATCACCGTCTCGGAGGGGCCGGCGCACTTGGTCAGCCGCTCGACGAACTCGCAGCTCTGCAGCACCTTGTCCACCTGGTCCTGGCTGCGGTTGAGCAGCACCGACTGCGACATCGTCTTGGCGTTGTAGAAGTTCTCCAGCTCCTTCAGCAGCTCCGCCTTGCGCTCGTCCACCATCGACCGGTAGAACTGGTGCGTGTCGTTGATCTCGTTCTGCGCCTTGTGGTACTGCACCTGGATCCGCTGGTTGTTGTGCTCCACGTTCTTGATCAGCGAGCGCAGCTCCTGCGCCTTGCTGCGCACCTCCGACACCGTGTGCAGCAGGCTCTCGATCTGCTTCGGCGTCGTGTCGCTGTTGTGCTCACACTCGTGCACCCCGCTCGGGTGCTCGATCAGCATGCAGTCCTTGCACACCGGCACGCTGCACGTGCGGCAGAAGAACTTGAGCAGCTCGCTCGGGTGCCGCTTGCAGAAGTAGTTGGGCTTGTTGCCGCCAACGCCACCAGCGCCGCCAACGCCACCGCCGCCGTTGCTTCCTAGCAGTCCGCCAAGGCCGCCACCGATCAGTCCACCACCGATCAGGCCACCGACGAGGCCGTTCGAGATGAGCAGATCCGCCGACGAACCGTTGCTGAGGCCTCCGCCGCCGCCGCCGGCACCGTTGGTGAACGTCGTGCTGCTCACCAGACTGCTGTTGCTGCCCCCGATACTGCTGCCGTTCGTTCCGGCCCCGGTACCGTTGGAGGTCGGGGGCGTTATCACGTTGTTCATCATCGATTTCACCAGACTGCAGGCGTCGTCCTTGATCGTCAGGTTGAGCGAGCTGAGGCGCGGATGGGCCGCCTCGAAACCGCCGCCCGGTGCCTTGCCACCCACCAGCAGACCGGGTGGTGCGTCCAGCACGCCGCCGACACCACCACCGAGCAGTCCACCCAGTGTGGGCGTGAGCGTCAGTGTGGTCCCTGTTCCGAGCGAAGAGGTGGCCGGTGGGGCGATCGAACCGATCGAACCGATCGTGCCGCCGCCGGTGCCCGCGATCCGGTACACCGAGTGGCCGTCGAAGCAGTGCATGAACTGGTGCGCCGTGACGCAGTTGGCACACAGGAAGTTGACGCAATCGATGCACTTGGCGACCGCATCCGACTGTTTGCTCTTGCAGCCGGTGCAGCGCGGGAAGAGCGACTCCGACGAGCCGTTGTTGGACTGGGCCGACTCGAGGCTGGACGAGGTGGCAAAGTCATCGCAGATGGCCGAATCGCTCGCCGGCGGCGACGAACCGGAAGTGGTGCCCGAGCCACCGCTCAGCGTCGTCAGTGGCGAGTCCGACAGATAGTCGGCCGGTTCGCCGAACGAACCGATCGAGTTCGAGGCCCCGGGGAGCGAGTCCAGCGAGGGGGTGGGAGAAGCGGCCATTACACTATTCTGTTCCTGTTTCCTGTCGTGTCGTTCCGTCCGCCGTCGAGGACGATCATGAAACCCCAACACACAGTCAGCGCGCGCGCCGGCCGGGATGCGTCGCCGGTGTTCCGCTTTTCCTACTATCGGCTGTCTCTCTCTCACTATGTTGGTGTGTCCTTTTGTTTGTCCTTCCTCTCACTCGTTGTTTCTGTTGAGCGCCTTCCCCCGCACTAGTGAGCCATTCTAGGGAGCGTCGTTTTCAATCGTTCAGGACAATTTCGATGCAGTTTCCGCCGGTCGGTACACTACACACCAGTAACAACTACACCACTTCGCGCCACGCACGGCTTACTGTGACGGCGTCGCGATTGGGCTGAAGCAGGATCTTCGCCTCCTTTTGCAACCGGAAAATCACCAGCCACACCAGCAGGGTGTCTGTGTGCGTCGCACACAACGCGCCACAAGCTCGTCGCCGATCGTAGTGTGCTCTGGTGGAGTTGCTGGTGTGGGTTAATAATGCGAGCACCTTCAACCGTCACTTTCTGACGTTCACTTGACACAATTTAACTCGTTTGATTTGATTTCAAAACAATCATTTGCCGTGTTCCGGACCGGGCGGGGATTTATCACATGATTTTGATGCACCTTTTCCAGCAATAGACACCGCTTTCTTGTCACAGTTCCTCTTCCTCTGCGCACGTTTGTTGTCGTTGATTTTTGTTTTGTGTTCACTTATGTCTACGGATAAATCATTCCTTTTCTCATCTGTTGATTGCACATTGCACGGGAAAACGGAAACACGTTAGAGAAGGGTTAAAATCAATGTGTCGTGTGTTTTACAAATCGCACAAGAGAATCGAAGCATCACTCATCCTAACGGAAGAGGAAAACCACACCCCAAGAACACCCTTTTTAGTCCTATTGTTTTGTCCCGATTTCAGGGTTTCAGGGTGGCTATTGGCGGCCTCCTTCCCAGCACACATGCCGCGGGGCTGCCAATACCACCCAGTAGGACACGAGAGCAATTCTGTTGAAATGGAAACCCGACTGGATGTATCGAAAGAGAAAAGAACCACAAAAAAAGCAGGAACGGACGACGCACACACATGCGCATCGCGTTGCTCCCGAGCACCGAAAGCTTCCGCCGCAGAACACACGGCAAAGCTCACCGAGCGTCCATTTGTAGACGCAAGGATGGATAGATTGCACCTCGTTGTGTGGGCCGCTTTTTATGGGGCCTTTTTCGTGGAAGCGGCATAGAAAACTTTCCACCAAATTCGAACCCCGGGGAATGTTCTCGAGCGTGGGAATGTCTGGCGCGTCGGCGGAACACACGCGTTGATGCACCCAAACACATACATACACATATTCTAACACTCCCGCCGCCGCGAGAGAGGTTCTGTGGGGTTCCGGGAAACGGTGAACCGTAGTTTTTGTGTTTGTTTTTCTCGCCACACGCCTTCCAGCACGGAGAACATGTTGCACGGCACGGCAGTCGGCGGTGGGGTTCATTATCCGGTCCCCCGTGTGTGTCAAGTTCCAAGGTTTCGCAAAAAGGCCAACCACTGATTTGATGAACAAGTGTTTTTTTTCGCTCCCGGTTTTGCCCGGAAAAGAATAGAATGGCTTCCAAAAACAAAACCCTCAATAGAGAGCACAACAGAAGCGAGAGGCCACCGACCCACACAAAAACACAAAGTTCCCAGAAAACGGCGTCACGTTCTCCGGGCTTTCTTTTCGCTTCCTGTTGCGCTCTCTTTCAAGGATGTGCACAAGCCGCCAGAGCCGACGATGAGATGCTGATGCGGAAATCCTCCAACACTCGCAAACGTAGCTCGGCTCGGTGCGGCTCTTTGTTCTCGGCCAGCCTGAAAGTCCTTGGACGCTTGTTAAGCATGACGAGAAATGGTGTGTGCGGCGGCAACTCTCAAACATATGGCCCCGGAGAGCTGCAGCTCTCCAGCCCCAGCAGGCAGACTGCTGGTAATTGAACGGGAAGCGATGACGCGCTCCGGATTCTATTCGAGCACCATTTCTTCTTCAATTTCGATCACTTTTTTCGGGCACCGGATCGACACAGAACGACCTTTAGAGCGCGCGCTTCATTTCCGCCACAATTCCGAAACCCTTTCCGGCCGGTGGTCCGGCTCTGCAGAAACAACGGATCACGGACACCGAACGCAAAAAGTAAGTTCCCGGAACGGAGCAAGGTCGGACTCCCGGCGACAGTGCGCGCAAACGAAAGCAAAAGGAAGCGCAGTGGAGAGGGGCACTAGGTGCGCTGGGTGTGCGGGACGCAGCGCGCACGGAACACTCACTGTTGCTCGTGTCGACACGACCGGACGCCGCGAAAGTTGAATTGAAAATAAAATGGTGAGCGAAAATGCAAAATGGTCTCACAACTCCATAGCTTGGTTCAACATGATTTCGTTCCCGGTCTCTGTTTTCTTTTCGCTTGGTCGGCTCTCTCGGCTTTGTCCAGTCGGCGCGCCAGCACGCACACAAGCGCACCGTGCCGTGTTCGGCGGTGACGCTGTCTCGCTCGCTCGCATAGCCCCCAGGGTGTGAGGGGACTGGGGAGAGGTTACGCTAGAACGCACGTACACTGAGCCGCACGTACTCTGCAATGTACGCATTTTTCTGAACGCCCGAGCGAGAGAGATAGCACGATGCGGCGAGTGTGCCAGTGTATGTGTCCCGCGTGCGGACGACCATCTGCCAGACGGAGCTTCCTGTGATGTCGTCGAAAACGTGCGTGAAATGGGAACACCTTCCGGTGGAGAGCCTCGATCGAAGTCACAGGATAAGCAACGGGCCCATCACCCCCACAGGAGCATCTTTCAACCGAGCGGACACACAGGCAGCTGTAGCGCCATTTGTAAGCACGCGGAGCATCGTCCCTACGGCCGGGCCTTTGTGCCGGCAAACCAGACACACGGCGCACCACAGCGTTGCTCCAAAAGTGGCTCCCCCGATCCGGTTGGCAACGCACCGCGACGATGGCGACGTTCGAAGGACTCGCTGGCCCAGCCAACCGAAGTGCCCGATAGCCATGCGCTACGCAGCGTGGTGTTTGTGCCGCTCTGTTTGTTTATAACCGATGTTCCGGGGAGCCGCGAAAGAGACAGAGCCGAACCGAACGGCGCCTGTCTCACTCGCGCTGGCCCCGGCCGTTTGCGATGTTTGCATTACCAACACCACCGAAGCCCCCGGCTAGGGTTCAAAAACATTTCCAGCAGACGCGCGGCGCACGGTGCGTTAAACAAAGAATTTCCGAAATAAAATACTTCTTGCCTCTAGGCGGCGGACAGTGTGTGGCCGAGTAACGGATACGATGTCCTGATGTGCCCGGCTAGCTGAGTTTTCTAAAACAACGGGTCGATTAGAGAAAATAAGCGTTCGAAAAGATGCAGTAAATGTCAACAAAAATGACAGCTGTCAGGCAGATACTGTTAATTTGTTTACTCTAATTGCCGGCCAAGTAAGGCGCTTTCGGGAACGTTGCGTGTTAATTGACGCTGCTCCGATGTACCGTTCCGTCGGTGGTAAGTTTAGTCGGAAAATAACTCAATTGCATTGGGTCCCATCCAGCCATTAAGGAGCGTTCTCTCCCCATTCATACAGCACCCCGAACGGGACACTATCCGGCCCCCGTCGCAGGGTCGAGGATTTCGTCGGCTATGCTCGCCCACCCACAAAGACCGGTGAGGCGACAAACAAACTCGGCATACGACGGGAAAAGGCCAGAACGAAGAGCGTAATGCTATTGCGATCCCATTCATGTTCATTCGATTACACCCTCGTCGTCGGCCGGTTGCGCAAATCAACGACGCCGGACCCGGAACGAGAGCCGGTGAAAACGGAAATCAAAATGCGGAACACTCTCACATACACAGCAGAGGGCCTGCTCAGTGCAACGCACAGACCAACCCAACGTAATGCTGCCCAAATACTGTGCTCACCACCCAAGTGTGGATCCGGATGGCCGTGCCGGCCCTCCTGGCGCTACGTGTATCCTTTTGGCCAACTCTAGGGCCTCTGATCGCGCTGCGCTTGCTGTGTGTCCTTGTCGCTCGTTCACGAGCATAGCTCCCGGCCACACATACACAAACGGGCGCACACAATCACGGGACGCATGTGCCGGCCAGTTGGAATGACTCTGTTTGAGGGATACATTATTCATGGATTATATTATCCCGACCGCACCGCCGAGGACCACCGGCAGGCGGGTGAAAAAGTCCTGCGCCCTGTCCTGTACCAGAGACCAGAGGGTCGGGTCTGCAAAACCGATCCCGGGGTTGGCGCTGGCACGGCTTCTTTTAGCTTTAACGTTCGCCCGGCTCGGCTGGTCGTGTTTTCCCCTTACTCAAACTGTGTCCCCCTAGACACGGGGTGCACGGCAACAGCAACAGCAGGCTGGCGGTTTAGGTCCTGGCCGGGAGCAATGGCAGTGAAGGGATAAAATTTGCACCCCTTCCGAGCGGCCGAGCGGGTTATTCGGGTGTTCCTTTTGGGCCTGCCGTGCACTTGTGTGCGTTCGGCACGGAAAGCCGTCAACCGCACATACTGACACAAACACTAGCCCAACGGTGGACGAGTAACGCAGCCATTGACGGGTTTCGTCCGGCAGGACTTCGGAACCATAAATCCGATTGATTATTTTGGGCTGCAATAAAACGCCAAGCTGTTAATTGTTTCCTAAATCTCAGTGCAAACGTTCTATGTTTTTGTTGAAATTCCTGCTCTCACTCATAGTTTACACTGGAACGGGTTAACAGGGTTGGCAACATTTAGTACACCATTCAACTCGCCATGGTTTTCCCGGGCAATCCTTCTGTTACCCTCCTGTCAAGCCGACCGACAGAATGTTGATGAAATTCCGGACATTTAACGACCAGCCCGGCTTGCCCGTCATCCGCAGATCCGATCCGCAACGCCGATGATGATTACCTTTCGAATTCGTTAATTAGATTCCTGGCCACCCCTTCCGGTCCGTCCGCTCATTTCCGACATTCGACGCTCAATCACGGAACGAAACGGATAGCAACAACCCGTGGAATGTGAGTCGAAGATGCTAATTTGTACCACGCAAATTGGGCCACACCAAGTGCCGGTAAAGTTTTACCGAAAGTCCAACTTTTGGATGCGGATTGCGACACAAGCGGCTTGACAAGTTTCGCCGGCAAACACATGCCGTAAATATTATGCTTCACGGCTCGTCGGCAACGACAGCACAACAAATGATCGCAGATAATTTTGGACCAAAACACACATCGCCGGCTGCCAGCGATTAGTACACATCTGCAAGTAATATACCCACCGAGGGCTGGCTCGGGCCAGTACTAGTCGCTTTATGACTTAATATCTTCAGCATGGACCCCACATCTTACATCACCATCGCAAGAAAGCAAAAAAAAGAAACGCCGAAGATAGCTCCTTCGATGGCTCACGGAGCGTGTGGTCGCGCGCCCAGGCAGAAGCGCGATAACAGCATAAAAACTGCGTTTTATCACCCCGAAGTACGGTCGGTCCGGTGGCAAAAAAGCGGCCAAAGAAAGATGGCTACAGTCGACCCGAAACCGTCAGGTTCATCGAACAAATGGCTGCCGCAGCACCAGCAGGCCTTGCCACAGCTCAGCCTGCCTTGATCCTTGGGCAACGGCAGCATCAGGCGGCGTCGGCAGCATCTGCCGATCTGCCATCTCGGGCACGTGTTGTTGTTATTAAGCGGCGTGCATGAGTGTGTGACACTGGATCACTCGGAATGGCGTATCATTAAAAGCCGTTCCGTTCCGTTTTGGGTCGCTCTTCCTTCTCCGGCCCAACCGGGGGCTCTGTAGATTTAATTTCAGCTGCTCCTGCTGCGTGCCAAGACACCACACGGTACGTGCGAGAGCTGCGCATCTTGTCGCAGCATCGTCGTCTCGATCGCAGGTTTCGCGCCCCACGCTGGAACAAGCAATCGATTTCCAGCCTCGGCCCCAACGTGATGGCAGCCCGTTATGCTGACGAAGCGTTCGGGTTTCGGTTAGTAAGCTACAAAAAGCAACAGGAAAAAAAAACATAAACAAGATGGTGCCAACATCTGTTGTGCGACTCACAGTCGTCTCCCGCGGATATATTGGGAAATATTATTTTTCGAAACCGCACCGAACGCTTTTCAGCCGGTCATTAGCCGATTAGCCAACCGGTCGCTGTGTCCTGTGAGCCACACAGTTCGCTAATGATGTACACTTTAAGGCATTCTTTAAGACGGTTTTCAGGCGTGGATTTAAATTCGACCGCAGTGGACCCGAAAACCGAAAACAATTAATTGATCGAACCAGATCAGCGTGAAATTCGAACGAAATTCGATGACCAATCAGTCTAAAGGCGCTTTTTGTTGAATCTTCATCGAGGGTTCGGTGAACTTCTCTCGTGGCCAACATAGGAAGGGATGGATTCGATTTTTAAGCACTATATTTGTGACCTACGATCAAGCAATAGAATTGGATACAAAGCATGCATGATCTGCATGAATTTATTTTTCTTTATCTTTTCGTCCTGGTAAAGAGCATCGAAATTACGAAAGGAACTCAATGAACCGAGAAAGGATTCGAAATGGGACGAAAAATTGGCCCTAATTCCATCGCAAGAAGGTGCAGTATTGGCTAATGTTCATACAAGGCCAATTAAAACAAGCGCCCCGACCAACAATAGGATATTCCAGAATGCTATTGTTACACATGTGGCGAGTGAAGTGTATTCATGAGTTACTTATTTGGTTATTTTCACCATTGTGGTCTAGATGGAAAAGGTCTAGAAACATCCTGCAGGGTCACAACGGATCTTAGGGGTTGCGAATTAAATAAACCTTGTGCTAGATGCTATTTGCGCTCCAAAGGGTCAGGTTCCAATGCTGCTCTTCCCTGTCTTGTTGACTTTATGCTGCACATAAGTGAGTCGTACATAAAACCTTCACCCCTTTTACGCTGAAGTGTGAATTACGAAATGAAGTACCGCATGGGTGTAAATGAAATAATAATGTTCGTTTTCTGTAGAGCTCCGGTCCTAGTAAATCTGGGGGTTGTGTCTTCGGAAAACAATTGAAGGCTTCTCCACGTGGCAGCAGCCGTTTTACTACCCTGCGCAGGGTAATAAAAGCTTCAGATCAGAAAATCATGAGCTACAACCGGCGCGTAATTTGTTTCACTGATCGTACCACATTTATTACTTTTCATTATGATTGTCCCATTAGCGCAGGGGTGATTCCATTTGGTCCGGATCGGACGGAACGCCGGCCTGTTGCGATGCTGTGCCGATGCTCTCATCACATTACCATAAGCCGCTGCCTAACTCCTGTTCGCCGCCGAACCCCGGCACCGGACCTCCCACTTCATTAAGACAAATGGAAAAATAAGCAGCCGCGCCTCGAGCGTCCCGTGCCCTGGTTCCACTAGAGCGCAGATAGCGGAGGCGTCCTCCAGAGTCCGTAGACTTCCGGTTTCCGGACTCGATGACCATGCCTGGGGTGGCGTTAAAAATGGTGGAACGAATCCCTTCGAAACCGTCCCAAAAGCATCGCCATCTTTCGTGGGCTCCAAGGATTCTGAATGAAAGGACCAACACGCACACTTCGAATCCAAAAGAGGACGTATTAAGGAAGAAGCAGGAAGTAACATCGGAGCAGAAAGCACGGTGGGGGGTGTTTTGGCCATCGATGTGTGGGTCTACCAGTTGCTGTCGATGTTTGGATGGCGGATCCCGACAAGAAGGCAGACATTCTTACGGCCACGGGCTCCGGTGGGGGGTGGTTGGTGATTCCCGGAGTATTTCCATTTGTGCGAATCACGATTTTTGTGCTCGCGAGTGCTCTTCTTTCCTTCCCATGGCCGGCCACATCGCCGCAATCGCCAGTTTTCCCCCCAGGCGATCGTTTCCTTCTGCGCCGAGGGTTCGCCTCCGCTTCGCCTTCACTGGACCGACCCGGGAGGGGGTGGGCGTAGGGAGCCGGGACCAGGGACCAGGACCCCGAGGCAGGCAGGATGATGGGCACCGAAACCATTCCTTCTGCACCATTGGCGAGAAAGAGTGCGAAGAGTGCGCCACCCCACGAGACAGGGACGGGACGAGAGCGCGCATGTGTCTGCTGTCTGTCCCGCAGACAAAGAACAATTCGCATTGCGGCGCAAAAAGTGGCCGCCGCCATCGCCGCCAATTCCTCCTGGATCGGCCACCGTCATCGTCCGGTTTGTGTGTCCGGAGATGGCAGAGAGCGGTGTTTGCAGGGAAAACCTTCCCCGTGAAGCTGCTCGGCTGCTCGGCCGGGGGTTCAGTGACCTATGCTGGGGCGGCGGAGGGAGGACCTCTCGAACCGAACGTGGCGGTTCGCCTTGAGGGCAGCAGAACACTGGCAGAGCGAGCGAGCAAGAGCGAAACGGAGAGAGAGAGAACCTCGCGAATGCTCGGGATGAATTGTTCTTTTGCACCCGCAGTTCTACCAGCCTGCGACTGTATGCGTGGCTGTGTGTGTCCACTGGATGTAGAACCGCTGGGGATGCGGCTCCAGCCAGCTCTACTTGGCCGGGATGGGGACGGGACTCTACACACCCGGCCGGCAGACAACAACGTCTGAGGTGACATATTGGGTCGTCTCGATGCTCCAAAGCGAGAACGAGAGAGAGCTAGAGCGAGACAGAGATGGCGAGTGCATAAAAGGGAGCAAACGAAGCAAATCTTTGTACAAAAAAAACAACAAGAATGGTGGCCGCGTGTTGCCATGTTTATAATTACAAACTTGAGCGCCGGTTACCACACCAACGGGCACTCTGGTGTGGCGCATTAATGAAGTGTCTGTCAAAAAGTGAATTAAGTGTGTTCCACGATGGGGTTAAGTGCCCGCATACGACGACGTATGTGTAATGCGAATGATAAAGTTCAAAACGCAACCATGAACTAATGTAGATAAGACTTTGCAATAGATAAACGCTACGCAACAGATAAACGCACCCAATAAGAGTTCGAACTAGAAGTCCGGCTGCGAACTGTTTGTGGTAGACGATGACACATCGACTAAAAATCGACGAATTGAAGTTAATTCGCATTATTTATGAGGGTATTAGTAACATTATCACGTTTTCCAGTCGACTATAGGACTAAATTTAGTTCCACAGCGACTCGAAATGAATGCGGAACAATTGTCATTCTGACGCCATCTTTTATATAGAAAGGAGTAGATTGGCCCGGAAAATGAAACGGATGAAGTCTACAGCTTTTTAGGCGCATTGGGGACTGTGCTGGATCCCAGCTTTTGCCATAATTAAAAACGCCAAAACGGCCGTTGCTGCAGACTTTATTATCCTTGAAAGGTCACAGGTTAAGTTTATTCTACAGCAACGCACAAAACTCATGGTTCATCTGAACGAACGTTAATTTTCATACTTTTCACAGAGAAACGATCTGCATGTTGGCGTAGGCCGCCTTCAAATGAAAGGGTTGTTCATTGAGGCATTGAAGCCGGAGCACATTAAAGTTGTATTACATGGAACTTCTAAAAATAAAATAATTTTAATTTAATCAAAACTCAAAGAGTATCTTTGCGTGTGCGTCCTGCGGCCTGTCAACAGCAGGGAAACCGAATCAGCATCCTAGCGTAGAGTCAACTGAATTGCCTCCCGGCACCTCTGGGTAAGGCCTAAATGGAACCGAATCACAACTTTTTAAAAACAGTTAACAACAGTCAGCGCAGTCAAACAGTCTCGGTACGGTGACGAGTGGCAAAAAACACCGGAACCCTCGCCAGTGGCGTATCTGTGTGTTCGTGTGCTCCGGTCGAGTCCTGGCGGAAGCAG
This sequence comes from Anopheles bellator, assembly GCF_943735745.2. Lineage (NCBI taxonomy): Eukaryota > Metazoa > Arthropoda > Insecta > Diptera > Culicidae > Anopheles > Anopheles bellator. Next base: position 65,527,765 of record NC_071286.1, read on the forward strand.
CCCACTGTCAAGCTACGGCTGCGTAACTACGGCCCGCCCCGTTGGTTGGTGTGGAATCGGGATTCGGTTGGCAAGGATACTCCGAGCACACTGTCTACCCCGGGGGACTCTCTGCCGGTGGTGGTGTGTGGCCACACCACCGGTGCGCGGTCCGTGTGGAGTGGAAATTAAATGGAAACACACAGAGCGGGCTGAAGCAAGAGGACGAAAATACAACAACAGCGCAAAAAAAAAGAAAATGCCATACTCTAGACGGCGGAAATTAACGGAAAGAAAGTTGAAGAGGGACCAGGCACCCGACCCGACCCCGGTAAGCTGATCGCTTCCAGTTGTTATCCTTTTTCGCTGGCACTGCTGGAAACCAATCGTTTGCAGAGGGCGAAGCGGACCGAGTGAGACAGAGAGAGAGAGAGAGAGTGGAAAATTTATTCAAACAAGCGTTGCAAAGTTCCGTTATCGCTTTGTTTTTTTTTCTTCCTTTTTTTCTTTGGCTAGTTACGTGCTGAGAACTCCGCGCTAGGACCGCACGGTTTAAATGTCCTCGCGCTCTCAAGTGGCACATACAATTTTTAGCGCTTCCTGAGCGCGCTGTCAGCCCCTTAGCCCCTGGGTGAGATAGCCCGTGCGACCCGAACTGGTATTTAATTTATTTTTTCCAAACTTAATGTTGCCGGCAAGCCGTTCCCGCGCCGTAGGGACCGTTGCGCGAGCGTTAGTAGAGATCTGAAAGGCGGCGCGTGAAACTAGGTTATGAAAAATGGTTGACGTGTTTCGCAGTTGTTTTTTGGGTGTTTAGTGTCGTTTTGGGATGGCTAATTGGCGAACGGCACGTCGCAAGGACTCCCAAAGCATGATGCCACCATTCGGGTCATTACACAATCAGTTACCAATGCTAGAAATGATTACATTCGAGCTGGCGTTTGAGACGGCTCCAAGGCGAAGCGAGACCCCTAAAAGGACCTCCCTGAAAATGTACCGTTATTTATAAATCATCGACGGCGCGGCGGCCGTCGAGCATGAAAATAGAATGTGCATTATGTGCATCATCACCATCATCACCATCATCATCATCGTAGATAGCATCAGAACCCATGTGCGTTTGGGTGCCAGTGAAACAAAGCGGCGTAGAAAAAAGGGCCAAACAAACACACGATCCACGAAAGGAAAATCCCCAGAAAAAGGCACCGGATCGCTCGCTGGAAGGTGAAACAAAAACAAACCGATGGAGTTTATTTTCTGGAGCTGTGTTATGACCCGACCCGCTGACGGTGTGTTGGTGGCCGGCTGTCCCGGCACTAACACCATCGTAGCCGCAGCCGGGGTAGGCGTTTAGTAGAACCGCGTTCTGGACCGAAGTTCTACCTGGAACTACCGCCGGGAACGCCATTCTGGTAGGGCCTGTGCAATTGTCTATTGAATCAATTAAATCAATTAATCGATTCATGGCCAGAAAGGACATAGATCAGTAAAGAGTATGCAGTATTAAAAAGGGGGTGCCATTTCACTCCTTGGAAGGGATTGCAACCTGCCAAACACCCCGCAAGGGCACGGTGATGATGAACTGCGCTGCAAGTTGTTCGCGGCCTGGGCTCTGTTCGACTTGGCCTCAGCCTCAGCAGACAGCAGCAGCAGCAGCTCGTCTTCTTCACCTGAGCACGTACATTAACCGCAGTTTCTTCGCAGTTTGGTTCACCACGGCGATCCGCGCCTCGCCACTCCGCTACTCCGGTCTGCATGGCTTCATCCCCTTCGTTTCCACTTATTGTTGGTCGCTTTTCTTCTTCTTCCCGTGCTCTTTTCCCTGCTTTTCTTTGTTGTGTCTCCCGTTTTCCCTTGCTGCTTGTTTCTTTCTGTCTTCTGCTCCTGCTTTCGCCTTCGCACCGCAACCGCATTCTTTTCCACTGCTTTCGGTGTTCTGTTCTAATCTTTCGCTTTCGCACGCCCTCTCTCGCTCTCTTTCGCTCGGGTTTTCAGTTCTTTTGCCCTTTTCCCTGCGTTTGTGTTCTTTGTTTACCGATGTTCTCCGGTTTCTGCTTCGTTCTGTCTCCCTCACCCATGCCCTACTGTTGGCTCTGGTTTGGTACTCGCGTGTTGCGTGTGTGTTGTGGCGCTGATGATGATGATCGTGTGTTCCAGTTGCGTTCCGTTTCCCTTTTTTCCACCCCGGGTTCCACCGCTTACTTTGGCTTCTTTTCCCTTTCTTCTTGCCCGTTTTTCCACCTTTCGCTTTACTTTTCCTCTCTAAACCAATGTGCCTTTTATGTGTACTTTTTTGCTTCTTCTTCCCATCCGTTTTTTTCCTCTCCTCTGGGGGGCCACGCACGTAACGAGACGCCGTCGGTCGATGTGTGTGCCCGGTGCGTTTGTTTCGATAGAATTTTATGCTTCAGTGTGGCTTTGTGTGTGAGAGAGAGTGTGAAGCTGCGCTCTCTAAACCCGGCTGCCTTGGGATTCTATTTCCTTCGCCCTCCCTGCCGCCACACTTCCCCCTTGATGGTTCCCTCAAAAACGCATCCGGTGCTCCTACGGAACGGAGCGAACGAGACGATGAGTAATTGTTTAATCGATGTTTTCTCTCCATTCTCGTGCTCTCTCTCTCTCTCTCTCTCTCTTTCTGTTGGAGAAATATGTTTCACAGTTTTCCGTTTAAATCATCCCGTCACGGCTTCCCTCGGAGGAAGCGCCTTCTCTTCGTATACCGCAGACCGGTGGCGTCGGTGTGGTTGTCGCGTTGCACCGAACGAACAACCCCACACACGCTCGCCACCGTCGAAGGGGAGACGATGGAGTTCTTCCTTTTTCCCAGGCCCCACCAACTGGGCTGACTAACGGGCGGAACTCCTGGTCGCCCGGTGCCAGACGCCACAGACCCCGGGCGAGCTCGGCACAGCGCAACGCAGCATAATAAGTGCAACTGGCTGGCGTACGAAAGGGAGAGCGAGTGGCGGACACACACCATCAACGCCACACCCGGCCAAATTGCATCCCGCGTGTCTGTGTGCTTCGTCGCCATCGGTGCCAGAGTCTGGGCCCCGGCCAGACTCGGGCTCGCATATGGGCTGAAGGTTAAGTCCTGCTTGCTTCCCAGTTTTCCCGGTTCGCTCGGAAAATCTGGAACCGGATGGGTAGGAAAACTCCAGACACAATAGACCCACACGCGCACACCTACACAGGGACAACGGACGTTGCATGACGGGCCAGCAATCTGCGGTCTGGGTGTGTGCGTGCTTTGAGGAGGAAAGTTAATGGCTGAGGTTCGACAGAGAGATGGAGCGAAAGGGAGAAAACAAAACATTGTATGTGCGTGAGAGAGAGAGAGAGAAAGGCAGGAATTGAAGTTGAATAATGTCAGAACGAGAAGATGATACAAAAAAACTAATAAATAAATGAACAAATTGAGGCTCTGCTGCACGCGTTCGGTGTCCTTTCGGCGTGAGCATATGGGATTTTTATGGGGGGGTATGCTTCGTGACTCACGGGTGCCGCCTTTCGTTTATTTGGACATTTTTTTCCTCTTCTTCATTAATCTGTCCAAATTACAATGGAAGTGCGTTGGCCCTTCTGGCTGCTGGCCAGCTGCTCAGCAATCCCGTGCCCATGAGATCATTCTCAGTTCCGGTTGATTTTAAAAATGACACCAAGACTAATGGCTTTAATTGTTTACTAATAACAAAGGGCCACAGGAACTGTTTGATAATTTTAATTAAAACATTTTGAGCCCCTCCGGGAATGGGAAAGGAGGTCCCGTTCGCCGGAACTGGTGCAGACCGTCGGGCTGGTGCGTCGGGACCATCGATCGATGGGATGTAAATTTTGGTTTGCGGCCCTGTCTGGAGGCCGCAGACTGCCGGGTCCTGTGTCTGGTACAACATTCCGGGCGTATCTGTTGTTCCTTCCCCCCCCACCCTGTTGTCAGGGGGCCTCCTGTCTGGCCGGCGCCCTGGCTCAACCGGCCGAAAAGAAGTTATTGCTGATCAACGCTCCTTCCTGCCAACGGACGAGCGGGAGTTCTTTGTGTGAGCCGCTCCAAAACCCACCACATGGCCGATTGCGTCGGTGCGTCCATCCGTCCGTCCGTCCCTGTGGGTGTGTGAGTATGTTTTTCCCGTGTCGCAGATGTTGGCATGACAACCGACGGCCGACCGACCGGTTTCCGGTTGCCCCGGGATCCCCGGTGACGGCGATCCCCAAACAAGCGCCAGTCCAGACTCTCGATTCTCGGAGACTGCAGAGTGAGTCACCCCACACAGACACCCGGCAGCACTAGCTAGTGGGTCTATGCGAGACACGCCCTCGGTCTGGAGCCGCCAGGGCCGTGGATTTTGGCGATGGTGTTTTTTTCTGGCCAACGGAAGTGTCTGCCCGCTGGCAGCCCCAACTTCAACCTCGTTACGCCAACATGCGACAAATCGTTAGGAAACATTTGGTTTTCCACGCTTCAGTGGCGTTTCAAAATGTTTGTTCTCCAAAATCAACGTGTCCTCCTCTGCACTGGATGCCCCTGATCTTCGGAATGAACGGCTTTTGGCCTAAAGTATCGTAAAAATGTCTCAACGAAAACGGGATCCGGGACTGCATTTCGTACGCTTTGGAGCGAACGATTCGCGGGCCCACGGATTGGGGTGGCCCATCTCTTAACTCCGTTCGCATTTTATGATTTTTGCAACATTCTTTGTTTTGTGTTTTTTTGTTATTAACGGGCCGCTTCCGCCGCAGACAACAAAAGCCGGCCCGACCCGACCCGACCCGGCCAGCCACCGCCATCCGCGATGCACCATCCGCGGGTATAAAGACCCCGGGGGCCGGCATAACACCGCGATTCGCCGGAGAATCCGAGGCATCAGCAGACGTAAACACGTACCGACACGCACACACCCGCACAGCGCACGAGCGCACGAGCGCACACACAATCGCACACCGTACACATTCGCGGGACATGGATCGGATAGGGTTCTCCTCCCGCGTTCCCGGCAGCTTCTGGGCAGGGCCAGGGACAGGGCACGGATGGAGGAGAACGAACGGTTGCGCCTCGCACGGAACTGCGCCGGCGGCCAGATATTCGCATTCGTGGGAACACGGTGGGCCACGGGCAGCGAATCGGCGATTGGTTAAAAGTTTCCAACTACTACCAACCGCGGGTCTCACTCAAGTTTCAATAGAAACTTAATTTTAGTTCAAAAGTAACAAAGAATAACCAAAATAGCAGACTGAAGGGGAAGAAATATGAAATGATAAAGAAACAATAAAAGGAAACGCAAACAAAATCATGAAACAAATAAAATGAATGACAAATGATACATGGTTTCATTTGTCATTCATTTTATTTGTTTTATTTTATATGAAGATATAAAGTATAAAGGTTGGTTGTGCAAAATAACATAAAACAAGGAAACACATACTAAATAAAACAAAAAACGCAAGTCTTAAAACATTGAAATATAAAAACAAACGAAAACGATTGAATAAAAGAAAACATGAAAAAGTAACGAGTCAAAGAAAATCATCTAGAATAATCAACAAATGTGCCTGATAAAAAATTGAAATAATAAGAAACAAAAATCATACACAAATAGTAAGATAAAAAAATACGAAAAATTGTTTCAAAAGATACAAAAGTGCGCAATCGCGCAAACCGGAAAACATAAAACGGATCGCGCCCGCTGTGCTGTGCCGTGCGCTGCGCGTCGTGAGTTTCTTTTCCACTTCGTTTTCGTTCCAGAATACTTTTGACTCAGTGACAGCATTCCATCTTCCTCCCGATGCCATCGCCGATTCTTGACCCTGGAAAAGCTCATCGATCTTCCGGCTCTCTTCCTTTGCCCATAATTCCTTCCCCATCGCCGCTCCCGCCCCGCCCCGCATTTAGCCTTCTTCTTCTGTCATCCGCGCGTCCGCTTCGTTCATTTCGCGTCCCAAGTCCCGATCCCGATCGCGCAATTTTGCGCGCTTCACCCGCGCGCGGTCGTTGTCGCGTCCACCCGCCCGCCCGGTGGCGCGAACAGTTCTGGTTCTGTCTGGACGTACCGCGTTCGCCAACAGCCACCGTTCCCGGTGCCGTAGATTTGCGAAATTTTTCACCATACATGTGGCCGTGGCCTCACGCAACTTGCCCAGGAGCAGGACCAACATACGGGCCGGCAGTTGATAAGCGACTAGAGTGGGTTCTCGTCGATCAGAATTCGGAGCAATATTTATGGTTTTGTATTTCCAATAAACCGCTTGTTCGAAGTATTCAATTTACGTTTTAGTCATTTAACGTAACAAACATTACGAAACCGTACAATTAATAAATATTCACAGAGTAGTGTAAGCATACTTCTCAAACGGACCCACTTGGCGCACCGTTTCAAGTCGAGGCTTAGACAGGTCTGGCCACCAACTGGCACAGTTTGCATATGTCGTAGCAGCTTCTATCAACATACGGAGCCGGCGGTTGCTGCTCGGAATAGACGACCTCAACAACGGTGGTGGTCGTCCGGCGGCTCCGACAGACCTGAGCACTTCCCGACCGATGACTGACCGTTCCAGAAGAACGACAAAAACACGTCGGGACCTCCCCGGGCCGGTAATCGCCACCCGAAAAACATAAGGAAACATTAGGACAAAAAAAAACGGTTCCAAATCGCAGACAGTGCCGCGCCGAGCGCGGCTGATTAAGCGACGGTTTATCCATCTTTCACACGCGGAATGCTTCATTCAGCAGACGGACGGGTTCAATTTGGACCCCATTCGCGGAAGCCTCCTCTACAGAGCAATACATATTAATGTGGCAAAAAACGAAACCAAACTGCTAACGGCCAGTCCGCCAACGACCCCCGACAATGAACGGGAAGGAATGTGATGGGCGATGCTCTTAAAGACGGTGCGCGCCGCCGTCGCCGCCGGTGGCTGTAAATAATTCTTTATGCTCTGGACACATCAATAAAAACAAAATGAGCAGCCGCTGGCCCCACCGTTTGCGTCAATTCGGTTAAACATTTTAAAAATTCCCCCATTTTTCGGGGCATCGCTCGCCAAATATGCGGGAGCCTTGCGGCCGCCATACGGTCGTCCTCGTCGTGTGGTTGCCAGCAGCAGCAGGCCAACGACTCGGGACCGTCATCCATCTGGTCCCGTGGGCTGGGGAATTATAAGCGGGTAATTTCGGTGTGCTAAACCGCAATTAGATTGGTAGAATTACAAGTTTACTGTTACAACGACACGCACGCAAGCCGCGGTTTGTGTGGAAATTACTCGGGCATAAAACAAATAGATCGCTTTGCACGACAAAACGGTGAGAATTGATTGAGAAATCATGTGTGAGGATTGGATTTTACTGAGCGTATAGCGTAATTTCGGTGCATAGTATTTTAGGAAACAAGAACATAATTGAGAACGTTGAGATGAAAAAAATGAACGAATATTTTTGCGATGCCCTGGGATACGGTTGCAAGTTTATTCCATCCATTCGAATGACTAGAGCCGCATATTTGTATTTTTATTCAATGCTTTGCAAGGATTCGAATCCTTCGCAGTCCAAAGGACCAGAAATCGTGAGCCAACGCGATCCGAGCCTATTGCCAAAATTGGATTTAAAACATTTAGTTTCTAAATCAAAATTAAATTAAAATAAAGATTCCCTTGACGAACGACAGTAAATCGCATTTATAACTGCTGAATTTATTGCTGACAAATGCTCGATAACAACCGTTCTGTATAATTGAATCCTGCACAGCAACACGAACAAAGCGCCCAAAGCCGGCCGGCCCGGCCAGGCCCGGCTTAATTAAGCATAATGCGTTCCCCGCTGTCACTCCAGCAGCATCAGAGGACACCACCACCTTCGGTCTCAATTACTGATTCCGCGGGAGTTCTATGCTGCGGACCGGAGGCCCCCGAAGCAGCGCGGCGCAGACGACAACAAACTGGGAAGCAACCAAACGAGGGAAGAAAATCAACATAAATCGTCACTGTATTGGTGCCCGCGCTGGCAAGGGGTGCCGCGTGTGGCCGTGGTGGCCGCCTCTGGCTCAAGTGCACATCTGCCGTTTGCATTTGCTTTTATGTTGCGTGCGGCGACGGCAACGGCAACGGCGGCGACAATGCTGCTTTTCAATCCTGTTTCCATGCTCTTGCTTTCATTTTCCTGCCCTCTCTCTCTTTCTCTTTCTCTCTCTCTCTCTCTCTCTCTCTCTCTCTTTCTCTTTCTCTTTCGCTAGGTGCTGTGAATTTTTCGTTCTAGTTCTTGCGCAATCCGAAGGGGGTGCCCAAACGGCATAATGATCGGTCGCCTGTCGAAAAGGGGGAAAAAAGAAGGAAAACGGAGCGGAATTGGTGCTGCAGCGTGCAGCCTGATGGAATGATAAGTGCTTCGCCTGAGCTTGGGCATCAGAATAGGGAGCTGAATTGATAAGATATTTATAAACAATCGGAGGCAGGCAAAGCTCACCATTCCCCGTTTTTCGCCTTTTGCCACTGCCCTTGATTTATGCAAAACATATCCTATTCTCTATCTCTATCGCTGCAGGCGATGATCCGTTCTAGGAACTTTTGGACAACGCGCGCAATGGAAGATCTCCTGACGCACCCGGCGACATTGATGCATCGCACGAGCCCATGTGTTGTTCTTTCCGGCCCGTGCCACCGTGATGATCGTGCCCGATTGGGCGTTTAGAGGGTTTAGGCGTGCGCGCACACGACCCTCGCCTCCTACCGATCCATTCGGGCGTATCCTTCCGAGGCCCTACGCATTTAATGTCCCTGAATTTTCCACCATGGCCGTGGAATTGGTTTGCTGTCCCAATCGCTCCCTACTTTAATTTATCTGCGGGCAGCCATTTGATTGCAGTGGGACCAGGGGCACGGGCAAAATGGCTTCCAGTGTTTCCGAAGACTCATGACAACATGATAAAACTTTAAAAAAAGCCAATAAACAGTTTAAATTAGTTTAAATTATTAGGTTTCACCAAGCTGAGACTCTTTACTGTGAGACGAGCCTTCTCATCTTCGAGGCCTCCATCTCATTTTCATCTCACTCTCACCATTAGCTGCAATGTGGCGAGTAATGCACTTTCGATCTCACTCCATACTAATAGTATACGAATACCTTGGTAAATCGGTGAATACGACGGTGAATAATATGATAAACAATACGGTCACATCATTGTTGGTGAAGTAAGTAAAAGAATCCTTATAAATATCTGAATGTTTGAATATTTGTATACCACTATTGTTGATGTGAAACAGAAAAGGCATTTACACAGCAAATTAGCCAAAAAGCGAAAAATCATAATATTAATAGAATTGGAGCCTTAATGAAGGTCTGAAGAATGAAGCGTAAAAGTTTGTTTCGCTTAAACGGTACACCTTGAAGGACTAAACTGAGTCAAGCTTACCTCGGCTGGGCCCGAATAAGGACATTAAAGTCGAAAAAAAGTAACTTCAAATCAATCGCAACCTTCAACACGGCCACGGTGTGGCAGAACCGGTCAGCCGGGAAGATATTGAAACGGCATGGGAGGAGCGAGCAGACCGATGGTGGCCCGCAAAATGGATTACTAATCCTGCGGGACGAATCCATCAATCACCTCGAACGGACCCTGTTCGTCTTGCCGATGGGTTAATGGTCTTTCTCAATGCCTGCTGCTGCCAACCGGACCCAGTCGGACCGCTCGTCGGCCGATTGGAAGCACCCTCGAACCGAACTCGAATCGAACCGAAAACCGCTCCTCTAGATGTCGTGCGAAGCCGTATCCTGCGAGAGCCGCTCGAAACAAAGGACGAAACCCCCGTGAGGAAACCTTTGCTCGGTAATTCAAGACGCCCGCTTGCCGTTTGCGTCTCCGGCGATTTGCTTCAACCGCCGGGGGAGAGGGGTGGGAAAGGTGGTGTTTGGCAATATGCGGCGGCCCACATTCCACGAACCACATTCGCTCCCCCCCCCGCCGGTGAACACATATCATCAAACCGAAAATGTATAATAATCCTAAGCGCGATGACGGACACCGGACCGGACTGGACCAAGAAAAAAACCAGGCCGCTGTCAAATGATACTCTACTGCAGCGCCCAGGTCCATTCCGCGAAGCGGCCACCGCCGCCGCCGCCGCCCTGGTCGCTGCCGCCACCGTCAACCCCAAAACCCTGGACGCCATCTGCGCGCGCCGAAAGTGCGAAGAGTTGTCGTTGTCTGCGCGATCGATTTAGTGCCGCAGCTCCTGGCCCGGCACCCGGCACGTCGCGTAGAGCCGCAATTCGAAAAAAGGCCTCCGAGCATCTCGAGGAACCTCCTCCCGAAACCCCCGGTGGCGGGGACGGGTGTGCGCGCACCGGCGCGCGTCCGCTTGACTCCGCTCGAGTTTTTCTGCCAGTTTTGCAATTTGCGAATTTAACGATCCCGAGACGCAGACTTTCAAGGTTTCGGACCAGACCGGCCCGCGAGAGACAAGGAGAGAAAGAGAGAGAGCGCATCCTTTGTCTCCGGTCCGCCGGATGCGGGCGCTTTCCAGAAGTGGTGCAGCCTCACCAACGGCTGAGGCTGTGCCGATGGCTCCTTCTGCTGCTGCTGCAACATCTGCAAGGCGCGAGATGGAACCGTTTTTTTTCCTCTTTTTGGGGCGGTGCATTTCCGATCTCACGACCTCACCACCGGGGGGATGATTGTTGGTTGAGCGCCATCTCCGATTTTGGGCTCCACGGCCCATTTTTCGCAGTGGGCCGCTCCGGAAAGGATTTCGGAATCCGTTTCCCGGAACCGGGCGAAGCGAAAATTGGATTTTGTTACAGAAAGGTGGTACACCTTTATGGGTGGGTCATCGACACTGGACTACGAAGCGCAGGGAACCGAAGATCAGCTTTAGAAAATAAAAAAAAAATGGCTGGAAGGATGGATGAATGGATGGTTAATGGCCTTTTTAGAACTAGACGCTCCATAAAGCAGAAGTTCTATAGAAGAACTTTTGAGATTGCTCTTGTGAACCGAAGGCCTTTAAAGACGAACCGTCGAAGAACTGTTTTATAGGTTTCCATCAGAGCCTCCGAAGAAGCAGATCCCCTTTGGAACGGTCGCACCCATTGGTCTAAGCTCCAGCCCGAAGGTGTTCCACCTTGGACCCTGTTGGACAAATGGCCTCAGGAGCTGTTGCTTGGCGCTGCACAATGAGCTCAAAGTGGGAAACAAGTCAATGAGGTAATCCTTCGCCAAACCGAAAAGAAACTAATTGGGACGTGAAGCAAGATCTTACTTCGGATCGTTTTTTTAGCCCACATAGCAAGTGTTTTGGAAATGGAAACCGATTTGTCGGACCAAATCAGAGCAAAAGAAATCACGAAGAAAAACACAACACAAGGTAGCACATTAGAACCTGTCGCACAGGGTGCCGAACGCCGGAGCATAACTAATACACACGCCGCTCCGGGCTTGCCCCGGAGAGGATTTATTGGTCTAATTAGGGCTTGCGATATTTATGGCCACCCAGAATATCGGTAGAGTGCAGGATCACAAAAACCGGCGACCGAGCCTTCCGGGCTCAGCAGGTACGATGCCCCGAAAGGCCCTGAGCCGTGAAAACGGACAAGCGAGCGGCGTAGCGAGCGAGACTTCCAAGGATCAAGAGTGCGCAACCCGGGTTGGCCCCCGGGCCCAGCATTTGCTGAAAAGGACGCAAAGGAAGGACAAGCGAAGAAACAAAATGACCGGCAGAAACACAACGCCGATGAAAGATGCTGTTTGGGGTTTTTTTTTCTTTTCGACCTGTCGCTGGTGTCCCTGGATGTGCCGGGTTTATGGAAAATGTGGAAAGGATCATATTTCCTGGCTGGCTGGCCTTTTCGGATGGCCTGTCCTGGGCCGATGAGAAACGTGTGTGCGTGCGTGTGTGCGTAAGGAGCACTCACAGTGAAGCATGTTTTATTTAAAATCTTCCAACTCTACCAGGAAGGTTCGGGTCCAAGGATGAAGGACGGCTTTCAAACGGCCGGGCGAGCAAAAAAAACACATGGCCTAACGGACACAGGACACCGATCCAGATACGACCGAAGCGACGTTTGTAGCACCAAAAACAATGCCGAAAGACACCAACCGGCCGACCGAAACTCGGGGCACTTATTCCCCGAGCGTTTGAGGTCTCGCTGCTGACGTCACAAACGCACAACAACGAGAGTCCTTTTGATTTGACACTCTGTGGCAGGATAATGTGTGGCTATCGAATACGCAAAATAGGCTCCGCTCCGTTTGCCTTCGATCGGGTTGGGTTGTAATTCGCATTGAATAAATGATGGCCCCCGGGAAGCCGGCGAACGGATATGCTTCGAAACACCTCGAGCTGAAGTGTCCTTTTTTCCAAAACCTGACAGAATTCCTAACTCCTAACCCCGGAAGGGATGGATTAAGGCACCGCGCACCGAGACGATTAAACACCGTTCATGATGCCCTTTCGAAATGCCCCTTTTTTGCGAACCTCTTCGAGCAACACACCTTTTGTGGTGCAAATCACGGTGCTAGCCGAAGGCATACCCCAACCAGCATTGCCCATTTGGAAGTCAAATTAAAGTGATGCTAAGAAAAAGTGGGATCATTTATGATAATCATTGCGATTAAAGTAATAGGGAAGAGCAACCTCGAATTCGACAGTAGAATTCTTTTTCTTCCAATTCGGAAAACATGGAGAGAGGATTTAATTTGCCTCGCTCATAGACTGAGAAGCACAAAGACGCAGGAATCATATCCCCATTAAGGAAAAAAGGAATGTTGCTGACACCCTACTTGATTCTATTTACTTCGCCGGGCTTTTCGTTTCGTTTCGAGCCTTTTGACAATAAAATACCGATCACCTCGGTGAAAATCTTTGGTCCTCTTGATCCTCTTGTTGAAATTTTGATCCTGTGTCCACAAATCTTAGCAAGTTGGCAACCGTTCGAGGCGTCTCGACCGAAACGGTCAAACTTGTGGCAAATGGACCAATCAAGAAGGAGGCACTCTGTAACAGAGAGGCCTTTATATCGCCCCGTTTTGCTTGTCGATACAGAGCTGTCGGACCAAAAAGACGGTCCCGTTCGTGAAGTTGATTACTTCAAACCTTGTTCGACACGCATGTAACGTTCCGTGATGAAATAACGAGCGGTTCCCTGTCAGCGCACGACCTCTGCGGACGGGTGTGTATCGAGAAACTTGTTGGGAAACCGTGGTCATAAACCACGGGCCTCACTCGCGCAGATAGAATGTGTAGAATCTCAAAAATCCAATCTTTCAAATAGCGTCCGTAAAGTTTGTGATAAAATAGCGCCAGGTAGAGTGTAAACTTCGCCTCAACAGCATAGTCGGGGTCGCCCAATAGTTCGGTTTCTGCATAACCCACATTTCTCGCTCGCTTCTTATCACGTTTTCGGCCACTAATGTTGACCCAACACGTTCTGGCGTTCTGGGCTAGACGTGTGTACATTGGGCCGCGGCCAGCAACACGATTTTTATCGGAAAGCCACCGCCAACAGCCCTGGACCGCGGTCTTCGTCATTTCTTATCTCTCCCCAACTACGATCGTCGACATTGCCGCCGGACCGGAAGACAAATTAAAAATTCCAATGCCGCTGTCCGGCAACGCAATGTCCGAGGGACCCCGTCACGGTTCGACGGCGGAAAGCGTTCTATTTCTTTCACAGTCGTTTCGGTTTCTTTTTCCTTTCTTTTGGCGAATTGTTTTTGCAAAGTTCCGGGAACGGATGGACAACCGAAAGACGGATTAGGGGCGGCACTTTTGGCACACAATTCGCCTAATGTTTGGCAGCCGAACGTCGGAAATCTAAATCCGAAACCAAGAAACTTCGTACCCGCGGAGTACGGTCATGATCCTTTCGGGCGGGCAGGTTGCCGTACGGTTCCGAAAGATGCTCAACGGCAGGGCTCACGGTCCTTAGCCCCGTAACAAAGCCAACATAAGCCACCGCGGGACACGTTTGCGCCCAAGTGCAGGTAGCAACGGCAGCAACGCAACCGAACCGAACCGAACGAAGGAAATTCCGATCGCAAAGGATCACCACCAGCACCAGTGTTTCGGGGTGTTCTTTGTGGCCGCGGCGGCCATTGCACTCCCACACACCACAAGAGCAGGGCGCGCAAGATTTTATCCTTGCGCGGCGACGGTGCGCGCATTCCATCTTCTGGAGCGCGATTTGATTCACAGACTCTTGACCGGCGAATTCCGCGGCCAAGCGCACTGCGCAAAAAACCGGTTCTCCACCCCGGTGCCCCCCCTCGCTGGGGGTCGCCACCTCACCACCCGCGGGAGGATTCACCCGCGGGAGCGCCCGGGTAGCAAAATATCAATAAATGCCCGCGCGCCGCGTGTGGTTTTCGTTTTGTTGCTCGCGGCGTGTCGGCGGCGGCGTGTGTTGTTGCTTCGCGTTCTTTTTCGTTTTCTTGCCGCCGCCCGGATGCCCCCCGACGACGACGTCGTCTTCACGACACTGTCTCGACGACGGTGGCGGCGAAGGCCCGACTGGAGCCCGCACGCGGACTTGGGATCCGCCGGTCTCCGTTCTGGGTCCGATCGGGTTCCGGGCGAATCCTTCGCCGGTGGTGGAATGGTCCCCGAGGGCGGCAAACTAACGAACCGACGACGACCAGCGCCCTCCCCCCACCCATCGCCATCTCGGTCTCGGTAGGACGGGGTCGGATGGGGTTTAGAACGGACGCCGCAGCGTGCGCCGGAACAGTGCGGTGCCAATTTTCGCGTCACCACCGAGTTGATTGAAATAGAATTCAAACTTCAAACACAAACAGGATACAAAGGACTTTTAAATCAGAATTTTAAAGGTGAAGCTCGATTCACTTCAATTTTGAAATGGAATAAGAATCACAACCTAGCTCGTAGGTATGGTAACTAAAAATCTGTCATTGTCAAAATAAAATGAATCATAATCACCATTGTGTCAAAAGTGTACTTAACTAAATCACCTTCAATATTGTTCTTACAATGTTAAAGCTTAGTCTGCTTAATGGTTAAAACGAATGTTAACGAATCGGTCAGTGCTCAACGACTCAATATAAAATAGCAAAACGAATAACGTGTAACAGGAGAACATGAACCTCTCGACTAGTTTTAGAAACCATCATTCTGAATTACAAAAATCGAAATGGGCCAAAATTCGCCTGAATGCCGGCAATCCGCCGTACATCGATGCGAAATTTCGTGTGCACTCGGTATGTTCCCCTTTCACATTTTCCAAGCTCACCCATCGCCAGCACCAGTTACCGAAATTGGCCACCGACTGTTGGCCCGGCCGTGAACGTGTGCGAAGAGTTCGAAAGTGCAGAATGCAAAATGCAGAAATGCAGTAAACTGCAGCGCGCAAAATCTGCTCCATCTTCGCCCGCGGGTGGGCCGGGTGGAGCGGCTGGACCGGAGCAGGGTTCTAAGTTCTGCCTCTGCCGGGTCCCGGTCGTTCCCGGCTCGTTCGCCCGCCTGCCCGCCGATGATCTAGAGGTTCTCCCGGGTGCAGGCGCACGATCAGTCGGCACACCGTCCTCTGTGGGGACGTTGCACTTGCAATGCCCGGGGAGCCCTCGGGGGGGCCTGTGGCCTGCCGCTGCCGTTGGTGGTGTTTTGCTGCTGCTTTTACTACTTAACATTTCGCCCGGAGTCCCCCCAACGCCCGGACACACACGCGCGCGGCTCAGGCCGGCGGCCGAGAGAGGTGCCATTTCGACAACGACCGCGACGACGACGGCGAGCAGAGCATGATGATCGTAACAACACACCCTTCCCAGCCCAGCCCGCGCGAATGTTGTGCATATTTGGCCGCTGCCGCAGAAAAACGGCGAGCGGCGCACATTAATCTTTCAGCGCGAGGCAGAGCGCTTGGTCGCTTCTTGGAAGTGCGTCGTCTTCTTTCGGGGAAGCGGGTTTTTTTGGCGTCCGAAGGAGCCGCCGGACGGACGGACGGACGGATGGGGAGCCGCCGCAAAATGGTTGACGGGCCACTTCCGTTGATTAGCGCAGTGTAGTTGCCCTGTTCCCAGGCCGCGCCGTTTACGAGTTTTGCTTTAGATTTTTACTGCCACTCTTCACCCCGGCGGATGACCTCACAGACGGAGAGCGGGACAATCAGTTTGGCCCAGGGCTGCCCCGGGGTGGCGAGCCAGGCTGCCCCGAGATGACGAACGGTTCGCATCAGCAGAAAGGACTTCGCCCGAATGGTGATAAATGTGTCCAATGTGGCATGAAATCGGATAAGTTTCCATCGCCGCCGTCGTCGTCGAAGGCTTCGAACGGCTACGGGGCCAACGTGCGCCCCGATGGGTAACCGATACGTCTTGGCGGATACTACATCATCGCTGCATCCTAATTGACATGGCCGATCGATAGGGGTGAGCGCCTGGGTGCAAGGCGGTTCCTGGTGGTGGCTTCCGTGCGTGACAATCTTGACGGGGCCGGGATTAAAATTTACGATCCACGCCTCGCCGGGACCGGGGGCGAGAAGCGCGACGTTTGCAAACGATTCTGAAACATGCTTTACGTGTTTTATTTTTTACTCAGCCATAGGACTGCACTTCTGGAGCGGGCTCTTATTTTTAGGTTCAACAAATCGAACGAAAAATGACGGAAAGTCTCCGGGTGCACTTTGCAGATGCCCCGATGCGTTTATTACAACTGGAACTAAGCTTCCAATGCATCGAGCTTCACTTGTGAACAACAGTTGAGAGTTTAGTACCATTCGGTACCAAATTAGGACCATTTGAGGAGGGTTACGAATAAACATTGCATTACTTAAATGGTAATTTTCAGAAAGCCTTCGAAATAATTGAATCCAAAAAATATAAAAAGTTGTTGATGAATTTATGGCTCTCAATTAATCTTACGTTTTGTAAGGTTTGTCTGCAAAAGGTCAAAAACTAGGATGAAGTTTCAAGTAGTAAACTAGTTTACAGTCGTGTCACTGGAGCATATTAAGGCCATACTTGAAGTTACGTTCCTAGTAGAGATAATCCTAATTTCATCAAAAAATCCATTTAATATGCACCAGTAACGAAGTTGTCTGTAACGCTGGAAGTTGTCGCACAGCTGGTGGGTCGTGGGGCCAACAACGCCGTCTGTAAAACACAACGTTACAGTAAACAACATAGATTAACATTGTCTCTGTTGCACATCAAGACCGCTCGGCTGCGGTTGTAATTGCCGGATAAAAAAAGAATCATATACCGCGGCACAGGGGAAAAAAATGAATGGTTGTCTGAGGATCGTAAGATCACCTGGGATAGGTATTTCAGAACCAAAAAAAAGTACTATCCAATTTCACCCTAAAATCCTTTATTCTTTGGGAACAAAAAAGCCATCGCTTAAAGAAGGAAGTTTCTTTCCAATATTTTAGTGGGTTTGTTCAGTTATTGTTTTTATATTATTTGTTCATTAGTTTTGATTTATTGGTTTGTTGATTTATATTTTATGACAACATTAAGCTCCCGCCCTGAACAACGGATCACACATCACTGGAGAACGTACAATGTTATTTTAGTTTGTGTCGATATTGAGTTGTCGCTATGGTTTGTTCGATACGAATAGGTTGCCAATGTTGTCAGAATTATGACATTCGTATTTTGCAAGAAGAACGCTTGAAGTTCTACGAGTAAAGGACATTAGAAGAAACAAGCACATCACATTTTCAGAACGTTCGTAGATTGAAGTGAATCCAAATGAACCATTTCTCGGTTCGAATGAAAACCCATTCGTCACATTTTTTTGTTAATCTAGTCAAAAATAGATCTTGAAGTATCTAAATGTTCAAACAGAGTAAAGTTCGATCAAATATGATGTAAAATTTGATTTAAAAACTTCAATTCAGCAATCACAAAAATTAATCGTTTTGATTATTTCAATAATTTCAAAACTCAAGCAGAAAACTGAATCCGGGAACCTGTTCTCGATCTCCGCCGTTTACTGTTTGCTTCGATGTTGTTGTTGTGTCAGAAGACAACCTGCATAATGGACGGCCAACCTCCGTTTGCCTCATTTACTGGATTAAGGTCTGAGCTTTTCGTTAACGTTTCTTGTTCAGTTCTCCCAACACACAACATTAGCACAAACATTAACAAACGCCCCGGTCTGTGCGATGAACCGAAGGGCGATAACGGGCCGAGCGTAAGCCAATGGCCATAATCCCTCCCCCAAACACTGTTGAAGTGTACATTTTAGTCCGTTCCAACCTAACCGTAACCCCCGGAACGCACTTTGAACGCCGTCGCCGTCAGCTTCCGGAACTTTGTAAAAGATTTATAATTTTTTCACGACAAAAATCCAATCTCTAAGGCCGAACCGGGGGCCGGTCTTGCCGTGCCGAAAGGATCTCGATCTGAGGCACCATCCCAAAGGGTCCACATTTCCGGTTTCGCACTTCGGAGATTGTGAAGCGCCCTCGAATGAATGTATTTAAGGCGATTCCGGGCGACCTGTCGGCACACAGATGGTGGCAGGTTGGTGGAGCGGTCGCCTGGCGATTATCGTGCGGCGTGTAAACGAAATAAGGATGTTTCCTCGGCGTGTCGTAAAAAGCAAAACAGCCCCACAGGACCACCGACCAGGTCGTGTAGGTCCGGAAGCCCGCGCCATGCCCTTTCTAATTCACCAGGACGCACCACAAAATGTATGTCCATCTTGTGTCCCTCTCACTCGTTCACACCCACCCATGGTGTGGGGGTAGTTCCGACTCCGCGTTTCGGGTGAGTCATGGCGATGGGGGTTTTAGCGGATTTTCCGGACGGCGGCACCAAACGGTAAGGCAAATGTGCGGCGCTCGAAAGGACCCCCGCCGGCCACCACCAAAGTGCCCCAATCCCCCCGGATCCGGGTTCGGGGTTTCGGTTTTCGTTCTTTCTTTTTTGATGAATGAAAACAACTCCGACTTCCGGCACCAACGACGGAACGTCCCCTCGTCAAATGGGAAGCAATAGGGCGACCGCCCGCCATTAGGGGGCCAACCTGTCACCCACACAGGCACACGCAGGCATACGCAGAAGGAGCGTACGACCGTCGGAAGGAACACACGATATTAAATTTTGAGCCATTTCTCGAGTGGCAGAGAACTTGGGGTGCTGCCCTTTTCTATTGGGGTGCCAACACCGAGAACGACGAAGGACCGACGTTGGCACACACACACACACACCCACAAGGGGAGAAACAGACAAACACCCACCCCCGGCAATTCATCCCTCAGCCCCCCCCCGGGTATCCTCCTGTGTGCGCTGTTGACGCCCGGCCCTCTCTGTCGCTGTGATGGTGGCCCAAAATTCTTCCTGCGCCAGGAAAACCCAAACCCAAAAATTTCCTTTTAGACCCGGGTGGGGGTGAAAGCGCAAAAGGTGAACAACCTTCGCGGCTGAGTGTGGCAATTTCGATATTAAGGGGAACCGAACCGAAAACAGGGCGGCGCGTGCCTTGGCCTGAAGGGCTCGGTGCCTCGGCAGGACATTCAGCACTGCGTGTTGTGTTCTGTGTGTGTGGGTGTGTGACGGTTCCAATCACACCAATGTGAGCGGGGGTGGCCCAGGAGCGTTGAATAAAATAAGCAAAAGTGCGGACGTCGAAATCGGCGACTTCGGAATCGGGCCCCACCAGACACGTTGTGAAGTCCCTCTGAGGGGTCACATTTCGGGAGGGTGAAATTCAACTGCCTAAGCAACCGCGCCCTCCACGGATTGTGTGTCTGTGTGGGTGAGTGAGTGCCATCGGCAACGGTTGTTAATTACTGCGGAAAACGTCGCTGTGCTGTTGGGGGGAGGCTGTGGTTTGGGGGGCGGCAAAGTTATGAGTCTGCGATGTTGTTGGGAACATTATTTTGATGCCGACCACTACCGGGAACTCGTATAGCGGAGCAGATTTGGCTTTGAAGCGAAAGTTTCCATCATAAACTAACAACAAAATGGCGCAAGAGGTGTGGGTTGAGGATGCAATTTATTCGACACCAAAGTCTAGAACTTATTACTTCGGCTTGAATGGGGACCGTGACGCAGATAAATGGAGTCCCCGGTGGCTGTTGGTTTTACGTGAAAATTGAAATAATAATAGCCTTTCGTAAAATAACGAAGAGAAAGAAAGTCATAAAACAAGTAATTGGCCAAGAGCGGAGGAAAAAAGCGGTAAGGACATGCAAATTAGCAAACAGGATGAGTAAGAAACCTTGAACTGTACAAATCGAAGCAAGAGGGGAAAAACAAATGAAACACGAACCCAGCACAATAAACGTTGTGCAACGTGCTGTAAAACAGATTAGCGTATCCGACGTTTTGTTCCTCGCTCGTGTAATGGCGATGGTTAAAGCACATGTAAACGGGTTGGATGTGTGCGAGAAGTGAACAAAACGCACAAAAAAAACCATATATTTAATGTCGTAATAAACACAACAGCAACAGCAACAGCAGACACAATGAGGGTGGGTGAAAGAAGCAAAAAACGCTCGAAGGGAAATGCGTAAAATCATTGAAACATCGCCCCACGGCGCGCCGAGTAGCCGAGCGTGGGGCAGCGTGAATCAATAAGCGCTCGGCGATCGTAAATCGACTCCAGAGGCATAAAGGAAAGCCGAGGCTCGACCACACGACGGATCTACGGCTGGCTGGCAGCAAATCGTTCATTAATTTCAAGGACTTTTCCCGGGCCGCGGGCGGCCACTGCCAACCCATCCCACCCGAACTGACCCTCCGCAGACCACGGTCCGCTGTGTAATGGAAAGTGGTCCGGCAAGGGCAACTGTTGCCATTCCCGTCTCCGGGTGGGTGCATTTCTTTTACCGCTTCGAATGCACTTCGCACGGCCCTTTCTAGGGTGCATCCCGCACCGGGCCAGTTTGCGCAACGGAGCGTACCCAATCGGATTCACCTTCACGGAAGACGACATCCTTTCCGTCGGTCTCGCTCCCACTTCCACCACCTACAGTAAAGAGCCCACCACAATCGGGCGGTTCGTCGGTACCACTTTTGCATACATAATTTCGTCTCATAAAATGATGTGCAGCAAGCAAATGCAGAACGCAGCACCGGCGGTCTGATGGGATCGATAAATCCTTGGCGGAAGTGCGCGATGCGCAGCGATGCGGTAACGTCGGTTGCCGTGCCAACTGGTAAAACACCGCCGCTGCCGGCACCGGAGACGAACCGGAAGTTCTAACCGTTTGCCGGCCGACGCCCAGCGTGGCGCGCGACAGTCCGGGAGCGAGAAGTCCAAAAATAAAGCCAAGCAAATCAATCTGTGCGACGGAACGGGGCTGAGTTTAGTAGCCGGTAGAACCGGAGGTGGTTGGTTGCATACTTTCGTCTGCCGCTGAGTGGAAGTGGAAAGGTACAGGCCACTCATGAAATGCCACCGGAGGTGCCGGTGAGTCACCGCAGGCTGCGTGTCACAGGAATTTCCCATTCGATGGAAAAGAAAGTTCGGGGGCCAAACTATGATTCTGCCCAGGCATGATTCAGAACGACGAACGGGGTTTTCGGGTTCGTGCATTCTCTGTATAATAAGGCCTATAATTAATCTACACAATTATTTTTAAACAGAACATTGGCCTGTCTCGTGTTTTACAAACGTTGTTGCTCTGAAGCTAAAGCGTTTTTGAACAAGTTATTGAAAAGACTAAAACTCCCCAAGCTTATAAATTTGTTAGAAACGGAATCTTTTATGGAGCTGAGAAAACATTATGAGAATTTTAAAGCAGTATTTTCCAAGAAACATCTCCAATCAAAGAAAATAGAACTAAAGCTTGGCCAAAAAATTAATCAAAATTACCCAGACAAGAATATAAAGACGAAATAGAAACAAACACATTTCATAAACAGAAACTTATTAATCCTTTCGCATCAGAATGGTGAATAACATTTCGAAAGCAAACCCTCAACCAACACTTTCAAATGTGTCGGGACAACTCCCGGGCCCAGGCCACTAACAACAGCCTAACCTACAAAACGGCCACAGCCCAGAGAGTGCTGAGGTTGCCGCCCGGCGGCCTTCGACGGAAGTCGACTGTCTACCGCCGTCGTCATCATCATCGTCGTGCTGTCGGTTCCAGTTCAGCGCACGAACGGATGACGCTACACAAAATGTGCATCATGTGCATCACACCACCTACCACCACGCCTCAGAACGCCCGGGCCACCCGGCGCACTCAGCGCGAACCCATTCGGTTCGTTCCGGTTCTCGTTACCAACGACGTCGCCGACGACGGTGGAGTTCTTTCTTCAGCCTTTCGCCGCCGTCGTCTGGTGCACAATCGTTAGATGCACTTTTCATGTGGCCACGCCACTGACCATCGATTGCTGTAGGTTTCCGGGCACAGAGCGGGACAAAGGAGTCCGATCAAATTAATGCTCTCGCAGGTGAGTGAGCCAGGACCCAGCGATGCACCATCGGATGAAACATAAAAAAATCAGACCCCAGAGCGTCGGTTCCCAGATTTCATGGTCCTACAGGCTACAAGAAAAAGAAGAAACCAACGGGGAATTATGTACATCGACCTCATCTCTCGGTCGGCGCTTCGGCGGGGGCTGTATCATCATTTCTGTGCGGTGCAGCAAAAAAGGGCACCGCGAGACCGTGTCTGGAGCTGTGGCCTTCAGCTCGCCCATTGGCCACTGTGTCCACCACCTCTCTCTCTCTCGGTGGGATTGGCGATTGTTTTTTTGCTCCGTTTTTGTTGCCACCGCCGATGATGATGGTGCGGAAATGCATTTCGCCGGGCAACGCGGCCCCCAGACGCTGTTTGTTGTTGGTGTTGGTGAGACAAAACGCCGGCCATGCGCGCCATTGCACATGCGTCCTTGCACCGAACGGCGTCACCGCCAGACAATCGCGGTCGGTTCGCGGGCGACACACATCAAACTCGTCGGAAGAGAGAAACAGAGAGCGAGGCAGTCTGCAAAAACAGGAAAGGGAGTATCGGAAGCGGATAGTGGCTGGTCATTGCGGATGCACGGAGCTCGCTCTTGCTATCTCGCTCTGTCTAGGCGGCTGGCGGCTGTCTAGCGTTGTCCGAAGTGGCCGCCACCGCCCAACAACACTCCGGGGGAGCCCCCACGTTGAGGGTTAGGTGGCCGTTTTTTGGCGCGAAGTGGGTTTCACTTTTTTCTTCACTTTTAATCTCATTCCGACGTGAGAGGAGCACTACTCACTTCACTGACTTAATCTTCGCCGCAAGACGTGCTGCTGATACGCCGGTAATGATGATGCGTCAAGCGTTCGTTTTTGTTGCCTTTCGTCACTGGGTCTTGGTGAATGGTGGCCAGTGCTCGGCGATAGACGAACGCACAGTATCGTTCTGCATCGAAGTAGGTTTTGCGTTCTTTTATTGTTTATCATTCGCGCACACGCGGATACTGGTGGCGGCGACCCCGGTGGTGGCAGCAGCATGCCGCTGATTGGCGACGTTTATCACGTTTCGCGGGAGAATGATATTTTTATTAATATTCACGTCCCATATTCACAGCCCCCCTGGAACTGGCGCTGATCAACCGTGTGCCTAACCGAGTATCGCTCGCGCTGCGTGACTTCGAGAAGAGGAGATTTAGCGCCGAACGCGACTCGATAGAAACATAGCGCAGATAATGGAAATGTTGACAGAAAGAGAGCACAATTGAGGTTGGACGTCTGCAAACGAGCATTTAATTTTAATAATAACAATGATCGAGTGATGCACAAAATTGACAGCAAGAAATTATAAATATCACCACAATTTTGAATTCAACTGTAATTAGTGGAGACGAATTATGGACGAAAATCCCAAATCCCCCCCATCAAGAGAACTATTAAAATGTTGTAAAATTTTAAAAATTATGTTTTGTTTGATTGCAAGGAAATATATTCGATAAAATCTGCTAACAATTCTGTTGAACAATGAAATTTCCTAAAATGCACTAAGCGAAATAGTGACTACGACTCTAGCCGCAGAAGCGTTGCTTGACTTTCGTCACATACTGTCGTGTTGACAGCTCACAAGTTTGTTTACAAAATCCGGCGCCTTGGCAATTTTTCGAGCATGGTAGCGAGTAGCGCGAATCCACGGCGAGGGATAACAGAAAAACACACCAAACATAAACAGGGCACTTACCTTAAAGTATCGCAAAAACCATTCCAGAAACTGGTCCGGTCGGGACACTTCCGCGGCCACCAGTTCCCTCAGTAGTTCCTCACTCATTGCGTCCCGTTCACTTCGGTTCCGAATGCGAGCGTAAACACAGAAACACAACACAACACGGCCGAACTACTGGACACAACCACCGCACACAATTCCCGCAGATGCACGCCGAATTCACCCGGGCCCGAGTCACTCACCGGTTCGTTTTTAGGGTTTCCGTCCGATTGCACTATCATTTACAGTTATGTTTATACCGATCGAGATTCACCATTGACCATCGCGAAACAACTTCGAAACGCGATAAAACATTCCCGTTTCCCGACTGACAGCTGTCATTTTGCTAGAGCGCGCGCTAGGGCTGTTCTCAAATCGAGCAGCTCGTTGTCGAGCAGTTTGTTGGAGAGGAATTTAAACATTTAAACTGTTCGTTTTTATTGCAATTTATGATGTCTTTTACTGCAAATTCTGTACTCTGGTTGTTGATTTCTTTCTCCAATCTAACGATCAATTATCATTATCGTTTTGGAAACTTACAAACACATAAATACGTTTATTTGTTAAATTTAACATGCATCCCAATGAATGCTACCGAGTGATTGGGGCCCGAGCGGGCTCTGCTGTGGTTGCCACTTCCTTACTAACAGTCCAGTAGTCCAGAGTAACAGTAGTTTCTTACATGGGTCCTTCCGGAAGTACGAACCAAGCTGAGTTGTTTATTAGGAAAACGCCTCTCGAAACTTGGGGAATATCTTTTGAGGACCCGCAATACGTAAAGCACCAGCCAATAAAAGAAAACAGAAAGCCGCACGTAAAATGACTAGAACTTAAACATTTAATGTGTATTATGAATATGAAAAGTCGGTAGATGAAATCGACACGATTTGGCACGTTCTGCTCACTGCTAGGACAGCGTATTATCGGGTGGCCCTTTCCGACAGAGAAAGGTGATCTCGACGTGATTGTGCTTCTGCTTGCACATCACGATCATGGCCAGTGGTCGTACTACGCACCCCAGATAGTAACCCACGGTCAGCACAAGCCCAACCGTCGAGTTGAACAGTGGGTAGCGCGGAACAATGTGCGGCTCGGCCAGTATCTCCAGGAGCAGCGATCCGTAGAGTCGCTGCAGACCGAAAACCGCAAACGACCCCGACTGAAACATGGACACCTTCAGGGCGAACGCCACGTTCTCGTCGAACTCGTCCGGCTGTGGGAAGTGCTTGCCATTGTAGAACTTGACCACCAGCAGGACGCTCGTCAGGACCAGCGCCACGGTGGGAATGATAATTCGGGTGGCGATCACCAACAGGTTGACGATATAATGGTTACTGCCGGTGTTTGTCAGGACGGTGCAGCTCCACGTTTCCGGTTCGCCACCCACGGCCGCACCAGCCACTACGTCCGAGAACAGAAACACCGGCAGCGACTCCGACACGGCAATGAACCACACGAGCAGAATCGGAAGGAGCGCCGAGATGCGCGTCTTCCGGTACCGATAGTCGATCGTGAGCGATCGTTTCTGCGACACGGTATCCGCCATCGCCACCTCGTAGCTGTTCTCGTCCGTCAGGGATTCGGCCACGCTTTCCGGTTCCGGCGTCGCCATGGCGCTCGTCGCTATGTCGACCGCCAGGTTGTAGGTGGCGATCGAGTGAAAATTAAGCCCCACGATAAAATACACGATCGCCACGCTGGTGAGCGACTCGAGGCCACCGAACACGGTGCAATGGGCCGCCGGTAGAGTCCAGCTGCGCCCGGAGCGGTAGTGTAGCTCCCAGTTGCTGACCATAAGCGTCCCAACGTCCGCGATCGCTATTTGCAGCAAAAAGTAGAAGGCCCCTGCAAACGGATGGCAAAGCTGAAACTAACGTCTCGCCGGTGGACAACGGTTTACTACTCACCTCCAGCTCTACTGCTCAGAATTCCTTTGATCAGCACTGCGTTTGAGACGATCCCGATCGCCACGACGATGACGTTGTAGGCGTAGAAGAATGTCAGCTGGTGGATCAGCACTGCTTCCGGTGGCGTTCCGGGGTCCGGAAGGGGTCGGTCTTCCTCCGCGAATCCGTACGTCGTCCCGTACACCTCGTTGCTGAGATAGTCCTCGATCGATTCGTAATCATCGTACGTCATTGTGGCGGCGTTTGACCTTGTGTGCCTCGGTGCTTTCTTCCCGACAACAAACCCAGCGATAAGATCATCAAATGGCCGGCGGATCCGACTCTAACGGAAGGTCTGATCGGTGGCGCCTCTCTAGCGATACTGATGACTTTGGCGCGAACGGTCGCTTTGCTGGAACGATGCTCAATCGCGTTATGTTCTTGGTCTAAGCACCCGACGAAGAGATAGAGAGAGATCGAGAGAGAGAGAGAGAGGTGGGCCTGCTGATCGTTGTCTTTCCACACGCAGCCTTTAGTAAGAAATATGGGTTCTGGGTTGTGGGTTCTGGGTTCGGGTCCGCCCTCCTTAGCATACGCGGTGCGACGCTATGCTTCGCCTCAATTAACCATAAACATACATTTGTCACACATTTATTTATATCCCCACACCGGCGAGTGGGAGTGAATGCGAGCGGCGGGTGGGCGGTGTTTGGTTCTCGGGGTCCCCGCCGGGGACTCCTTCCCCTTGGACCGCCGAGATGGTGCGCACGTGATAATCGGATGCGCAACATTAAAGCGCACTCTCCCTGCCAGTCCTCTGCCGTTGGCCACGGTGCCATGTGAGAAGCTATGCTCGCCAACGATCGAGCGTGTCACGCACGGCACGGCCGCAACCGGATGCAGTCGCGATCGCGAAGATGGTGCTCTCGTGCCGACGCTACGGTCATACGGCCACTTCGGCGCTCGCGATCGCACCCGCGAACAAAGGGAACAGTCACGGTGCCATCACGATGGTGAAAAAGAAACCCGCCACAGACGGCGACGGAAAGGAAACGGAAAGCGAAACATGCAGGAAAAAAAAACAGGAATAATAATAACACGAACACCAAGCGTCGAGATGGGGAACAAATCATATTAAATATGTCTAAAGCGCGCGTTCCGCGACAATGGTTCGCGAGCGAACTGGAAGAGGATCAAGATCGCGGATTCCATTCTTCGTGCTGCCCCGAGCCCATCGAACGCACTGCGCTTCGGCTGCGGCTGCAAACACTTTTGATTTCATGTCTTCCCACATAACGGGCCGTTGTTGACTTCTGCCGATCCTCAGACCGAGGGCCGAGATGCATCCGCAGCCGAGGCGCTGCTGCAAAAAAATCCGCGAAAAGAGAACAAGAGATGGTGATGATTTAGCTGCGTGAGTCAATTTTATTGTGACCGATGGAGACTAAATTCTTGATGAAGTTTCTCCGTTGCCCGAGCGGTGTAGCGGGTTTGTCTCAGTTTCGCCATTCGATCAGTTTTAAAAACATTCAAATGAATGAGGGCAAACATTGTACGAAGAACTTGATGGAAATGCATTTTATTTTGTGCTTTGTCGATTGTAAGATTGCAATATGGCTTTGTTCTCGTCGACCAAACGTATCACGACGGAATTGACCTTTTATGATCAACAAGTTCATTCCATTGTGTTCTAGAACGCTGATTTCCGAAAAACATTTGTTTATGTGAAATGATCGTTTGCAATTTTTAAGACATGTCGACTTAAGGCAAAAAAATATGTAAAAAAGAAAACAATAAAACGGCCTATGCATCTAAAGCCAGTTGAATTCGAATCACAAAATCAAGAATGAAGAGCCGAATGTTAGGCAGCTCAAAGTCTCTATAATACAAAAGAAAAGAAAAATCACGAATGAGTTGATAATTTGAATGGGACAATCGCATTCAAAAAACTATTCACCGGGATCTTCTTTCAACTATCTGTAATTATTTGTATTTTATTGTTTTCCTCAATATAGTGTTTGTTCATTTTGCAGACCTTTTATGAAGTTAATTACCTTATGTAATAATATATTATAAAATATTATAACACACGCAAAACACATAACACACAATATTATAAAAATAAAATTATATAACAAATATAATAATATCATTGCCTGGTATTATTGCTATAGGCAACACTCAAATCGTGATAAAGTGTTGTTTAACATCCCTGATTGGTTTGATATTTTCTTCAACTTTTTACCTTAATTTTAACAATTTATTCAAGCTAAAAAAAGCACGCTGGAGCCACTGAAAATGGAGTGTTAATTAATTCACCGTATCCTCAATAGATCACACAAAACCATTAGTAATCAGAACATGTGTTCCCTTTTCGGAGTCTGTCGGAGTATTCTCGCCGGCGTGTTCTTAGTGACGAACGATCGGCTGTGATAGTAGAGCAAACAGTCGAAAACGAACCCGCGGGATTGCAGGCAGGTCAAGGATCTGACCAAACTGCACTTGACACTATCTCCGTGACACTATCGCTAAACAGAGTATCGCACCTCCCGCAAATGGTAATTGGCTGCCGAGCGCACATAAATCGAAGCGAAAAGAGCCGAATCCGAAGCCAGCCCGACCCGAACTTCCGAAAGCACCGCGAAACTGTGAGCCCGCATCGTCAATTGAATGTGAAAACAGTCGCATTCCTCTTGGGCGTCCCCACGGCGCAATCGTAAATGCATTTCGAGTGCCCCCAAGCAAATGGCCCGTTCAATTTACATACCACATCATATCCCATTTCGCTCGGTGTGCTGTGCCACTGATCTCATTTGTGGCCGTTTAATTGCGTCACCCGTGTACAAATTTCAAATTCACCCAAACACCATTTAAAACCCGCGCGGAGACAGAATTTCTCCCGCAGTTCAGTTACGCCTCCGTTCGGCTGCAGACGGCCGTTGGCAAAACCATGATCCGCTGCCGATACACCATCGAAGGATTGTTCTTGCTGTCCGCACTGGTCCTCGGCCATGGCATCCCGCCACGCATTGCCGGCGATCGCCACGTGGATTTTGATGCCGAAAGTGACACTGATTCGGAGTTGGTGGACCTCGAAGTGCACCCGAAAGGAAGTGGGTTCGATCTAAGTTTCCGGTTCCGTGACAATCCGATCGTGCTGCAGTTGAAACCGAACCAAGCGCTCACCAAACCGGACTCGATCTTCACGACGGTTGGGGCGGATCGTGCCACGAAAGTGTTGACCGGTTTAGAGCGTGACAGTGAGCATTTCGTCCACAGTGATGGAAACTTCACGGCGGCCGTTTCGCGCGATGCTGGCAATAGATTTGTATGTATCGAGCGTATCGATCACGATCAACGAATGTGATAAGAAATGAAGTGGCCCGCTGTTTAGAAAGTGCCTCGTATGGACATTTATTAACTTGTACTCTGTTCCTACTCGTGTAATGTACTTAACCTTTTTATAGTGGCGTAAAATTCGATCTACTGTATTATAATTCTAATGAATGTTTTTCTGATGAAATTTTTAAATTCTAATTGATCGACAACCAGCGGAAAATTTTCGGAAGCAAAAAACTTATTGGCTATGTTTTTGTCAATTTATTACGGGATGGTGACAATAATTGTTATCTAATTGATCGTACAATTGATAGGATCTTTTGATTTATGACCGACCATTTAAATTAAAAGAGTAATATCAACTGTTGAATCGGTACAATCTGTTTTACCTTTAGACTGGCATTATTTTCCATCCTCTGGGGCCGTTGGAGATACTTCCCTGGGACGGAAGAGAGTCACTGCCTGCCAAATCGTACCGACAGCCACATTTGGTCAGGAGACTAAAACTACAAAAAACACCCGACGTGTCGTATGAGATCGTTCGACGAAGGGCGCAATCCGAGATTCACCTACTCGGGGACACGCTCGGGCAGAAAAACTATTCCTCCAACGAGTTGGAAGTGATCGAGCTCGTCAGGGATATTCGGAACCGGACCGCCCTGTCCCGTCACGGAACACCAACCGTAGAGTTGGCCGTGTTCTTCGATGAAGCTGCCTACCGGACTTTCGCTTCGTACTTCAAGCACAGCGATAGCGCACTGAAGGACTTTCTGCTTGCCTACATTAACGGAATTCAAGCACTGTACCAGCATCCATCACTCGGGATAGGCGTCGACGTCGTGCTGGTTTATCTGGAAGTGATGCACACCCAACCGGCCGCCATGCCACACTATAATGGCGAACGGAGCCTGCTGCTAGACTCATTTTGCACCTACCAAAACACACTCAACCGGGGCCGGTGGGATATGGCTCTGTATCTGACCGGATTGGATATCTACGCCGTGGAGAACGGCCGTCGAAACGGAGCGACGATGGGTTTGGCGACGGTTGGCGGAGTCTGTTTGGGCGAGTATGCCTGCGTGATCGCGGAATTTGGCGCCCGGAATGTGTTCGGCAAACCGTATCCTTCGTCGGGTTTCACTTCCATCTTCATAGCGGCCCACGAAATCGGGCACAAGTAAGTCAAGTGTGTGTTGTAGAAAGTACAGAGGGTCGTCAAATCAAGTAATAATGGTTGGCCGTTTAGTTTAGGAATGCATCACGACTCCGTGGGGAATGGATGCGCCAAGGAAGGGTTTGTGATGTCCGCGTCTAGGGGAACGCAGGGCGAAACCACGTGGTCCAGCTGCAGTGCCGATGTGATCGCTCAGCTAAAGTAAGTGGTCAGGGTCAGGGTGCTTACCGTTTGGCTTACTTTCGCTTTCGTTCGAACGAAACAGTTGGGCCGCTTGCCTGTTTGAAAGCAACTCGAAGGCTGCACCCGAGTACGATACCTCGAAATACTACGGTCATCCAGGGCAGGTGTGGACCGCTAAGAAGCAGTGTGAAGTGTTGCTTACGTAAGTCGGTATCGATAAGAGACAGACGCCTGCAACACTCACGAATCCGTCTCCCTCCACAGGGATGCAGATGCAATTCTGGCGTCGTCGGATCTTCTGGAGATTTGTCAAAATACACGATGCCGTACACCTCATCGAACTGGCTTCTACTTTGCAGGACCCGCTCTGGAAGGCACCGACTGTGGGGACAGTAAGGTAATGGGCGGTAATCGATAATTTCCATCGATTTGAATGATCGTAACGGATTTTAGAGCAGACGTTCAAAGTTTTGTCAACCTCAACATAAACGCCTTACAGTATGCAATTTGCTGACCACCCGATCATGAAGCGTTTCTCGTGCAAACGCTTCCAATCTGCCAGCTTATTGAACGCTTGCAGACATGCTGAACTGAAACACTAACGCTTTTCCGCTATTTTCCTCTCCACGTGCTCAGTGGTGCAAGGGTGGCCAGTGCGTGAAGCAGAAGAAAAAACCCTCGAATGCGGTTCCCGGCGGTTGGAGTGAATGGAACGACGAGGACTGCAATTCGGGTTGCCTGCAGCAGTCGAAGGGGTTCAGACAGCGAACGCGACGCTGCGATAATCCTCCGCCGATCAACACCGATCAAGGCTGCGAAGGAGCTGCATTCGACGTAGCAGTTTGCGATGATCGACCGCTGTGTGGTGCAAATCGAGAACCGGTTCCGTTCTACGCCAGCCGACGGTGCCGGGAGTTTAGCAAACTGTTGTCCCGGTTGGATCCGATTGGTCGCGGTATACAGGGCCCGTACGATTCGAAGCGGCTGTGGATGAGTTGCGCAATTTACTGCAAACGGGCCGACAGCGACGCGTACTATGCGCCCCGTTTTGACCTGAATGACCTGGGGGTCGATTCGTACTTTCCCGATGGGACCCTCTGCTACCAGGACGCGGGAACCAACTACTACTGCCAGCAGCATCACTGCTTGCCAGAGGTATGGCTCATGGGAACGTGTTTCTCGGATGCAGCTAACGGCATTTCATTTGCAGAACTTTAAAACATCGAAAATATCCATCTGGTCCATCACCGAGGACATTCCGGTGGCCGGCAATGCGTTGCCGATGAGCTCACACTTCTTCGACAGAGCGGTGCTGAACTACTTGTCGTTGGACAGAAATAACGTTCCTCTCACCGGGTCGTGGGGTCTCCAGCAGGAACAGTTTCCGAAGGACGACCAGTGGGTTGATCGGGATTATCTCGATTTAACTGACGACTTTCGCGCAGATCACCGAAACCAATCGGAGCAGGAACCAACGTGATTGGCGAACGTCACATGCGATGTGAAAAGGTTCCGTTTTAATGACCGTCCAACGTATTTCATATTTTATACGTAACGTATTATTTATTTTAATTAATTTTATAAATTATGTACCCATCATGTTCCCCACATTGCTACTACACAGAAGTTCCTCAGGAGAACAACCGTAAGAATCTTGAATTTCAAGTTACATTTCCATCAAACGCAGAAGGCATGAATAAACAAAATAAACAAGCTTCGAAGCGTCAACATAAATCTTCGTATGACAAATACGATATATAATTGATCAAGATATCACCCAAGGAGAATGATTCAATCTCGGTTCGGGGTGCGAACGATGGCTGGCCGAGAGAGACGGATTCCGCCCTAATTGCATTAAAAGGTAGGTGATAATAGGAATCCAATACGGGCCATTTTCGATACCACTTACCATGTTCGATCATGTGGAGCAACCGATGGATTCCAGAGATGGATCCACGCACGAAAGAACCTTCTCGAATCTTGAAGTACTTACCAGTTGAAAACCTTGCTGATAGTGGAGAAGACAAGAAATCGTAAACAATAGAACTGTCGGTGGAACTTTTGGGTAGTTAAGTGTTTTGCACACACTGTCCCCGCACTATCGGCACTTTTAGGAGCTGAAATGTGGTGTGATAAAATTCAAACAAGTCTCGAGATACCAGTGGACGCAAAAACAACGCCAGGACCCATGACGAATGACGCTTTCGTGTTCCTTTTGCTATGCTCGCCGATTGCGTACGCAGCCCATTTGAGGATCTTATCAGAGTGTTGACTCCCTATCTTACTACTTACGGTATGTTGTTCCATCTGCGCTTATCAGTCATGTTGTTTGGGCAATGGGATGAAATTGTCAATGCTGTGGAAGTTCTTGAAACACTTCTTGGAACCGGCGGAACCGGGTACTCTGGGGGGTGAATTGCGTAGAGGTTAAGAAAACGTGACTGTTTCATTTCGCTTCAATGTTTTGCCACAGCAAACTGTGCTAATCTATCTAATCCGCCACTAATGAACATCAAATTTGAGAATCAAATCAACTATCTATCCCCAGCGTGTTTACTATAAATGCCGACAATCCCGCTAATCAGTTCGTGTCGCTTTTTCACGATCGATAATGGATTGAACGCACGAAGGTGGTAAGCAAAATATTTATTTTCTGTTTCTCCGCCGTTTCCTTTTTGTAGTTCAATTTTTAAGGAATAGCTTGGAATAGCCACTGTAAGAGGTGAGATAACGAAAACCGCTACAGAAAGCGACGGCCATTGTCTGTCGATCACGTGGTGTTAGAATTGCGTCGATGAAGTAGCAAATCCAACAATCACATTATGGGGAAATCGATCTAGGCGATCAATTTTCCATCCAAACGATTAAAGCGATATAATTTACAGCTCGAGCTCCATGCACTCATTAACCACACGCTTCTTATCTTTATCAGTAGCTTAACGTGTATTCGTTCGACTTATCGTTGCGCGGGCATTGGGTGTTTTAAGGAAGAAGTACCATTGCGTGATGGGGCGCGTTATGATTGATTGATTTTATGTTGCAACTGCAGCAGCTGGGCGTAGCAGAAAGTTAGAAAGGCCAACACGAGTGCTCTTGATGATGTAAGGAATCAACGTTAGCTAGACAACAAAATAACAATCAATTTTCTCACTGATAAGTGATAATTGTGTCAATCGAATCAGGCCAATGCAGATTATTTGTTGTCACTTGAAATGCAGTTCTTGATTTTCGCACCAACATTTTTAGTAGCTGTGTTATCATTTCCTTCATACAATTCCTATTAAATGGCTATCGATAACGAGCCAACGGTCTCACCGTTCAGCAGTGATTTAATGGAGTCTTCATGCTCTTTTAGCACCCCATAAATTAAGGGTTTCGATAAAGCCCATAAAACGGACACCTGTAGCGCATTCAGATGAACTGGGACGAAATCGTTTACCTTTCGCCGCGAGTGTATACATAAAACAGGCCGTTAAATTCGACTCCGTGTTTATGCGAAGTTGAAACAGTGGGATAAACATTATGCTAATGATGAATACGAAGATGAAGAAGGAAGAAAAATGTTCGATAGTAATCTGACTGAGCATTAAATTAAACGTTACAGCCACAATTCGGAACTATTTCTGCCAAATAAAAAAGTCAATCGCAGCTCGAAATAAAATTAAAAAACTTAATTATATTGCGGACTGGAAAAGATCTGGAAAAGATAAATTAAATTATTAGTTATTTTAAATAAAGGAACACGTGATCCACGATCAGCACTGGCCGCTTACCTGACGGGAATGCACCAAACGACAGTGACTAACATCTTTTAAATCACCCAATTAGTTGCCATTGTAGGGTTGGGTGATTTTCCAAAAACGGAACGGTCGCCATCCAAACGACTTGCGCGTCAGGTGACGCGACCGGTAATCGCGTTCCGTGGCAGAACCGCCTGCCTGTGGCTAATTGAATATTGCGGTCCCGATGACAATGTTTGCCGCCGTCGCCGTCTATCGCACGACCACCACGAGCGCGGCCGAAAGAAAATGCAAAGCTGTTCGAAGCCCGCGATCACTCTCGATCGAGGCTTATATACGTGTATCAGCGATCACTCAGCGTGTGCTTCGGCTCCGACACGTCGTGGATGAAGTTTGTTTGCACAAAGTGAACGAGTTAGTCAATCCGCGGCCCCGCGGCACATTCCGGACACTGGGGCGCTTCGTGGGTTTCCATTAATTTTCCTCATTCGTCGCGGACACACGCGGCCGCCAGTGTGGTGGTTGTTTCGGAAAGGCTTTCGCGCGTGTCCAGTGGTGGTGGTGTGGTGTCCGCGCCACATACACACGTCTCCGCGAACCTGGCGCCCGTATATAACGGGTGCGTGCCGCTGGAGAGTGATTCTCCATCGCTCCATCGCGCGCTCAGTACACAAGTACCGACTGAGCGAAGTGGTTGTTTCCTTGCGCTCCGTTCGTCAGCCGTTCCACGTTTCGCTGGCCCGTCCTCCGTGTGTTTGCTATTCCGCGGTTCCACGCGCGACTTCAGTTATCACCAGACTTCCCCAGTGGTGGCCCCGAACCAATAGGCCGTCAGTGTAGTGCTCGGATTTCACCCTTTCTCGATAGAAACTCACCCGCGTTTGTTTACGTCCAGTGCAGCAAAGGGAAACCAGTAATAAAGGCCTGCGTGGAGAAATTGCCCATCGCCGAAGGCTCTCGATACGCACACCGGACGCAACTACTGATAACTCCAACTGGATAGTTGGAACGCCTCTCGTGTCGTAAGCTCGGACTGTAAACCAACACACGCGAGAGAGAGAGAGAGAGAGGCTACATTAGTTATCATCGCCGTGGGGCCCGGTAGTGGTTTGTTGATCGCGGGTTCAGAGCTGTTGCTGTTGTGAGTCACATTTTACAGTGACGAGTGCGTCTCGTGAAGTGTGCCGTCCGAAGAACACATAAAAAAGGCTCACGAAAATGTCCGTCACCTGGGGCTACACTCAGCAGAATGGTAAGTTTCGGAAGGTGTCAAACGATCGTGTTCTTCCCTCGATCCGCGATCACATTTCCGAGGGCGAAATTTGCATTTCCTGCGTGAACGGACGAAACGATTCCGCCAATCAGTCAGCGGTCGCGACGATCGCGGACGCACCTCGTGCGATTGGCGCGTCAATCGCATAGCAGCAGCACCAGCACGGGAGCCTTATCAAATCATATGGCGATTAGTATTAGAATCAATCACGCACCTGTTATCAGTGACGTCGCCCGGCCCGCGGTACGAAACTCCCGAGTTTGTTGTCGGAGCTGCGCATCCCCAGGACATGTGTTGAGAATGTGGCGAGAAAGGGAAAGCGCGAAAAAGCTCCAATCGATGTTTGGGGCGGCTTGCTGGCTGATTGGACGTCTATTGTTTATGGTGCTTCTCGAAACGTCCATCGCCCGAGCACCTCGGACGGATGTTTGAATTAAACCAAAAAAAAAAGAAACCCAAATCCCATCTCACGCTCTTTGGTGCGCAGCTCGCAAGCATGACGTAATTCGGGTGGGCCGTTTGGCAATCGCCCATTTCGAAGCTCGCCCACTTTGAATTTTTTGTTTTACTTTAAGTTCGTACCGTAACGTTGTTCATCGATTTGATTAAATTTCGTTAAAACCATTGGCGTGCCATTGTGGATTGCATTTGTTTCTGCGAACCTTACTAGTATGAGCGAATTAGCGCGCGGTGGCTACAGAATAAAAGTGACAATTGATGGCGTTCGTCTTAATCAAGGTTCGTCAGCGGAATGGCCATCTCAAGGATCGCGCGTGTAAAATAAACAAAATCGTTTGGCGGGTTGACGGAAATTTTGATTGGCACAATTAGGCATCCGGACGGGAGTGTTCCCGTTTGCGTGTGTTGAGCAACGCAATCACCGTGATATGATGATCATGCGCCGAACAGATGAGCTTCACGCTTTTCGTGAAGATCAAGTGATTTGACATTGACCGTTTGTGATAACGAATAATGGTGTTGGCTTGGGCGTATTGTGGTTAGCTGGCTGTTGATGCTGGTTCAGGTTCAGAATTGTTCAACCGAATCGCGGGAACGATCGTAATAAATTTTCTCTTCCGCGATACGATCGATGAATTACGCACGTGCGATGAGAACTGCTCGGATCTAAATTACCATAAAAACCACCGTACGTGATCAGCGTGCAAGGCCGTCAAATTGGATGAAATGATTGGTTATTCCCGGTAAATTATACACTGATTACTGAGAAATTTTCTATTTTTTACGGAATAAAAAAACTCAATTAACGTAGTTATGCAACTGAAAAGTTAGTGCTCCGCGAATAAATTAATCTCCTCGCGTAGCTCACGATTCTAAGATGATAATTCTTTGAGCTCGATTGCAGTACTTTACCACTGGCTTATGTTGACCGAGCTTGCGAAGCCGGCCAGAAGAAACCCAGCCAGCCTTCGATCATTCTTTGCCTTTGCCAATTTGTTGCCTTCGTCACCTGCACCTGAAAACATATCCCACTAGAGTGAATCAATCAGTGCGCGTCGTTAAACTTTCTAATAGTCACAATTAGCGGCACTCAGCGGCCAGCCTGATCCGTGGAAGCCTCGTGTTGGTGTGCGCCGGTGTTCCACAAACCGCCGGATGCTGTGCCGCTAGATGACTTCCCGGCGGTGGCTCAGGTGCAGAAAGTCGCGCCATGGTGTGCGTTCGTGTTGATGATCGCCGGTCCCGCTGAGTGACTAAGTCGCTAAAGGCAATCAAAAAAAAAATGTGTAAACAAAAACCATCCGAACCGAGAGCTCTCCGGCGGGAACACCTCGAGCCACTGGCCGCCCCACTTGCCGGAAACCGGTTCCCGTAAATCCAGTCCCGTGTTGAACCGGTTTTTAGCGACCAGTCACGTGATAAGAAATGCCAGTTCGCGGGGATCACCGTGGTCGCTTTGTCGCGCAGCACAGCACGTGCCAGCGAGTTCGTCGTCGGCGTCGTGTAAGATCGACCACCGAATAGCCGAGCCGATCTTGCTCGTTGGTGTGCGTGCGCAGCGCACTGCGGAAAACAATGGAGCGCGTGATTTACGGTGCGTGCGCGCGCTAGAGAGCTTGTCTAGAAATTGGTCTTATCGCATTGTTGAGGGGGTTGTGGTTTCCTCCGGGCGTTCCCGTGGGGGAGTTTAACGAGCTAGCCATTTACATTGTTAATGGGCTGGTTTTAATGGCTCCGCAAGAACGAGTAGTAAACAAAGCCATCCATTTGCGATGTGCGCAGAGTTGATTAAGTTTCTGGCAACATTTTGTCCACAACCTGTACCGAGTTGCGCAATTGTTGTAATAAAACAACCCACCGTAGCAGCCAAGTGTGAACCAGAGGAACTCACAGATTCGCAACAATCCGTTGCAAATAACACACATTCTGATTACTACGACGGGTGACGCACGTGCGGACATTCCATGTTTGCCCGCTGGTATTCGAGATGACACGGCAATCGGCGAAAATGCTAGTATTTATTTATCTCCACTCCAGAAAAATTATGGGGCCCTCCCTTTTCCCGGCCCCCGTAATAATATGGTAGGTGGAGATAAAAAGAGTTGTGTGCGTCACTCGACGCTTGATTAGGCGCCTCGGGTTTGAGACAATCTACGGCCTACGATGGATCTATCAGACGAGGCTACAATCTTTGTCAAGCTGGGGGACCAACGCACGGTGGCACGCGATAAGGATCTGGTTTGTGGCCGGACCTGGAGAAAAAAGGAACGCAGCCGAGTAGACATGCCTGTGCGAAGCGTGCCACAGATTTCAACGATACGACGGTGTGGTGGCCACTTATCACAGATGACACTTTGCGAAATTGAACGGTTTGTGCGGTTTAATTGCCTGTATTTATGCGACGTCTGCTGATAAGCCGAAGTCAAGCTTTGCCCGATTTCGAGTCGTCATTCTCGTCCCACGAAAACCCACCCATAAAGGTCAGACGTACTTTATGGTTCCAATAGAAACCGGTGGGAAAAGGGTATGATTCTAACGAAGCCAAGCGAGCGAAGCGAGTGGCGATCGCGATCAATAAAAAAAATTATTCATTCGCCCCCCCCACGGGAGATCGAACACCCAGCGGCGATGATTGACGTCAGTTTTCATCGCGAACGATGCGATGTTTTTTGTTTGTTGCCGTCACGCAAACGCGGGCGCAGAAAGATTGATGGGCGCCCGACAGGTGATCAAAACGCCTTTTCATCACCACCTTTTTTCCCAATCGCCAATGGACGTGTTTGTCACACGAGATAAAAGTCAATTGGCGCCCGAACAGTTAACCCCTAGAGTCACGTGTTGGTCAGCTGTTGCGAATCGGGAGAATAACATCACAGGAAGAAAAACTGTGAACAGCGCGGTTCAGGTCCTCATTTAGCCCCTAAATTACGCTATGAAGCCAAAATTACCTCATCAATTAAACGTTTTGCGTGTGCACTCTTATCACTGCAGCCTTTACGACCTTTGTCATGCGCGATGGCCTGTCTCTCGAGCGCAAAACCGCGGCCATGTGATGCCCCGTTTGTAGCGACGTTACCATGTACAGCCCCCACTAAAAATTAATTGCTGGCGGTGCAAAACCTCCCATCTTGAAGTTATGTTAATGAAGTGGCCATTTTGACAGGCCCCAATGTGTTCCGGCGAAATAGACAACATCAAGCAGCGCCGCGTGGTGGAGTCGCTTCTCGCTGCCGTCACGTGCGTTATCTCCGGACGGTCGCTAAGGCGGAAGGCAGCTTCTTGCTTCTCCGGATGCGCCTTGATTGGCGGCAGCTAATTGTTTCGTCGTTGACACACTTCGAAAGTGGCTCCGCCACCGATCCTCTCCAGTCGGCAAATCGGGTTCCATTTTCCGAGAAATTACCGAACCGATCGTGCTGAAGTGGTCGTCACGCTATTTTCCCACTTTCAGAACAGGGTTTTCAATTTGCATCAGCAGAACGTGAGAACCCTTTTTCGTGTAAGAATGAGTTTCCGATGATTGAGGTAATGTTCGTATCACAATGAACTGGAATCATAATTAATTCTTTATGGGCTCCCATGACATGTTTGATGATTGATGTTTGGTTAGCAGAAATTAAGGGCTTCTCTCTCTCTGCGTTGATTAATGACTTACATGATAAATAAACAATATGAACATGCAAGTTGATTGAGCTAGCTTTCCTTCCGTATGATACTAATTTCGCTTCCATTTTCTTCCATCCACTAGGACCGCAGAAATGGCCGGAAATGTTCCCGCAGGCTCGGGGCCAGCGCCAATCGCCGGTCGATATTGTCACCTCCAAAACGCAGCACTCCGGCGATCTGCAGCAGACTCCGTTGCGGTGGAAGTATGTCCCGGAAAACACGCGCAGTCTGGTGAATCCCGGTTACTGCTGGCGGGTGGACGTCAATGGCAAAGGCTCACTACTGACCGGAGGGCCCCTGCACGGCGAGCAGTTCATACTGGAGCAGTTCCACTGCCACTGGGGCTGCTCGGATTCGCGCGGTTCCGAGCACACCGTCGACGGGGAATCGTTCGCCGGCGAGCTGCATCTCGTCCACTGGAACCAGAGCAAATACAAAAGCTTCGCCGAGGCCGCCGGTCACCCGGACGGGTTGGCCGTGTTGGGTGTGTTTCTGAAGGTGAGCTAAAACCCGTGGCCATCGCATAAAGTTTCACCGAGTTTATCCGAGCGAATTTCATTGATCACGGTCCAATTACCAATGCAAATGTCAGCACTGTCCAAGACAAGCTCAACTGGAATGCTAAAAATTGTCACGGTGCTAAGATACGGTCGATAGTGCTAGGATACAGAATTGTCATCAACGGCCGCTTAGCTCCGCGAGACGGTTAATTCAATTTTAGAAGCACTCGCAGCGATTGTGCTAAAAACACCACAATAGAGCAATGTCGCGAAGCCCTTTGTTTTCTGCTACCTTCGCCGTCCTCTAATCCAATTGTAGTAACCGCGAAGGTTTCCCTTCGGAATCGCTCACGCTGACGGATCGATCGATTATGCTACTGCCCACTTGGAGGTAGGGTTTCTAGGAGGTTCTGGCGGCATTCAGGTTGCTCCTTGAAATGGCAGCTCTCACTTTAGATGTAATTTTAATTAAACTCAACCACAGTGTACCTTACGCACTTAGGTAAGCGCGAGAAACTAGACATCTCGGGGCCGTGAACTGTCCTTCGCACAACTAGGAAATGAGTGGCGCACTTTTTACTACTCTGCCTTATCTTGCCTTGTCTCGGCACACTTAACGAGATTTATCTGGACCAGTGATCTCAGCCTGATCCGGGGCCAATGCACCACCTCGCTCGGCTAGCTGAAGGGCCGAAGGCGTTGCATGCCAAGGAACACTTGAGAAATTTAGTGTGACGGTCGGGTGGATGATTGGCCAACAGGAGATTAATTCAATAAGAAGCATTAATTACCATTCTATTTGTGGAGCGGTGCAGAGCGCATGCTGGATGATGCACGAGGAAACAAAAAATCGTTTCGTCAGCCGGAACCCCTTGTCAAAGTTCCTTTTCACGGATGTCCATGATGAGTTTTATTAATGTAACGTAGAATTTCAGACTAGTGTCACGGTTTTCATTTTGATTAAAGTTCCTGGATCATCATGCGACGAGTGTAGTGTCCCTCTGAATATCGGGCGGTGTCTCGGGTTACGTGACGATTGCGTATTAAATCTAGAATTCAAACCCCATTCCTAACGCTTTTTTCTCGGTACTCGCAGGTTGGCAAGCCGCATCCGGAGCTGGACATCATCGCGCGTCTGCTTCCGTTCATCACCCACAAGGGCGATCGCGTAAGTATGGGAATACGATCGCATCTAGATTGTGTCGCACCGGAACAGGGCATAGAATCCGCGGGGTGTGCCGAGCGCGTTGAATAAAATATCAACATGGCAGTGCGTGGGGGGTGTCGCGGGGTGTTACGTGATACAATTTGCAGCGAATGTAATGCCACCTACATTCCCAATGGCAATCAACCGGCACAAGAGAAGCGTTGATGAAGTGTTTTAGATGAATTGCTTCTGCTTGTTTGTCAACAGGACCGAAAGCCAGCAGCAACAGCAACAGTAGCGTGCGCGGCCATTGTACGTCGGGAGGTGTTGGCTCAATTAGACTAAAACTGCGCCACCACTCCATCACGCTCACCCCGTTCCGTTGACCACGCACGACCCCGTCGCTTCTCAAACTCAAGCATAAACATTATTATGCATTCGGTTCTATTGGCGGCGAGCTTCACGTGCGATAAGTGATGAGTGTTTAAGTAAACCGACGGGTGTTGTGTAGCTGATTGAGTCGGTGATAGAACTGACCGGGCACGGGAGAGATTGACAAGCTAAGGGTTCGTTCGTTCGTTTGCCCTTTGGAGAGGGAAAACAGGAACTGGCCCGGGGCCGCTCACTGTCACTGGACGCACCGCTACTGATATGATCAAGAGTGATCCAACATAATATGGTGGCGGCGGAGGCCATTAGCTGATTGAAAATGGCACAAGTGGCAATGCATTTGCGGCTCACCAGTGGCGGACGGGGCATCGCCATTGTTAAACGCGGCCGCGTCAATCGTGTACTATTTACAAAACGGTTAGCCGCGGTCGATCAACAATCGCTTCGCGAATCTCTTTCTCGGGCTGTTAGTTGATTGTAACCTACGGAGAATGAAAACAACACACGTCGTACTTCATCCGCTTTCGACCGGTTATGGGCGGCACGGATGGGTTGGGAAGTGGCTTTTTGGAAGATACGTATCCAGGCGCGTATCGATTTGGTATGCAAAGCTATTTATCGCCGGTGGCTGACTTCGTATTTGAATCGTGAAGCATTTTGAAGGCTAGCAGCTTAAACCCGAAGAGCAAAGTTCAGGTCGTCGGAAGACTGCAACGTACGTACGAGTTTAAAATTATGTCGACTTGAAATCCCATTTGAAGCATTTTTCGCTATGAATTGCAATATTCCTAGAGCACACAGAACTCATTACCGCCCATCTCGGTTACGCTTTTTTTATCCTTGTCGGATCGGTTGATCGTTGTAACACCGACCGGCATTGGTGCTAACAACCGTTGCGGACCATAGCGCACTTCCATCTCTCTCACCATCTAGGGCCAGAGGCGCATTGTCCGTCGTTCCGGCCCCTGGGTGGTAACCTTGGCGCAGGCATCGCACACTGTTTGTGATCTTCGCAGGAGGGGAGGCGATTTATGTGGTGCAAAAACTGCACCGTACATTGCACCCTCGTGATCTTCTCTTTCGGTCGAGCTCGTCGGCTCGAGAACGACGAGCCAACGAGAATGACTGTCCCTGAACTCGCGAGATCTACTCAAATTGTGATCAGACGTGGCGGGGTGCGATCGCGTCGACATGTCTGCCGTTTTAATCTGGCCGCAGTCGACGAGACGGAAATAAAAAAACTCGCTCCCGACTCTGGTGTGTGCACAGTTTGGGCTGTTTACTAAATAGTTGTGGTCCTGTGGCTTCTCCGGACTATGTGTTGATGTTGTACCGGTTGATGTTTTTAAATAAAATAACACTCCCCGTAAGGCTATGCGGTGCGGGTATGTTGAGTCTGTTAAAAGTCCCACGAATCAATTGCACGTTTTTAAAGATACTAGTTTCAAACAGCATTTGCAACATGTGTGCTTCTGTTTTTCGCAGGTGACTCTAACCCAACCGCTCGACCCGGCCCGTCTGCTGCCGCAGGGTAAGGCTTACTGGACGTATCTGGGGTCGCTCACTACGCCACCGTGCTCGGAATCGGTCACCTGGATTCTGTTCAAGGAACCGATCGAAGTGTCACACGAGCAGCTGGAGCTGTTCCGCGAGATGCGATGCTACGATGCTGCCGAAGAGTGCCCGTGCGACGCCACCATCAACAAGCAGTTCGATTACGGAAAGGTGATCAACAACTTCCGTCCCCCACTGGAGCTCGGCAATCGGCCACTGCGTGAAGTGGGCAGCCATTAAACGCAGGCAACGCGACCCAGTGGAAACGGACAGACCCCGGACCGAGACCGGGACCGGGTTATTTTGATCAAACATTGTGGACAATTGTTTTTGGACCAGTAACGAAAGAAGGAAAAAACTTCGATACGCGGTGTGAGGTGGGTGCGTGGCGTAAAGCTTGACCAGGTCGATCCGTGACCGATCCAGTGGTGCAAGATGTCACCGCACCGCCGCGACACAGCGTATGGTAATCGTGCTTTAAATAAGATTCGCCCGATTGACCGAATGGCGGCCTGGACGTGGAATAAAAAAAAACGGAAGCACAGTGACACAGGAAATTCTCAATTCAGGTCCAGAGCGCGCCATTTGAAGATCGCTCGAACAATCCTCCATAGTAGGAACGACGGAACTACACCGGAACGGAGAAGCAATACGTAGAGCATAGGGTTAAGATGGAACTTGTTTTCAAACAGTAGCCGCCAATTCATGGAGATGGAAATATTAATATTCAAAACGGTTTCAAGGTAACGCAACAGCGGAACAAGTGCAAAATTGTTCAAACACTGTTGTGCAAATGACATAACAACCTGCGGACGCGCGCACCGTAAACAGAGTTTCGCCACCGGAATCAATTATATTTTGAAAATCACCTGTACACGTTTGAAAGCAAGCCTGTGTCGGTACAAACAGAACTGGCGAGTAACATAGTATTGTTGATTATTATTAAATTGCGCTGCAGGGGAGAGCAGAGGAAAAACGAGACCACTACGTGCTCGCTTGAGCCCCCAGGGTGAGCGGCGATGGAAACCGCGACAACTAAATAGTGAACAGCAGTATGGCAGCCGGAGGGGCCGGAAAAGTGCTGATGGCGGCGCATCGGCAGAGAAAGTCAATAAGTTAACAAAGCACAGCAGCGAAGAAGAAACGGAATCGAAAAACCGCAAAATGGGGTGGATTTTTTTGTTCTAAATCATATTATGTATTGTGAATGACCGTTAAGGTACAAACTGTTATTTGTTATTGCA
Source organism: Anopheles bellator (assembly GCF_943735745.2). Classification (NCBI taxonomy): domain Eukaryota; kingdom Metazoa; phylum Arthropoda; class Insecta; order Diptera; family Culicidae; genus Anopheles; species Anopheles bellator. The sequence goes on from NC_071286.1 coordinate 65,572,396, forward strand.
ATGTCGTAGACAAGGGAAATGGATGCCTTAAGAAATGATTTTCGTGCGAAAGTTGTTCAACAATAGACGTGAATAAAGTAGTGTGAGTGCAGTGAATTGGTTGTTTTTTTGTGTAACACGTGCTACCGAAGGCAATACCGAAATGACATTATTGTAATAAAATACTTACGCTAATTTTTTTGATCGGATGACTTAAACTACGTTTCTTTAAAATTGTGTACCCAAAGCTCGTGCAAATTGAGTGCATTCCAGGGTGGTTCCAGGGCTTGTAGATCTAATGCAATTCGTTCAAAGGCTAACAGAACGAAAACGAAAGCCAGAAGTCTGAATTTTAACGCCTCTGGTTAGTTTTCAATTTCCATTGGTATGGTGCAGGAATCGAATGCGAAAAATGGGAACAAAAGGAAATATAACTGAAACTTATATGTTTCGAGAACTAAGAGCGCTTCACGTGCTTAATGTTAGCGGTTTGTGCTGCTTACCGGTTTTCTTGAATATGAAAATTGTTTTGTAGATTGATTTCGTATCGGCGGCAATTGTGTTTGCAACGTTTCAGCTCCAAAAATTGTGTTATATTTTGAAGATTTAAGTACACTTTCAACCGAACTTTGTGAAGTGGGAATTTAATTTTTGATGGGCTGTGTTTCCTTTCGTGGTTACTGTTTTTCGAGATCCCATAGAGCAACGAAACTCTCAACCCGCCTTCATAGACACACCCGTCCGGCTTCGCGAACGAACTGTCAGAAACCGTTTCTTCGCGTTGCGTGTGGTAAAAACGTGCTCTTGTTTTGTTTCGCGTTCGTCGGACTGGTGCCGATATTGTGGTTAATTGTTCTGTGTAGAAATATAGCAGAATGGGTAAGGCCAGAAAGCCAAAGCTGCACCGAAATCAAGCCAACCCTACCGGGCTGATGGACGTGAGTGCGCTCATCGAACGAGGGCTAGCGGCCGACGAGGCCAAATCTGGAACTCCGATCGAGGCGATCGTCGAGCAGCTGGAGTCGTCGGTAACGGAAGAAAAGCTGTGCGGCCTGCAATCGCTCGCCACGATCTGCCAGGGCGAGGTAAATTTGGCCGAAGTGGTAGAGAACAACCTGATACGTATCTGTTCGGCATTGCTTGTCGATTCGGACCAGAGTGTGCGACATGCGACAGCCGGCGCACTGCGGAACCTGTCTACCCTCAGTGTGGAGCTGTGCGAGTATATGGTAGATCAGGATGTACTTACTCCGCTGCTTGCCCTCCTGCACCGGTACACCGGCGGATCGCAATGGACACCTAAATTCGATTCGAACATGCAAAATCAAATGGACGAACATGCGGATACGTTCCTTCAGGCGGTCAACCTTTTGTGGAATCTTTGTGAAAGTACAACCGACGCGTTGAACGCACTGAATCAAACACAGGTGCTGGAACGCTTCGTTTCCTTCCTTGACCACACCGTATATGGCCACGAAATCAGTAAGATGCCTCACTCAGTCGAATGCGCTCATTTCTAATGAAAACAATCATTTCCTTTGCAGCGATCGCCGTAGCGCAATGTTTGCTAGTCGTATCGGAAGACAACACCACCTGCTGGCAGGTACTGGCGAACCATGGATCGGAACTTTCGTCGCTGCTTGTCCTCGAAGGGTTAGACAATGCAGCGATCCTTCTTCGTACCGTTGCTGCCGGCATCATTTGCAATGTGCCCGCTTTGCTAAGCAGTCACTTGGGCCCGATTCTGCTTGCCGTCTCTAAGACACTCGAGCCGAACCATCGGACGGCGCTGGGTAATATGACCAGCATGTTGCCTCTGCTTCCGGCCAGAGACGTGGTCGACCTGGAGGTAATGGACGACATGCCGATCGAAGAAGAAACCGAAGCCCAATCACACCAGCGACGCCGCAAGGCTGATCTCCCGTCCGAGGGAGAACAGGAAGTGCGTAGCGTTGGCTGGTTGTTGCAGGCACAAAGAATAGCGGCCGAAATAATGACCAACATTTGCTCGACCGATGACGATGACGGCGATGAGGATGGGCAGCGAGAGGGCAGTGACAACGAGAATAACGGGTCCGATGCGGAGAGTGTATACGATTACGATGCAGCGAATGAGCTGAACGGTAGCGTAGAAAACACAGACAAAGTTCCTGTGGAAGTGCTGGAAGCTATCCGTTCGTTGGGGCTGGTAGAGAAGCTGTGGCAGAAGGCCCAACCCGTGCCAGAGAACGTGCAACAGATTTTGATGGAGTCGGAGCGGGCCACACAGAAAAAGCTAGACTCGTTGCGTATATCGGCCATGCTGTGTTTGCACAATCTGTGCAACAACGTCACAACCGACGATCTGGGTGGCCCGGCCGCCGTTTACAGTGTGTGGATTGATCTTGGCCAGCAAGTGTTTCAGGGACAGCACAATGTGAAGCTGCTGGAGGCGTCCACTTCGTTGATGCGCGCCACGCTGGAGCACCTCCGCCCGAACCCGGAACTTTTCCACCAGATGACGGAAACAGATCTACAGCTGATGCTAAACGGAGTGGTTGGCTGCGAGGATCCGGAAATACGCGCCAACTGGCTACGAATGCTGGGCATTCTGGGCTGCCTGCTGCCGGAAAAGCTGGTAAAAACGATCATTGATTTTGTGCTCAACACCTGTGCCACCGAGGATGACGTGTGGGTGCTGGCCGAAGCACTCGACTCGCTGATGGATGTATTCGCCGACAACGATTGGTATGCGATCGTGCACGATCTGGGAATGGTAGCTAAGTGCAAGCAGCTCGATCGCGCTATGCGGGACAAGTTGAGGCGCAACAAGCGACAGCTCGGCGATCGGTATCCGGCGGTGACGACGGTGCGCACGAATTTGGGGCGGTTTTGTAAATATCTCGAGACGGAGATGAAAAAATACAAACCGCAAATGGAGGCGTAAGTCAGCGGGCGATGACCACGGTTTGGTTTGCCAATCGGCATTGATGCAATCATATTGTTAATTATGCATGTACGAATACAGAACGAACTGATATGTTGAGTAAACGGAAAACGTATTAAATGAAACACTTGTGTGTCAATAAAGTGTCCTTTACGTTACTTTTCTTGAAGACCAGTTGTCCTTTCTTCGAAAATTCAACACCGAACACCTCTTTGAAGCAAGATATACACTAATTAAACACTACGTAGTTGTCTCTGGGTTATCGTATTGACCGTAGGTAGTACTAAAAATTGTAACAAATTCCCTTATTGCAATTAAAGTAAATTTTGTATCTGTGTATCTTTTGAGCAGAAAAAGAAACCCCGCGCCGGCAACGAATGGCTGCGTACGGAAGTGATTCGTGGATGGCTGCGTCCGGGACGTTTTGACAGCAATCAGTTTGTGAAAACAGCGCGTGAAAACAAAAAACAACCTCAGTGAATCAGGAGTGATTCAGCATCCTTCCGGAATCAAATCTTGCCGGAATGCTGCATTTAGGCAACGGCGGAGAGACCTCCGATACGGTCACCATCAACATTTCGAATTCGCACAACGATGCCGTCTCGTTCGAACGCAAGTACAGCCGCTCGCAGACGGTCAACGAGTTTAAGGTGAAGCTGGAACCGATCACCGGCGGGTCCGCCGGAACGATGCAGCTGGAGCTGTACAGTGGGGATCGGTTGGTGTGTAAGCTGGACAGCGACAGCCGGCTGCTCGGCTCGTACCCGGTTGAAGACGGCATGAGAGTGCACGTGGTCGATAATTTCCAGTTCATCCAGGAGAACGTGGCCAAGTTCGAGCTCAGCACGGAGGAGTACGATAAGAAATCGGACAGTGTCCGGAGCTTCCTGCGGAAGAACAAGCTCGGCAAGTACAACGAGGCGGAGATGGCCAAACTGGAGGAGGAACGCAAGCGCCAGGAAGCGGAAGACCAGAAGAAGATCGACGAAACGGCGGTCGGAGCGAGGTGCCGGGTCACCACCAAGGGGCACCCCACCCGGCTGGGAACGGTCCTGTACAAAGGGGAACTCGAGGGTAAGCCAGGACTTTTCTTCGGTGTAAAATTCGACGAACCGCTCGGAGTAAACGATGGCAGCGTTAATGGGAAACGATACTTCGACTGTCCGCCCAAATATGGTAGCTTCGTAGCGCTGAAAGCGGTCGAGGTGGGCGATTTCCCTCCGGAAGAGTTCTCGCTGGACGATGAGCTGTGAAAGGCCATTCCATTTCGATCGACATTTTGCCCGAGGCCTTTGCTGTGTGTGGCACAAATCGTAAACATTCTACCCTTTTTCACACGCAAATTATTTATAACGGAACTAACTTACGGAATGTTCATTCGACTGGCTTAACAACTAATAATAAAATATCATTAACACAAGCAAGACAAACACTGACCACGCCTTACTTTGTTCTATAAATAAAGTACAACGGAACATGAATTTTATTCTACTTTTAGCCTAAAGCACAATCACACACCTAACGGTATCGAAACTAGAAACGGCGAATAGAAAAGCAACACTGCAGTTCGAAGCATCCGAAGTACATTTTCCCGTCTACGAGGCGTTGGTTGCGGTCCGGGACGATAGTTCGCCCATCGCCGTTATGCCCTCCGCCAGGGCATGACTGCGCCTCGGTTTCGGTACCGGATTCCAGTTTATGCAGTCCTGGAACTGCTGATCTTCGTTCGCTTCGCCAAGGGTCAGCGTTTTGGTGGGGCTCTTCTTCACCCGACCACCGGCCGCACCGTACGCATTGTTCCTGTCATCGAGGTTCGCATTTAGATTATCGTCCGTCAAATTGTCGTAGTACGATCCCCGTCCAGTTGGGATGTGGAGGACCCCACCGTGGGCTGCCCCATCGTCCTGAGACGTGCCGGCCGGCGTGGTCTGCGGGTAACCGCCCGATCCGTATGAGCTATCGATATCATGCAGGAGCGTTTGTATCTCCTTTTCCCGTTCGTTCAGCTCGCGGATGTTGCGCACCATACTATCGGTGGACTGGGTGGAGTGCAGGCTGTTGCTGGACTGATCGTGGTTGAACTTTAGCATGCTCTGACTCTTGTTGATCGACTCAATGATGTCCCGGACGGAGCGGCGCCGCTCGGTCGTCCCATTTTCGCTTACGGCCGTTGTAATGTTGCCCGTCGATTCGCTGATCTTCATCCGAGCGGACTCGATCTTCGTGTCAATCTCCGTGTGGATCGGTGCCACCTTCAGTTTGTACTGCAAATTGTCCACAATGATCGTCGTCGTCGGGCCCTCTTCGTCGTCATCGTCTGTCGGCGGTGGCAAGATGGGCTTCGGTACCACCGGCCTTTCCGCCACCTTAGTAACCTGCTGCGCCATGTACCTTTCACGGTTCGATCGTCTCGTCGGGACAGGAGTGGCCGGAAGGGCTAGCTGTTCAAAATCGATCTCAACCTCCCGGGTGGCAACAGGATTCGTTGGCTGGGCCGCTGGTTCGGTTGCTACTGGTTCCGATTGTTTTTCCATTTTCTCCGACTTCTTCCTCGGCACAGGTGTTGGGCTTAGCCGGGCGGCATTTGATTCGATCACCGTTTCAATCTCCATGCTGCTGACCACGGCTGAAGATGCAACGTCAGCCCGCTGGGGTTCTTCTAATGGCACAGGTTCTATTGCCTTTACTTGGCCCCGATTTTCCACAATCTCTGTCGATGCCACGACAATCCTTTCCTTAGGAACATTGGCACCGTTGGGAAGTGAGCCCGTTTCGGTACGGCTAACGGTCGCATCTGCCGTTGTCGATACGTTCGATTCCTTAGGAACATTAACAACTTGAGCTGTTTGAGCTTCCTGCACCACCAATTCGCTCTCGATCGTCGACACGGTCGTCGGGATTTCCGTCGGTTGAGCATTATTATTGTTTAAATCGTAGCTCGACGGACCACCGTTTGTTGGCACAGCGGTGACGTTGGTGGTTTGCGACTCACTGCTGACACCGTTGGCACCGCCAGCCGTGGTCCGTACGAAACTTTCAATCTCGGCCGTCAGATTCCGTAGGTCCTCGTTTTGGGTGTCCTCCGGCGTAGAAACGTCGATCGCGTGTGGATGGTATGATGGGGACTACAAAGCAAGAGAGCATAAAGGTGACGGCCGTTTTCTAGGATTCTAAAACTGTACTCACCACGGTGACGGGCGGCGGTGGCGGAGCCCTTCGCTTGGTGCGTGTTTTAGTCCCAGTTTTGCGTGATCTCAAGGTTTCACTGTAGGAAGCGCTATCATCCATGCTGATCGTGGACATCGTATCGGTTTCGTAGTCCATTTCGTCATCGAACGGATTGCTGTGGTGCTGCTGCGGTACCCGTGGCGTGGTGCTGCGCGTGAAAACGGTGTTAAGTTATCGATCGATCGAGATCATCGGTGGACGAAGAATCTTACCCGTACGGTAGGGCCGGAGCTACTTTCTTTTTCCGCGGGGTGGATGTCACCATTCCGGTACTGTACGTTGAGAACCCGTTTTGGATGGTGCTGCGGTATCGGTCGTTTCGCGTGAACCCAATTTCGTCGTTCTCCTACGGCGGTATTCGTGATTAGACCTAGGGCACTGTGGCGGCGCAGGTTACTTACCTTTGGACGATCTTGAAGCGAGGTGCGGTACCGCGAGTGACGCACAAATAGCGGGGTGGTGGTGTATGACTGGCTTTCACGCACCGAGTCGCGCCCGGGAAGGACGCTGACGGTGTTCCGGTAGCCGGCCGCGCTGCTACTTGCAACGGTGGCGTACGTATCAGCTTCGTACGCATCCCTTCGCAGCGGTGGTGGACTCTCCGACGTTTTGTTGATCCCCAGCGTCGATGAGCGCTTCTTGCCGAAGCGCACCGATGAGTATAGCCTGCGAGCGGATGAAGAAGATAAGGAAGTTAATGGGACCAATCATTCGCACTCTCGCGTAATTGCCCGGGAACTACTGTAAGTGGGTCTCAGATCTCCGACGATCCAGACGAGACAATGGCTATCGATTGGCTGGCTCCCCAGCGTCGATCTGGACCGACAATTATTTATTAGCGTGCCAAACATTGTTGGAAACCGAGCGGCGGAGTGGTTCAATTAAAATTTCACCTCCCGCCGCAGTGCAGTCTCATCGACGGGCTTCGCTGAACTTGACACGAGTCTCCGGCGGCCTATGGACTCTCTCGGCGCAAACCGAATGGAGGTCGCATTTCAATTAGTCTGGTACGCCACAGTACGTACCGTGGTACAGCAGTGTCGAGAAGGCCTTGCTGAATGGCCGGGCAGTGTCTTGATAGAAACCGCCGACGATTGCGCGTATCTAGGTGACCGCCGACAAGCCGCCTAGCGGGGCAAATACTTGTTTCATTATCATACAATGCATCGGCCGGTAGTAGCAGACGCTGGAAAGTAGCACTCGAAGATGGTACCGAGCGGCGCACTGTCAAACTTAACTTTTCTGAACTGTGAGTTTCCATACCGGAGCGATCTACGGTTCACTCGCAGCTGGTTAGTTGAACCCCCTCCCGGTGGGCAAGGCAAACAAGTTTCTGGACAAGTATTCAGCACATCATATTGTACGCAAGTTGGCCGCAGTTCGCAGCACGGCCGCCCCTGGTGAGATACGGGTTGATCGTAATGGCGGAAGAAAAATACCATTCAATGGCACTTAAACTGTGCGAGGAACGTACTGGGGTGGCTTAAATGTGCCTTGATTTATCTGCCCTCGCTGTCGTCCCCGGGTGCGAGTGTAGGAGCGCCAGCAACATTGGCACTGCACTCGAATAATGTTCTTGATTGAAGGGGAGCGAAAAATGATATGCATAAGAAATTGGCACGAGCTCATGGCGGGCGCAGACCACCACCTCAACCTAAGCTCGGATGCACCGGAAGAATGGGTAGAGCGGTACAACCCGGGCTCATGCTGTCCAACGGACCAAGGCCACGATTGGGGTCTCTCTAGAGCCATTGGTGCTGCTGCTTTTTGTAACGGTCGCTGAGTCGCGTTATTGGTCTCGTAAACTTGGTTACATTTGGAGGTGCTTCTAAAGCCCAGCCCGTTATTAGAACGGTATATGTTTCGGAATCGTTGCCTCTTCCCACACATTCACTGAAGGTAGCGCACATTAAGTGCTTTAGTCAATTACTTTTAACAACTATACGGTTCTTGAAGATCTGTGTCGTTTCAGTTATGCTGGATTTTAAAAATGTACCATATTGTAGGTAACCCTTGTGAAAGATCGCAAACGGAAGATTTAGTTCAGAACGATCTGGCGAGAAATAAGGTGGGAACCTTAAGTAAACAATTCTTTCCAAAATCGTGCGCCCATCACACCACCACGAACCGAATGTGAGTCATCATGAGCAATCGTTTCGAGCAATAAATCCAAATCTGGACGCAATGGTTCCGTTGCCTCTTGAGAAGCGACAGAAAAATGGGCCGTGGTACTAATCCACGCTAAATTTAGAAATGATGTTTTCGCATGAACCCAACCCAACCAACCCCGATCGTCGTGGCCACGGGCGTGGGGTGTTCCCTGCTAGACATGTGGGCCCTCGGGGGGGCGATTCGAGGAATGGCGACGATTGTTTTCATGTAGATTGTTCGCGACACCTACGATCGCGATTGTGGTTAAAAGTAATAGGAGCGAGTGAAGTAATAAAATAAAGTGGAATGAGGCCCATGAAGGAGAGTGTCGTCAGATCTTACTTGATCTTTCGCTACCGCGATGTACCGATGGAGAGTAATCCAGTGAATCCCAAAGCGGGGGGAAGCGTGTTAGATTAGGTAACACCCATGGCCGCCGTTCACCAAAAACCTAAGACAAATGTAGCTCAAGGCTACCGACAGCACGCCCAACAGTTTAGCGCATCAGAATGCGATACATTTTGCACAACCGAGCGAGAGGGGAGCAGGAAAGCTGGCCACAAACGCGAACATATAAAACATCTTCATTCCACCACACCGGACTTCAGTCGCAAGGTGATAGACGATAAAATTGAAAATGTTTGAAGGACCGCTCGTTAGAGTGTCGATCGTGGGCGCGCTGCTTGTCCTGCTGCAGGTCCTACCGGCTGCTGTTGTCGCTGCACCGGGCGATGGTTCCACAACACCGGTGGCCATCGTCAGCCAGAGTGCAACCCGGGAATCGGATGGTAGCTTCGTTTCGGCCTACGAATCGGCTGACGGAAGCAAGGTGGAGGATCAAGGCGTAGTAAAAACCATCGACGTACCGGATGCAAACGGAGGTACCCAGCAGGCCACGGTGGTGGTACAGCACGGCACCTACTCCTACATTGCTCCGGACGGAACCCCGATCAGCACCCAGTGGAGCGCGGATGAAGGCGGCTTTCGGGCGCAGGGTGCCCATCTACCGGTGGCACCCGGAGTAGGTCAAGCGGACCAGGGCAAGCGTTAGAGCAGCAAGAACCTAATAAAACGTCATCGGGAGGTAGTACAACTAGAATTGGACGTCTTTGTCGGAACCTCATCCAGTCTCTAAATACCATCCGGAACCATTAAACAACAGCTTCCGAGATCTCATTCGAACACGCTCTCATTTAAACATCTGATTACTCGAACAGACCCCTTCGGACGATGATGTAACTCGCATTTTCTTCCCGACACGGAGAACACCGATGCAAACAGGCAAGCGAAGCCGCCCGTTGCGTCGCTCGACAAAATTATCATTTCCAAGCTGGCGACCATAAATAAGCTAATTAGAGTGAGGATGGCGCGATGACACTTACCACAGCTCGCGAAGTCCGTCGCGCAAGCTCGACAGGCTACCGCGGCGCTGAGACCGGCCGTGGGCCGCCGGCTTGGGGTTCCAGAAGCGTAGCCGCTTGTGGTTCTCGTCCTCGTAGAACGGATTCAGATGCTCCGGGTAGTCGTAGATGCTGCTCGTCGAGCCGCCATTTTCGTACGACAGATCGGTCATTTTGGACACCGCGAAACCGGATGTGGTGTGTGGTTGCTTAAAATTTTGGACGTCCCGCCCGCCGCAGGGATGATGTCATTCGGCGCGCCGTTAGCACCGCAATTTGTTTTCCGCGGACACTCTTGTTTCCCTTTTTGTTTTCTAACACTCGTGCCGGTTCACTTTGCACGGGGATAATTTGCCCCACGCCTTTTTGACACTTTTTTGGGGCTCGCTGGCTCGATCGACAGTTTCGTGCGAGACCTGCCACCGGAACTGGCGGTGATCCCCAGGGACCCGTGCGGAACACTAGAAACCTGCTGATCGAGAAACGACACACAGTTCAGCCAGCCGTACCGTCCGTTCGAGAATGGCCGTTTATCAGTGCACACCGTGCGGGTTTATCTTATCACCTCCGGGTCCAGGTTTGAGGCCTCGATGGGCACCAACACCACGACGCCGACCACGGTGTTGTGATTGAGTGTGTTTTACTTGTTTTACCCCAACATTTCGTGCCCGTGATGTCCACGCCTCAGGCTGACCGCAAAGTGTCACTCGGTCAGTTACGAAAGCATGCGATTAGTTTCACTACAAGCCAGCGATGGGCGATGATGCACCGATGTGCACTATCGCACATCGGTGCGATCGAGGCGAGCTGCTGTCTTCGACCAAAGGGGCTCACCCGTCGGATGCTCACGCTCGAGTCACGTTCGGTGATCATTAGCAAATTACCGGGCGGGCGCAAAAAAAAGGCGCTCTAAAGTCCGTCGAGTGTATCAAGCGAAGTGGTGATTTTTGCCCTTTCTTTTCCCAACCACACTCTCGCCCGAGATACCACTACAACATGAAGTAACTAACGTCTGAAGGGGATTCCTTTTCTGCTGGCTGCTCGGGTTAGTTTCTGTTAGAAGTACTCGCAGGGCGATAAGGTGCCGATGGTGATAACGCACCTACCGCGGTTGTCTACCGTCGGTTTTAAATATAGTTTTACTTTTCTTTTTGGATAATATTTTCCAAGCGCGCTGTATCCAATACCAATCGGTAGGGTGTGTTGAGTGATAAAAGGTATTGCGTCTGAAAATTAATCGCCGAACGACAACATACAACGGATAATATAAGACCATACACACCTCGGTCGTTATCTCTGGTTTGTTGCTTTTTATCTCAAATGCAAACATGTGCCCCAGGGTTACACATCTCACAGCTTCGTGACGACATTCGTTTCGCCCCAAGGACGGGGTAACACGTAGCTTTTACGCACATGCTTCACTATTCATTAACTTTCAGTGGCCATTCGCCGTTTAAGGTGACACTTAGTTCATTCATAAGAGCTTGTTACGTCGAAACGGCGCGGTAACCGATCGCGATCTGTTAAAAGTATGTCAAATTACGGCACAGTTTTAATGAAAACTAAATTTTTAGCTTCCCAAAAATTCCTCTTCATCAAGCTTTTCAAATGGAAAAATAGTAATATTTTAAATGTAAACATTTTCTAGTATCAAACGAATTATTGTAACGTTGCGAACGTTAATTCAAATCGAAACGGAAAAATACAAAATGATTCCGTCGAACAAACTAAAACGCCTCGTCACGGGTCCAGAGGCCGCTTGCATCCCAACCGTGCATCGATCGAGCCGAGTCCGAGTAATCCAGAAACCGGATCGACTGATACGGCCTCGGTCATTACCAGCGCACAGTTTACCAAACAGCTGACGGACCGATCGTGGCCCCGCGATCGGTAGGTGGCTCTCGTGGCTCGAAGGGTACAAGCCCGTGACGCTGTCGGAGGGTTGTTGAAAGCCATTCGTCGCGGGCAGACTCTTGCGGGTTGCTCTGTGGGGCTGTGTAGAAATTTCTCTACATTGCAAGATGCGCGGCCAACCGCTGTACTGTTGTATCTCTCTCTGTGTGTTTCCATTATTGTGGAAACACGGCAACGGTTGTTGTTATTTTGTTTTGCTCTAGTCCCGATGTTGCGATGCTAGCAGATGAGTTGGTTACTGCGAACCACGTCCATGTTGCCATCACTCACGATCTTAGAAGCAGAAGGTCCCCGGACCAAGAAAGTCCGCTCGAAGCTGACAGGTTTTTTGTGGGGTGGGAATGAATCATTTGGGAACGCCACTGGAACCGGTACCGATACTTTCCATTGTCACCAAGTAGCATCGTCCGAGTGTGATAGTTTCCTGATGAAGTGGCCAATCGAATGAGTCACTTGGAATGGGGTTATTGAAATCAGCTCATTATTATTAACCAAACGAACTAAAGCAACCAGAAGTGGGAATCAACACATTTTTCTTTGTCGCAATGCACAAACACAAACAGCAGCACACAGAATTTTCTTATTCACGGCGTACTACTCGCGGGAAAATGAGCACTGGTCTGGGGTCTATTTTTAGCTTGGTAACCAAATATTTGTTTTTTAGCCGCACTGCCACCGTGGCCTCACGCGCGATCATCGTGATGCTGGGGAGCGTTTTCTCGGAGCCCGTAATTTTTCTCCAAAATCTGGCCGGGTCTGGCCCACACTCGCCCGGAAGCGTTAGCATGTACTTCGCACCTACACGACGCGCGAGCGCTTCGAACATTTTGGCAATATTTTTGCACCCCTTTTTCGCACGTATGTGTGCACCATTGCACCCAAAAAGGAACACCCTTAGACAAGCACCCGATTGCCGAATGCGCATGCGATACAAGAGCGAACTCTTCACTGTTATTTGGTTGATGAGTAATTTCGCCCAAATAATGGATCTGGGCTGCGATCATCACACTCGACACTACGAACCTCTTTCGCGAGGCGTTCGCGTTTATGTTGGCGTTATGTCGCGCGTGGGGGTCGCACAGAGTCGAACGCGCACCGTCCGTCGAACCTGCTCGATTCAAGACTGCCGTCGGAGCAACGGCGAAGACAGCATCGTGCATCTGAGTTTGTTGCGGCGAAAGGCGAGCACTAACACCACCAACACTACTATTGCTCGTGCTGTTACTTTTGCTTGAAGTGGTGTTCGTGTTAGGCACCGATCGGGCACTGCTCGTGGTTCGCGATCGCGGCGCCACCGGAACACGTTCGCCGATCACTGATGACGTCACGGGGGTGTCTCGTGAGCGAGCACGCTGACCGCACGGAAGGTCAACGCGAGGTGCAGAGGTGGGGAAAAAATGGAACCTACCTTCCGTACGGCAATATATGGCGAGGTGCGTTCAGTAGAGTGGTCACTGAAATTTGCCAGAGCAATGGGTAATATTTGCAAATTTCAACAGAAAAATTATAATTGTAAATTACTGTATTCTGTTCTTTTTTCTACTTAGAACAATGTTCAAGTAAGGTTTTTTTTTCACTACATGCTCTCCTGGTAATTGAGTGTGATCCCCGTTTGGAAAGCGAGATTGTGACAATACTGAATACTAAAAACTGCAATTTTTGGGTTGGGAAATTCAAACATTCTTCATACCTTAGCTGGAGTAAGGTTCGTAGACCAACTTCGGGAGATATGAATTTGGCTTTGCCTTGAAGGGTTGGCACCAGCAATACTGCCTCGTGTGTCAAAAAAGTTCCAATTGTTTCCATTGTTTCCATGCTAACGAAGAAAGTATAATAAAACCCTTGGTGCTGATGTAAGTCCAGAAACTGAAGAACACATTATCACACTTCTCTTCTTAAGGAAAGTTACCTGCCGTACAAGGAACGTTTAGTACAAATGTTGTTTTCAGTAATGTCTTTTTTTGTTCAACGATGGAAATTAATTTTTTAAATGTAGCCTGTGGAATTTCTCGAAGAGACCGAGTGTGAAGGTTTTTTTTGTGAATTCAAACCATTCTAAAAAATGTTAGGACTTTGGCAAAATTGCTTTATAATGTTGCTTCCGTTTTATGTGTTGCCCATTCGTTTTTCAAATATTGTTCAGCCGGATGTTGCCCTCAACCGTCAAAGAGCTTTCAATCAAAAGAACACTGAAAGCTCTCCGCGTGAAGCTTTCGTATAAGCTGCCAGCAGAGCGCGCTTCTTCGGGCTTCGAGTGCGAGCTGGCTACCAAAGAATATATCGCTCCTCTCCGCATCTCCAACAAATTAACTATCACAATTCGTTCATTAAGCTCAATTTGCAGCATGCAAATTAACCTGAATCCCTTTCAGCGATGAGCGTTTGTGGAATGCTTGTAATGTTTCATGCGTCCGGGGAGTTTGATGGATGGCCTTAATCGGTGCCCGAATCTCATAACAAGCAGCATGTTTCATTAAATGCAGCATGTTTCGGGTTGCCGCCTAGCTTAAAGTTTGCATGTTTCGTTCTAGCGTACAACAGGAAAAAAAAAAACAAAAACTGAGACCCACCAGAACCCACCAGGCAGAATGTGTCAATTATTCAAAACCGTGCCGTGTATATGAGGCTGATTTTCTTTTTTGCATCTGGCCGTGTTTTGCCGCGGTGTAGATTTCGTGTTGTGCATCCGCGCGGCTGTGTGTTCATGTGTTGCGCTTGTTTATTGGAATGTGCAAATTAAAATTTGATTAATCCATTTGGAACATGTATTTCACCATTTTTTCTCCAATTGCCGTTTTTGTACGCCCGACGGACCCGGCGTTGTTGGCATGTGTAACACTAACAAGCGGTTTAAAATGCAACTGCACTTTTTGCATTCAACTTTATCAAAACTTATCTTTTTTTCCTGTATCACGCAAGGCGAAGAGGGAGACGGAACCTTTTTTTTACCATGTTCAACGGCTTAGTTCTGGGTTTGGCCCATATTTCTATGCTCCTGATTCCCGTGTTTTTTTTAACGAATGGGCACGAGAATGACCCGACGAACAGGGAATGAACTTCAATAACTATGCAAATAGCCAGCATCCGTCCGCGGAAGGTTTCCAGTTCCGGTTTATTTGTGGCTGCCATTTTGTGCACCGCTCGGTGACGCTCGCCACGAAATAAATGGCATGAATAAATTAATAAGTCTGCGATTTAATGCAATTACCTTCCCGGGGCTAATTGTTGATGGGTTTGATTTTCGAGTGGTTTCACCGAACCGAACCCAATCGCGGAATGATCGGAACACAACCGGCAACCGGCCGGATCCTTGCGGGTCTGGCACCCAACTGCTGAGCTCGAGATGACCAGAGGGATAATTTTAAAAATTAATCAATTTTTGTGTCATGTATCACAACTCAATGCACAGTCTATTTTGCTGTTTACGGCCCCGAACAGCGCTGACTGAGAGCAATCAATTGTAATTGTAACCACTTTCCAATGTACTTTTAACTTTAACTTTTTTTCCAGACTTTTGCTCTCTTTATGCCCTGACTGAAGCATGTTCAATAGGAACCTAGCTGGCAGTTTTCATGTGAATTGGCAAAGCAGCAATGCTTTGGCCCGTAAATTTCGAACCAATTAAAATGACTCTTGAGAGTGCTCAAACTCTGAATCGCACAAAAAACTTATCGAAAGTGTTGCCACACACTTTTAAAGCCCCGAAACACTCTCACGGCACTGTTTCGGTGGAGAGCTTCCACTTGGGCCAACCTATCTTATCAACTAGGATGCTGCGGCACGAGAACGGACCACTTCTAAGTCATCATCGGCGCTGCACTGTTGCAACAACATGGCGCCGGTAATGAACTCTGCAGGGCCGGTGCAAAAACCCGAGTGTTGCCACTCGAACGCTGGTACATAAGCGTCCCACTTAGTGCCGCACGAAAAAGCGTCGAAATCAGATTATTTTCCGTTGTGGGAAATGGGTCCTCCGTTTTTTCGGGTTGCTCGGGCTTCGGGAATCATATCGCTCGGTGGCGTTTTGATCCGGACAGCACAGTTTTAATTATCATTACTGGGTCCACGACGAGCGGAGCTGATGACCCGGTCCTGATGGGGGACGATGAGGCAGCGGTACGGACGGGACGAAACATTGTTTGTGGCACTCACGTCGTCGTTGGTGAAGCCATCGCATCCACATCGGATGCGACTGGAACTTCAACTTTCTCCGGTGTTCCCGGCCGGCTTCACCCGGTCTCATCCATCGATTTTGCCACCTTCTGGCGGTGGCCTTCAGACCTGCAAAAAAAAACTTCAACATCAGCGTCGGGAAGGCCATCTCCAGGCCGGCCAGGCTGGCTGGCGGTGCTAGGTGTTGCGGACAAAGTTTATTAAATTTATTAATTCTGCACTCCGGTACGGCGCTTCGTAGGTGTGTTAATTTCGTTGCCGTCCCTGCTGTTGTGGTCTATTTTTCCGGTGCGAAGTGTTCCCAGCTCGGTCGTCCCGTTGTTCGGCTCGGCCGGTCGGTTAGCATATCGATTGCCTGCATCTGGGCGGCTTGTGACGCTTGGCTGCTGTTGCTTGGTGCCGGTTGAGGGTTGAGAAAACAGGTTAAATATGCAATGCAATTGTTTGGTGGCCCGTAGGAATTCTGTCCCGGCTCTGGGACCGCGGTGAAGATGAATTTTCAGGGGTACTGCATATTTCTAATTGAAATTTAGAAGTTCACAGCACACCGCTCGGTGACAAATTGGTTCATCGCGCCGGAAGTCGGTGGTTTTGGGACGAGCAGACTATCGCGGAGAGGAATTTTCAAATGTTCTATTAATTGCAGTACATTTATCCTACGATTTGGAAGACTAATATGAGTAGTGCTTTGAAAGACAGTAACTTTCAAACAGTTTCTGTAATTGCTTCTTTTTGATGTGATCTTTTCAGCCCATTACCCAATTGCCAACCTCTATGCTGTTATACTAGTATGAAGCATTTTGGGAGTTATTTTCAGAAAAAACCTTTACAACCAACGCGTTGAATTATTTTGTGATATCAGCGATACCGATCAGCTGTTGATGTTTGTTTAAAGAACGTGTACGTTGTCGGATTATTGTGCCCCAATTAAGATGTGGTTGCTCCAAAACTATGAGGTACATCCCAACAGTTGAAGTGAAGCATAGGCAAGCTATGATGAGTCATGTGATGAGTTCTTTTACGAGTTGAGTTGAAGTGAGACAGAAAATCAGGTGGTGCAGAATTATAGATTGAAATAGACTGAACTATTAAACCAGTATAACTAAAGTTCTAAATCTGTAGGTTATAAGTAAAGTTTCACATTCTTGGCTGTTCATAATTTTGCATCCTTACGAGCGGTATTAATGACATAGATTTCTATATTCAAATGCACTATACTAACCACAATCCGCCAGCTTCTAACTACAACGGACGTTTCGAGTTTCAATAAAAACAAAACCCGTTCCAACCCCAATGGACCCAATGGATCCTCGAGAAGCCTCTTTCAAAGCCAAATCACGCCCATGGGCCCATTTGGCGGATTACGACTATGTCGAAATGTGGTGCTTCACAAGTAACGCCCAGCTTTGCTCTCTAATTGCTTCCCACTCACGTATGGCGGTCCGAATCTTGTGTGGAATAAAATTAATTATCAATATTGTTCTGCCGGGTTCTGCCGAACGATGTCTAGCAAAAGATTATCTACTTATGTTTTAATTCTTTCGCTGCCTTTGCGCGATGTAATGCGCACATTATGCTTTGCGTTTCGCGACGGACAAGGGGGAACGCCCGTGCCTGCGTCGTCCGTGGCGGCAATCCATCGCGGCTGAGCTACGAGTCGTACGGGACAGTGTAAGACTTACAGGAAATATAGCCTGCGCCGACTAGTGCCATCGGGCGTAATGAACTTAATCGTTTTCCGTAGTAATCGCACACGTACCAGACCGGGCCGGGTATACAAATCACCTCTCGGGCTACCAGACCCGGCCACACTAGCGAGTGAGCGAACGAGCGAGGAAGCCTAATTTTAGCATGTCGTAATCCTGTAATTTTGTTGGACTCACACTCAGCCGCCCCGGGGCACGTGCGATCCTGGTCTGCTCCCGCCACAAATTGTCTCAAGATTCTTGGCAGACCCGAAAGCTCCGATCCTTGTGAAGAGGACACTATTTTTTCCCGGAGCCTTCCGGAGCCCGGAGCCAGAGCTGCCGAGGCTACGTTGTCGTATCACACATGTGAGCACACAACTTCCGCCGCCGGGCGACCGAAGTTTGTCGAGCGTTAATATCCTTTTAATTAAATTTAAATTCTCACTCACTCGAAAACTATTTAACCTCCGGGGCTGGGCCATCCTGCCGAAGGATGACGCGAAGTCAAGACCCATTACTAGCTCTCTCGCTCTCGCTCTCACTGTCTTATTTCCTCTCTGCCTTTCTGCCTCTGATCGGGAAGAGTGGATACTTTATAATCACTGTCGGAAATCCACTGCACGGTGGCGGCGGACTCTCCGGAGGTGCCAGTGTGCATGTGTTAACATATCCTTCTTCGCCGGAGCGCCTACGCATCGCCCACGACAGGACTGTGGGCGGGTTAGCCACCGTTTCAGTGCGGCCCCAAAAGTTTCCTGGTCGGCACAGTAATTTTCGTAATGCTTTTTTGGAGTATCCTTTCGCCGGAGTGGCGGTCCCGTGGAGGACACCCATTTCCATTTCCGGACCCGTGTGTCCTCTGCGGTGGAATGTTGTTTTTGTGTGAAGTTTTAATTTCAATTGTCAGGCGCAAATGTGGCCGCCGTAATTTATGATTCTTGGTCTTGCCCGCCCCGGGACTGTGGGCCTGAATTAGTTGCAGCAGGTGGTGTCGCTCGTTGGTTGGAGCTTTTGGGTGGGTCATTTTTCTGGCTTGGTTTGGGGAAACTATTGGTAACGCTAGTCGTAACATTTGATGTTTCCACCGAACGGCAATTTGCAGATCGGCCTCGGTGGACTCCGGGTGGCTCCGGTAGGTCCGCTCGGGCTATTAAACGTGCTGTCGGCAAGTTTGTCGGCGAGCCTGCCGATTGTGGCAAGTTGGAGAACTTGTGTGAGGAGCGCTCATGATTTGCTCGTATAGCACGTATCGGTAGAGAGGTCTATGAATAAATTAGTGGCCGTTTGCATTGATTGCTGCAATTAGCACACAGTCCTATTGAGGTGATAGCATTTATTGCTTCCCGGGAGCGGACACGAAAGCAGGAAGCATCGATTTTCTTCCGTTTCGTCTTCGGTTTCGTTAGCTTTATTTTTTCAAGATTTTAATTAAATTTGTTCCAAATTTAAATATAACAACAACCTTAGAACAGGCCTAGAACCTTTAAAGGATGGCTCTGGCTTTCTGTACCGTAATACCGTCACTAAAGTGGATGCAAATGTAGTGATTAGTATGCGACGTTTTGCTCCGCGCACTCTGTCCCCGAACGGCAAGCAAAATAAATCCCGCCCGAAGGTTATTTCATCCATTACGGTACAAGCTCAACATCATGCTAAATAAAGTATGCTTGGGAGAGCCATCGAAACTGGAACCAATTGCGTTGGTCCTGGTCCCCGCTGTACGCCGGAGAAAACCCGCTTCACGGTCCACCGCTAGCATTGCGTCGTGTGGAGATAGTGGTGCCGATGTTCATTTAAACATAGCCTAATGTTGGGAAAGTTTCGCTGCGCCTTACGCCCGCTTCGGAAGCAGCCGATTCCTTGTTGAATAATAAACTTTCTCAAATAACACCGTACGGCGGACGGTGCGCATGCTCCAGCGTGCCGCTGAGAGATGACAGCTATGGAGCGAGTTGAACGCAATCATGCTGCGTGACTGGAGAGCGAGAGCATTTTCCAGTAACCGCCACCGAGCACATTGGGGCATCTTGGGGCTTAACGGGTGACCAAAATTCTATTATATCGATGGGACGAATAGTAAATTTTACGATCAGAAGCAACGACGAACGTTAGTTTAGATTATAATCTACAAAAAAAAGTGTAGTCCTGAACGGTCGACTGCCGGGTTAAGGAGCCTGTGGCAGCCATAAGGTTTTCTATGGCTTAGCAGACCACAACAAAACGGTTATAATGAACAGAGCCATATGTATTTTAAATTATATATCAGCATTTGATGTCGATACGGTTAGTCGGTGGGAGAGTAAGAACTGTGTTAGAAACAATTTATTACCCTTAAATTTCCCAATATTTTTCGTGTCATTGGCTTTCTGGAAAACTTTATTCAACTCCAGGACTCACTTTTCAACTTGACTTTTTTACGCTCGCTTCACACTTTTTCCTTGTTTAAGCGCGATGAAAACTCCTGTTATCCAATAAAAATCCACCTTAAATTAGTGGAATTATTCCATTTCATTAGAATTATAGCTACTCCTATCGGCCAACGATTTTCCCCACAGTGCGAAGAGGTGGCACTTCGAAGTGACCACAGAGAGAGAGTCGACGCGTGGTCCATTTTGTGCAGTAATAGTATCGTGAGCGAACTCTCTCACGCAGCTTGGGTGAGAGCGGTGAGAGAGCATCCGCAAGCAACGGTTTTCCGTTTGTGGGAAAACTCACGAAACGCTCCGAACGCTCAGCCACCGCAAGGACACGAGCCCATCGGGCGGGGTCGTGCGGTGGGCGGTCGGGACAGAAAGCGTCAGAGTGATGCCGAGAGGCTGTGTGTCTGAGAGAGAGAGAGAGAGAGAGCGGGCGCATGAGTTTGTTGTTTGTTTCGTGTCGCACACAAAAATATGGCCCACATTTTCCAGAACCTAATAATGGCCCGGGGTGAGGTTGGTGGTGGTGGTGAACATTCCATCGCAGGCTCAGAAGCGCCATGATGCTGCTGCTGATGGCTCTCTTTCGTGCGCTTCGTGAGCCATCCCTCTCTGGCGCTCTCGCGTGACGTTGTGTCCTTTCCGATCGGTGATGCTGCTGCTGCTGCTGCTGCAGGACGATGCTCTGCTCAGCTCTGCGCTCAGTTTGGTTCAGCTTTTCACGCCATTCGGGTGTCCGGGGTGCCAAGGAAACCGCAATCTCAGTCTCAGTCTTGTTTTTTGTTGGCCTGCTGAGAGGTCACACCGAACGTTTGACGTTTTAGCAGTGAAGAAACCAGTGGAACAGAAAAGAGAGTGAGATAAAGAGAGAGAGAAACGAAAAGGAAGAAAAACCATAATCCATTAAAAGGATTCGGAGTAGGCTTCGGGCGTTCGGCAGGCGAAAGGTAGTAGAACCGCGTTCCGTTGGCATCCTTCCATCACAGTTCGGAGTCCGTGGCGTGTGTGTCCTGTCGTGCTACTGTACCTGTGTGCGCGTGTGTATCTCTGTGTGTGTTCGTGTATGTGGGGGGTTAACCGGGGGAAGGCTAATCAATCATCGGCGCTGCTTTGTTGGGGGCGACGTGGCTGTGGTTGCCCGTTTTTGTGTTGTCCTTTCGGCGTCGCGGTCCGCTAGCCGAACAAGGACCACCGAAACCGAACGCTGACTCCATCGATCGGGCCCGATATGGGGAGGTGTCCGTTTTTTTGGTGGCTTGGCTGGCTGGCTGGTCCGTGGCGCCCGGTGCTTGGTGGTGTTGGTGCGCTCCAGTGAGACGCAAATTCGTGGCGGAACATGAGAACGGAAAACACGGAGCGACACGGAGAAAAACGCATGTATCCTTGTGGCTTACATGTGTTCCGGAGGGCCGGAAGAACGTGTGCGTGGCGGGTGTGTGACACCACGGCACAGGATAGACGTGCACGTGTGCATGCGTGTGTCTGTGTTCGCTTCGATTTCCGAACCGAAATTTTCCGATGAGATAAGATGCAAACTGCAATCGAGCAGGGGACTCTTTGATCCTTTTTTGGTGCCGTGCAGTGGCCCCAGCAAGAGAGAGAGAGAGAGAGAGAGAGCACGAGAAACCGAGAGAGAGACAGAGAGAAAAAAGAAGCGCTAGTTCCGTGGCAAGGACAATCGGTAACGGATATTGGGTAAACCACCCCCGGACTTCCGCCCGGAGGAGCAGTATTGTGTTTGGCCGTTTGTGATTCGGAAACGGAACGGGATGGCGGACGCCAACCGCAAGGGCCGAAGCATGATTGCGTCAAGCATCCGAAAGGTCGACCCGGCGGCGGCGGTGGCGGCAGAATACCTTCATCGAACGGGGTACGGCCCGTAAAAGGATCAACGCAAAAGAGCCGCACCGAAAAAAGGGCCCCAAAACCTTCACGGATACTGACCCATAACGAAAAAAAAAAAACATCCTGGCGAGTAAATCGAGCCGCCGTACTATGGGCATGGCAGCCATCCTGGGCTGCCCGGTCCGGTCCCGAGGCTGATGGAGTGAAGAATCCCAAAAGATATTTACCATACCCTGGGCCGGTTCGCCGAGATTTGCTCTTTGCGTTTGGTGGGCCTCCTGGTGCGGCTGACACTCCGAAGCCTTCCGTTTCTAGGTCGACAACATTTTTGCGTAAGAATTTCAAGACTCTCCCAAAAGGCAGAGGCTCATTTAGGGCGGTCTGGGCACCCAACCCCGAGTGGCAGCCATCGGAATGGATTCTGGGGGCGTATTTTTCCGCCCGATGCGGCCAACATAATGGTGATGATGTTGCGCGCCCACCGTGCGACGGCAAAGACAAAGTTTTGGGGAAACAATTTCGCAACACCGTACCTGGCTGGCCGGGCTGAGCGAACGCCCGAATTCATTATGCACAGCCGGTGACTGCGCCTCGCTCGCGTGTGTGTTGTGTGGCTGTGGGGTGTTAATTTTGGGACGCCTGAGCATTAAGGACCCCAACATCGGCGGTGGTGAGATTTGGCCGTCACAAATTGTTTGACGAAATGTCTCTACCAACCACCGAGCGGCTTTAAGGACTCAATCATAACGGAAAAAGCAACGCAAATAAATGCGGCCCAATCTGGTGGTACTTTATGCTAATCACCGTTTTATGCTAAAAATGGTACATAATGCAGATCAGCCGCAGGACGTTGATTGGCCGACTTTGGAGCAGTGCGGCGGTCAATTACTGTTATCGGTGATCGATTTTACGATTAATCAGTGGAACATCTCTTACTGTGGTTTACAACAATTGGATTTGATGCCGATTGGGAACAACAAACCGTTTTACAGGGCGGTCACCGATGTCATTCCGAACTTTGAGAAGAAAGACGATGGCGGGAACGGGCGACATAAACTTTTATTCTGAGAAGATCGTTGGCAACGATTGGGATGCGCTGCGCAAGGCTCCGTTACGCTCCATCGTTGGAATGTAGTGCCAGTTGTGGTAATTTTATTTCAAACTGTTTTGAAAGCTACTTGAAATGGTTTGCCAGCAAAGCATCTGCAGGTCGTTACGGAGCAGCACCCATCCGTGTAATGGCTGAGTAGGTTGAATCGTCCGCGCTAATTAAAAGCGGAATTTTCAAATCGCTTACATTCTACGAGAACTTTAGATCGATGATAACTGAATTTTTTTTCGGACATCCTGACATTAAGCAAGAGGAATGGTGGAATGAAATGTTTCGTGCTGAGTACGCGTCCTTTGATCTTTGGCCAACCTTCGGCGTAGGATTGATAGGAAACTTTTGAAAGCTTCTGCTATGCCAATTGATCGTTGCTACATCGTTTGATCCTGAATTTTAAATTCTTGGATCTAAAAGTTGTTCTAGTTATTGTTAAATTACTGTTAAAAATCCAAACACTCAGTTGAATCGTTTGCAAATCAATAGCCATATTCAGGGTCCAAGGCAGCCTGAGAACTCCTCAGTGAGAATCAACCTGTTACTTATCTTATCGCTCTGAACATTCTTGGTGATGATGTCACGACCACAAACATCTAAAAAACAAACGAACGTCCGATTAATAAAAGCTCCAAGGACGAAGGGCAAACGGTCGCGTTTTCCAGCCATTTAATGCTAACAACTTATTTATGGCTAATGCCGATAACGCTTACAAAGGCATTTAAAACCTCATCATACTTAACGCGGACTAGACTCGGGTGGCCAATGGGTGGCCAATGGGTGGCCGATGTGCACAAAAACCAACGAAAATCAACCCTCAACGCACCGTTGCGTGTGGCAAGCAGCAATTAGAATCACGGCCCTTTAACAACCTGTCCCCAACGTTCGGGTGCCCTATCGAATTATCGCTTCAAAACCACCACCACCGGATCAGTCCCAGTGGTGGCGACGGCGCTCCCGAAATGTGGCAAGATAAATCCTAAATTATACCCATCATCGCCTTTTGGCATGACACGCATTCGAAAGCGCAAGGTGATATCACTTAGCACACACCGACGACGGCAACGGAAGTCCCTCCCCACACACGCTGGGCACCGGAAGGGCGGTTTGCTGCTTCCGGTGGCTCGAGAACCCTTCGCGGCGCTCGCGAGGCTGGCGGCTCTCGACTCGAGTGGCAATTTATGGCAATCGTTCGCCTCGGCGCTGCCAACGGGCTGCTTTTTATTGCTTCGGGGGCCATTTTATTACTATTATTATTGTTATCATTTGCATGTGTTGCCCGCGAACGTGTATTTGTGTCTGTTAGGTGTTTCCTTCAGTTAGTCCCTGTAAGCAACACGATCTTCGCTCCGTGTATGTGTCACAGAATTGGTTAAAAATGAAGGCGACAAACGGCAACACACACAGTGAAAGGACGCACGTGTGGAACGCTGCCGGAGTGTGGCCACCGGAAAATTTATGCACCACAGCACCGGTGCAGGGATCCTTGGGACGACGGACCGGACAGACCACCAAATCTCGATCGCGAGCGAAACAATAAACCAACCAAACCCGAGGAAGTGTAATGTACTGCGTCTTGGGCGAAGGAATGGCTACCTTCTCCGCCGTCGTGAAGCAATAAAAATCTGTGCCGGAAAACAATTGAACCGGGTCGCCGGGAGCTGCGGAGAGCGAGCGATCTTTGGCGGGCAGGCGGATGGTGGCCACCAAAGGACACGCTGTTGCATGATTTATGTCGCTTTTTGGGCGCCTCACAGAAGGTGAAGAAAAAAGGCTGAAAAAAGCCTCGAAACCGAATGTTTCTTTTGCACGGTTCGGCTCGTTGAACCTTTGCCCTGGCGTGGGGCCCTGGAGTACCTTTTTCTGCGTACCGTTTCAATTTATGTCGCTCGATGGCGCTGGAGGTGTTCACGCTCGCTCTCTCTCTCTCTCTCTCTCGCGCTCGCTCGCTGGGGTCCTTGGGACACATTTTTATATTTTTCTTTAGCTTGTGCTATCGCCACGCATGATCACAAAAAATTTTGGTTGTAATATTTTTTGTAGCCAACCCGCCAGCCCAGCCAGCAGCGTCCGTGCGTGCGTCGTGATGGTGTGTAATTCGTGAAGTGAAGTGACGCAAAGCAGCCGCTGCCCAAGAGAGTGGCCGGAAGAAAAACAAACCCGAAAGGCGCGGTGAGCCAGCCAGGTGACCGGAGGTGGCGTGGGTAGGCCACGACCAAACACTGATAATTGTCGTAATTTGGAACCCGTTCAAACATTGACGGATCCGCGCGTGGAGCAAACAGTGGACCCTCGTTCCGTTCGTTCGTTCATTAACATCGACCAGTAAACCGGCGCGAGGCGGAAGCGGACCCGGCTGCGGACAGGAGCGTGTTCGGTAAGTGGAAAGTGGCGGTGGCGATTTATGTTCCGTGTTGTGTTGGTTTTTTTCTTGCGTTACTTCCCATTGCCCGTTTTGTTGTTCTCAATTTGAAAAGCTTAATTAAATTGCCGCTCCCGGAATGGAACGGTAGCGTTCGTTCGCAACGAGGAGCCGGGGTGACGTGCGGACACAAATTGAAACAATATCCATTCGTTTGTGTTTCACATTTCCACCGCCCGCCCCGACCCTGGTGGGTGCACAAATTGGCTTCGCGGCCACTTCGCGCGAGGAGTAGCTTTGGAGTCGAAATCCTGCCGCAGGCGAGGGCCAACGGTTTTCCACGGAAACCCTGCGCTCCCTGATTGGCGCGTTTCCGTGTAGCAGTTGGAGTTGGAACGTTGGCAAAACATAAATCTTCATTTATCAGCGGCATCCGGGTGGGCGAGTTGTTCGATTTCGTTCGAGGCGCGGCCACTTCCTTATGCTAAAGACCGTTGACGACGACGCATTTTGTAAGAAATTACTGTTGGGTACACCGAAAACAGGCGCCCACTCGACAGGAGCAACCATCCCAAAAACAGGGCGATGAGGGAACGAATTCCGTAATTTGATTATTCGCTAGCGGTGGGCAAAATATTTGTTTGTTTTTTCTAGCTCTAATTGTTTGCCAGAAAGTCTGTTTTTGCGTAAATATCCTTCGTGAGCCCAACATTTTGTCGGCAACATTTAGTCGAAACGAAAACAAAATCAAGACCGACACCGACAGAACTCCCACCGGAAACGGGTTTTGGGATTCGGGTGATTTGGTTGAAAATCTAATCGGACACTTCCGGAACTTGACGTTATGGCTAATGGCTGCACGCTACCTTCGGAAGCACCAGCCCAGTGTTCGATTGCCATTGGGAAGCATAATTCTTAAAAACTTCAACCATAGACGTTCATGTTACGTGCCCGTTTTCCGGGGAAAATAATTAATTCCACGAATCAAGACCTAAATATTTGTACCCAATCGGTTCCCGGCCCTGCCGATAATCTGCACTGCACGGCAACGGCACGGCAATTGAAATTATATGACAGGCCGGTGCCTGTCACGGTGCCAGACGTCAATCGTAATTTTGGAATTGAGCGAAAAATGGAACAACTCCCTTCGCGCAGCAGCATGGAATGAATTTGTAAGAAGTATACATCGGCATCAATACATAGTTTATCGGACACCGGATCGATCGGTGTTATGACCGGTTCTTAGCCGTGCCGCCGCCACCATGCCGGTCTTTACGGAACGTGAGAGGAATGGCAATGTGTGGTGGTGGCGCAAACTTTTGATGGGCATGGCAAAAGAAAATTATCTAACTTGGAACGGTTCCCAGAAACGGCGCCAAAAAAAAAACGCCCGTTCCGAATATGTCTGCCACTTGTTTCATTCTTTTTTCTATGTTTCTGTGTGTGAAAATATGCTTTTCTATATGAGGGCAAACTTTTTTGGCCCACCATTTTGTGTCGGGCTTTCGGGACGATTTTCCCGGAACTGTTGCCATCCACGATTACTGTTTGTCTGGTGCAGCGTACCCAACACCATCGGGCCATCCAGGTTTGTTTACTGCGAAATGAGCATATTGTGCGAAAACATTAGCATACACCGCTCAGCGCACAACGCACCATACAAAATAGAGATGGAATGCAACTTCTGAGAGAGTGATAACTTGAGCGGAGGGGACTTTGAACAAAACAGGCACCTGATCGTGCTTATAATCGTGCCCATAATGGAAACAAACTTGGCACTTGCCAACGGGCAGGCGCCGGGTGTCCTTGCGTTGAGCAAGGAGCAAAAATGAATCAGAATCGCACCACCATTATGCTGCCCGGCGTAAAACCTCGAGATGGGAACCTGGCGATGGGAAAATGGGTGCACAAAATAACAAGCGTTTCCCACGGCTTCAGCAGGTCAGAAGGTAGGCAGGCAGGCACGGCCCCAACATAACCGCAACTGGCAGTAGGAGTCGAGTCGAGAAAAAAAAATAAAACAGGAATCACAAGAACGCTCGCAGACATGGCCGAAGCGTGTTCCATCTTGGTCGAGACAAAAGGACGGTGTAAACAAACTCTTCATCTTCATAAAACATTCTTACAAAATAGCACCGGGCGACCTGGGGCCGGAAAGGGGTTATGGGTGGAGCGGAGGGCAACAACAAGAAAAATAGGAAGAAGAACAGAAAACCCCATTCGGCTCCCGGGTGTTGCTCGAAGCTCCACGGAACTGTACGCCGACAGCCTATGCTATGATGCATGCAACATAAAAGGGCGTCGATTTGAGCTTGGCACGACTCGACAGGACGCCGCCTGCGCTCCCGCGGACACTTAACCCCGTGGGGGAGGACAATCGGGGAGGGCACTTTTCTTAAGATGTGAGTGCGCCGCTCCGGCCACACTCACCGGGCGGCTCGACAAGACGTTCAAAGTCTCATCGAACGAGAAAATGGGAAAACACCCGGCCGAGGACGGGCGTACGAAATGAGTGCAAAAAGGTAACACGACCAACCAACGACGACGCGCCCCAGAAGACGTAATCCGGCACCAAGCGACGAGATCAATTAACTTTCTTCTCTGGAGCCGCGGCCCGGGAGGGCGGGCTCTGTCGTCAGTGTGATCGTCCTGGGTTTTCTTGAAGCGAATCTTCACTCTATTTTTGCTCTTGATTCCGTCGGTTTTTCCCGTGTTCTGGCTTCTGTTGGGCCTAGGCGGGAAACTTTTCTCCGATGTGCTGCCAGCCGTCGGTTGTTGGCCGTGTTGCTGGCTGTTTTTTCGCGGGCCCTACCACCGACACTGGGAGAACGATAAAGTGCGTCAATCGGAGCTCGGTGTTGTGTGTTGCAAAATGAATGCTACATTCGCACACAAATGTTATTGCGCGGCCCTGACAGTGATAGATGGATGATTAATTTGGTGGCGGGGTTGCAAATCTGTTTCATTATCAACGATCAATGCGTGGAACATTATCTGTGCCACGCGTCTGCTTATCTGGCGTTACTTTTGGGAAAACTTGCGGCGCTCCATAAAAGCATCGAGAGCACCGTCCGGTGAATCCGTTATTGATTGGGTGCCAGGGGAGTAATTATGAGCTGAGAAAAAGCCACTGGCAGAGACCGGGAGAAAGAGAAAGAGAAAAAGAGAGCAAAAGAGAGAGAGAGAGAGAAAGAGAGAGAGAAAGAGAGAGAGAGAGAGAGAGAGTGATTATGAAGTTATGCAACCGATCATTCCGGATCCTTCGCTAATGTGGATTATTTTGAAACTTGCATCCCGTTTTGAGTATATAATTTGGTTTAAATTTTAGTTATTGGTTGAAAAGGTCGATTATCTTGTTTTGATAATTTGATTCATTAATCTATCGATCAGGCACAACTTTGTTAAGAATCAACCTAAAGCTTTGCTATCGATTTGATGCACTTTACAGGGTTTAATTGATTTTATTAATGTTCTAATACCACTGACCGATTCATTAGTTGACGATTAAGTTACATATTGATCTTTGTTAATCTTTTAGTTGCGATTTGCTACTTTATTTAATGTCTGTTCAGCACAAGTTTGGCCCAAGACCATCTTTTGAAGGAACGATTTACTCGCTTGGCATTGGTATTTTAAGCCGCAATGCTTATACTTCAAAGCACGTTCTCAATGCTGTAGTGGTGCGAGCACATAACAGTATAAATACTACATAAAAAGTTACTTCGCCAGTGTATAGCAGCTTCTATACAATAATACTTTATTTTACCATATTTCACATCGCACAAGCATAAAAGCTAAAAAGTCCTCATAAATGCCCATTTTGATTTCGTTTCATCCGTAAGCGATGGCCCTGACATGCACCTTACCGTGGTGGCCGGTTTTTTTGTTTGGAATCATAAAACTCCGGCCACCCATCGCCACCCATTTGGCTGGCCCAGCTGATACGAGCGTTTATGTGAAAAATTTCTGTATTTGTGTGCCTGCCCGAGTGGTGGTCACCAGTCCTTCGCACCACACCCTTGACTGGCGTTGCCACCCAACGACGACTCCAAAGCTCTAATTGAGGGTGGCCGAACGTGCTCGAAGCGAAAAGCTTTCAAACTTACACCCGACCCCCAACCCAGCGAAGACAACTGGCGGGAAAACGGTTTGCCGAACAATTACTCCATCGTTAAGCACCGAAGAGCGAGTGAGAGAGAGAAAGATGCGCACGCCATCTCGAGTACCGCACGGACGAACGGATACTAGGGGGGGTCAAAAAACAATCTTTGCGATAAGGATTTTAGAGTTAAAATTTTCGCACCACTCCTCTTCGGGGTCCATATTTTAGCAAAAGTTTTTGCCGTAAAGCTTGCGACGCGGCGAGTCGCTAATGCAGGATAATGTTTGCTCGGCACCATAATCCACCGAACAGCCACCGGCGACGGGGCGTGCGATTGGAATGCTGCAAACACCGTCGGAACAGCTACGGACCGACCATACGCGGACGAGCAGGCTCCAATTGTGCTCCACTCGACGAATTAAGCTGCATTGTAACTGCTGTTTGTTGCCCTCTTTCTTCGCTTTTTATTCGTTGCGCACCAACTTATGCTCGTCAAGCCGGTCAATCATGTTAATGACAGCGGGGTCCGTCGCCACCCGGCTTAATGTAATGCACGGCTGTCCGACAGGCATCCCCTTTCGGCGCGAACCCGGGGTGACCCAGCATAATCGCATAATCGTATTCTTAATAACATTTCCTCTCGAACGAATCAATCGCCCCGGTGCCACCTACTGCGGCTGAAACTAACTTTCGTAATCGTAATTATTTCTTTGATTGTTTCTC
Organism: Anopheles bellator; assembly: GCF_943735745.2. Classification (NCBI taxonomy): domain Eukaryota; kingdom Metazoa; phylum Arthropoda; class Insecta; order Diptera; family Culicidae; genus Anopheles; species Anopheles bellator. Next base: position 65,602,406 of record NC_071286.1, read on the forward strand.
GCACCATTCTAGGGCTCGGGGCTCCTGGTTTCTGGTGCGCTGGGTTGCCCATCAAGCGACAGATTGGTTTTTCTGGTGGTGCCAGAACTTTTCGATCGCAACATAAGTTTGACGTCTCATAATTATTGAAGTTATTACGTTGGAATTTCCTGTTCGTGTCGGATATCATTCCGCATACACCAACAGCTGCCGTTCTTAACATGTTCCTCCATTGATCGATGGTGACAGGATGGAATGCGAAAAAGGTTATGTTGCAGGCGCAGCTTCTGACAATTTATTCACCGCCGGGACGAAGGACAACGGCAATCCGACTAATGTCGGAAACGAAGGACAAAGGAATTTAAATGGAACTGTTGGATTTAACTATGCGTTCTATACTCCATTAAAATTGTTCATTTAAACGGTACCGCCAATGTGCATTGATTTCCGTTCTAGAAACTCATTGTTTAATTGCTCTGGTGGAACAATGCATAATGCCTTGTTCCATTCTTGTTTTATTCCATTCATTCAATTGCTCCGGTTCCCATTTCCATGGGCTTGACGAAGCCGTGGGTGGCACTGTACACGAGTGCAGCATAAAATGCATTTACAAAATAAAAAAATCAAACTATTTGTCTATAGACAAGGCAGGACGATTGTGCCAACAAAGTAGCAAGTAGAAAATGGAAACTTTTTATACTCAATTCTTTTACCTGGTCCAGTACTTTTGCTTGGCTTTAATTAAAAGCCCAAAGGAGAACGAAGAAACGCTCAGAAGTACGAAGCTCCGGAAAATACTCAATTAATTAGAGTTTCCATCAGAAAGACGGTCCCAAAACTTTTGTTATTTATCGGTAGCCTTTTTCCCGGAAAGCTAAAAAGAAACATTCCGTTCAATAACGTTACCTAATCGGCCTAATTGATGACTGCCTGGGATTCCGTTTACTAGTGAGTGGGTATTGCGGGCACCAATACTGTGGAAAAGTTTATCATTCCCTATGAGACGATGCGAAAACCAGACCGTCCAATGCCATGAATATTTTGAAGTTAATTAACTAAAATGCTGACATTCAAAAGTCACTGGAACCCTCATGAAAGAATAGTAGTTTGTTAAAGCGCACTACAGTTCTGGTAGCTCGTAATCTATCTTCTTTTAAATACTTTTGCTATTACTTTTTTTATTACTGTTACCAGGGCATCTGTGGTTAGCATCCTCCAGGGTACCGTTTCTCATCGTCACTTCGAGAGACTGGGGTTGGCCAGGGGATTACTATCTCAATCGGAGCTATGCTTTGGAGGAGGCCCACAAACTAACCTTCATTCATTCCACGCTCCCATCGTTTGTATGCTAGTCCAGATACCCACCGAAGTGCTGGCCCCTTGCCGGTCGAACCGAAAGCAAACAAGGTTAAGGAAATTTAAACCCAACATCAAAGGCCCCATCGGGATAGGCACCAGATCCGATCTCGAGCATTCTCGGGCTGCTTGGGCTGCAATGCTGACACCGGATAGATTGGCGGTTCCGAGGGTAAACAAGATTAGTGGGTTACCTCCGGGTTCCTGGGGCGGGTTTGACTCCGTGGTTAATGGGTGCACATCGGGTCGATCCTGGGCCATCAGTGCACCGTGAACCCGAATTCACCGCCCGCCCGAAAGCGTGGATGCGTGGGAACCAGGACGAAGTCAATGAGCGCTATCAATAATGTTGCAATTGATTTTTCCACCACATCTGCGCATTGACGGCGCCGTCGGGAAAAGCATGTCGTTATCAGTGGATTGTTATTTACTACTACCACTACCGTGTGTACGGTGTGCGATGCTTAACCTGGCCCAGCCAGCTCCGGTTCCGGTCAGTTTCGTCCGGCCGTGTGTGGCAACCACACATGGCGCTGCCACGGTGCCGTAGCTTTATGGATGGATCAATAGAAGCTCAAATTAATTGCACTGGCATAGGCCATAAAACAGCAATAAAAACCCGAAGGCAACGGAGGAGATAAAAATTTATCTTGTTTCGCCAGCGGCGCCACTGTGTTTTGTGAGTACTACGTTTTGAACTACCGGGAGCGGCCCGCTGGTGGCCATTCAGGCGGCCGGGGCACAGCCATACGAGCACTAAAGCCCGTCAGTGACCCTGAGGAATACCTGTGAGCTATGGATATTTTGTTGAAGAAAGGGATACGGCTTAGATCCCGGCCACGGCCATAACTTTCTGTCCCATAGACGTCCCGTCTCGAATTCTAGCTTGCAACCTTGGTTTTAGCCAGACTGGAAATTAATCTTACCCCATTTTATGGGGAAGGTAATCGTTCGTATGTTATGTATGTTTTTATGTCCCGCTATAGCTCTCTAGATTTGGGCTCATGTTTGTCCTGTCGGTTGATATAAATCGTACGTCTTTTGCGAAATCCAAAACCTGAGCCCCCGAAAGCCACTGCTCCGTTGAAGCACAATTTGCAACGCCCGACTTTAAAACCATCATCCATTTGGCACGTCCCATCCACCATCAGATTGGCGCCATGTGCAACTCCATAAGCGCCCACCACCAGACCACAAATATTTGTCTTTTAAAACTGTACCAACATATCGGGGACCCCTTTTGGGAAGGGATGCGAGCACGTGCGCAAGCGGCCAAAGTAGGGCAACTGCTAAACGGCCCGAAATACACCGCAAACACCGAGTGGCCGATACTGCGAACGGGAAAACTACCAAACGAGCAGCAAGCTGCCTGTAAACTCAACGTCACGCCTCTGTCGGTGTGATATTATTGTTTAAAAAAGCTATTAAAAATGAAGCTACACAAAGAGAGAGAGAGAGAGAGAGAAGGAAGGAGGACTGCAGAATGGATTTTTTCATTATACTTCCAACAGACGAAGCTAATTTCGTTCTCAATGCGGAAAATTGAATTTTCCCTTTAATTCAGCACAGGCCACCAGGCGCCTCCATTAGCTCCCGAAGGCTGATGGCGAGCGCTTTTCCCAGCCGTTACCCGGCTGGGCCGATAAAGTCGAGCCGGGGTTGAGTCTCAAAAAGCGGCTACATTTGCCCCCGTTTCTCGAATCGATTAATCTACACCGACTAATTTAAATTAACAGTATAATTTGCCTCGCAAACAACAATCGAACGGACGACCGGGCGGCTCCATCGGGCGAAGAAGGAACGCCTTTTCAATTGCGACTCTTCGCCGGCTGTTCGCCATGCCGTTGTTCCATTGTCCAGCCGTCAATTAAGGGTCGAGATAATCACAAAATTTCGTTAGTTTTATTTGTTTGCCCGTTTCGTTTGCGTTCGGGAAACGCATCGCCAAGCCCGGGCCAAGCAAACCGTGGGCTGCCTGCCCAGCCTGGGCCTGCAACTGTTCATCTGCTGCCAGGTCTGCCGGCAGTAAGTAAATAGGCTGACGTATTTGTTCCGTCTCCGAGGGACGACGATGCGACTTGCGTAAATATCCTTCGCCCGGGTGTCGGTCCCGGTTGCTCTTTGGAGCCGTATTTAGCCAGCAAACGATTCCCATCGGCCGGACCGAACCGGACCGGCCACCGGACGACAAGGAGCGAAGGGATTGGGTACGCAAAACGCAAATTTATTCGCCCGCTTCACAAACATCACCCGCAGCACTAGATGCGTATGATCCCGACCGGCGTAGTGGTGGCTGACATCGCATCATTGGCCAACGGAAAGGCTTGCGGACGTGTTTCGGGCAAGGAGTAGTTTTTCCAATTCGAAGCAAAGTGAAACTCATACTCGGGTGATGCGAAAGGTGACGAAGTGCTGTGACCCAGAGCACAGAGTTTAATCCTGTGACGTCAACCGACATCCGAAGGGTTCCTTGGGACGTGTCAAATTGGATGATGTTTTCAGAATTATACACACATACACACATGCACGTACATGATGCATGATGAATAATTTCATTAACTCACCCTAGCCACCTACCGAACAATGCCGCCATTTTCTTCACCTGTTTCTTTTAAAATAACGAAACGAAGATGATCCCACTGCAGTGCTAGGTGGTCGGGAGGTGTCGAGGCTGCGCACCTTGGATTGTAACACTTGCGTCGCTACGAACCTATGCATAAGTAATGAAGGCCATCCTGGCTACACGTGGAGCAGCAAATTCTTCCGCACACGAGTGCAGCTGTTGGCAGCTTAACTTGTCCTGTCGGCTGGGGCTGTGAACTGAGAAACGGATTCCGGAAACGAGTTAAGCCAGGAGCTTCAATCCAGAACAGGAGTTTAGAAAATGTGCGAGCAACGTTGTTGTTGTTGAGCCAAAGAGACTAAGCTGAATATTTTTCCTGCTTTGGAAAGTTTAAATTGGAAGTTTACGAATTGCCTACTTGCAGGCGCTGGATATGGAGCACGTATGAATAACGCCATTATGTATGCAATGCTACGCAGTGCGGGTAGCTCTACTTTATCCTCATTTAAAAATGAGATATTAAATTAATTTAACTATATAAGTGATTTAATATTAAAGAGTAGTTCCGTTGTTGATTTATGATTGCACATACAACGAAACGGCTTGACATCAGGATACTCCAAACACGCTTACAACCGGGTGCACCATCGGCCCCAGTGGTGTAAGCAACTAACGAATCAATCAATGGCCCCAGTACCGATGGAAACTAATTTATTGCTTCATCCATTCCTTCCTTTCCCCAGGCCGAACGTAGCTGCAGGCGTCACGCTCGATGAACTGATCGGCTCAAGCGGCTTCTGAACCAGTCGGTTCGATCCTGAAGTGCACCGTAGGACGTCGGCCGTCATCGAAGACAAGAAGGAATCGAAGACCACAAAAGCAGCCAGCCTGCCAGGCAGCAGTCGCGAACACACTCATCAAACGTCAAACCGAACGCCGTCAAGCGCCGTCGTTGGGCGCTGCAGCTGCAGTTTAAACCCTCCACCCCGAAAGCAAGGCGTCAGCTTCAGCATGAAGCACCGGGGTGCATTCTTCTTCTCGGCCCTGCCCGTCTTGGCACTGGTCTCGCTGGTGCTGGCGGCGGGCGTATCGGTCGGGGAGCCCACCGACGCGCCGGAGGACGTCGGTGAAGGACTGCTGTTGACTACCGGTGCCGTTGCCGTCACTACCTCTCCCGGGGTGGCGGCGTCACCGTCGGCCGCCCCAGTGGCCCCAGTGGAGTCGGCCGTATCTACGCCGTCACCGCAGCCCACTGTCGAAAACAGCCCGCCGGATGTGTCGCCATCATCATCGCCATCTTCACCGTCGGCGTCACTGACACCGTCGGCAGCGAACGTGCCAGGCCGGGACGTGTCATCCACGCCACTCTCTACGTTCGTCCCGTCATCGTCGTTGGCTCCCGACACACTTGCGCCGTTGTCGTCGTCGTCGTCGGTTCCGCCACCTTCATCTTCAGCGGAAGTGGCGCCACTAATGGCGTCAAGCACAATTGTCTCTAGTGGCCAAACCGGCCCCGTGCTGCCCTCTGGTGGCTCCGGCACGGAAGCAACAGCCGACACGCCGGCGGAGCACCCGACGACGGAGGGCTCCGGTCCGGAAGCGACGGTTGTTGCGTCTGCAGCACACGACGACGACGGCGAGGACGAGGCGAAGAAACCGGCCGCCGACCTGGCGGAGCCGGAGAGTGAAACGCCAGTCTTCAGCTTCGGTATCCGCCTGTTCACGGTGGAGGTCGTGACGGGAACGGAGCGGGCCAGCCAGGAGGAGCAGATCGAGCCGACCAACGGAACCCAGGCGGAAAATGTTACCCTCCACGAAGTGGGTGTCGAGCCGAGCCACGAGAGTACCCTTCAGAGTGCCACAGTACAGGAGGCGATGACCACGACGACGACCGGTGCACCGGTTGCTGTGGATTCGGAACAGGTGGCCAGTGTCGAGCCGCAGGATGAGCTGGCAGTGGTTCCGGTAGCTCCGACCGGCAGCGATCAACAGGCAACGGTCACGGTCAACACCCAGGTAACGGCGATGGATAACGCTCGGCACGAACCACTGGAGCCTCTAGAGTCGGACGTACCCGAGGATGGGTTCTCCAACGAGATCCACGTCGAGCGCAACCTAAAGAACGGGCTGTACCGCATCAAGATCGCCGAGATCACGACGGACGAGTTTGACAACGGGCTCCGGGAGCACGACAACGAAGCGATGCTACTGACGGATTCGATGGGAGCCCGGCTACACCTGCCACCGTCGCAGGCCCTCCACAAATCGGTGTACCCGAGTAAGATCAACATCGACGACTTCTACCCCTCGAAGCTGGAGGACTTCAAGGAGCAACCGCTGCAGCGCCAGCAGTCCAACACCATCCAGGAGCCGGAAGCGGAGAAAGTGCTGCGCGAGAAGGCGATCCTGCGTAACGAGGACAGCGAGCGACTGTTCGAGTCCACCATCGTGAAGCCTTCGGACGTACTGCCCGTCCTGACGACGACGGCCGAGGTGGACGAGAAGCTGACCGAGGAAGCGCTGGCCGATGGTCTGGAGCGGCCATCGAGCGTTGGCACGGTGACAAGCGCCAGCAGCGCCACCACGAGTGTGAGCAGCAGCCCGGTGGTGAGTCCTGCCAACAACGTGACCGGCCCGGACGGTGGCGACATCTCGACGACCAAGATTGAGATCGAACTGATCGATGACACCTCGGAAACGTCGACCAGCGACGAGCGGGCCAGCAGCAAGCCGACGACGGACAACATCACCGAGCGGCTGGAGGAAAACGACGAGGTAATTAGTCGCATCGAGGAGAACTTTAAGGGCTTCCGGCAGTTCGAGGGCACCGTGGCCGGGGACGATGACGACGAGTACCGGGATGCGATGGTTGGGGCACCGGCGGTGGTGGCCACCGAGGAGGAACCCCGCAAGGATGACGAGGTGATTACAATCGCTATCTCGTCGGTGACGTTCTCGTCCTCGCAGCAGGACACCACGCAGACACCGGCCACATCGCCCAGCGCGCTCCCCGAGGACCTCGGAGTGCCGGTCAGTGGCAGTGACATCGTGAAGGCAGATGGCTACGGTAATCTGTTCATTCCGCGGCGCGTGAAGAAGAATGATCCGGCGACGGCCACGAAGCTTGCGCAGCTCGCCAAGACACAGGCCCCACTCCGGAAGATCGATTTTGCGGCCACCAAGTTCAACACGGACAACAGTGCTCCCGGAGGGGGTGCCGGCGGTGCGCAGGACCTGCTCGGAGTCGGGGGCAAGAAGGACAAACCCGAGTTCTCCACCACCAAGTTCTACAACAGCAAGGAGCTGTACAGCGAGTTGCATCATCATCCGCAGCAGCCAGCGAACCGGACTGGCCCGGTGGGACTGAAGCCGAAACCGGGTGCCGCCATCCTGTCGGAGAAGGACATCATAAGTGCGAAAACCCTATCGAAGCCGGCCAACCCCTCGTCGGCAGTCCCGCCCGGTGGGTCCGCCAGCTACGGCCGGAAATCGGCAAAACCGCTGGCCACACTGGAGCTGAAGCAACACACGCTCAAGACGAACTTTGTGCTGAACGAGGACCCGCTGGCTACCGCGAAGGCGCAGCAGTCGGCCACCGTGGATGGCCCAGTGGAACCGCAGGGCAAGATAAAGTCACTGGGGTCGGCCGCCTCGGCGATCATTGCGGCCACGGCGAAGCTGGCCAAACCGGTGCGCCCTCCGGCGACGACCACGACGACGACAGCCAAGAGCACCCCGGTGGCGACCGTGACATCGTCCAGCGGCTCCGGCCAGGGAGCAGAAAACTTAATTACACGCCCAACCGGAGCGCCCCTGTCACGGTTGCACGAGAAAATTAATACACTCGACTGTGAAATCCAAACCATCGCGCCGGACTCGAGCGTTTGGCGCGGCAACGAGACGCACGAACTGGAGCTTCCCGTCACGGTGAGTCACGGTGCAGGGGCAGGGAAGTGTGGGGGAGGGGTGCCCTGTAGGGCAGCGCAGTAGTTGTTGTAGGCCGTGCCGTGTCAGATGATTCTAATTACTGGTGAAAAGTTTCACGTTCGCCCACGGGATGGGTGTCGCTGCGGCATCTAAACTGGAACACGGACAAGGTTCGGGGTCGGTCACGAAATTGGGTCCCGTACCCGTGTGGGAGAGAGCAACGGATCGCAGGCAGTTTATTTAGAGAGGGAAGTTGGTCAAATTTAACCACTCCAGCCCGAAAATCAAAAGCCTGATCCGAGGGGCCCACAAGCAGAACTGGGTCGTGGGTTCACTTTTCCTGCCAAATGATTTAAATTTAATCATAACCATAACCACTAACCGGCACCTGGGCACTAAATTTGCACCTTGAGGTCATGAAAAAGGAAGAAACAGTTCCGACGTGCTTGAGCTGGATGAAAATATAATAAGCTGCATCGCGGGTTGCATACGTTCAGGGGTTATGCGCAGGATTTTGAAACCAACTGCCGGTCAACTGTCGATGGCCGATAATGTTGAATCAAATTCAACGGATATGAAGTGCATGGAAACTATGCTTCTTTAAGTACATTAAATTGTTTAGTAAGGATATTTCTTGGTTGAATGTCGAAGGCTAGACAAACAATACTCCTCTTTGCACTGTTGCTGTTTCCGATACACTCCTTCTAATTTAGGAATCGGTCGGATCAAATCGTAAAAAATATTAAATACATTGTTCTACATGCCTTTCGACAAGAGCATTCAAACCTATCGTTTGTCCCTCAGAGCGCGTCCAAAACATGGCATCTAAAATAATTCACAAATAGATTGAGCATGTTCATGTTCATCTCCACACTATAAATAGCTTTACTTTTAGTTTGTGTATGAAACATTAACGTTCGATGGATATTTATTGTTCCCAGTGGTCCTTGTTTCGTAAAACTCAACAACTGATACATCCTGCGCCGAACCCACCTACCCCAGGAGAGCTTTGGTCAGGCGCGCACACTTTCCACACCCAAATTTGCCAGGCCATGCCATAAATAAATTAAATGATAGCCGATCGATTGTTAGCTTGCTGTGTCCCTTCCCGGTGAGTCCAAATTGGCCGGATAGTTTCAGCTTTTCCCCGGGTGGTGCCCTCCTTTGCAAGTGGGCTCACACTAATGGCATCGATGTGACATCCTCCGGAAATAAAATAACGAAAAACAAAAACCTAAAATACTCTACGAGCACCCATTTGAATATCAATCTTATTGCGTCGTTTCGCCGAACGAGCAGAAATTGCGGGGCGGAAAACTAGGAACCACAGGGAGCGAAATAAAAAGGAGCCCTGTCCCGAGAGGGATCCGAGAGCCTCATTTGAAATGGTGAACAGTCCGATGGTTTCGCTCCCAATGCGAGGCTGCGAATGATTTTATGTGCCCAATAAGCGAAACCTCGAAGCTCCGGTTGGGCAGCTGGCAAAGGCGAAAAAGAAAACAGGACACCTTTCAATCGGAAAGCGAAATGGCAAGCTGGACAAAAAGCAAAACCGAGGAACACACCGAAAACAAGGCTAATTGAATTAATTTCGGAATCCGAACAAATAATCCTACGCCGCGGCCACTCTGTGTCCCGTGCGTGCCGTCGCCATTTTTATGCGCCCCCCTCAGTTAGTGTGTCCTTTTGCCGGGCCAGTGTTGGCTGTTGTCCTTGCTGGGTTGGGTTCCGCGTTATCTTTGCGTGAGTGCGAGCGCGTTGAGATGCGCGTAACACCTGGATTATGTGCTTTTGGCACCCGGCACGGAAGGTGGCCGTGCTTTGTGTTTGCTCTGGCGGTGACCACTTTGCGTATCCTTATCCGGCATTTCACCCGAAACCGCTCCCCATCTCTCGTGTAGGGTGGTTCGGGTGGTGTTGGTGTAAAGTCCACCCGGATCCTCGCACTGTCAATAGGCTTCGTTATTCATGGCCAATTCACCGCTAGGTCGAGAGTTATGGTAATGTGTTCGAAGGGCAGAGTGGCGCTAAATTTGAACTAGCTCCCGATTGGGTGGCGAGCCCCTGCCGGTGCCCATTGTCGTGCTCCGTGCTCCAACAAAAGATGAACAGAAAACAACAGAGCAAAACGATATCTTTGACAAGTATCTTGATTGTTCTTCATTCTTAGATTTCACCGTTCTGTACCGAATGATCCCCGTGGCGCGTTCCGTTCCGAGCATCACAAAACAATGCATGCGTTTGTGCAGCCGTAACGGCCGGAAGTGGAAGGACAAAAAAACCGGGGCCCCAAGAATGTAAACGACCCATCACCGAGCCTTATCCCGTGTGGCTCCGGAATGGGCACGATAAACCACCGCCGGTCGCTTTATCAACCGTTCACTTGTCAACAGCAGCAGCAGCGGCGGCGGCAACCGGAAAACACCACCATTTTGTATACGCCATTTACGGTGCGCGTCCTTCGCCTAACGAACGGGGCCGTCGGTGTTGCGGTGCGTCAGCGACGTGTTCCGCGACACTATGGACCAGGGCTTTTGAAATAATCTTGGCCGCTTTTCCCACTTTTCTTTCGTTTCAACTTAAAATATTCATTTGTAACATGAAAACATGGCACGGCCATGCTTCTAGCTGGCTTTCAGTCATTATTGGAAGTTCGTGATGTGCTTCAAAGTATTACGAAAATGTTCCGAAAATATATACCTTGCTATGGAATTCTTTTGCTAAGGATTCGATAAAAGACTGCATGACGGCCGTTGCGACCGCTGCCCACTGTGCGTCCCTTTGACGGAGTGTATTTTGCACCGGAGTCGACCGGAAATGTACGAGCATACGAGTAGCAGGAGTGTTGTCTTCCGGTTGCCGCGCTCGCCCCGACGATGAGGGATAAACTTTTCCGGTGCAGAAAGGACCGTCCTTTGCACGGGAAGGAAAAAGTCAAGTAAATCGCACCCCGCACAACGGCAGAACTGGCACTGAGTCTGAAGGCTGATTTCAAAGAGATTCTGCTGCCATCTCCGTCGGGCAGATCTGGTTTGGCTGGAACGTAGCACGATCCCGGAGTGAGGCTGGAACGTAGGAGAGACAGTATTTACCTTAATTACCACTCGTGGCGTACCGTTACCGGTTTAGGTGTATTGTTCTAAGCCGCTCACTCACATGATTGTGACAGGGGAAACTGTGCTTTGTGGTTCGGTTAACAAAATACGCCAATGTGACCTTCTTGGCAATAGCATCATAAATATTTAGAAAAAAAACAATCGTTTACAAGTGACCTTGATTCCAAACGAACCAATTCACCCATGGTTATTAGTTGCTTATTTTACAAATTTCGGTGTTGTGTCGTCAGCAACTTTTCCATTTTTACGACAGAATGGCGGACGCCTTAAGTGTGCTCAATACACTTTTTTTACTCTTATCTGGACAGCTTTGGACTTTTCTAAATAAAATTTATAACCAGTCAGGACAAAGTGAAACATCTATTCTTCTTCTTCTTCTTCTTCTTTGGCACTACAACCGCTGTGCGGTCTTGGCCTGCACCAGAGACAATTGTTAATGTCAATTATCCCTGGTGCTATCTGTAACAGTTCGTTTTTACGGGCGGGGTTGTTGGTCCCGCGCCAACCCCCTCTGTCAGCGCCGGTATTGGGAATCGAAACCATGGCCGGTTGAGTGACAACCGATCCCGGGATTCGAACCCTGGTCAGCTGCGCTGACAGCGAAGAGCGTTACCGACTACTCTATCAGCGGGGGCTAACATCTATTACTAGGCTGTTCAACAAGTTCGTAGCCTACATAAAAAATAATACATTTTTTATGGTTTGAAATACACTTTATTATTCAGTATAGCTTCCCTGAACATCAATGCATTTGATTCAATGAGACTCCAATTTAAGAATTCCATTCCCGAAGCGAAAAACTGGAAAGGCTTCAAAACACGCTTCCGCAGCTGTTATGACGTCGTCATTTGCTAAAAAACGCTTTTCATCTTTCATCTTTTCACGAATGATTTTTTTAGGCCTGAAAACAGATGGAAGTTGCTAGGGGCCAAATCTGGTACTAGGGGCCATATTCGGTGGATACTTCGGCAATTGGAGCTTTAATTCACGGATTTTTCCCATTTTCAAAATGCTCTTGTTACCCGGTGCATTGTTCCATTTTTTGCGAATGCGGCACTCATTTTGCAAACAGCTTTTAGGGACCCAAAACTTCAGTCAAAATGTTGGTTATACTGCTCAATGAGATGGCTAGGCCCTTCACTAAATTTCTTCCAGTGATTCGACGATTTTCCAATACGACATCCTGTGTTTTTTCTACGATTTCAGGTGTTGTGTCTGTTTTTTGACATGTTTGACATGGGTCGTCTTGAAGGGTAGTACGACCGCGTTTGAACTCAGAACCCCCCCTTTTAACTACCTAATTAAAGGCAAAGAGTTTTTATACACTTTCAACGTTTATTCATACATTTTCTTTACTTTTAAACCATCCAAAAACAAAAATAGAATAACTGAATGATAGTTGATTTTTTCCGTTGTAAAAAATACTGTGACATGTCGATAGTGAATGGCTTGTAAAAATAAAATTTTTCAAATGGATTTCCTCGGGTCTCGAATTTACATTTCACTAGACTCTGGCCCACAGCTGCGTCGTGCGCTTAACTGCTAGTCGTTGTGATACGGTTATATTGATTGAACATTTCCAAGACTAGAAACATCAATCTCTCAGTGCTCTTCAACATTCTTCCCCATTCAATAACCACAACACTCCAATATCTTCAGCATCATAAAAAGTCCCCACGACCACGTTCCCGCGCCGTCGTTGCGCCGGTCGTGAGAGGAAATAAAACAGCATCATGTTGCCGACAGCGCAGGTTGCATATTTCATGCCACTTGAATTGAAAACACCACATCATCGCTTTTAATGTGCTGCTCGTGGTCGAAAGACGAAAAGTCGATGATTGGTGGACACCACGACGGGGGTTTAAAGTTGGTGCGGCGCTCCGGCACAACTTTCCCGGGAGTCGGGCGTCCTGGTGAGGTCGGGTGTGCCCGATCTGGACAGGGGAATGACTCTCGATTTCCGGCACTTCCTTTACCGGCCCGAGGCAACCCCATCGAAGCCACTAACCACTCGATTACACATGGTTGAAGAAATTCAATTAATGCACCCATTGTTGGCACCATTGCTCGCAGCTCGGAGTTTTATTAAGCTGCCTCATAATGCGCCAGTTTTATGTGCGGTGACCCCGCGGAGCGGTCCGCAAAACGGCCGGCCCCTCAATCTTCGGTGCCCAACCCGCAAGGATTTTTGGTTCCCTTTTTTCCCCGTACTCCGGCCGCCGGCCGAAAAATCGCCATGCTGTGTGGTTCAAATTTCTGGCTAATAAATTAATTAATACCAAAGTACTTCGGCGCTCACGGGTCGGCCGCCGGTCATGTTTATGTTTTCCACTTTCAAACGGCGTCATTGGCGCTCGGCCCCGCACGTTTTATGGGCTTACGGCCAACCGAGCAAACGAATTAACTTTTCCTATATTTCACCACACGCGCGCGCACGCGAAGCACCGGGGTTTGGCCGAGCCAATGGCCACCACTCCGCACTCTGAGGCACTTTCTTTTGCTCCGCTTTCGCCCGGAGGCGTCCGAGATCCTTTTCGGATCCGATGATGGAAATTATGCTCAGCTGCAACATAAATAATGCCGCGAGTAAAAGTCGTTGGCATGCCCAGCGCGTCGGGTCGGGTTTCGCTGTATGTTGCCGTTAACAGGTTTTCCGTTTCTTTTTTCTCTTCGTTGGGGTAGGTAAGGTTTTTGCTAGTGGTTTGCTTTATTATTCGACACTTTGTCAAAAACGTGAGGCATGAAATTAATGAACGAAAATGAGAAAACGGTACAGCAAAATGGGCGAGAGATTTATATAATTCCACAACAAACCGACAAGGCCCTGGGCCGGGTCGCATTCGAGGCCGATGAAACAAAACTTCAAAAGGGAATATTAAATATGAGGTTTAGTTGAGTTTTCCCTGCTTTCCATCGGTCAATTGGGGAGAAATTAAAATAATCACTTTATCCTGTACTTCAACAATTATTTGGATTTTTTTTGCATCGTGCACAGAACTACATAGGGATGGTTTAAACGATTTTTTTCCCTGCTACCACAATGGATTTCAATTTCATTGTGGCTTGGCAATAATCAATAACTCGTAAACTCGGAAAATATTTTACGTAAATCCCCAACGTATAGCGTACCTGGTTAAACCCATACTAGGCCGGTTGGATTGCAGTCTCAGCAACGCTCATAGTAACAGGGAATGCAAACAACGCATAAACCTTAAAAACCAGAATGCGGGCTTCATCGAATCAGCATTTTGAGGGGCAAATCCTGAGCAGCACGAAATAATGATCATTTTGATATCAAGTAATAATTTAACTATCCACGCTTCGGAAGTGTTCAGAATTCTAAGTTAAATTTAACCATCACCATGACCTTTACAGTAATTTCCTTATGCTATTTGGTTCATCCCATCAACAAAGGTTCTGATGCAAAAGATTCTTCCGATAGAAGGACAATAACTTCTATGTTTGGGTGTTTGATCTTTTCTTTTGTAATCTACACATTTACTCATAGCATAGCTTAGATCTGGGCACCTGAGCCAAACGACACCAATTTATGGTGGACCACTCTATTCCCAACCCACCGCGCATCTTATTTCCCACCAATGCCTGCTCCAACCTGAAATGTTTCCGATGCTGCGCCGCACTTACGCCAAGATCTATTGCGAACGACATTTCCGTATTTTATCCATTTGTTACGACCCGACATAATGGCAGTATTATTTACCTGGACAAGCTTTTTAGCAATTTGCTTCATTACGCACCATGACCCACTCGCTGCGCAACTGTTGCATAACTACACTTGGCTAGGACCAACCTTCGCGGACGCGAAAAAAAAAAACCGAAACCTATTACGTAAGCACTGCTGCGCCGCCCGAGATACCCAAGACTAGATGCGGACTAATTGATGCACGTTCTGTAAATAACTGAAGCACTACCCAGCCCCCGGCGGGAGAAAGAAGCATGCACCGAAGTATAATAAAATTTGAATAACGATCTCCGCGATGGCCACCGCTTTCGGTGAAACTTTTGAGCGACAAAACTTTAAAAAGAAGGTGACGGTCGTTCGATCGAACTCCGGGGTGGCACACTATCTTTCGCAACGAAGGGCCAGGCGCCGTAGACGACGGAGTCTTGCCTCGAAAACAAAATGGCGAAGGACTCGGGCGTGTAGTATCCGGTCGGCTAGTGCCAACTCGCCGTCGTCGTCGGCCAACTTTTTCAATTCTACTCGCTGATCGCTGGTTTGCTGCCGTTGCTGGAATAAATTAAAGTGAGAGCATAAGTTTGGAGTTCCATCTTCCACCGTACTGATGACGCTGGTGATCTCGGGTTCTTTCCGCCAGAAACTTGGCCACAGTGCGCAGTGAGAGTAGGGTTGAGTAGGTCGGTTGGATTTGTGCTTTCTTTCACTGGCGCAATCCCGGGCCAAGTGCGTTTGATCTAGTGTAGCGAAGTGCAGGGCCCTTGCCTCGATCTTGCAGGTCTCCGGTTCTCTATCCACCGACTGCCACCGGAAGTTGGGTCTTGTCGTAGTGTTTTATACTTCTATCTGCAATCATTCGTCGAGAGTGCTTGATGTTGGTAATTATGGCATTCTCCGGAGTGGCAGCGGCGGTGGTGGCTTTGATTGGCATTTCTCGCAGATTTCTCGCCGAGACAGAACCGGAAGCAGGAAAAATTCCCGCTCACCCTCATCGGGCCAACGGCGAATGGAAGTCCATTCATCATCATTGACTTAATGACAGCCGTTCAATGGGGACGGGCTCTTGGATTTATGGGTTCGATTTACCACCGTATGGTTCGCTTCGAAGGCTTTGATTATGCTGCTGCAACATATGCAATCGGCTCTCTCGTTCTCTCTTGCGCTGCTTGCGTCCCATACCGGAAGCGGTCGCGCTCGGTCAACACGTGTACCGTAATGGGAGGGTGTCGATGGTACCGAGCAATGGTTGCGCTCCCTGCACCCCAATCCGCCCATCCGGGGCATGTGCATCGAGTGATAATATTTCAATTTGTATGCAAATCTGCACTGTTAATTTATCGCTTTCCAAATCCCGCTTCCCGGCGCCGGATGATATGCAGGCGGTAAGAATTATGAGCCGCCCACAAATCGACACGCTCCCTTAATGATATCGCATATGCATGAGCTCCTCCGCCACTCGGGGGACCATTTCCGCGCTACAGTCCGCCGTCCGCAGAACCGTTATTTATCACGCAGCCGATACGGCTAATGTCGTTGCACCCAAACGTACATCGCCGCTGTCGGCATCGATGCTGTTTTTTATGCCTCGCGCCGTAGCTTTTATGAGCAACTTGGGTGAGCAATAGAACATAACAAAAAATCTGTCATAACTACAATCACTTCATCCGCCCGAGAGCCACACGTGGGACCCCCGTGCGCTTCGCCGCAGGATCGTCCAGCGTGTGTCCATTAAGCTGTCAGACAGGATGGACGGAGCGCTCTGATGGATAGCTACGAAAAGGTCCATCCCGGGTACGTGATCGTAACGTTTGTGGCGCGTGCACTTTGAGTGGTACCCTTTTTCGCAGTCCTTTCGGCTCCAACCGCACAACAACACGACGCGGATCCCTTTTATCCGAGCTACCCGTACCATAATTTCTCATCCCCTTCCGGGCGAGCCGCCCGCGGATGATGGCTTAATGGTGTGAGCGATCCGGTTCCTTCTCGGAAGAAAGTCCGCAGCGAGACTCTCATTGCTATGCACACACTCGCAGACACGGGCACAGAGCACAATTGATAAAATACAAAAGCCGGCAGAAAGACAGCGGCATCCGGTTGCTGCTCCGGTGGAGCGTGGATTCTTTCGGGAGCCTCAAAAGTGATGTGACAGAGCTTGAGAAAGGATAAAGGAATTTAGACTATTTGGCCGCCGCCGGAGTTGTCAGGACACGGGGTTTGCCGTTACCCAGGATGGCAGTCATAGATTGTGCCGCGATGGCGCACAAATGCGGACGATCGAAACAAATGGTTATTTCCTTGTTTACTACGCCTCGGCCATTCAGGTGCAGTGTCGACGGCGCGGAACCGGGTCCCAGTACCAGCGCGGGCGATGGCTTTCAATGGCCCCAAAACCGAGCCGAGCCTCTGTGATTCGTGATGATTCCCACAATTTGGGATCCCGCAATAACCCGTTGTCTGCGGCGGGCAGCAACAATGGATTTTGGTCCGATGAAAATTTATCGCCCCAAATTTCGCCGGCAAACGACCGCGCGAAATGTAACGGGAGATCATAACGGATAAGCGGTGGCAGTTTGTTGGCATTTCTTGTTGCATACCTTCGGGCGTATTCGGGCGGAGTGCCGGGCCAACGCAGGGCAGCAGTATTTTATGTTTGATTTTCGAATAATACCCAAGTCGCATTCCTGGCAAATGCCAAAAATTTGGCCGAATAAATCCGTGGCCAACGATCTGCTTTCGGTGCGTTGCTTCTCCAGGCGTTTTTTTGTCTAAAATGCTTACAATAATCGGATCGGAGCTTTGCCGAGTTCGAGTTAAATGGTACAGATACTTTTAGGATAATGGTTTCACCTTAACCACAATTCAACTACCAATTCTACATTCAAATATTTAAAGGGCGGCTAAAATTTTACAAGAACAACAACCTTTTACGGTACATCCTACGAACCGCAACGTCAACGGCTTAATGGCTTACGGCTGCTGGATGAGGAGCCTGACGTATTTACAAATTACATTGTTTCTAAATTTAGTTCCATTTACAAAACCTTTTCCAGGAAACCGGATTTGATCTGAGGTTTCGTTATCAAATAAGAATGCGGTTTCATTGCAAAGTTTCCGGGTGTTTTGCGAATAGTTGCTAAAGTATGTTTAGTTCCAGGTTACCCATATGCCGAGGTTCGAACAAGTTTCGCTTGAACGTGTTGTTCTTTATGAATCCAAACGATTGCACTGTTCTCTGGAGGCAAGCAGCCTTCTGCTAGCACTTACCAAGATTGCCAGGGATGCTTGACGGGCGCAGACAGCCGTATCCTGCAAAACGGGACTCCACATACTAATGCGGTACAATTTGTTTCCATATTCCGGCACGGTGGCCTTTGTGGACCGACCGGCTCGAAGCGGGGAGTTTTCCAACGAAGCGCTACACTTCCGGTATTATTTCCACGAAGCCGTTTGCGATCCGTCGGGGCCCGGGGCACAAGTTTGATAAATTTCCACAGATAAATTGCTTGCCTGCTCGACAAGCGGAAAGCAGAAACGCTACTCCCAGCTAGCTAGCGGGCCAGCCAGCTAGCGGTTGATACGCAAATGCCCCGTCTAAGGACTCGGCCCGGGGGAGGGATGTGGCGAAGGACGTGGCGACTAAACAGGGTTTCTCCATTCTTTGCTCCACAGACGCCCGAAGATTGTTCTGCCGGTTCGAGCTGCACACCGACCACGATCTCGTGGGAAGGCACCGCCGACATCCAGTCCGGTGACGTACTCATAGTGGAAATTGACGACCACCATTTGATCCCGTCCAACTACAACAAATCCTCCGAAGGGTAAGTTATTCTTATTCCAGGCTGGTTCACCGAGCAGCATTCCCTGAAGGGGGAGAAAAGGAGTGCACCGCAACGCATCGGGTGTCCCACGGGAGAATATTAATTTCAATGTAGCTCATGAAGTTGGCGACTTAAAGCAATTACAAATTTATGCAACGAAGCAGAGGGCGTTAGGAATATCTATTTAAATTGTTGCTCAGGAAGCTACCATATGGTAGTGCTTTGAGAACATGCTGTAGTGATGAGTAATCTCTACGGTTAGAATGTATAAAGTTTCTATCAAAAAGATTTCATTTTTTACCATTGGGAGGACTTTTTGACAACTGTTGTTAAATAATAGTTTGCAAAAGGAAGGCTCAGCCCGATTAACAGATTCAGCTTACTGGTCGCAAATGTTGACTAATACTACAGGGTGTTTCATTAAGGAAAAAAAATTTCATTTAGATATAAAAAAAACGGCTGAATATTTTTCAATGGTTGAACATTTGTTTGAAAGGTTCATTCATGACATTTGCGTATAAAATACAATTTTGGTTGCAGAAAATTCGAAAATATGAATAATTTATTTCCAAAGTGGTAGGTCACCAAATTATTCGTCAAAAGCACATTTTATTGAAGCACATTTTCATTTCTGTGGCTATATTAATAAGCAGTATTGTGGTTCGGAAAACCCACACAACGTGCAAGAGAAGCCAATGCATTTACAACGAGTGACTGTTTGGTGCGAATTTCGGCTATTTGGTTCTTCGGCGAAATTGAAGCTGGAAAACTTGGACTGCGTTTGGTTTCAACAGGATGGCGCTATGTGCCATACAGAGACAGCCACAACCGATATTTATGTTATGCGAACAAACTAGCAACTATTGACAACCTCAAGGCCCAAATTCAAGTTGCTAATGCCTAAATAGGACCAAATACAATCGAAAATTTGCACAAAAATAAGTCAATCGAATGAGATACTGCCAAGCCAATCGTGATGAACATTTTACCAAAATTGTTTTACATAAAAAATGCCATTAATTAACCTTTCAAGTAGAAGTTCAAGAATCAAAAAATATTCAGCCGAATCTGTTTTACAACCAAATGAAAAAAAATGTGTCGTTAATGAAACACCCTGTACTTCATTTGCTTGAAAGGTGCTTAGTAAATGGTTAATGGTTAAAACTGGTAAATTGTTATTATTTTCGGGCGGTCCTTACAATGGTGGTGATTTAGATTCTATCTAACATTAAAACTCACATCAGTCCCAATACTCAGAAACCCGAATTTTGCCATCATGCTCGGTTGGGAGAGCCTTTAACTCTGAATCCTGGATCTGTGGCAAACCAATTTCGCACCATTTTAAATATTAATGCACCTTTTTTTAATTGGCTTGCCGGCGTAATGGAACACCTATGCAGCATATCGTTTGCATATTTATTAGACCCAAATTAGTGTGCCCAAAGTATTCGCGCTCCGGCCGACGAGCGCGCTTTATGACCAGCACGGTCCACCGTTGCGTGCCCGCTGCTGTCCATCGTAAAGAGTCCCACAATCCCAATCATCCGCCGGTTTGTCATCTGGTTTTAGCGAAAATGGAGCCGCCGGCCGATCCCGGTGGCTGACAGTTCCACTTACTCTGCACATTATTTTGATTACATTATTAACTCTCGCGTAGCGTAGCGGAAACCGGAACCGGAAAAGGCACGCGCGGCTCCGGCCCCGGATCAGGGCCCTTGCGGAGGATCAGCCTCGAGACCCCGGCGAGCCTTAAATTGTGCCCACGCAATCATGTTTCCTTCCCAAGCCCGGCTTGAGGCCCGGGAGATAAGATTGTTGCTGCGGTGCGTGTGTAGGTGAGTCCGCTCGCCGCTCGCCGCTCGCCTCGCCGCCAGGACGCCGGTGGTCGCAGTAATCACTTTTCACAGCCAACCGGACGTGATGAATGTGGTGCTGGCGCGATGGCCGCGGGGGGCACCGGGTGGTAATGCTCGTTCCAAGAATCCTTGATTTTTCGCGCGAGAGAGAGGAAAACTCGCACAGGAAGTTTTTCGTCCCCCTCCGGGTATGCCCGCTCCCACCCCCCAGCCCGTTTTTCTCATAATTCTGAAACGGCGAACGAGTTGAGGGTCAAACCACGCAAACGGTCGAGACGGCCCGAGGCGCCATTTATTGCAAGTGGTTACGCTCATTTTCACATCCCTCCCCGCCGGGCCGGGAGGTGCCCCACCCAGCGCGGGCACGGGTTCGCTCGCTTCGGCCATTTTCCATTTTCCTGGCTGGCGCTGGTGAAATAAATCATCATTTCTTTCTCCGAGGTCCGAGGCTTTCACGCCGGACCTGGTATCCGTTTCCGCTCGCTACTGTTGCCATCTCTCTCGCTCTCTCTCTCTCTGACTTACGGTGTGCTATTTTTTGTGTACGTTTTTAATTAAAATCAGCGCCCATCACACGACCGCCGCCGTTTATCAAGTTACGCGGCTCGGCCACGAGAACTGCGACATCACCGAGGGCGTCCTGCTCGACATCACGCCGCTCGTGGCCGACGGCAAGAAGCTGGTCACCCTTTACGACAAGGATCTGACGGAGGGAATTAATCTGCTAATTGGTAAGTAAGATCTTTCGCTTGATCCTTTTCCGCTCTCCCCCTGTGCGTGCCGTTTGCTGGCGCCCTCCGGTGAGTCGACGCGTGAGACCTTCCGCGTAATGGGGCGCGTTTAACAGGACGCTAGGTCCTTTCGCACACACTCTCTCTCTCTCTCACTCCCTGGCCGTCCCCGAGTCCCCGGTTGGGCACCGAGAGGTCGGAAAGTTTCCCGGCGGCCTAAGGGGCCTGCCGACACCGAGATATTTCGATCCGAACCGACCGAAATCGCTTAGTTGGGCCAAAAGTTAGTCGCCGGG
Organism: Anopheles bellator; assembly: GCF_943735745.2. Taxonomy (NCBI): domain Eukaryota; kingdom Metazoa; phylum Arthropoda; class Insecta; order Diptera; family Culicidae; genus Anopheles; species Anopheles bellator. Next base: position 65,623,748 of record NC_071286.1, read on the forward strand.
CAGGGCACCCACCGTCAACCGCTGTGGGAATGGGGTCCTTTCCCCGGGGCACACGCCGACACCGATGGTAGGTTTATCGGGCTACCGGCACCAGTTTTGTCCCTCGACCCCGAGCGTTAAAGGTAGCTTTACGTGACGCGAATGAATATCGTTAGCTCTCCGCGGCTGATCGGAATGTGGAGCAAGTCGCCAGCCGCCACACCGACGGCGGTCGATGGCTGCGTTTACATGCTTAACTGATAAAAGTTGTGATCCGTGCGTAGGGCGTGTCGTTGAGCCGCACATTAACGACCCATTGGTGCGACTTTAGGCTAATTATTGGCGTGTATGGTGTACAGAATGTTTAGGCGGCAAACAGATTTTATTTGGCCGAAAGATGTCGTGTGCTGTATCAGTAAATAGTATCAGATATTGAAATGTTACTCCAGTTTGGCCTTTTGCGAAGCAACAGAAAAAGAGGACTTTATAAAGACTTGCGTTATTAATTAAAATGGAAAATTTTGTGACATATCGGCGTTACATGACATTAACAAATCCATTACGAATAAGCTTCCAGATTGTCCATTTCCATTTTACTTTTCCCAAATTGTGTGAAAAATGTTATCGAAAATTAACGCGGATGTTCATGTATTAAAATACGCCTAAAGGTATGCAATCCTTTTTACGGTTAATTTTTGAAATCTTGTCATTTAACCATACAATATTCCATTCAACGTTCGATTAACTCTTTATGGTAGAATGGCAACGCAAAAAGTGTTTTTCAAGACCTTTTCGGTAGTCACAACAACTAGAAGACATTAAAAGTTTTTCCTGTCACAGATCGATTTATGGATTTGTTGTACATTTCGTCACACCGTACCATGCACCATGAAAGTTAAACATGTACGTGCGTCACATTAAAAACAGTTCATTGAACCATAACCACTTTATTACGATGCCCAAAGGAGCCTGTCAAAGTCTTTTTGGAGCGCTGGCCCCCGAAACAATAAAATATCACCAAACGCTGCACTATGAAACGTTCCACTACACAAAATAGCAACGCTTTAAGCGCTCAAAACAAGGACCCTGCAATTGAAACCGGAAAAAAGGCACCACTTATCGTCTCGCCGTATTGCGCTTCGATTTCGATTCGCTCGATCGGAACCGGGCGATCGGTGCCGACCATTAAAAATGATTTTCCACACTAATTTTTCTCAAAAATTTCACCCATCCCTGCCACACAGTCGTCTCGGAGCAGTGGGGCCAGCAGTGCGTCCGGTTGAAGGTGACCGTCAAGTCGGATAATTGTGGCGAAAATGCTGACTGCTCCGGAAAGGGTGTGTGCTATTCGAACAACTCCATGGTAAGTGGCACCGGGAGCGGTCCCAAAACTCGTTCCAAAACAAAAAAAAATGGCATTTGTCGAACCCAAAAGGTCCCGATCGCCGAACAATAGAAATAGAGAAAAACGAATTACGGACGAAAAAACAATCAAAAGTGCACACGGAACCGAACCGAAACAGAATCAAAGGCCGGGTCAGCCTGCTCATCAGCGTTTATTATGTTCCGGCGTACGGCGTCCAGCACCGGAAGCGACGATGGCGACCCACAGACCGACCGCACGGACCGGTGGACCGAAATGGCGACCTCATTAATGGTGTCATTGTTGGAGGCTCCGTCGCCCGGCGCTGACATAGCATTAAGCGAGACGCCGATGCCGTTTGCGGCCGGTGCGGCCCTCTGATGTAGCCGCATTTGTCATGGTAATGATGATGATAATGCTGCTGAAAAGGACGATGCAGATGAGCAGCGCAGTCAGCATGCCGGGGACGCGTGGCCTTCGCCGAACTCTGTCACCTCGCCCGAGTGCCAGTCAGACCGGAGCCATCTTGGCAACAAACTACCACCAGCACCATCACCATATATTCAATTGATTTCTCTACCTTTTTTACTCCATTTTGCGTCTCGCTCCCGCGCACCGCCGACAGGAAGGGTACGAGTGTCAGTGCTGCAGCGGGTTCGCCGGGACACACTGCGAGGAGATTGATGCCTGCAGCCCGTCGCCCTGCACCAACAACGGAATCTGCGTCGATCTATCCCAGGGACACGAGGGCAACGCTTATCAGTGTCTCTGCCCGTACGGTAAGTGCACGTTGCGTCACAATCGTCACACTTTTCACGCGCGTGAAGCGGAACCATTTTGAACCCGGCCGAGGACTCGCGCGTCGCTGTGTGTATGCGTCTGTGGTTAAATGGCAAAATGGTTGCAGCCGGTTGCAAATGAGCAATTCCGTTGCCGTACGTTTTTCGTGCCGTCCGGGATTCTTGGAATAATTTTCCGCTTCGCAAGCCGTGCCATTGGGTGGTCCCAAAAGTACTGTCGCATTGTGGCAATGTTCGACGACAAATCTGTGACCGATATGCAAAGTAATTTCGCAGTGTGGCGTTCATGACAGCAACACTGCCTAAGATGCTTTATTTTATTAATGCCAGCTATAAGTTCGGATCTTAATTTTGCATAAACTAAAAGTTCGATTTAAGTTCTAGATTTCCATTATGAAAATTATTTAGAATTTTTTATGTTGGTAATTTTATTTGAGGTATGGTTTTTCCGAAATCAGAAAAATGGCTAAGCTGAAGAAAGAGTAACCTTCAACCAAGCTGTACACTCGGGAGCTTTGTCGCTAACTGTGCACTGCCTAAATGATATAAATGGCCGAGAACGTTCATCTTATTGAATATGTTTTAAGTCAATTTAAGCTCACTTAAACTTTCTCTGTGGACCAATCTAATAACTTGATCGATTCAATTGAATGGCTCTCTCCTTCAATTAATTCAACTAAACTTAATTGCTCTTTGAATTAAAGTGCCTTGATGCTTTTGAGCGGACCTCATCCTTATTAAAATTATGCTGCAACCTCGCACTCACATAACGGCGCACCTTTCCCGTGTCGAGTCGGACGACACGAAATGACTGCACCGATTGTTGGTGGGCAGCCATCCGAAAAACGTTCAACGGCTCGGCGCGCTGCTGGCCGTAATATTGAAATCCTTCAATTATGGAGCACGCATACGCACGAAAAATCACACAAATTGCCACAATCAGCCCGGGGCACCGATTTGGGCCACCAACAGCAAAGCGGAAAAGGCCGCTGAAGCCGTGGGAACCACAAAAATAAAACATTTCGAATGATAAAACCTTACCCTACCAAACAATCGCAGCGATCGAGAACTGGCTCCCCCCACCGAAAAGAAAGGGCCGAAAGTGCATGAATAAATAAAAGTAAAACGAAGTTAATGCCTAATCCTGGCACCGCTTTATTGCGCCGCTGTTTTGCAAATAGAGCCAACAAATCCTTCGCGCGCTCCGACGCCAAGGCAGCAATGGAAATCGTTCACTTTGGGTCCTTTGGGCTGTTCTCGGGGCACGGGGCTTGAAATTTGTTACCCGCCGGGTGGGTCGGTCGGTGGCCGGTGGCGTGCACTTTTCCGGTCGCTGAACGGCCGGGCGAAAATCAGAGGCACATAAAAATTTATGTCGTTCCGAGCGCGCTTCATTTGCATCGGTGTGTTTGGCCGCCGGCGGCCTTTATCTTTTTCTCTCTGTGTGTTTTGGTTTAAGTTTTTTCCATTTTATTATCGTACCTTTGCTGGCTTCCATGCGCAGCCCCAATTCGTCTCTATTTCCGGAACAGCGATCGCGCCGCGAGTCCGCCGCTCCGTATCGATAAAATATCGAACTGTATGATCTGCTCGGCTCACGGCGGACCAGGCGACTTCACGACTCGTTCATCATGTTGCCGTGCGCCGTGGTGGTTGGCATTTTATGTGTTGGGGTACAATTTGAATATTTTACGACCAGCCCACGCACGGACGGTCCGCGGGTCCGTGGCCGGCTTCGCGGTTTTGTTGAACTCGGCCTCGGCCACTCTTTGATGTATGGTGGCCCAGTGTGTGTTTACGGCGGTCAGCCCGTTGTTTGGTGTTTGATTTTACACGGGCTTCCACGGGGTAGAATGTTTACGGTCTCCCTTTGTGCCGTACGTGGCACCATCTCTCTCTGTTGCTTTAATGTTTTCTCTGTTCGATTTTAACATTTTTTTCCACTGTGCCGTTGGCTCCACAGGCTACACCGGCAAAAACTGTCAGTTCGAGTCGGATCCGTGCAATCCTTCGCAGTGTCTGAACGGTGGTACCTGTGTCGGCAATTCGACTCACTTCAGGTAGGTGTTCCGTTGTGCTGCTCCGGAGTGTTTGGCCAGCAAGAACCTAGTTAGCATACCTGCACGACTTAATTTTTTTCTTCCCCTATCCGCGTTTCCCGCTCGCAGATGCGATTGCACCTCCGGCTACACCGGACCCCTCTGTCAGCACAATCTGAACGAGTGCGAGTCGTCACCGTGCGTGCACGGCATCTGCGTCGACCAGGAGGACGGATTCCGGTGCTTCTGCCAGCCAGGTAAGCATTCCGGGTGCAATTGCGCCTTCTGCGCCTGCAAGTATGCAACCGATCGCGTATAGGACACGATTCGTTCGATCGCGGCGAAATCTCGTGTCGGCCGGGCCCGAAAATCGAAATGCAAAGTGCCCCGTCCCGGCCAACAGCAACAGCATAAAAAGCAATTCGCTTGCCAACAGGACAAGCGCTAACCGCATTTAAGATTTTCGTGAAGGGGAAACACAATTTTCGGTCTTCTCTTTTTCGGCTTCCTTATGCCTTCCGGAATTGCAATGCGGCCTTTATGTGGCCCGGAACGGTGGCCAAACCGGTCGGTGGAACGTCGAGGAAAGTGCTCTGCCGGCGACGATCGATAGTTTTCCTGCCAGCGGAGGCGCACTTGACGCCACACGCCGCCGAGAGCGAGGAAAATAATTCAATTTGCAATGTGATGGAAAATAAATTGATGTTATTGGCGTGGAATTATGCTTTCTGGCTCTCTGGCTCCGGTGCTCGAAAATCTCGATCGGTCGCGTTGCAGAGGGATGCAAATGAATAAATATGTCGAGCTAACAACCGTTGATCCGGTTCGAAGTAATGGGCCCGACGATCCGGTGTACGTGCACCGCGATCCGAAGCCGAATAGCGATGCAGTATTTGGGAATGCTTAAAACAATTCACAATGCAAACTCACATTGAAGCTGGAGCTGGAACGCACAAAACAACGGCACCAGTCGCAACAGCCAGCCGTAGGTGACTCGAAAAGTAATTTTATTTACGGAATATATTTGAATGTATCCACTTTTCGTTATTCAACATAAACTTTTGCCTGAGACCCTTAGCAGACGAAAGGTCCACAGAATTAACCAAACAGTACGCCATTAAGCAACCATTAAAATAATCCCCTCAATTCTACGATCGACAGTCTGAGGTTTTTTCCGAGGAAACTATTGAGCTGCCCTAGCATTTTAACAATTTGCTTGCCGTTTACGTTCCACTGCCGCTGCAATTCGGTCCGAAATGCCATCCAGACTTCCAGAAGGTCCTTGATTTCAGCGAATGAAAAGCCCACCCCCCGGCAGACATCGTTAATTATGAATCGTCGAGTCGTTAAACAGTTCTAAGCGCCGTGCCCTGGCGGGCAACAATATGCACCGTGCATTGTGCACCGTCGGTTGGCGTACTCGAAGAAACCACCGGACCCGGTTCGGTGGTCCCATAGCTCCGTTGTGTATTTCCAGAAACCGCACAAATTATGCATCGCCATGGCGCATTAATGTGATTCACTTCTCGCTCGCTCCCACCGCTAGGATTCTCCGGTGAGCTGTGCAACTTCGAGTACAACGAGTGCGAATCGAACCCATGCATCAACGGGGGCCAGTGCATCGACAACATCGGAGGCTTCTCGTGCAAGTGCACCCGGGGCTACACCGGCAAGCGGTGTCACATTAAGGTAAGTTTTGCCGGATCACGGCAATGCCATCGCACTCGATGCGATGCCATCGAAGGGCCTCGAAGGGGTTCGAACAAAATCGATCAGAGCTGCGGGATCGACTACGCACTGCGCCGAGTTAATTGTGCAGAAGCTTTTAATTGTTCCCCCCCGAACCGCGGATGTCGATCGGTGCCGCCTTCGGCACTCAACGGCCGCCGTCAAAAGAGGCTAACGGGGGTGCTCGATTTACAACACTAATGATGTGCTCATTATTTGCAGGTCGACTTCTGCGCCAACGATCCCTGCCCGGATGGGCATCGGTGCATCGACCACGGGGATGACTTCACCTGCGAGTGTCCTGGGGGCCGGAATGGACCGGATTGCAATCAAGTACCGAGAACGGTAGGTACCCATGGGCCGGATGTGCGGAACACGTGCACGCCGACGGCTGATGATAGCATATCTTCCGGAGGCAAACATTTTACGGGAAATCTCTTTCTTGGAACTTCGATCATAGAAATATGGCGAACGTTTGCAGAAGCCACCTCTTTGATCTAGTTTCATTAATAATCTGCAAACTTGTTTCCTTGCCAACTTTGACACTGATACAAAATAAGTGTAACGTTTACGACGTTATGGAAACGAGTCGATAGAGCGCCTAGATGTAGGCAATAATTTGTGCCCGATTTTGAGTTTTCCCGACGACCATAAAGTGTGGTAACCAATTATGGTAACCAGTCCCAATGTAATTTCTACTCAATATTCTAAACTAATATGGAACCAAATGTTTAGTGGCTTCGGTGTTGAATTGGGGAGCAAAGTGTCCATCGCTTTCCACAAGTTTTGAAGGACATTTTGAGCGAAACACCGCATACTCTGAAGACTTACCCTGAGGGAACAATTTTGCGCGTTGTAGCGTTACTCTGCAGCGCTCTCGGTGTAGTGTTACCAGTCGAGTAACGAAACACTTTCGTCCAGCTTCTTCAGTGGTGTACATAGACGTGCGTGGAATCCCGTAGAAACTACGTTGTAGTGGCAGTAATTTAAAAGCTATAGTTGGGCTGCGCCACTGGCCGCGAAATTCTTCGCAGCTGTTTGCGTTCGTTGCTCCCGATGCACCACCCATCCATGCAATCATGAAACAACTTTGGACGCTACACGAGCAGCGACCACCGTGCAAGTTTGCTACGTTCTCTCTCTCGCGCGCTCTTGAAAGACTTTCGCTCGAATTCCGCGCTTCAGAAGAGGCCGCCACCATCGTGCACACTTTTCCGTTCGCCATTTCATCAAATTTCCTTCTACACTCTATTATCTTGTCGTTAAGCTTGATTTATGTGGCGTGTTATCCGCCATTACGGGATTTCCCTGGGTGCGCACAGCACTTACGGCGCTTACATCGTCCCGACGGCGGCGTCCCCAGCATCCTGCCAATGGCATTGGGATGCTCTGGAGCGATATTTTTCGAGCCGTCCCCGATCGCCGCTCGATGTTTTCGGGATGTGCCCGTTACGCGAGGCGGGATAATTATCCTCCTATATCTTCGTACGGGAATCGCTGCTAAAAACTAATTAAAATTCATGATTCCACCCGCCTCGCCTAGTGAAGCCACGGGCGACCGTGCGCCTCCATCGCATCGTTAAGCGGCACCAGGCGCCTCCATTGGAACTATAATGACTTTGCTCGGTAATTTAATCCCCTTGAAGCGCTTCGAACGTATCCGGCGCATTTTCTGACGTTATTTAGTTTCCCGGGGTGCACGGTGCAAGTACACACGCGTGCACCGGCTATTACGCTCAGCTGCCTCAGACCCACTCAGGCCAAACGGGAAGTGGCCACAAATTTCGTTCGTTTCGTTTTTTTCACACCCAACCAAAGTATCATCCGTGGCGCGAAACGTATTTACCACCGAGGTGGACGCGTTCGGTGCCAGCTGGCACGCTGAATTGCCCGGCGGACTGCTACCCAGCTCGGTGTGCGTCGAAGCGTGGCCCAACCGGCCGTCAACCGGCCAGTGGTACAAATCAAATTTGAGTGAATGAGTGCGGATGACTTATCCGATCGCGGCAGTCACTCGGAAGTGGGTCCCATTTTCCATTCCGGGTTCCGGGTTTCCTGCTTTTGCGAAGTTTGTTGTACGTTTTTATTTTGACCAAGCTGCGCTATCGCTCTCCTTATCTCTCACGCTCTCTTTCTACCTCTCTCTCGCTCTCTCTCTCTCTCTCTCTCTCTCTCTGAGTGAGTTAACCGAGGGCGTGGAGACGGAAGAAAAGGATTAAAACATAAATCAGCTTACCCGGGGACCGGGAAATGGGAATCACTTATTTTCGTTATTCGACTATTTTTCGCTTTGGCTACCCACCGCAGGGCTTTCCCTTCTCGTTTTTTGCAACACTTTCCAAGGGCCCGTGTCCTTTCGGGTCCACGGTTCGATTGTTTGGACTTCTCCATTCGTCAACCTACGGGCGGCCGGTGGCCTCCGGCATCCTTTTTCCGTGCCGGTGCCGGGGAAGGATCAGCGTTCGAATGATTGTTCCGCCGGTTCGCGGAACGCCGTCCCTGCCCCGCGTTCCGCGCGCGCGTCGGTTAAACTTTTCGTCCTCCAAGTGAGCCCATCCGGTGGGGATGGTGGTGTGGTGTTTTTCGGACCCGGAGACCGTCGAGATATATCGCTTCCTTTTGTTGGCCTTTGGTGAAAAGAGTTTCCACGCGTTTCCCGGGTTTTCCTGCGTAGCTCGCAAAAAGGATCCTGTGGCCCGGCGTCGGGAGCGCTTTTAAGGTAGGTATCTCCCAGAACCCTAGTCCCTAAGAACCTGCCACAATCGTTTTTAGTGCATAAAACAACACTGCTTTTGGTCTTTTGGCCCCTCTTTCGTGTTTTTTTTTATGTCTGCTTTCGGGGCGAAGAATTTTCCTCCTCCGCTAGGACACCGGGAATGGGTTTCTGGGAAAGTTTGCTCCAGCGAAAGAAAGTCAAACTACTTTTTTCACCCACTCTCGCTCGGGACGCCCATGATGGAACGGAATAATGTGGCTTTTCCCGGTGGCAGAGAGGCCACCCATCCGAAACCACCACCTGCCCGTCCATTGACCATTGTCTGCGAGAAGGGATGAGCAAACCAACGGACACGGTTAGAATTTCAATCAGTTGATCGAGGCGAAAGAATAGGTTTTTCGCTCCCCTCGGGGGATGGAAATTCGTCCTCGGTTGGTGTTAATTTTGACTTAATACCGAGTGCGAAATCGGATAGCGGTCGAGCTAATAAGGGCACCAGGCAGTTGTTGGGAAATATGACGTGAAAGCTGACACATTCTCGTGCTCGCCCACGGCAACCGGATTACGCTGGCAGGGTGCTATCAATTCGTGAAAAAGGAAAACAGCCATTAGCAGTCGCCGGAGATATAGGCGTGTCACCGAGGTGGTGGTTTTCGCTTTGCTGTGCCTCTCTTGTGGCTGCGTGGCACGTGGCATCATTTTTTTACGTGTTTTCGCTTCTCGCAAGAAAATTACGCCGTGTGCTTGTGCATATTTCATGGCGGACCGTTGGGCCATGCCTCGTGTAGGTGCTGGTAGGCTCTCGAAGGATTTAGATTAACCAGCGCCACTCGCAGCTCAAACTGAGTGCACAGTCTCTAAACCGAGAATTAAGGATTAGATTTTTCTTTTCTCATCGACCGAGCCCAACGCTGGCTGTAGCCTACACAGCGAAACGAATTCTGTGTTAATGTAGAAACGAAAACGTCTTCTCACTTCAGTCTTTCTAATAAATCCCAACAGCGGTAGAAATTGGGTCCTCGAAACGATACCGTGCTGAGTGCTGAAATTGCATACTTTTTGGCGTAACTCTAAAACACTTTCCATTGAATCGAAAGAATTTCATTCACGACAATTATTTTGTCTGTAACAAAAAAAGAGTAGGAACTGGAACTGGGACGTTGAAGTTGCCTTTCGTGCCAAGATTTTCTCAGAACAAATGGTACCGTGTTTGGTCGGCGAGTCACAAAAGAAGCCATCGTAAGTTTGCCGTTAAGCCTCTCGAACTGCAATCGAGAATGTTGCGCTGCGTGGCCGTCGCAGAGCACCATTTCATTCACTGCCAAGGTGACAACGTGCCCGTGGCTTGGTTTCCTGCTCCGTTAGGTGGCGCTTTAGGCTGCATCATTTGCATACCGAGACACTTGGAGACTTTATTTCATCTCCATCTCCCAGGACCCGGGACCTCGGGACTGTCGCCGCCGCTCGGTTCGATACTCGCTGGAGTATTTTGCGGAACACTGCGCACGGAAAGTGGGCACGGAAAAATATAATATACCCTTGTCAAGGGATTTCGTTTCCCTCGGCACACCAACACACACGAGCCAATCGAACACAGCCTCCACAGTGCTGTTGCGCTCGTGTATACATAAACATATAATAATACGACTGGCGCTGCTCCTTGGCAGCGGCCGCCGATGCTGGGCTGGAAGTGATGCGATATTTTGCACCGATCCCCAACAGAGCGGACCCCCAGTGGGGAATTTAATCTGTATTGATTTGGCTTCGCCTTCGCCTCGAAAGTGCCGTCGGATGTCGGCGCTGACTTTCCCCGGCCCGGCGATGGCTCCCGAGCTGTCGTACGATAAACAACCTCACCGGTTCGGGTTGGGGCGTCGGCTAAATCAGATATACAACATTCATATTCGGTATGCGAGCCGAGCGGCAGCATCCACCGACACCGTCATCGCTTGGCCGGGTTCTTCGCCGTCGTGCCGTCCGTGCTTCCGGGGCCGGATTAAAGAGTGAAAAACAAAGGCGAATTACGAAATGCCGTTCGCCCAGAGTCTACATGCCGTGAACGGTGACGGGGCTGGAGAGCGAACGACATAAATACGGCGGAATCGAGAAACAAATGGAAGGAAATAACTCTCCATCTTTGGGAGGGCCATCGTGGCGTCATCGCTCAGAATGAAAAACAACGCGTAGCTTGACACGCTGAGACGCGCCGCACCGGGGTTCGTGACGGTGGTTGGCAACGAAATTGATGGCCAGGATGCTTTCCCATTCGCTGACTGTGTTGACTGTTTTTAAAACAAATTATAAGATTATATCACAAAATCGGTCCGTTTCCTTTGGGACCTCCTCTACCGGCGACCGGATTCGCAGATTCTTCAAAATGTTCTTCCATTGCTGCGTCCCCAGAGAAATACCCCGATGATCGGATCGACTATGTAAAGTTTAGTAAGAAAAGTTGTAGAATAATAAAGAATACTCCGTTTCTTTTATAGCAGTACCTTTTTTGAACAGATAAATGACGCTCTAATGATAAATGAAACTTTGAAGTTGAGATTTGTGAGGTGTTAAGGGGATTTTCTCATATCATCATCCTGCTCATGTACGATAACGATACATATTTGCAGTGACACAAATCATAAAGTGGCCGCAGCAAACTTGAAATGAAATTAAATTCATTCCATCATCCCGGTGACAGAAAGAGTGATAATCTTTCGAGAGTCGCCCAATCGAGCGTTATAGATCGATGTCTATAAAAGGCTTTTAATATGCGAAGCCATAAATCACTTTGGCTCGACGTTCCACGAATTTGAGGCCGTAAGCCGGGACTCGACAACAGCAGGTACGCGAAAGCATCAATCCTCCCTCATCCTGTTCGGGTCACTGGCGTGGCCGCACTCGGTTACCTAACACTGCAACCGATAACACGATATCGTTTAGTGCCCTCGTCGGTTGCTTTCCTCTGTTTCGAATGGAATAAACTGGCTTCAAACGTCGTTAGCTTTACGTTAAAATAACATTTACCGATCGCGATCAAAGCGCAGCACTCATTACAGCTCCGAGTTGCCCCGAGTGGGAAGGTTAAAAATGAAAACTCGTTCAAAAGTGTACCGAAAAACTGTTCCAAAAACCTGACGATGATGAAAAGTTACGTCCGCCTCGTGTGCGGTGTGCGGTTTGGAACATTCCATGTTCTCGAAAGAGCCCAGGTGGTTAAGCCATCGCCATCGGTTGTACAATTTGTACCAGAGGAATTGAAATCAGCTTTTTCAGTTGGCTTGACACATTGTTTGCTATCGAGCACCAAACCAATTAATCTCCGCCGCTTCCTTTTAAGCCTTTTACGATCCATTGGGGGATGGAAAATATTATCCCTCCGCTCCGCTCCGTTCGTCCGTGCGGCTGGTAGTGATGATTTTCCAGCTTGTTGGTTTTTCCCACCGAGCCCAGCGCACGACGCCAGCGGAGCTTATGGAGTAGTGTTGCGCACTGCTGCGCGATATGTTCATAGAAGTAATCCACGCCATTCGAACCGGTCTTATCGGTCGAACAAACCGGTTTTATGGGTTCGATGGTGACAAATTATGAAACTCTCTCCAAGCTCTCTGTGTGTCCTTCACGCGAGTTTCCGTGGAGTACGGAATTGTTTTTAGGACGTTTTGTGATGCGGAACTAAAAAATGCGCGGGATTTTTTTTTTTGCACTGCAATGTAGTGTACAACTTTTTTCATTGGAAAAAGCATCGAATCCCCCTAAATCTGATAAACAAACAGTATTTTTTCGAATTTGTGCCAATCAATCAGTGATCCATTTTATGTACGTTTTTCTCCTTGTTTGAGGGCCCAATAAAAGAAAAAGGCAACCAGTTGATTCGGATAGCATACATCTAGGCGTACTCGCACACGGATTCCAGGCATCTGGGCGCACTTCAAACACAGCTTTGATGTGTTGCCATAAATACGCCTAAAACTATGCAGTATCACACACCATATCATCTCTTGGGCGCTTTGTTCTCTTGTTGTTTTTTCCTGTGTAAATAAAATAAATTCACATTTTATAAATATTCAACAATGTTTTGGACGAAACTTCAAACATGAAAATCTAACTTCATCAACCTTTTATAAACATTTCTTATGGAGAGTATTTTCCTTAATCAAACCCAAGCGCGAAGTGCTGCAGCAAATACACTTCAACGACGTTCAATACTGTTTGCCTTTATACAATCTCCCCTATCAACCCTTCATCATGCCTGGGGTCTGTGGCTTGGTTGAACAGATGGAGAGAATGCCGGAAGCTCACTCGCAAGAAGTGGAGCAAAAGGAGAAAAAAACAAATACACCTACACTCTCGGCTAACGACGGACATTCGGTACGCACCAATTGGTGCGTTAAATCTAAAGAGACATATTACAGCATACGGAAGGGCCGTAACAGGAACCGGAACTAACCATGCAAAACCATCGATGGCTGCCGATGCCGCTCCCTGCCGGGTTCTAGGCCGAAGCCTGCCAAAGGTTGTCCATCTCGATTTCTCGGCCTACGGCCGGCACTCGATTGAAAAGGAACCGGAATGGCGAATGGGAAAAAGGGACCTTTTCGGAACGGGCACGGAATCAGGTCAACAGGCCGGGCCCGGGCAAGCCGGGGTGGTGGATGATATAACGGAATTGGAGTGGGACCCCATAGAAAATGCAAACCGGATGATCTAAACCCTTTGTCAGGCCATTAAAAATGGCGGCCCCAAGAAGCGGGACCTGGTGAGCCAGGGAAAAAAACCCGGCCCGGAGAGAGAGAGAGAGAGAGAGAAAAGCACCCGACATAATCTGCACCGGACCTACAGGGGCAGCCGCCCGACCGAGCAGTATTCGATGACCCTTAACACACAGTTTCCTTTTTGTTCGCCATATCCTCAACAGCTGTGCAACGTGAACCCGTGCGCTAATGGAGGCACCTGCTGGACGACGGAGGAGTCCTTCTACTGTGCCTGCCGGCCAGGATTTACGGGCAAAATGTGCGAAGGTAAGGTGGTAAATTATTATTCAAACCGGCACCACACACACCCACACACCGGAAGTGGACCGAAAAAGAGGGAAAAACAAACAATAGGAAACCCGCCCCGGGAAACCCACGTCGCGGGTGCAAAACGGTCCCATGCCCTATTGTATCGCGAAGAATGTGGAATGTGGCTCGCGCCTTTTTTGTGGAAAATTGTTTCCGGTTTCGGGTTTTTTGTTGCGTCTGTCAATTTCACGGACGCACGGCCCACGCGTCCCTCCTCATCGGCGGTGGCGCCATCACGTGCGCTCCAATTGGAACGGCAGAAACCGCTTTCTCGGGGAAAAGAAATGTACCCGCCGTCGAGGGGGGCCGAGGGAGCGGGAAAATGCCAACAGCAAATAATCGAGCAACGAGCGAACGAAAAGTCGGTCGGTTGGTCGGGACCGACTTTTCCGAATTGGAAAACACTCACGACTGCGCTGCGCGAGTGTCCGAACTAATTGGAGCCTGATCCTTGGTGGATTAGAGCGGCGACCTCAGGCGAACCGCCATCCTCTCCCCGACCACGGGGCCGTGGGACCTCGGGCCCGGCCTCCCGGCCCAAGCCGAATGGAAGAAACTTTTCTAATCTCCCCGGTGTGTTGTGATATCATTACGTACGTTCGGTTTCGCACTTTTGCCCCACAGAAAACTTCGTCATCGATACGATGGTGAGCTCGAGCGAGATGCTATCGGACACGCTGGCCAACCAGAACGGGCTGCGGGCCATCAGTGGCAGCACGATGTATGGAGCCGGCGGTGGTAGCGAGGGCGACGGGGAAGGCGATGGCGGAGTGACCCACACCGGCACCGGCAAACAGCATAGCAGCGCCATCGAGCTACACAACGCGTACATTGCGGCCGGCACGCTCGCCACCGCCATTTTGATCGTGGCCATCGTGGTGAGTACCCTCGGGGGGGATGGGATCAGGGGTCCTCCATTTTGTTTCGGTTCGATTTTTTCCGTTTCTTCTTCTGTTTACTTGGCCAATACCTTTCGTCGTTACCATCCATCAATCCTCGGCACCGTTCGATGCCCGGGACAATCTGGGAAATAGCAATTTATTGCTGACATACAAACACACAGGATCGGTGTGGCTCATTAGTTATCGTGGGTGGGATGGAGGTTCACCACCCACGGGACGCGTCCGCTGCCAATTCCCATCCCAGAAGGACGCAACAAGCGAGACAGAAGTCTGAGGTTCACCTTCGTGGGAGAGCTGGTCACCGTTGTTTACCGACCACCGACCATTGTTACGTGGCCCCGGGCGTGTTTCCAACCTTTGGGGAAGCTGCTGCCGACCGCGATGATTTGCTAATAATTGTTTCGGCTTCGGCTGCCCATGCTATCGACACAATCGCTCGCTAAGGCCAGCACACTCACAAAGGACTCAGCTATTCTTTTGGTACGATTTCTTCGGGATTGTTGCCATTAATTGTACGCACAGTGTAACAATGGAAATATAGGAATGGAATTTTACCTTCGGTGGGGTTTTCTTTCACCATTCGCGAGTGCTAATCATCGCGAATGTTCGCGAAATGGGTTTCTTTTGCTCATTACTTTGCTAGTGATGGGGCACTATTGGTACACCGGGAAGGCGTTTGATGCGGTTAAGAATTTTCTTGTTTTTCTTTCAGTTTAAAGATAGCGAAAGAAAGATACCAGTGACCGGTAAGGTAGCTTTATTCCTTTTTTGTGGACCGTTGACGTTGGAAAGTATACCGTTAGTTCCGTTGAACATTAAACTAGATTAGATACTGTGGTGGTGAGGAATGAGTTTTGCGGTTCCATAAGAAAAATACAATTTTATGCTTAAAAAAAACTCTTTATTTTTCACTATGGCCTCCCTGAACAACAATACACTTATTTCAAGAAGACTTCAATTTATAAATTCCATCCCTGTAGTGAGAAACTGGAAGGACTGCAAAATACGCTTCAACAGCTGTTATGACGTCATCATTTGATGTAAAACGTTTTATAAGCTGATTTTTTTTGGGCCGGAAAAAGACGGAAGTTACTAGGGACCAAATCTAGTGAATACATTCGTTCATATATTTCTTTTTTTCCAAAAATAGAAAAAATCACTGCACTATACTTGGTTTTTTCCATTGTAAAAATACTATGACACGTCGATACTGAATGGAAATCGAACAGCAATACTTATTGAACACCTCAACATACAAGATCGCTACAGGCATAGGCATAATCCTCACAACGAACATACGTCGGAGTGAACAATTCACAGACGTTAAATGAATTCCCTTAGTTGATCAACAGTCAATTTTTTTGATCAAGTTTTATAATTTATTATTCAAAATTGTTTAAAAGCTTTATAGAAGCTTGGTGAAGTTGAGGATGATATTCAAATCTTCAAGGTAAATCTAGCTCTAGTTCAAAAGTACACGGTTGTAGCACACGAAATCTAAACATGTTGATTTAATATCCGCATCGTGTTTGAATCGAAGGGATCAACATCCAATCAAATACATTCGGTGTTTGTATCAGTAATCAAACAACTAACCAGGAAAATGTTGATATTTGCAACGGAAAGGATTCGGCTGTTAACTACTGCCCTATTTATCTTAATTTTTCGTGTTTCTCGCGGATCTCCAGCCCGATCCGATTCGCGCTTGTTCCCGTATCGGTTTTGTTTATCGTAAAGTTAAACTCAATAGCGTTGCTTCATTTGGGGATAACCTTGGGGATAGAACAGCCGGCAACCGGCTGCCACCGGAGTCGGTTCTCTGCATCCAGTGTTCTCTTTTTCACGTCACCCCCCCTTTTTAACCACCCACAGGTAACCGCCTGTCACTGCAAGGTACACCAGAGCTACCGACACTTCGCGACCAAGCACCGCCAGCTGATACCGGTGTTCGGGCGGCGCTCGAAGCCGGCCAACGGCGCCAACCGCCACTGGCTGAGCGGCAAAGGCCACCAGCACCACCAGAGCCATACCAACCCCAACTACCACTACGCGGCGCACCAGGGCCTGCAGCCCCACTCGTACGCCGGCCTGCAGCCGGAGCGAATGATCACCAAACCGCTGCCGATGAACCTGGAGAACGACATGTACTACACCGTGGACTTTGGCGACTCACAGAACGCACCCTTGATACAGTAATGCCCGGGACGGGTGAGTGGCCGCGGGGTGCGGGCGGGTGAGTGCAGAGTGGAGCTCCCTCCCGAGCGCTGTAAGTACGGTTAATGGTTGTCGCCGCCAATCGACGCCCTCGTTTTAAGTCCCAACGTCCATCGATTCCGAATCCATCGGTTCCGAGAGTTTTCTGACGGCCATCGAACCCACGTGCATGTGTGTGCCAGCTACCGGTCAGAATTACTCCCCCGGCCGACCCCAGTCCCCGGACCCCAGACCGCAAGCTAAACAGGATCGGTCTGGAGGGTACAAAGCAAACACACTGGCCGGGCTCTCACCGGCTACTGATGTGAGTGGTTCCGTTCGTCCTTTTTGATTTTTAACCGTTCCTTCCTACTTTTACCGGCTTACGTTTGATTGTTCGAAACAGACACTGTCGCGTGTCGCCATCGGGTGTTGTTATCGTTACGACTGCTGTTGAGATATCCTGCCGCGCCAGGCCGACTGCTCTCTCTCTCTCTCTCGCTCGGTGCTCTCAATCTCTCTGCGGCAGGGAGTCCACCATCCAACATGGCCGACGACCGGCGTCATGTGTTTTGTAATGGGACTGCCGTGTTTTCCGTTTTTGTTTGTCCGAGCATGAAGAAGAAGCAGCAGAAGTAACACGCAAACCGGAAGCAACAATGACACCTTCCAATGTCACCCTCAAGTCGTTTTGGACCGAGGCGGAAATTAAAGATTTTTATCACCGAAAAGTGTACTCCGGGCGGCTCCCCTGGGTGGATTAGACCCGGCATCGGGTGGCCACCGGAAAGCGGACGGAGAATAATTGACTCATAAATTGAGTTTGAAAACGATGAGGGAATTTCCGAAGACACATCCGGAGCGTTCCAATGAGCAAACTTCTCGACGCGCCAACCCACGGGTTGTAGTGCACTGGGCACGCCCCACAATAATGGTCCGAGATCCTGAATCCCTCCAGTATGGGCCCTCCGGTTTCTGTCTAGTTTCCAAAGGCTCGCCGGTCCCGTTGGTTCCAGCTCGATATCTCCGAAGGCGAAATGAGATACAGATTTGCGTCAGGCCGGGCGGGTCACGGTGCAAGTGAAAAGATTGCATCCGATAAAATCTGAGGCAATTATGGTTTACAAGCGCCCGAAACATTTCCGACCCTCGAAAGGCTTCTTGGCCCCAGCGAAGGATATTAAGGATTCTCCCCTAAACAGTGGCCGAAGGCGATGCTGGCGGAACGAAACAATAAAGGGTGCAATGGAGAAGAAGTGTTTAAAAATTAATAGAGACAAAGAGAGAGAGAGAGAGAGAGAGAGAGAGAGAGAGAGAGAGAGAGAGAGTTTGGTGTGCTGGTGGGAATGTTGAGGTTAGTTTTCCCCAAGCTTGGTTTCGTTTCCCCCAATACGTGTCCGCTCCGGTGGGTCGGGGACCCAGAATGTGCCAATAAATATATTTATACATATATTTTGAACCGTACTAAACGAACTAGCAACGTTTGATGCATATATTAGACTATAAGCATAAGAATTACAAGGACGAAAGCGAGCGAGAGACAGGAAGAGGGAGCTATCTAAGGGTAAGGCAAACTAAGAGAACCACTCCCGTCAAGAAGGGCCCCGTGCCAGGTTACGGGTTGCGGAAGGAAGAAAAAAAGCAAACAAACAAAAAAGTAAGCAAGAAATCAATGCAAAATATAATAATACCACATAAATATGAACCTTTTTCTTAAGCTACCCAAAATCTTAGCTAAAAATACCCGTTACTTGACATTGAGTGAAACAGACATTGCATGCAAAACCTAGCGAACGACAGCAAATCGGATCGGCCGCAGCGAATAACGCACGTTACTTACCGTTTTTTCCAAACTACATAACAAATCATAGAACAAATCACAACCACAACACTCGACGTCCACGGAAGCAGCAATAGGGCGCGGATGTTAGCAGCCCGGGATTAGGTAGAGAGGTAGGTGCGTTTCCGGCTGCTTGCTTGGGGTCCTTTCCTTTCGCCGGACACAGCGCAGATTGGTGGCCAATCGTGAAGCAAACGAATACAACTCTTCCAATAAATCAACCATTTTTTTATGTAGGACCTGGCGCTCTAGGCTACCCTGCTAGTCCGGTAGGTTTAATTACTTTCGTCCAACCAGAGGCGGGTGCTGTAGCACTAGGCATTGTCATTGTTTCGATAGAGCGAGAACGAGCGCGTAGAGAGAGGGGCCCGTTTTTTAAAGTTATAACCTTTCGATGGCGTATGGGCCAAACGTTGGCGTAGAGGTTGGATGTGCTGTTGCTGTTCGAGGCTGAAAAGCGCTCACACAGGACGCTCACAGCTTTATTCCGCAATAGAGAGTTTACCTTTTCCGACTAAAGTAATAAAACCAAAACCCCCTTTTCAGAGGCCCCATTTCGCAAAACTCTTTCTTTAGGGAGCTTTTAATGTAGCAATTAGTAGCGCATCGGAGCAGATACTAGCAGCAGACTTCAACCTTCTCTCTCTCTCTCTCGCTCTCCTTTCTTCTACTAGCCGTGCCGAGTGGCACCTTTTTAAAGGTATTTATTGCGTTAGATGACAACAGCAACAACAACAACAACCACAGGCTAACAATACAAACAAGCAAAAAAGTAACTAAATCATAAATCAAATTGTACATCGTATCGTAGGTCATAGCAGTGCGAAAGAACCACGTACTGCGATAGCGAATGGAATAGAAAATTACACAAACACACAGATACACAGAGAACTCTTAGTTGCAGGTTGCTGGAAAAGGAATATGCCAAACCACCCAATTCGCTGATAGAGTAGAAAAAGGCAAAAACGAACGTTTTCATCGTTTTGCGCAATAGTAACGCCACAAAATCGCAAAACAATGAGAGAAAAAAGAGCGAAAAAGAGAGAAAGAGGGAGAGGGAGAGAGAGGGAGAGAGTTTTGAGAGAACAAACAGCGAGATCCGCCAATACAATACAATAATTATAGCAACAACAAAAAAAGGAAACCAATACTTCGTGTGGCCAAACTGTAAGCTTCAAATGTGTCGTGAGTGTGCACCGTCAAAACGAAAACCAAAACACGAACCCAATTGGGCAGTCTATTGGTTCGTAGAATCTGGTGGGTGCCCCGTCCCGTCGGCGGTGTCCTTTGCAGCAAATAATAAAGAGACAGTGAAGGTAAAAAAGGGGCGAACATCACACGCATTACAGCACAACAATCCCTCCAATGATATTAGATAATTGCCATAATCTCTGTCCTTTGCCGAGTCCTTTGCCGGTGGCGGCTGTTTGTGGGTTTGATTTACCCGACACCCGTTTTCTGCCCGAACTCCCGTGTGTGCCATACACCGGGTGTTGTTAATCGCAATACCGAACGAACGAAGGACGGCGGAAGCATACGGCTGCCCGGAAGGACATCCACTGTCAATTGTAACAAGACACGAGATTGAGTTGCGGGCCAAACTCCCCAAAAAGCAAAGGTTTTATTGTAAATTGATTCACCCCCCCAACCCGGGGTGGATAACAGATTGGATGTACTCCAAAAGAAAACAGAGAATGGGGCCCAACAGAAGATGCCCATTAGGAGTGGCTAACGCCGATGGCTATTGATTTCCGTTTGCTGTCCCTGTTTTGCTTGCCGTGCCCCGAAGCGGGCCGAATTTCGGCCACCACAAGGCTTCACTTTGGGTTGCCGGACGGAAGCCTGGATCCGAGCCTGACGCGGCTTGCATTTTACGACATGGTTTGGAGGGTACACCTCGAGGGCAATCAAGTAAACAATTAGTACGATAAGCGCTGGTAGGCCAAAACCCTTGGCGGAACCGGAGGATAGAGTGTCCAGCTGGCGAGTAGTAGTCACTGGCGACAAGCTGAGGTGTGGCGGCAAATTATGGCTATCCCCGATACCCCATCGATCACGGTGCACGTGGAGCCAGTCTTCAGATACGTACTGGTGGCCAGGTGTTGAGCGAGAAATAGAAAAGTTAGTCACAGGACACTGGACCTGGATACATTTTACTCACCGCGGATCAGGCGTGGTACGAAAGGATCGGATCGCGGAAGAGGATCGCAAGTTCCACAACAACAGCAACAACAAACCTTACAACCCTTCTTACATTGCATGAGTAATACACACAGACAGTGACAAAATAAACATGAAAATTGTTATAAAATTAAACTGACCCTACTGGATCGAGCTTATTGTGGGGCGCGAATTATGGGGAACACATATCACAGGGTCTACGAGAAGCTTTCGCGGACGTTTAGGTAAGTAATAAGTAAAAAACTGGTTACTGGTTGGCTAATCTCTGCTTGTTCAAAATAATTGCCTTATAAGGCTTATATAAGGGGGGTTAGTTACTTACCCGCAACAGGATCGCCCTTTTACGCGTCCTTTTGACTTTCAACTGAGTCATCAGCTATATATAGATCGTTCTGCAAGACTGCACCAAGGACAAGGCCCACCATTTGCCAACGGAAGCACCTGTAGTCAGTGTATTATTCAATCCTACTTCTTGTACTGTTTGGTATAGCGTATTGCGCTTCGCGGTACTGAAAACCACGAGGATCAAGGCCCAACGCACCACAACTACGCAACGAAACTCCGTCCCCGGGAAACAACGGATGCAACAAAAGAAATACACAGCAACACACTAGAGATATGAACGAGTAACGGACGAACCAACAAAACGGCGCAACAATCATCATCTATCATCGGGAGGTCCCTGTGCGAAGTCCGGTCCGTCAGGTCGCGGGTTTCTCTTGGTCCCGATCCGCTATGCTCTCGGTGGCGGTGACGGCAGTCGCTGGTGTCACGCTGGCCGAGGTGGCTGGCGATGTCGATCCGCCGGCAACGGCAACCTGCTCGGACGCTTCAACCGTCCGTTCCGGAATGTCGTTCAGCACATGGCCTCGGGATGCCTTTTTGCTCAGCTCCAGCTTATAGTTTTCTACCTCGCCCTCGGTGATGGAGTCGCGCTGTTCCGTTTCCTAGAGGGACCGGAACGGGAAACGGGTGAGACTGAGAATTGGTTGCATATCGTTGCCGACGGGTTCCAGGCTCCAAGCCATGCTAATTAATGATTTTTTGTCCCAAAACAGGCTGCTAATGCTACGAGCAATGGGGGCAGGTTTCTGGCAACTGGAAGATAGCGTTGCCGGCAGCAGCATCATATGGCAATTAAGGAAAACCGCACAAGATAAACACCATATTTGATTAACTAACTTCCGTTACGCTATGAGCCACTGTAACTGTAGTCTTACACATACTAATACTATAGTTACACATAGTTATAGTAAAGATGGACAACTATCACAGTATTCGTTTGAACCATTTGGAATCCTTGATGTCTGTTCCAAAACGAGCTTATCGGAATGAGGAAAGTAAAGTCACTTCATACTTAGAGTAAATGAATTTGAACGGTGTTGGTTCCAAAGTAGTAAACGCAGAGTCCTGTCGACTCGGGATACGAATTATTCGACTTTGAATAAGAAGTTGTGGACACTAAAATCACCACATGATGTGTGTGGTATACGGTGCTGCATTGTCAGCTTTAAGATGAATACTAAAATATTCTTCAATGGTCACACATTGTTCCAATGGTACAAGGGTCCAATGAAAGAAGTTCATTATTGATGGGCTCGTATTATTAAGTAAAGCAAGCCCTTTTGTTTAATTTTTTTCTAACTTTTATCGGGAAAATTGTCTCTGAAATCATTACTGTGCTTGTTGGAGATTGGAATAGAACAAGAACAAACACAATAGAGCTCGACGGCAGACACTTCTCCGTATTCACTACTCTGGATGAACTCATTAAACCAAGGATGAATTGAATTAATGAATGGAATTCAGCATGACTACCGTTCGTTGATACATCACCAAACCGTGACCCCATACTTCGATATTTTCTGTCCAGAAAGGATCTTGAAATGTGTCAAAAGCGAACCTCAGGCCTTTTAATATGCATCAAGTTGATAAGGAAGTCTATTGATCCCTTTTGTATTTACAAGTTACGAAGTTACCCCTTTTGGGTACAAGTTAATGGCTAGTGTCATTTGAAGGTTTCATGATGCCGAATGATCTACTTGAAAAATAAATTATTACATTAATAATATTTAGATAAATTCATTATATAGTTAGTTAATTACCCCAACCAAGACCACCGAGTTCGTGTAGCCCATCCCATGGTCGATGAGTTAGTGATGTAATGATGCTATTAGCGGTTCATAATTTGAGAGACCCTACGATGGTGGGTTAGATTATCGTCATCCAGTTATTGTCCCGCGCGAAACAGCAGGAACCGATCACATGCGCATCGGCATCCCCGTCGGATGGATGGCCGTTAGATGGAGCCCTGTGGTGGACCTTCGGTCCCTGTGTGAAAATTAACACTCAGAACCCTCCCCAACCCAGGCAGGCGAAACATCATCATCATCATCCGCATCCGCATCCTCGGCATCATCAAACACGGCGGCAAACGGCGGCATGCAGCGTGCGGTAGGTTCGCGGTTTTACAGCATTACCCGCAGATAATTGCGCAAATCCAAGTCCCCGTCCTGGCTGCAGGCCTTCACCACGAGGATGCCGCTCTGGTGGTGCTTTTTCCGGTGTCGCGACAGCACCGACGTCGGTAGGTCCTAAACCGTTAACACTCGTACACATCAGATATACGTCAAATTGTCAAACCCGGCCCCGGGCCCAACCCCGGCCAGGATTGCCCCGATAATCCGACAACCGACAGCCCTCGAGCGCAAAGCAAATCGATTCCATAATCCCCCCGGTCGGATCGCCCGTGACACCCAGGACCGCAGCCGCTAGGACCCCGCACCCACCCACCTGGTCGTCGCTTACCTCGTCCACCACGGCGCCCAGGGCTGGCTGGGAAATGTTTTTCGATTGATTCAAACGGGGCGCGCTGTCGGCACGTTTCGAGTTGAGCGACTGATCGGACGCCTTGCCTTCCTTGCGCAGGTGTGGATGCGACGCCTTGTGGTTGATGTCGATGGCCGACTTCAGGAGGTCCACCTGCAACACAGGGGTCGGACGGGCAGACACAGACTTATTAATCACCGGGCCCCGTTACGACCCGCTTCCAGGGACGCACCTTCGACGCACTGCCGCCACCTTTCTGGACGCGCACGAACTCGATGTTGTAGCTGCTCCGGCGTCTTGCGAAGGCATCGTTCACGTCACCCTGCCCGAAAAAATGGAGGAATCGGAATCGTTACCCGGTGTGGGGTGTGGCTATGCTTCGCCTCGAGTACTCGTTCACTCGGGCCATCGCCGTAGAGCGTAACTTTTATATCGGGATCGTGATCCGACGTCAGGTGGTGGATGGATCCGTCCCAGGTGGGTTATTCCAGCAACACGTACGTTACAGCAACACGTAAACCGGGCCATGGTTTCAGGGGGACCGTGAACAAACGAAAGTTGGCCGACTTCGACTCCCGACATTAATGGGAAGCAGCAATCAATGCTCATCTCTTATTACTGTGCCATGGTGATTTTTAAGCTGAACTCTGAAGCTGCTTTGAAGTTTTTTTTAATACTCTAACGAAGGTTAAATTGCACAACTTGGAAGCTACTTTACCACACAGAGGAGTTTTGTGAAAAGTATCTCGACCCATGTAACATTTCCTGAGCAGATAACATCTCGCATTCCTATTCCTTACACGAAAATAATTCGCTTGGGAAATGATTCCGGAAGCTATTTAAATTATCAGTATTTTTTTGGAGTGACTTTAAATAGTGAGCAACAACAACAACAAGCAACAATTAAGTACAGAGTGAGCAAATTAGCATGATTTTTTTCATTTGCTTATAAACAAAAACGACTGAATATTTTTCGATGCTTGAACTTTTATTTGAAAGGTTAGTTAATGGCAGTTTTTATGAAAAACAATTTTGGTAAAATGTTCACCACGATTGGCTTGGCAATAGCTCATTTTCTCGACCTATTTTTGAGTCAATTTTCGATTGTATTTGGTCCTATTTCGGCGATAGCAACTTGAATTTGGGTTTTGAGGTTGTCAATAGTTGTTGGTTTGTTCGCATAACATAAATATCGATTGTGGCAGTCGCTGTATGGCACGTAGCACCGTCCTGTTGAAATCAAATGCCGTCCCGTCTCAGCTTCAATTTCGCCGAAGAACCAAATAGCCAAACTAAACAGTCACTCGTTGTAAGTGCATTGGCTTCTCTTGCACGATGTGTGGGGTTTCCGAATCACAATACTGCTTATTAACATTGCCACAAAAGTGGAAATTATCTTTAATGAAATGTGCTTTTGACGAATGATTTAACGACTTACCACTTTGGAAATAAATTTTTCATATTTTCCAATGTTCTACAACCAAAATTATATTTTATACATAAACGTCATGAATGAACCTTTCAAACAAATGTTCAACCATTGAAAAATATTCAGCCGTATTTTTGTATAACCAAATGAAAAAATGTGTCGTTAATGAAACACCCTGTATAATCAACCACTCTAACGTAATTGTTGATTCACCCCTGGAAACTTGTCAATCGTAAAGCATCTTTTGTGCGTCTGATATGGCGAGCTAATTCCTTTACAGATCACGTTCAAGAGCATAATCAACAAAGTGTGTTATTGTCCCGAAGCTACGAGTATCGCAACATTCTAATTCACCTTCTACGTTACTCACGGATAAGACACTTCCTTACTTCTTCCTGTGAGTTTTTTTCCTTCTCCAATGTGACACATCGGTGGGCTTTAGCGTTGAAGATGAGTTATTGGATTCTTTAAAAAAATATGTTAGTTCATTACACTCCGTTGACATGTCAACAAGGAAGTGAACCACCTGGCAACAAAAGTTTTGGCCCCGAAAACCAGAAACGGCACGTGGGCCGTAGGTAGCGAAGCAAAAGCTAACCTAATACACAACCCGTAAGCGCTGGCGCCAAAAAAACTGGCCGACGATAAACTTTATCAGTATACGCTCAACATGTTACGTTTTAATATCTCTGCTCTCGGCCGTCCCACTCTCGATGTGGTGGAAAATCCACTTATCCACGCTGGCCCAAGCCCAAGCAAAAAGGCGCAGAGAGATACCCGGAACCTTAATACCTGAGTTCACACATCTCGGTCGTGGTTTGTGGTAAACAACAGTGCGATAAGAAGTGTGTTTTGATAAAAACGGAACTCCACTCCGTCTTCGGGGCACCGTTCGGGGACAGGAGAAAGCGTAGGACAACCCGTCCCAGGGATCTAATCCCCAACGCGTAGCCAGCGGGCGGCTCCTTTCTGGGAGTGGCAGGAGCCGAAGTCTTCCGACCTGTGGGAAGACCCGTGTTTCCTGCGTACCGATTTGCGCGCGTGACGAACTTCACGCCCGCCACGCCGGTTGGAGAAAGTTTCAATTAGACTTTAGACGACTTACCCGGGAGCCCCTCGGGAGCGAGGTGAGGCTGCCTATCTGATTGTACTTTATCATCAGCGAGAGCCGTTCCTGCGACATCGACGTGCCCTGATCCTTCGTCTTCGGTTCGTCACCTTCACTGTACAGCTTCTCCGATTCGCCCTTCTCGACCACCTCGTCGTCCGCATCCTGTCATCCGGTGGGCAGACGGTCAAATCAAGATATGGACTTACGCTGCGTCAACGGGTTCACTTACCGGGTTGTCGTACTTGCGGAGCCAGATGGCGTGGATGAACTTGTAGGCCAGCCCACCGGCTACGGCCACGAGCCCCATGTAACGGAACGCCTCGCGGGTTCCCACCTCACCGATCAGGAAGCCACCGAAGAAGGAGCCACTGCCGCGGCCGAGACTGAAGTGGGCCATTCCCAACACCCCGATCAGCGTGGCGAGCAGGTTCTTCGGGGCGAGCAGTGCACAATAGGTGGCCGCGGCGACCCACATCAGGTGGCAGGACAGGGCTTCCATCGCTTCGAACGGAAAGCACCACCAGGCGTTTCTGGAGAGAGATAAGTTTTACGAAGGAAGGACCAGGAATCTAACCCGTCAGCTACTTACTCAATGAACGAGTAGCCCACCAGGCGACACGCGTGAGCCACGAACGCTATCACGATGAGGTTCACGTGGCCAACGACCTTCGTGATACGACCGGCTCCGTACAGGAACGGGATACTGCTGACCGTTCCAACCGTAATGGTGATACCTGTGGGCCAAAAACCACAACAGAATCTAAGACCACCAGGACGTGAGTATTATCCCGACGGAGCTCACCCAGCAGATAGTTTGGGGCACCCAGTTCCTTCAGGTACAGGAACAGGAAGCTCTCGATGAATCCCCAAAAGTTGCCTAGGAGAAACAGGAACCAGATGAAGATGATGACGTGCTTCAGCTTTAGCAGATTCAACAGGTCCTTGAAGACGTTGTCGGCCGGCAGCTTCTCGCCGAGTGGCATCAGGAACACCGTGACCGACGAGATGATCAGCAACACGTCGTACGTGTAGAACGCAGCCGAGTAGTCCGTGTAGCCGAGGTCCCGCGAGAAGAAGTCGATCATGATGCCGGTAATCGGCGAAAAGATAGCCATCCCGATACTGGAGAAGAGTCGCTCGCGCCCAAAGTCACCACCGTACTTCTCGATCATGGTGAGTGCGATCGGATCCATGATGGTTACGCCGGCCGAAAGCATCGTCGTGGCCAGGAAACGGAGGGCGAAGTAGATCCAGAAGATCTTGTCGTCACTCTCCTTGTAGTCCGGCGGGCAGATGTCGGGACCGTTGCGCCGGAACCGGCACCGCTGCACCATACAGTCGGCGGCCCACTCCGACAGCATCAGGTTGCTGTTGAGCGACATGTTCGAGGTGAGCACCAGACCCCCGCACCGCAGGTCCTCCTCCTCCAGTGCCGTCACGTTGACACCCTGCTTCCAGAGCAGCGCCACCCCGAAGCGGGTCTTGAAGTCCGTCACGGTCGCGTTGTCGTCGTGTTCGATCTCCATGCCCAGCTGCTCGATCGGTTCGCCCAGGTCCGGGTGCATGTCGAGCACGATGAACGCCGAGTCGCCGCTACCCGCCACGACCCAGCCCTCCTCGCTCTCTTCCGATTCGTCCGGGTCCTCCTTAAGTATTGACTCTGCCGAACGGGCGATTAGAGTGCATTAGAGGATTCGACCCGTTTCCCCGTAGTCCCCGGAAACTTACTGTCGATGTACAGCTCAGTGGTACTGGAACTGCTGCTAAGTACGTCGTTCGTTTTGTTGGCACCCTTTCTGGGCCCCTTCCGCACAAACAGATCCAGATCGTCCTTCGGGTCGTTCGCATCGACCGAGTTCGGGGTCACCACCAGCGGCAGGTCCGTCGGCGGTGGCGCTATCTCGATCTTCGGGTTCTGCTCCAGCAGCAAACAGTGATCCAGGCACTGGTCCACCACGATGTCCATCTCTTCCTCCTCCGGGCACTCGCGGCTCGGGCACGGTGACCACCAGACCTGCCGAAAGGGTCGCAAAAACAGGGGCTGAGATACGACCCGACATGGTAACATGGTTTTCCCCGCTAAAACTACATTCACTGCACTCAGCAATCGGATATCTAGCCGGAACTCCGATTAATAGATCAAATTATCGTGCTCACCCCCGGGGGGGGAGACCACCGTGACCGGCCACCAAATTCTGCATCTCGAAATCAACAAACATCGACGAATGTGCTCTTCTAGCCCGGCGGACCTTAACCTATTTTTCAGCGCGGTTTAATCGGTTTTTGCGCCTGTCGTCAGCGAAATCAACACCCTTCGGGGCGGCGATAATTGAATCATGCACACGTGTTGTGTAACACTCACCTCTACATTTCCGGTCAAGGGATGTCTCATTACGTACGCTTCCGGCAGCTTGCCCGGTATTTCCTGCTGCGGGATCAGCAGCAGCGAATGGTGGAATAATGCGTTTAAGAGCAAACTCATGATGACCACCGGTTTGTACCGACCGAACTTGTCCACCAAGAAGCCTGCCGTGCCGTGCCGTGCCGTGGAGCGTGGAATGGAAAACAAGGAAGGCATGGTATGGTAATGGTGTGTGCCAGGGCGCCACAAAGGCACATGTCAGAGCATAGAGCTACGGCAGCATAGAGCCCGCCCATGGCTAGACGTGCGTTTGTGAGGTCATGTTTATCAAATAGTCGAACAGATTAAATGTTTACCACACTCCGGACCGGACAAGTCACGTAAACGACTTCAATTCTTTTTCTGACGTTCTGCAACGTAGTGGTTTCGTTAGGATGACTTTTTCTTAAATAAGGGAAGTATCTGAGGGGTTGGTGGACCTCGGTTAACTCGATTACCATCCGTCACACCGAAGGCATCCTTTCCGTATTATTATTATTTATTATTAGTAGAACGGACAGTGCCGTACTAAACACCGACTTAATGTTTTGAACTTTTAGGCTCCGAACTGACGTCTTAGGAACCGATTAATCGATGCAGCGAGACGGATGATCTACGGACGAACCACATCCATTCCTTAGTTAGTTACGAAAATCATTTTCAAAATTAGTCAGAATAAAGTGGCAAAATGTACTGTAGAATTATCGTAGATCCTTAAAACTAAAGAGACCCTCAAAATTCTTCTATGTCCTTGTATATCAACTACTGTGAATGAGTGTTAGTTTAATCCCAGTTACGATTAGACTAAAATTTGAAACAAAACAATAAGTATTTCGAAAGAACTTAGATATTACAATACAAGACATTCAATCTCACCAAAAATCAATCTCAGAACGAAATGAAAATATTCTATTGTTGGGCCTAAAACAAACCTACAAACAATGCTTACATTCACAAGCACACTCGCACCATTTTTGTCGTGAAATTACTGATAAAAGCGAAATAGTAGCGAAGTTGAATTATAGTTTTATGTTTAGGGGTCACATTCCAGCACGGCTGGAAGGGATCGAACAGGAACCGCCATTTACCGGCAACGATGGCATCATTCGTCGAATAATGCAACATCATCGGAAACAATGAACTGGCCCCGCTCAGGATTAGGTTCGGCAGTGAGCCGACGTCGAACTGGCTCCAGGAAAATCACTGGTTCGAGCGGGAGCTATTAGTTGGCACGCACCCGGTGACGTCGGCTGGCGTAACAAGCGGCCACGGCAGAGTGCAGCTGCGACAGATGCTGCTTACGTTTCAATTAATAGCATGCCTCGCTCCCTTTCCTCCCCCTTATTAGTAGTCGCTTAAATTAACATGCTGTTAGTGAGATTGATTAATTTATGTAATACAAAAACATAATTAATTTTACTTCCATCCGCGTGCGGCGCCGGCGGCGACGGTGCGTTCGCCTTTTTAACTTTCATCAGGCCGCGATTCTCGTGCGCCAGGCCAGCTTGGGCCCGGGCCCGGGGATCCGCAGGTCCTTCGGTTGCTTTGATGGTTGACGGTGGCGGTTCCTTGCTTTCGACGAGGATGCTGCTGATGCTGCTGATGGTCGTGGTGGTGATGATGATGATGATGATGTTGCTGACGCTGGCTGGTTTCAATTTGTAAAGCTTTCTGGCTGATTTCACGCACTTAAGCAGCAGTTTCGGGCCGCAAATCCTGCACACGTACACACCGTGGGGCGCACATACCGATAAGTGGCTCTGTGTATGTGTCTGTGGGGCGGGCAGTCGGTGGCTCTCGCCCAAGATCAAACACTTGGAGCACGGAGCGCGGTTCGCGGATTTCCCAGACACCCAGCGCCATCGCCGCCACGTCGTCGGCTCATTTTCGTTTAATTTATTTCATCGATCCCGGCATGCCGGATTTTTGTCCGGTGGCCCCTAGCAGCCGTTGAGGTCGACGGTGCGCCAGCTTTTCCTTCGTTCACTTTCACGTTTCTTTCGCTTTCGAACATTTTCTGAGCCGGCGCGTTGTGCGTTGTTTGCTTAACTTATTGAACACCAAAAAAACAAGACAAGTTTTCCAATTTTTGAAGTACGGGCAAAAAAATAACAATACGCGCAACGAGGCAACGAACAGCAAAGTTTCGCCGGGGGCGCGGTTCGCCGGGCGTTTCCTTCGCCCATTTGTTTGAGTTCCCGAGCGTGCGGAGCGAAGTGCAAAATTTATTTCGACCGGCAGCCACGGCCAGCCATGGTAGGTCGAAGGACGAAGTATAGTTTCGTTGGAGTGCCCTGGCCGGGCACGGATCGGTTCGACTTTTTGATAAGATGTTAAGGGTTAAGGAAGGTGAGCACCAGAACCCGGGCGGGGCTCGAGGAGGCGCGCGAAGATGATGAATTGCGGCACCCTCACTTACCGGTGATCGGCGGGCTCAGGAACGTGGTGAACGGGAGCGCTAGGTATATGATGGCAATTTCCTCCACCGTCAGGCCGGTGCTTTGCATGTGGATCGTCAGGTACGGCAGTAGCGACGAGGTGGCTGCAGGAGACGGGCGGGGAAACGGAGAAAAATCTTATTGAATGTTATGTTGCGGGCAAACTCGCTCGCCGCTCGCCGCAGAATGGCGAATTCCTTCCGGCGGTTTGAACCCTCCGGGCACCCGGGCGTAACTTGCCGCACGCACCGTTGGGCGATGCCCAGCGCTTCGAGGGTACTTGGAATTTATAATAAATATTTATTCCGCAGTCTGTTTCCAGAAAGTCAGCAGCCAGCCGCAGCACGCAGGGTTACAGGCCGGCTTCGTAGCTGGCTTCATTTTGTGTGATGGGCTGAAGTGTTGTGATTACTTTTTAATGATTGGAAATACTGGCTGGGATTTTTTGCTACGTTTGAAGTGCACTAATCCGGCAACGTTGACCGGCAAATGAAAGTCGGCTGTCCAAGTGAACCTTTCCCCTTGTGCGACGGTCTAGATGCCTAATGAGAATGGGAATGTTTTTCGCTACTCAATCGTAACCTTTTCAACGATGGTCCTGAAGCAGACCAACGGGACCAACGGGAATCGAACCCAGCTGTGTGACAATAACGAGAACGTTCCGCTCTTCAGGCTAAATAGCAGACGACAGTCGTTAAGGATTTTATAATAAGTACAAGAGTGCAAGAGTTCGAATCAACTATAGAGCTTTTTATTTGGGGAGCTTTTCAACTCTAAGAATCCTCCGATGGACATAATTGCACAATGGTCTTGCATGCCAGACGCTATTTGTTGTTTAAGCCACAAGCTTTAAATGAACATTGTTCCAAATTAAACATTAGAATGCGATACGATACGTTTCAAGCCGGAATAAAAGCCAATGCAATGTCACAAACTGACCCAAGTAGGGCATTCGGATACATTACTCACTTTAACGATTGAGCGACGCGAACAAAATGATACGACAATAAAATAATCATCAATCCCCACGGTATGTGTTTTGCCGAGTGTTAATTTATGTACAACGCTACAAGAACTCGCATCAATAGCTTCAGAGTACGAGACCACTTTGGAGAGCATCGCACCAGGTACTGGTTACTGAAAGTTTAATGTTTCATAAGCCGTGTTCCTGGCGAGTGACATTTCAAGTGCAACCATAAATATGCTTCCAATCCTATTGTCACCTCAACGTCCGTTCGTTAACCTTCGACAATGAAACACACCACCTCGAAAGAGAATTAACATTACAGGTTAATGTTAATTCTCTCTCGTTACAGGTTATGTCGAGTTTGAACACGTTTTAGAGACTACCCGGTGCGGGTACACCAGGACCAACTTTTAAAGACCCTGGACCAGGTTATTCCAATGAAATAAAGTTGAAATCGTTCACTGGCAGTTACGATACGGTTCCGGCTGAGACGTGTCACGGAAGCCACACCGAAAACTTTTTCTGGTCCGGAGGGCTGCTTTGATAGCCCTAATCAAGCGGCTGTCCTGTCCTGGCCAAGCCGCCACTAGCTCGCCGCATTGGAACCTTCAAATGGGGTGTCCAAATAAGTCAAGCAAATTAATTTACGACACTCGCATACGCCGTAAACGGTTTTATGCACAGCAAGTGTCATTTATTCGAAAAGCACCGTGCGGCGGTGCTGGTGGAGCGTGATTTTCACGAGCGCAGTGGCGATGCCTGTTGCAAGTGGCTTTCCTGGGGCCGGAGTCCCGGGGCGTGAGCTGTTCGCAATCGAACATATGTAGCTACACACTGCGAAACAGCAAAGTTCATAATTCAATTTTGCACCCGCACCCAATGTTGGCCCAAGACCGCCTCCTGGACCAGGCGAGAATACTCCCATCCACTCCCATCACGCTGTCGATGGAGTGAGCTCCCCGACAACGGAGACCCGGCCGGGACCAGGGATCCGCAACACACATATTCGACGAGACTGCACCGGGTGGCCACTCGAGCGAATGGCACTCCGGGGACAGCACGCAACGGGTCCAAAGTCCATTCGTCATCCTGCCCTCGGAACATGGACCGGCGCTGGCAGGATGGCAGATGCATCAGTGACACGTTGCTGCACAACCAGCCCAGCGCCCCAGCGATCCTGTTGCATGAAATTGAAACGAAAACGTTATGAATAGAAATAGGTTTTTGAAACATCATTTTGTATTTATACGCCCGTATCGGACCCGGGGCCCGGTGCCGGCACCCGGTGAGAGTATCATGTAAATTCGATGACTTTCGACCCACGGCCCGGCCCCCGGACGGACGGTCGGTCGGAATGATCTGTCGGTCATCGTCTTCGTACGAAACTCCACTTAGCTTTTCCATGTTCCATTTTTCAACCGTCCCCCCAACGGGCAACCACTCCATGGGAAGCCCCAGTCCGTGTCCGTGGGCCGGACTGGAGCGAACAAAATGTCATTCTGAGGAGGGGCAAAAGAAAACTAAACTACCTTTTCCCGATGCATGTTTCAAAGTTCGGTGCCCCGGGATAACACGTGATGGCGAAATTTGTCCGTTCCGTTCCGTTCTGTTCGATTTCGATCGGTTGCCAAAGTGAATGCAGTGCAAACTGCATTAGTCACACGAGCTGCAATACTGCACAGGCATTTGGCATGTACGGAAACGGCGACTTTAAGGGTTCTGAATGGTTAGTAATGCGTTTAAATTTGTTGGCAAGGTCTTAGGGACAAAAGGAACATCGAAAGCACGAAGAAATTATTAACAGTACGCAATTATTCAATATATCAAAGATTAAACCAAAAAGATGTCTGAAAATCTAGATTGTAGAATTAGATTTAAAATTGTTGTATGGAATAGCAGTTCTTGCAGTCCTAATTACGCCACAGGCCGTTAAACTGACTTTAGGACGTCAATCTGTCAATAATTTTTATTGTTAAAAGTACGTCCTGTTTTGAGTTCGCTTGATTAAGTCATTGGCTCGCCAAGGTCTGTACTAAATATATAAATAAATCGGGTTTCAACTTAGTTTTGGAGCTTCTATTGCTATTCGATTTGATTTGAACGTGACCGAAACGCCAAAAATATTGTAGTTTTTGACGATTAATCTTTCTGCTTTATTCACAGGATCCTTCCGTGGAGGCAGAAGCTCAATAACAACTCACTGTACCATTAGCTTCACTTTTCGTCTATTATGTGCTCTTTGAAAAGTTTCCTTTTTAATCGGTTACCTATGAAAAAGGACTCATGGATGCGATTCAAAACTCGCCACTGATTTACTGATTCAAATTAATTACATGGTTGATTGCCATTTGCACGAATTCATGCAATCCCTGTTATTCGATAGATCCCTTTACCATTATTCACTGAACCGGGTGTGCACCATTACCGTTGCAGAGATAAACACTTAATCCTTAATCGGCCAGCTTGTCGCTGCCCTACTCACCACCATACATGACGAACAGCGTGATCTTCAGCATGATTAGGTTCGGGTTGATTCCGCGCCGAAGGCAAAACTTCTCCCAACGGGTCGGATCGCTCAGCTGCTCGACGGCATTGGTCGGGTTGGTTCCGTTTTCCTCTGCCATTTTCGGCGGCTTCTCACCATCGCCTGCGGACGCCATTTGCGACCGACCGGACACCGGACCACTCAGGAACGCGGAGCTCACCGAACGAAGCGAGACAAAACTGGGACCGCAACAGAACCCTAGCACCGGAACCACTCGTTTCGCTTCTATTTATGTAACAGAGCAAGAAAAGCAACACAAGAAAAAAAGGACGTAATAGATCACCGTAATTCCGTAACACTGAGCTACGAGCCCCGCCGTCTGATCGGTGGGCCGTTCAATCGCTTTAATTTGTAATATCCGATGTGGAGTCCATTCCAGGTCCAGGTCCGTTGCCACGGGTCGGCCAAGTGAGCTTATGTTGACGGTCATCCAAAACGCAAACCAAACGTCTCTATGTGTGTATCTGCGTCTCCAGAGTGTGGCCAGCACGTTCCGGTAATTGAGGCGCAGTGTAGCAGTATCGCTTTACCGTGGTCTAACCGCAATATCCCGGCCCCTGTAACAACTCGGTGGCGTCGTCACCACGGAGACTCACGGGACCGCAAAACGGCTTAAGGATGGATGTCTAATTAGGCCGGCAGGCCGAAGCGGTGCAGCCAGATGCTCTTGAATTTGCATCATAATGTACGGCTCGGACGCTGGTGGCCGAGATCGGCGGAAGCGTGAATGAAGGCGACGAGCGGCCTGCGTATTAACCCTGCGCTTCAATGGCCCAGAATTCAATTAGCCTTATTTACGGCTCTACGGGGGAGCCCCCCGGTGGCCCGGCACGTGGTTTGTGGTTGGCGCAGCCTCCTTAAGTAAACGGTGCCACATCCGACGCTACGTCTGTGGTCGATAGATCAACAACGATAATTTGTTTCTAATATCCACCCGACGGCCGGTGCGGCTCAATTAAAGGCTAGACAACGATGCTCTTTGAAGGAATTCAAGGTCCAGAAGCGCCAACCGCCAACCGGTTGGCGTTTCTGGATGCGATGGACAAAGGAGCGAAGCAAAAGTCCTCCCAAAATTCCATCGCAACGCTACGGTGGACGACCACCGGGCCGAACCAGCCAGCCAACCGTAAGCCAAGTTTACGGGAGCAATTTTTCAATCAAATCTCATTCGCCCCTGCTCCGCTTTCGCGACTGACTCAACGCGACGTGACCGAGGTAGAGACGAAGGTTGGCTTTGCTCGGATCTCAAAGTCAAACTTGGGCCACTCGTTACGGTGCGGTGCTGGGCGGTTGGGGACTGCTAGTTCGTATATTAATGATCATCCTTCTGGAAACTAATTAATCCTTTTCCGTTGGCTGAGACACTCTATCGATGTGCACTTTCGCATGTTTTTTCACTACCGTCGCACACCGCAAATAGATAACCGTTCCAGTTGCTTCGCACTCCCGAAAATCGAGAACACTTTATCTGCTCCCCTTGATAGGATTAGGTCACATTAATCACCGACTACCAACCCCACGGACAGGAGGCTCAACTAGATACTTGGCTGCCCGGTTCCGAACTACTCGCGATCGCGACCGTGGACGAACTGAGCGTCTTGCGATCGGGCTAGGATTATAGGGCCGGAGATCTTCCAGGTAATCTGGCAATCATCCCCACCAGACGAGCACACACTGAGCGCATCTCGGAGATCTTCAACTCTACTCGGCTGGTACTACGCATCCGATACGAAGCTCCGAGAGAGAGTAGTATCTCACCGTGTCGTCGGCGCTTCATGCTGTACCAATGCCAAGCTGAGGTAATCGCCACCACGGCGACCGAAAGATTCCATGTAATATTTGCCCACGCCAGAACGAAAGCTTATCGCGCTGCCTAAGAATCTTCCACGACTGACGGCGCACACCGTCTTATCGGCATCGGCCGGTCAACGTTTTCATTGCCCTCGTACTGGCCGTGGTCTATTCCAGGCCGAGAAGGCACTAATGAGAATGGCACAACGTCCGCAGCAGCCACCCGTCGGTGGTGGATGGGAAATAAATTATCCTCCTAATCCTTCCGTGTCCGCGCCTGCGGACCGATGTTTGGTCTGATACGGTGAAGAAATGCGAGAGACAAAAACACAATCGGAACCGTGGCGGCGTAAATTGTGGCGCTGCAAGCTGGAGACATTGTGGGTGCTAGCTAGCCAGTTTCGATTCCGTTACAAACGATCGAGGGACGATAGGGTTTACTAAATAGTTAATTCTACTTTCAATCCGCGACCCTTTTCCACTGCATTCTCAACTCATCTGGAGAGGCATAAGTGTGAATCAGACTCGACGACATCTTTCGTTATTGCGGGTCCATAAAGTAATAGTTATAAAACTAGCTGACAGACAGATAGTAAATCGCTTATAGTACACCTCGATAGTGGAGAATAAAATAGTTCAGTAAATTATAAATGAGATTCTTTCATTCCAAACATACCTACTCGTATTTCACCACATTGTTGCTGGTGATCGCGACCTTGCACGAACTCTTGCACGAACGAACGTGCTATGTTTAAATATTTGTTTTCCGTCGGATTTCGGTTAATATTTATGCACCTTATCTATGCGTCGCAGCTGTTTTCGCGTTTTGCCAAAATGTCGCGTGATGGGCGTACCGTAAATTTGTTTCAACATTATATACTGTGTCTGTTTAGTACGCACGTTTAGTGTTTAAAATTAGTTTTACTATCCACATTTTACAGCTGGCCTATGTTACCGATTCGTTGATTGTTGAACACGTGACATCCTTTTCGTGCGAATCAGATTCTCCCCCAGCCACGCATCGGTGTTTCCCGGTCCGGAGCAGACACGTGCGCCAGAAGGAGGAAT
Organism: Anopheles bellator; assembly: GCF_943735745.2. Lineage (NCBI taxonomy): Eukaryota > Metazoa > Arthropoda > Insecta > Diptera > Culicidae > Anopheles > Anopheles bellator. The sequence goes on from NC_071286.1 coordinate 65,661,122, forward strand.
TCTGCAGATTCGGTAGTGAGGAGGAATAATTAATCGTTGATTAGCGGATCTGTTGTTCCATCAATTCTTGCGATAGGTGTAATGGTAGAGATTTGCTGGAGCAGTGGCCCGCTTCAGCGTAGTCGTCGGTCAGCGCGTCGTTGATCGCCTGAGCCAGGTAACTTCCACTTTAATTGGGACCTGCTTTCTCTGTCTATATCATGCTTACCCTGTTTTATTTGTTCAACCCTTTTTAAATACCCTTTCTTTGCCAATTCCAGTGGCAGTTCGTGAAGTGAGAGCATCTGCGAATTCGGAAAAAGCGGTGTTAGGGTTCGTCAGTGTTGACCTGCTGTGCAATTTTGTTTGCTTCCTCTTGATTGTGCTTAGCTCAGAAACGAATAAGGTTTACCTTAAGTGTAGTTTCAATTCAGCCAAAATAAAAACACTCGGCTCGCGTTTTTAAACTTAATTCAACACACGCAATTCAAGGGTTCACAAAGATTTGTTGGCGGAAAGGCATCGAGTCTTGGAGATGATTACTTGATTGTCCGTTAACACTGCAATTGAACCACTGCTTTCGTTCATTCTTACAAAGCAATAATAAATTCAAAGACATTTATCGGTTTAATGATTATCGTAGATCACCTTCAAGGCATTGATGTTTCTGTTCATAAAAATTGACAAAAAACATGTAAAAGGACACTAAATTTTCGTTACAAACAAACGAAATAACTGCCCGTTCCGTTAACTTACCGAACGCAGAAGCTCCGGGTTTAAAAGTCAACGAACGTTCGCAACCACTAGGCAACGGGTTTTCGTCAAAACAAAAGCCCACTCCTTCGTTGAGTTGAGCGAGCTGAAACAAAGTATAATGCGTGAGCAGGACGACAACGCTCCGCCAACTGACAGTTCTGGTAAAGGATTGCGAACGAGAAATATGGCAGAACGTGTGGAAAATTTTTGCAGTTCCACTCCATTTCGTCAATATTAAACAAACCTTCCCGTGCCGTGTTGGGATACCGTGTGCGTGCTGTTCGCGTTGCGGGTGCGGGGAACTTCCCAACGGTGCCGAAAATTACTGACGACGGCTATCGCGACGTCGCAACGACGACGACGACTACGGTTGGTTCAGAAGAAGAAGAAGTGCTCGGTGACGACGAACTTTACGGCGGACCAGCAGCGACAGCGACAGATCAATTGCTTTTCCCCGAACACTCTGGTCGACTGGCCTTTTCCTTGTGCTTGGTAGTCCTTTGCAGTCCCGCGGTGGCCACCGCGAAGCCCAGAGCAGCGCAGGCTGGCAAAGTGGGAGAAGAAAGTTTGACATAATTTTTCACCCCCAAAACGGCATCGCATGGCTCAATCGTAATTATCGACGCACGGCGAATGTGAGAGTGAGCTCAGCCCCGACCCCGTCCGACCGTCCATCCGTTCGTGTGGGGGTTGCGTGTCCCTGGCTGTGTGCGGTGCCATTGCGTACGTGCGTGCGTGGTACGGCCGCTCTATGTGTGAGTGGAACGAGAAACGTCAGTGCCCATGACAGCGCCACGAGCAGGAGGCCTGCGGTGCAAGGGAAAGGATTATTGATCTTCTCACGGTCCGGTCTTCTTTCTGTCCCTCGTCGTCGTCGCCTTTTTTGTTACTCCATCAATGAACGTCCCAACCAATCGTAGCAGGCGCCTTGTCGGGATGTGCGCATCGAAAGTCTCGCAAGCTGAGTTTTCGCCTCTTTTCCTTCACAGAATCACCGAAAATCAGTGCCAGATTAGGATGCAGTAGAAGCAGGAGCGAACCCAATCGCCCGTGCACAGCCTTGTGTCAGTGAGGCGCCACCAAACACAACAACAACGACAACAACAACGGCGACGAAGAAGACGACAATTGGCCCATTTGGCCAGGTGTTGTTGAAAGTGTAAGGCGCCACACCAACACACGGGCAAGAAGTGTGGTGGTCTTCTCCATCCGCGGAGAATTCTATTTTTTGTGAGCGGAATGCAACCGCGTAGACGGAGTGTGTGCCACGGCTGCGTGTGTTTTAAGTGAGCCCCCTCCCCCCAAAACATCGCAGCCTGCTTAGTGGTGGTGGTGGTGGTGAAGAGAAACCAGCACATTGTTTACCAAATGTAACGAACGAAAGGCGTAGCCCCCCACAGCCACACATACACGGGCGCGCGCAGATCAACAGAGACCTTTGGTCGACCTGTCAAAATAGCGATCCGATCGACAAAACACGTCCGCGCGCTGTGTCGTAGCTGTGTGCGTGCCGTGCCGTGCCGACGTCGCGAGTGTTTTTGATTTGTTTTTGCGTTTTTTTTGCCATTCCGGGTTCGGACCACGCTTCGGAAGGGTTCGGGTTGGTGGTGGTCCGTTTTCCGTGGCGGCGCAGTGCGAGTGGCGAGTGAAAAGGGAAAACTGAAACAGCACAGCACCCGTGGGTTCTTGGACGAAGGATTTGACTTCAGTTCCGGTACTGGCTTCCGAAAGGCATTTTGGGGCTTCTGCGGTTGCGGCCGTCAAGATTATGGATAATATCACGAGCATCACCAGCATCACGAGCAGCACCAGCAGCAGCAACAGCAGCAACAGCAACATCAACACAACAACGCCGGTGACCGTGCAGCAAAAGGGCTCGATTGGCGGCGGCGGCAGTAGCGCGGGTGGTGGTGGCGCAGGAGGGATGCACCATTATCACCATCACCACCACCACCCTCACCATCATCACCACAATCACCACAAGTCGCTGGAGATGGGCGGTGCGGGCAAGATGGGCGGAAGCAAACATCACACGAACGTAATTCACCGGACTACGAGTGAAAGTTTACGCCTCGGCGGAGGCGGTGGTGGTGGCGGCGGCGGCAGCGTAGGCGGCGTCGGCAGTAGTGGCACCGGGAACGGGGATTCCCTAATGAATAGTGTTAGCGGTGGGATGATGGGCAGCGCCAGTGGTAATGGGACGAGCCTGGGAGGTGGCGAAAACTCCGTCAGCAGTTCCTCGGTGAACAGTATTGGCCGGAAGGGCGGAAACTCCAACGCGACCGGCGGTGGTGGTGGTGGTGCTAGTGGACAGGGGGGTGGTGGTGGTGCTCCGGGGACCGGCGGGAAGACGTCCTCGTTCATGATCACCTCCGTGACGGTCGGTGCTAGCCGGAACAGCGCGGACAACGGGGACGATTCGGCGGACGATCTGGACGAGTCGCACACCGACGACAACAGCCGGATAACGGACTTTGAGAACGAAACGCCCAGCTTTTCGGAGGACACGTTCAGCAAGGAGGACGTCTTCTTCGGTACCAACGCGATCGGCAGCGTGCCGGTAATTCCGACCAGCTCGCAGTACGGGCTGGCGATCGTGAACCCGAACGATCGGGCCCACGGTGGCGAGGTGCTGGCCGATGCCATGCACGTCAGCGTCACCGAGGGCGGCATCAACATAATGGGCCACGGCAAGGGCGACATCGGTGACGGCAAGGAGCTGCACCATCGGAACGAGCGGTTTAAGGTGGTGAAGATCGAGAGCACGGAACCGTTCAAGCGGGGCCGCTGGGTGTGCATGGACTATCTCGATCACACGACGCTCCAGCAGCCGGCGAAGGAAAGCGGTGGTGGCGGCGGCCCGAGTAGTCAGGGCGAGGGCGGTGAGGCGGGTGCACCGAACGCTGCCGGTACGACGCAGGACAGTGGTGTCGCCCTGACCGCCGATAATCCCGTGGGTACGGCCGGGTACGGCAGCACGACGGCCGAATCTTCGCTCGAGAATCCCAACAACGGCACGACGACGACACCGGCCACCAGTGTGGCCACCACGAACCCCTCCACGGTCAACAGTAGCGCAGCCCTGCTCGGGATGCTGAACAATGAATCTCCCGGCCAGAGCCTAAATCTTCCGCTCGGTGGCGGCAACGGTGGCGCTGGCCAACAGATGGCGCCGCCACCCCAACCTAGTCATGTGCCGGGCACCGCCGCCGCAACTACTACTTCTGGTCAGCAGCCGGGTGCCGGCATACCGCACAGTTTACCTCAGTCACAGCTTCGGAACGCGCTCGCGGGACAGCCCGGGCCCCCGGGCCAACAGCCTCAGCCTCAGCCGGCGGCCACTGCGCAGTACCCGCAGCCGCAGCCAGGGCCACCGCAAGGACAATCCCAATACTATCCGCACACGATGACGAACCTGGCCGATCTGAACGTGCAGCAGTCGAATCAAGCGCCGCACCAGCACCACCAGCACGGTGCCACCCTTCCCAGCAACATGCAGATGCACCCGGCGACGGCCGCAGGCGCTCCGCAGCAGCAGCAGCAGCCCGCCGTCAGTGCGATCTCTTCCAGCAACATTCTTCCAGCGTCGATCCCCACATCACAGGAGATGAACATCATCATCGGCAACCCCACCATCCAATCGAGCTTCCCCTCGCCCCACCAGCAGCAGGCGTTCAAGCAGCAGCAGCAGGCCCAGGCGGCCGCCGTCTCCCAAACGAGCTCGCCGGTGGTCGTGGTGCCATCGTCACTCATTGACTGTGTGCCCGAGGCCACCATTCTCTCTCCATCGGCCACCACTAATCCCCCGTCGGCAGTAGCCGCCGCCGCCGCAGCCGCAGCCGTCGCCTCCGATACAGCCGGTTCTGTATCGGTCGTGGAACCACCGTCGGCCACCTCGTCACCGGTGACAAACGCTTCCTCGCAGATTATTCCACAACCGGCCGCCGGTGCAGTAGCCCCAGCAGCAGCACCGGCGGTGCTCGATCCTTCGGTCGCATCCTCGTCCTCGGTCAGTCCGGCGGCCACCAGCTCATCGGCGGCGGCCCCGGCAAACGGCACAGCGGCGACGGCTGCGGTCGGTTCGCCCTCCACCGCCGTTGCCGGTGGTGGTGGTGTGAGCACGAGTTCCTCGTCCACCGTGGTTGGTGCCGATGATCCGGAATCGAAGCTCCTGTCGGCGGTGGCCGGTGTGACCGCGGCCCCCAGCAGCACCAGTAGCAGCGGTGAGGACACCGACAAGGCGGCCACCGAGGATGGCGAAAGGTATGTGCCCGCCAGCTCACTTTTCTGTCCCTCGTCTGTCCCGGAATGTCCCCCAATCGATTCGCTCTTTTGATCGCTTTGTTTTTCGCTAAAAACCGCTCTCTCTCTCTGTCTGTGTCGCGTTTCGGTTGGGACTGCGGGTGGAAGCGAGAGCTTTGCCTGTTGCTTGCATTTTCTTTTTGTGTACTTTTAAGATCATTTATTATTTAAGAGAACGAGCACGCAAAAGAGACAGAGCGAGAGAGAGTGAGTCAGCTAATGGATCAATTCTTCATTCTAAATTCATTGTAAATACGCCGCTCACGATTTAGAACCATGAAATGCTCCACGAATGAGTCGCAACTACTGAAACAGGCTTGTCTCAGGTTTGATGTAATGGTTTGTCCTAAAAACTAGATCCCCCAACGTTAACCCCGTCTGATGTTTACCGTAGAGGGTAGCAACTACAATCTCTAACACACAGCAACACGCCAGCGGAACCGGTAAATGTCTGCGACCCAAAAGGTTAAATGGTTCCCTAACACCGCACAGAGAACGATGGGGGCGCCCGTCGTTCCATGGTAAACGGTAGTTAAGGTTTTCGGCTGCAAATTGAATTTTATCACGACAAACTGGACGACGTTGTTGATCGTCTCGTCCGCCAGGCGGCAGACCGCGCCCCGCAATTAAAACGCAAAACCCACACACAATTGGCTGCGTTTCGCGGGGCGAGTCGACATATTTCGAGAAGCTATTCTGCCAAATTCCATAACATTTATTGCACTTTTAGCGCAAGCAGAGGGTGACGACCAATACCCCAGCGCCCCAGAAGCGTTCTCTTCCGGTGAATCGGCGAGGCGAAAGCGCTGCCACCCCCGGTCAGTGAATGGTGGTGAAGGTCAGGGACGCACGGCCGCCCGCCGGATGTGCAAAAACTGCACACGTCAAGGTTCACCACTCGGCCGACGAAGACGGGTGTAATATTCGACGAAGTTAAACACCAAAACAATTACCCCTGGGGCTTGGGAGTTATAATCCTTCGCGCACAGCACGACTCCAGCAGTATCGATCCGGACCGGCTCCGCTCGCGAGGGTCGTGCCCTCGTGGCGGTCGTTCCGTTTCCGAAGCACGCTGGTGCGCGGGTCGATATGTGCCGCGGTCTCGTCGGTGTGTCCTTTAAAGTCTTTGCAGAGGACCCCTCCCTCCCGCGAAACTAGGCACACTCACGCACCGAACCGACCTGCGGAAAGTTTCTCTCGGCCATTCGGAACTTGGGAACTTGTTGAATCGATACAACTAGCATCATCGGAACCAGTTAACCGGTTAATCACGCTTCTTATGACGCACCCGTGACTTTCGTTTCATTCATGTCAGGCCCTCCAAACCTGGGGATCCCTTGGCCGCACATAGTACGCCGTGTTTATGTTTTGCGGGGGGCTCTTTTACCTCCCCCACTTGAGTACGATCACTGGCCAACGGGGGCGGGTCGAAATCACTCGAATTGAATGAAAGTTGTGCCAGTGAGGTTTATTTTATGAGTATTGTTTACTTTGTAGTTCGTTTTATGTTCGTTTTCGTTCAGAGGCTTGTGTGGTGATGGTGGCGGAATTCCGATAGTTTGTTGGTTTACGGATGCTTCGTGCTAACGAATATCATTGTAGTCCCATTCCGTTGAAAATGGATCGTTTTAAATGCCTCCAGAATTCTCAATCATATTTACTGGTCTTTGGTACTTAATCAGAAAAAGAAACTAAAACAAATATCTTTACTTCAATCCAGCACTCAAAGCTGAAAGAAGGATCTATTAGAATAACTAATGCTAGTACAATTAAAGCTCTTGCGTGCTTCCAAAAACCATTCTTTATCTCCCTCCAAGAAAGCACTTCATCATCGCCATAAAATTGGGTCAATCGGGCCTCTTCGGGTCAGGTGAGATATCGGAGTTCTTGCGCACGTTTTCGGACCACATGTAGCAAACCGCACCGGGTGAGCGCGAACAAAAGGCCCATTTTCACGCCGGCCGATTAATGCGCATCGACGTCGTTGTACACGGATTCGTTCCACTTCCCCGAGCATGACGAATGGCGCCGCCGACCACCGACACTGTGCGATCGGGTATCCTTTTCCTGCCTGCCGGAAGTGCCTAGCCACAGATCGCTGCGTCGCTCCGGCGTACTCCGGCGTCGCACATTCGCAGACGAGTTCTCTCGCGTAAGGATCGATCGCACGCCGATCGCGCCTTTGTGGACTCTGATAAGCGCATAGTGTGGTTTTGGCAGACGAGCGAGAAACGGTCAAATATTTCCTTTTCTTCTCGTTCCGCATTTCGTCGTTCGGGTTTTTGCAACTAATGCACCTTCAAACAACACCGCATCCTGCTGCCAGTCCGAGCGGGCCAGGTAGAGCGGTGTGGCCCAAGATGAAGGTTGCTGCAAGCGGGTAAGATTAGACGTGTGCGGTCTTGAACGCACGTGCGCCCGTGTATGTGTGTTTGGTTCTTTTGTTTGGTTTGTGAGTAAACAAACCCGACCGGCGATCTTCTTCCGATCTGCTGCGCCTTCACACCCTCTGCACCCTCGGTGCCCGTGGTGTGCATGGGTCTGACGCACGCACGTCGGTCAGTCTGCTGCAGAACAGCGGTATCAGTCACAGGAGAACGCCCGGCGTCACCTCGAGCCTGGCTCTCGAACAAGATCAGTTTGCGTTCTGAAGCTGTGCAGTGTGCATCATCTCGCGCTCGGTGTGTTGTGAGTTGCTCGTAAAAGAAAGTGAAACCTGCCGCGTGCCGCGATATAGTTTATCGAGTACAGGAGACAAAAACCCAGCCCAACCATGTTCGGAAGCAACCTGACCATCGGGCCGTCGTACTATCGGAGCTCCAACTTTTACATTTGGCGCAGAAACTCCATGATACCACGCTGGTGAGTAGCGGCACACACTAATTGGTACGATCGATCGATCGTAGGGACGAGGAAAATAGATTCGCACAGCAGCGGTGTATTAGCAGCGCTACCACCTCTCCTTGCGGGTATGAAATATGGCCCATCGATCGGGGGTTGTGTCGGGGAGGGGGGGCGATTCGCTATCTGCAGTAAATTTGGCAGACACATAACCCCAGCCGTGGATAACTCCGGGCCCGGCCTCGGATTCCGGTGTTCTACTTGTGTTCGACTTGTGGCCTCGAAATTTTATTATTAGACACACTAACGGACACAACAACACACGCCGTGTGCGCGGAGACTGGACAATGGTCACACCACCCCCTTGGGGTCTGCAAACCGTTCCAAAAAAAATAGACCGGAAAATGTAGCACAAGTGAGAGAGAAAGGCGAAGAAGGATTGTTTGTGCTGTGCAGTACGGGAAGGATAAATGCAACGGAAGCCGGCCACCGGCCACCGGTAGGTTCCTGTTTACATTTCCACGGACTGCAGCTCTAGCGAAAACAAAACAAAAGCAAACCACGAATAATCGATCGGCGCCACGGAAGGGTGGATCTTTCGTCAAAAAAGGCAAAAGGAACGGGCGAATCGAAGCGCCATTTTCGGTGGCCTCGTTTCTAGCGAAGGGCTCAACCTTCCCGTGAGGTTTGCCCTAGCGACACCCAGAGGTCGCTAGTGTCGCGTGCAGAGAAGGTTCGTATTGAATCGTTCGAATCGAAAGCGCGCTTCACTATCTCGCTCTCTTTCGCGGTCCCACACATTCCACACACAGTTTGCTGCCCGCGCGTCCTTAGGGCCGTGATGAAATATACGTGTGAACCTGCGGTGCGGTGCGCAAGACCCAGCTCAGCTCAGTTTCCTCTAATGGGCACTACTGGCACTCATTAATACCGTAGGGTGAATTGAATCATCGAGGGTAGCGTTCGGTGCAGCACCACAGCACCGTGCCGCCACAGGGTGCGTCCGCCACCTCACAGCCGGGGTGCTAATGTTTGCTTTATGCGCAATTCTGGTACACCCTTTTAGCGTGTCGGACGTGATTTGAATAAGTGTGTAACAAGAAACGTAATATCTCCAAATGATTCGTTTTTCTGCACCACGTCCGGACACGCAGCAGGGCATTAGGGAATTAACGGAAGGTGCTGCTGTATGGTGACATCAGCTAGGTTTTACCTTTTTTGCGTGCCAAAACTCCGAGCGTAGCCGTAACGATGAGTAACTGGAGCAAAAACGCATTCCTCTTCTAGGATGACTTATCTAATAGCATTCTTGATTTTTTTTCGAAAAGATCAGCACGGACATGTACAAATATAGATATTCTTTTGTAACCTTTTTGGCCTTTTTTATGAAATCAGCCGTAAATTCGTTCCCCATTCGATAGTTTTGTTGAGGGGCATCGATCGTGATCCTTCTTTACTTGGATTATTGATTTTTGAAAACTGTGTAACATTTGTTACAATTCTCATCTATATTTGGGGGATTTTCTTCCGGATAGCCTCAGGACTCTCGACAAATTATGCTGCATTAAGAATAATGAAAATTTTTATTATGTTGTGTGACGATTGTGGAATGTTTTTGAAAGCAAACGTTGCTTTAGAAAGAAGCTTGGAAAACTGTAAAAATGTATTGACCCAATCGCGATCCATCCACTCTGTTGGTCGCAGCTGAGTTTAACAACAGAAAGGTAGACAAATTTCATTGTGGGATTTCCTATCTTTTCCCAATCACCCCAAATGCCTAGGCCCCGGAACCCCCTGCAGTCGGCACTTCGGTCGATAGTTGCACTTGCAGTCCGCGCGCAACCTGCCACGGAAGGGCCCGGGGAAAGGGCACACACCGACGACTGCACACACCGAAGTTCGAGTGCGAATGATACGTTATCTGACCGACCAGCCCCGTCAAGTTGAAATAGATAGTGCTCGTCCGTGGTTCAGCTGCGCTTCGTCACCCTGTGGCGCGCGCGCACCAACCACCAACTACCAAACCGTTGGTTCTAGCGGTCAGTTTTGTTTATATTTTGCCCTCCGCGCAGCAATAGTTCACACACTAAGGGGCGGCCGGGTGCGAGATAGTAGTATGCAGTATTGTTGATCTCCGACACGCTGATCGACGACTGGGTCTGCTTTATAGTGGCCCCTCGAAGGCGTCGCAGAGTGCAAGCGTCGTGTGCGCAGCGCAGTAGCCAGGGTGCAGCGTAAAGGCGCCCTCTGCAGCACCGTATGGTTTTGATTGAAACAAATTCCAAACGCGCCGCGATCGTGTTGTGTCCCCTCGTCCTGAGGCGAATTCCTGGTGGAAGCTGGTGCTTGCCTAGCACTTTCGTCGTGGTTCTTCGCGCCGTGGGGTCACTCCAAAGTACTGTGAAGATCTAACATTTTTCGTGTCAGGTGCAAAACAGAGTCCGCGTTCCGTACTCTGGACCACAATCGATTGGAGAACGTGTTTTTTCCCGCGCGCGCGCCAACTTCATTCCGGTGCCGTTGATAACACGTGCTTTACCGTGCTGTGTGTGTGTGCGTGTTTTGTAGTTGTTTTTTAAGCCAGTAGAAGCACTAGCTGGTGATCTTGAGACAGCCCTAGATGGGTCGATGATATACCGGAACCAAGTAGCGCACCGTGCATAAAATTAAAACAAACAACAAATTCTGCCACCGGCTGGAGAAGCCCCTTGGCCAGTGACAATATCCGTATACAAACACACCCAAACCCGGATAGGATTGGGTGCCACTCGATGTCACTTCTTGACCCCTGGGGAGTCGGTGCTTGTCTTCGTCGTACCGGCAGATCGTCCCCGCGAAACTAGAATGTCGAATCCTCCGGCACGCCGGATAACCATCGGTGGCGTCCCGTCCAAAATCATCAGCATCCCGAGGCGCATCTCCCTCAGGTAAGAGGTGTCTGTGTGTTGTAGAGCCCGACTTGCGATCTTAAGACAGTAGATCCCTCCCCCCTCCGGGAGAGCATTACTCATGGAGGCGCCCGGTGCCGCAACGCCACATGACACAGCGGACCTAAATTTGGGCCATCCTTCACCCAGATGCTGATCGTCTGAGTCACGGTTGGAGAAATTAGACGCTACTCACAACGCTCGCCTGCAGATTTATGGAGCAATCTGACAAAGTACTCTGGCCCTGGGCTTTGTTTTGACGAACGTTCGGAAAATCCCACAAAATTCCCGTCTGGGGCAGGAATTTGATAAAAAGCAGTAAACAAATAAAGTGTACTTCCTATGCCCGGCGTAACCTTGGATGTCGTGGCTGCCAAGTGTCGAGTTCCATAAATTCTTTTCGTCGGCGAGCAAATATTTCCTTTTTTCGAGCAAATTTCGCGCCTACAACACAACCAATAAGTAGCCAAACGCTCCGAGGGATCAAGTGGCATATCGCTGGCAAGTAGAGTGTGTCGTGTTGGGATGATCTCCGGAGAGATACCCACACAGACAGTGGGGTACTTAGGAGCTTTCGACACATGGTACTTGAGAGCCAAATGGGAAGCGATTAAGTGATCACCACAAATATAACCTGGAGATAGACCGGGCTGCTTGTGGAGGTATTGCCGGCGGTTCGTCTCTCATCTGAGTCGCAGCGATCGGGGTCTCGGCGACACTCTTTGACCAACCCAACGACCATCATCCTCAGATTCGTCTCGGAAGGCTCAATTTAATTCAATCATCAACCGCCTTTATCCCGTTCTACCGGTGACGATCCACGGCAACAACGGAAGCCGAGCGCAGTGTGTTTATTAGACCTTTACCGTCAATCCTCTAATTTGCTCACCACGCGGTTGTCACATCGCGACCCACGATCCTCAACCATACGGTCCGGGGTCCGGGTGGTGGTACGGGAGGGGAGCGCGCGGCGAGTGTGACGTTCGCGTCCTCCGACCTAACTACCGTACCCGCAGATGATAACGAGTCGGCTAAAAATAGTGTGTCCCGCTCTATAATCCACCACGCCGTTGTGTGGCCACATCGCTGTGTGTGTCCATCGTGTTGCTTATTGCACTAACAAGCTAAATGCCTTTCCCACCGTGTCAGCGAGAGAGAGAGAGAGCGGGTGAGAGCGGATGAGATGTTACGTCGGTCTGTCTCTCTCGCGAATGTAATCTCTTACTTCCTTTGGGATCTCCGCGGGCGCTCTCAGTGATAGTTTATCATCGATCGTCATCATCATCATCATCATTATCGTCAGCGTGAGCCGAAGGAAACCGAGTAATCGGTCCGTACCACCGATCGACTACTTAGAGTGTGTATTAGTGTGCCGTCAGTATTGAGGATGATCTTCCGTTGACGCACGCTTTGTGTGTCGCCTAGGCACACGGTGTGTCAAATAAGTAAACAGATCGTTTTAGTGGAGCAACCTCAAAAGCTGCTCCTTTCAATGCACGTCACAAGAACCATTGAATCGGTTTTTTTTGTTGTAAAAGGCGTAAAAGGCAAATTACGTCCGAATGTCAATCGTACGTCAAATCGTTCATCGATCGAATCGCATTCATCGACAGCCGCCGCAGAGCAGAACTCATCATCCGATGGCACATTTGTTGATGTTTGCGAGGTCGATGAAGAAGCGGTGGGCTAGTCTTGCTTACTTGCTTATTAATAGTAACTTTAAATATGGTTTTATTTGGCGATCTCTTTTAGCTGCCATTAAGCCCTTGATCGGTCGTTTAGGAAGCGATCCTTTTCTTCTATTACTTCGTTTGATTTCTCCGTTTCAGTTTCATTTCGTGCACCTCGTTTTTTATGTTGTATTAGATCAGTCGGAATGTATCCGATGGTTCCTAAAGACCGTTTCGTTATGTCTAAGCGCTTTTTTAATTTAATGTCAAAAATTCAAATTAGAAGTAAAACCATTTTTTTCAGTTTTTACGCTCTGTTATCTTACTTAACAGTACGTTTTTACAAAATTTCATTCCGGTTAACCGTACGCTAATGATCGAGCTTTTGACCGAACGCTACGCATATTAGCTTTTGCACAGACCGATTTCCGATCATTTTGGGCACTTCAATTCCAATCTTTGGCGAATATTTTAATGTTGTTGGTTGGCTTTACATGTTTTCCCAAGTATCCCTTAGTAAGTTCCCAAAAAGTTTCGATCGGCCTTGTCTGTGCACAATTTGGTGGTCAAATTTGCAATAAGTTTCATCTTCCGTGATTTTTATCCAAAATTTTATTCACCGGATCCGTTTTCATTTTATCCTGAAAGCTGCTTTCTTCTTTGAATTTCCTTATTGCGTTCCGAACCGCTCCAATGCTTATTTTTCCCTGTTTTGCCAAATCATTCAATGAAATGTTGGGAATAATGCACCATTTGTGCAAAAGCTGTTTGCCCTCCTCTGGAGAAATGCTTCGCATTTTCACAAAAGTTAAGGAAACCTGTACGTATGTTACACCATTTTTTAAATTAAAGTGTATACTAAAAGAATCTGTCGAAATTGACACTTTCAACGTCATGTGGAGAGAGTAGTGATCTGTCAAAATCGTGCTTAGACATAATGAAACGGTCTATAGTGCATGAAATTAAGAGATTGAATCAAATTAACCGGCTTCATTTGTACACTCAAAATTAAGCGAGCTTTAAGTGGCGAAGGTAGTCAACTAACTAAAATCGCATTGTTTCCGATGAGGAGGCCGACTTGAGTTACTTACTCATTCGCCACACCGTGGCACGGTGACACCGCTACAGACACACACCCGATTCAGCCCGATTGGCGTGAGTGTGCGTGCGTGGTTAAATGTTTTTCGACGGCGCATGGCGCAGTACTTGAAATGTGCGGATCCCGTCTCCACGCTGACGCCACCGTCACCGACCCCGCGCACACCGGGGCGGGTAATACGGCGGGGGGGAGGGGCTTTGGGTGCCCGTGGTGCGCCCACGGAACGGACAAATGCGCACTCCCCGTGCGGCAGTTTGCCGCCGTTTTGCAAACGGTTGAGGCTTCCCCTGTAACAGGTTGTTGTTGTTGTCGCGCTGTTTGTGGTTTTTTTGTGTCTCGATCGCGGTCTGTTTGTTTGTTTGGTCGGTTCCACTTCACTACGAACGTCGAAGGACAATCCCAGCGCACGCGCGCGCCCGCCAAAGGCGGCCGGACACCTGCGCACCGTCGTGTGGTGGAGCTCCCCGATCTGGACAAGATCGTTTGTTGACACTTTCCGTCGGCTCGAGCCGCGAGTGCTTGTGTGAGTGTAGTGGGTTTCGGTGTCACTGGCGAGTGCCGGAACTGTGAGAATCCTTCTGTTGTTGGTCGCGTGGGCCATTGTGGTCAGCAGCTCCCTCTCGCTCCCTCATAAACTTGGGTAGTGTTTGCCAATATTTGGTTTCGACGATGGATGTTACGATGATTTACGTTTTTACGTAACGGGGGACACTAAACGGCGCGTGCCGCCCTGTCACGGCTCGGGCTGGTCGTTATCGGCCATCGGTGGGAATATGGCGCACGTTTGGAGCAAAACTAATCGCAGCGGGAACAACAAGAAGGGACAATCACCACCAGCCCCACCGACCGGCGGGGAGGAGAAGAAGCCAAGCTTAACATTCGGGTAGGTCCATTGCGCATTCCTTTCCGAGGAGCGACAGCCATTCATGTGACCCGCCGCCGACGAGATGAGTAGTACTGTTTTAGTATCCTCTGCACGGTGTTGTTGTTGTTCCCAGTTTTCTCATCTTTTTGTCAGCGAATGCGCCCGCCATCTGGGACCGAACCGCTTTTTGGCAACGTTTTTCTTATTATATATCTGCTTCGCTTTTTGTTGGCATCGTTCACTCATCACACAGCAACCCGTCCATCGTTCCTTATTTGCCGCCGAGCGAGTAGTACAGTTTCAATGCGAACTGTCCGAATCCGTGACTTGCGTGCCAGCTGCGGGTGCACTTGTGTGCTACTAGAGGGCGCTGCGTACCGTTGAGAGGCACGGCACTGTGTTGGCAGTGGAAAAACGATTTTGGTACGGAAATAAAAGTTATTTTATTAAGAGTCGTGTGATTTTTCCATCTCATGGAACTCCGTATAGGCTCGGTCTGTTTGCGGATCGATTATGCAAGTAAATATGTTGAAGGAACACTAAGTAACGGAGCAAACATACCCGGTCAATCGGTAGACTTCTGGGCCGTATGCTAATGAACGAAACAGTCTCTCGTGTCGTGGTCCATTCTTCCCGAAAATTGAGCGTTCGCCACCTGGAGGGCAATATTGAAATGCGAACCACCGTCAGCTCAGCTTCCCAACCGTGCAGCAGTCCCGTGTGTCACCAATGACGCCATATGCTGTCTTGCTGGGTGGGTGGCTCAGCCTCCCGAATCTTATGATATCATCACGCTCGGGGGCGGACATGAGATCACCCCTCTTACGATCGGTGCTGGACAGTTGTAAAGTGCTAACAGGCACTAGTCAGTGTTTGTTTATGCCCGGGGATCACGGGCAGTTCGCTTGAACCACTCCCGCTGAACCGAACGATAAATAAAGCTGTCGATCGAGAGATCGGTTTGTGTGTCCGCCTCCACCGATGCTTTTTGCGCATTATTTACCCGTCTGTTCGGGGCGACAACGTTTGGCTTTTTGGGGCGATGCGTAAAAATCAACATTCCCTTGCCGGTGGTGGCGGTACGGGCGTCAGAAAGCTATCTTTCGCGTCATTTACGTAACCTACCGGAAGGATTCGAACGGAAAGGTCCTTTCCACCATTAAATATTGTTGCGAAACGCAAACGATTGTTTGTTTCTGTGCCATCATTTCAGGCCAGGCCAGTGATCACGCTCTCAGCTGCTGCTGTGTACGGGGTTACCTCACCAACTGTGTTTGCGATGGCCCAACATAAGCAGCATAAGGGGCCGATAGAAGACGCTCATTATCATTTAAGCGCAAACGGGTTTAAAACCACCGAGCAGTGTTGAACAAGAACCAGCATCGAGCGCTCGTTAAAACTAATTGTGGCAATGAATCTAATGCTTGTGCCACCATGTTGCCGATTGCAAAAAAACATATGCACAACAGCGAGCCTACAACGAGCAGCGTGCCCACGTGGTGCTCCGTCTTGTGGTCTTTCGTTCGGCACGCTATTTTTTAAGCGACTCTACGAGTAGCGTTCCGAGCCACCGATGTAATACATAATTTGTGTCGTGAATGATCGTGATCGTGAATGATTCGCCATCACACAGGAGTTGGGAGTTTCGCGAGCACGATGGTGGCCGATGTTTAGCACGAATGACATTGGTCAATAATTTCAGAGATTGCGGCTTATTTTGGTGCAGATAAAATTAGAATTTTGTAACGAAAATATTTCAGGTCTTTCTGAGAGCACTTCAATTGAAGCTTCTAGCATCAAAGAGATCAAGTTCTCATCCTCGGTCATCGATGGTCCGCTGGATCATTCCAGCGTTGATGGAAAGATCGCTCGACCTCTAAAGCATTTCAATCAAACTAAAGTAAATTATTAGTGGCCTTCTTGCACCTTGCTGCGAGCTTTAGCTGCCGTTATAACCATTTCCTGGGATGAAATCTTTCACAAATAAAGGAGGAAAAGTCAGCGATGTGCATCCTTTGACATGCCCTTCATAGTGCCAAAATGAGGACATTTACCAGAAGTCATTGACAAAAGTTAACAACAAAAATCTGATCGTAAGTTGGAATTTCAACCATTTGCCAGTGGATTTGTCGATGAATTCAGTTGACGTACACAATAATATGTTGATCGCTTTTAAAGACAACTGTTTGAAGATATTTAACTACAAATTAACGCAGCTAATATTGGAGAAAAAAGACATATAAAGAGTGTCGCTTCGTTTATGAATAGATAATTTGCCAATGTCCCCGGCTTTATTGACCGCAGAAGTATCGCCGTTTAACAGCATATTTTGCCCAACAACCAGCGTGTTATGTTGCCCACCGATTGGTGGAAAAATGGTTTGGTTCTCATCCTGCCGGAAATGGTCACATCAAGCGCCGGATTCTAACTCTCGATCGCTAACGATTTGCTCTCGCCGTGTCCTGTTGCTGCTGCTGCTACTGGTGTTTGCGTTTGCTTGGTCTTGGTGTGTGTATCTGTGTGTGCGCGGGTTTGGTGGCTAACGTGCATCGTCGCGCGTAGGACATTATTACTCACACGAGTGGTGTTCCGTCGGGTCTGCCTCCATCCTCATCCATCCCATTCATCCATCCATTCCATCCCATTCATCCATCCATCGTTCTTCTCGCAACGCTTGGCCCCGATGTGGGATGCAGGATGCTTGCAACCACCTTCTCCAGCAACAACAGCAACTGCAACCAACCCAAATGCATGTCCCTGCGTACGCATCCGCGCAGTGTGGAGAAGGAGGTGGTCCCGCCAGGCTCATCAACCAACCAACCAACCAACCCACAAACGCCTGTGCTTCCGTGTTGCGTTCCGTTCTGTACTTCCTTTTCTATCCGTTACCCGTTTTCGATTCCGTTCTCCTAGCGTTGCCGGGTTGCCGCCGCAACACCAGCAGCATCCACCACTCGCCGCCCTCGAGCGAAACATGTCCTCACGTGCACTACACCAGCACCACCCGCAAACCCCGCCACAGCAGCAGCAGCCGCAGCTGGCGGGTCAGCAACCCGCGGCCCTCCTTTCGAAAGCCTACTCGCTGCCACCGTCCGTGAGCGCGGCGGCCAAGGAGTCACTCCGCAAAGACCTCACACAGCACTTGTTCGATCAACAGCACCACCCGCTGACACAGCACTCCACTTCACACTCCCCGTTACGCAGCGGCGGCAGCGGCGGTGCCTTCAGTGCCGTGGTCAGCAGCTCTCAGCGCCCGCAGCAGGCACCGCCCGGCAACGGCATCTACACCGACATTGCACTCGGCAAGAGCATACAAAATCTCATGAAACCCCCCACACCGACCCTGGCGGCGGCGGTCTCGAACCGGCTCGTGACCGGTGGTTCCTTGCCCCGCTCGTTCGGTTCCCTCGGCACGTGCCGGGAGCTTCCGGAGCACGGTGAACCGTTGGCGGCGAGTCCACCGACGATCGGTGGTGGCCCTTACTGCCGGGCGGCCACCAATCTGCTCGGTGGGTTCACCGGAAGCAACAGTGTGAGTGGCTGTACCGTGACCCATGCGCACCGCTGCGTCCAGGACCTCATCCGAGAGGAGCTGGGTGGTGGACGGATGGCGATGGGCGGTGGCGGTGGCGGTGGGATGGCCCCACGGCTAGGCAAGGCCGGCAGCATGATCAACATGATGAGCATCGACTCGGCGACGGACGTGTTCAGTGGCGGCTCCCAGTCACATCCGGCGTCGGGGCGCTCGAGTCCCGCGTCCTACCTGTACACCGGTACGCCGATCGGCAGCCCACCACGGATCGTGGGAAGTGTCCCCGGTGCCGGCTCCTACCTGTTGGGGCCCGTCTCGTACGGCAGCTCGCCCGGAGCCGGCAGCACCCGCGTCAGTCGCGCACCGTCGCCGTCCTTCCTGCCAACGCACGGCAACAGCAGCACCGCTGGGAACGGCGGGGACCACGCAAGGTTTGCTACCACCCTCCTCCACCCCTCATCCCGTGTCTCTGCGTTTTTTGATCCGACACCTTCCCCCACAGCAGCACCTTAAGCGAGGATGGCGGCGTTGAGAGGTCACGCTAATTTTTGCACGCCGTTCGATCGAGGCGCAAGGCTCAGTCCATTTACCCGTTCCGCTCTCGGTGTGTGTGTTTGTGTGTTTCACAACCTTTCGCGCTCTTTCGCTGCTTAACACTCAACAGGAGAACATCCTTTCTTCTCTGGCTGCTCTGTGTGTGTCTGTGTCTGTTTTCTTACGCTGCGTTCTAACTAACTCCCCCTAAAAGTCAATGTACCGAAGAAGGACCAAGCCGCCCGGAACTTACTCACCTTCCGCGTGTGTTCCGGCTTGCAATGCATAATCTCGGGTTGCGTCCGTAGGGATTCGTGAAGCTGTCGTCCGTCACACCAAGTTCAACCGCGGGTTACTAATTACACTCCTTTCTCATTCTCGTTGCAGGTCAGTAACGGTTCCGCTAGTGGAAGTTTATGAAAGTACTCAATATAACCGCAAGACCACCCCACAGGAAATCGTATGTATATTTGCTTGGGCACCCCGCGAACGGGGTGCCCGGCGACCCACCCGGGGACGTGGAGTAAGCTCGTCGCAACACTCGTTCCGATTCGCTTTTCGTCTTTTGTAGGTTTCGCTTACATCGATCAGCCACCTGGTTCTGGGTTTGCTAAATGGAATTAGTGCTAATCGAATTATCACGAACCAACCGCGACGCGATCCACGCGAGAATGAGAAGTAGACCACAGTCCTTGAAGTAGACGGCTGGCCCGCCCAGACGGCTTGTCGCCAATTAGACACTGGGCGAGGGCGACACACGCGTGCCGGTGGCACCATCGGACGATGGACAGGTTTTTGGGGACCCCAAATTAGCGCGTGTCCCGCGGCGCGATAGATCTTGGCGATCTTGGAGGACGATGGTTTTCAGTTGCAAACTCTCGAACCAACAGCGAAAATTAGCATCGTTCGATTTTTGGTGTGTGCCTTCCATTTATGCCCTCACCGCTAACTGATTGTATCGGACGGGCACATCACAGTCTTCAGAGGGGACACTTTTCGCGACTTTTGTCACTGGGACGACAAACAAGGACTCGTCGTCAACGTCCAACTGCTGATGTGTTATGTCATTGAATCAGTCTTTCTTCTCTGATCATAGAAATCATCATCGCGATTTGCAATCTCGATCCGATCTCGTCGACCCCCGTTGCGATGTTGTTTGTCTGACTTCTCAAATCAACGGTGTGAGATTACGGACCGTGTGCGCTGCGGTGTCATGAGCCCCTGCATTCACAGCACAACGGCGGCGCTGTAACTTGATGGAATCCGATTACAATAAATCGAGTAAAAATCAAAAACAAATGTTCACCCATGTCGCGCCGCCCCGGTGCAGGCAGTCAGCAGCCCCCGAGCAGTGGATGGGTTTCATGTAACTGCAGCCTGACTGCAGCAGCGCCGGCACTGGCACGTTACGTAATCTCCGTCAGCGGTGGCGGCGTTGTTGAGCAACGTCGCCCGCAGAGCCCGCACGCTGCACCAGCTCCAAATGACATGCGGCCGCACTTGCCCTTGCTCCGTTGAGAAGACTGCCCCCGGTGAGGAAGCTTCTGCCACATGTTTTGTCCCTATTTGACGTGATTACTGAGCGGGGTGCAGCCTCCTCCTCGTGTGCCGCGTAGAACTCCAGCCATTAGGTGACGCAAAACGCGCAAAGTGTGCAACTTGCAAGCGCGCTGCATACGAGGCCGGCGCGACAACGGTACGCGGTGCATGGAATGATTACGTTTCCAGCTACTTGGTGGGCCCTTTTGCAACCCCATGGCCCGGCCCCTTTAAGTGGAGGCCCTCTTCGGTTAGGTTTCCAATCATTTAGCAACAAATTAGTCGCTTCGCCGACTTCTTGGGTAAAACCCGTGGCCGGAGCGAAACGATGGCGTCGGCTATGCTAGCCCTCCGTAACCGTTGCTTTATTCACTGCGTTTCAGAACCACAGAGACTAGGAGAAAAACATGGATTTATTATTCTAATCCTAGTCATTCAGAACAGTAAGCAAGAATCAACAGTTATGGGGACAAATCTGCATGCAAATTGCGAAAGTGAAAGTTGGAAGGACTTCCTTGAAGAGCAGATATTGATGCCACCGTCCCTTTTGAGGTGCCGTTCGATCGAAAGAAGGCCAAAAAAGTTTCCAATAATTACTAGAGCCCAGCAAACAAGGTTTGTCTATGAATGGTAAACAGATCCCAAGTGATCCTGTTCCTTTTCTATTATCCGCGGTCACGAACACTACAAAATAACAATGCCTGTGAGATGCTGCCACTATTTGGTTCATCAACGCTGTGTTTATCGGGGAAAAACCCACCTCAATAGCCGGGAATTTCTTCATCAGACACTTTAATTGTTTACAGATTATACTTTAATTATATTATTTTAATTATTATACTCATGCATACTTGAACCGCATCAAGGCAGTTTGCGATGAAGAGACGGGAATCGTAGTAACCTTAGCAAATCAATGACAGCGTGCAGAATATAAGGTTGTCATTATTGTGTCACAATCTCAAACCTCAAAACAGTTTCTCAAATAGTTTGTATCCTGTATTCTCCGTCGCCGTAATCCTTAAGGTAGTTCTTGGTAAACTTTATTTTAAACTAAAAACTAACTGTTTCTTCGGTGTTTCGGGAAGAGTCCATGTGAACTCTCCACGGTGAATTAAATTGGTTGCTTTGAGCATGCAATCATTCAATCAAATCCATTCTCTTCTGAATCATTTTTGATGTACGCTAGAATGCCAACACATAGTTTGTGGTTCCCAGACCAGAGAGGACAGCAAAATAATCTGCTCCTTTAATTAAAACTATTTTGCTTGACACGATGCATAGCCTATTCCGGGTTCAAATGAATGAATCTTACAGCAAGGCTGCATTCGGTCGATTGCATAAAAAATGGCTGCCTTATCGCAACCCTGGCAGACAAACGAAAGGGACGGCCCTGCAGTGACCTCTAGCAAAAAGTTGGTGCACTAGTTCCATTGCGCCAAGGGACTTGTGAACAGTCGTCATAGTCGTCGCTCGTTGCGAGAAAACCCCGCCTCGTTTGGTGTGGGGACCTGGCGGTGGGGACTTCCCATCGATTACCGGCGGCGGTAACGGCGACCTCCACCAATCAAGACACGCGAATGATTGAGCGAAAATTGGAGGTCTGAAGCAAAACTTGCCACTAGCTGGCTGCTGCCCGGTCGGTGTGAAGTAATGTCGCCCGAAACCCTCTTCGGCTGTAGAACGCGAAACACAAAGTTTTTATCCGCACGAAAACTAGGACCCGCGCCGAATGGTGCGGAGTGGCCTCTAATGAGCTGCAAAATTTGACGAATGGCCTTCAGCTATAATTGGTAGCCCGCCCGCGGTATCCGCGGCAAAGTTTGCGTGGCATGGAGGCTCAGTGAAACCCTTTGGCGTCATCACGCTTTGGTCCGTTGGGGGCGGGCGAAAATTGAGGTTAGCTGATGACGGACCCCGCCTAATTGCCACGGTCAGCAGCAGCAGGCATTTCGAAAGCCGCCACCCTACAGAAGTACGATCCGCCCGATTTATGATCCCTCGCAGGTTCTAACGCCCGCAGCGGTTGTTTACATGATTAAATGGCCCTTCTGGTGGCTTAGTGGCGATAGATAGGAGTCACACGCGGCCCCTGAAGTCCTAGGTCATGGGTTTCCCGCGTGTTCGTCGTCGCTCACGAGTGGCCGGGGCGGCGAGGGTGAGTGATCCTTGGCCTCGCACGCTTATGCGCAGGTCCACCACCCGTAATCGATAGAGTGGTAGGATGTCCCAAAAGGGTCACTCACTTCCGATACCTTCTTCTTCCTTTTCCGAGGCGAATTCTGCCCAGGAATGCGGCAGGATCGGTACGGGCCGCACGATTTTGGTTTTTCCCATCCGACGTGCTGCGTGCACCACCCCACGTGCCACAGCGGCCACAACAAGGCCCAGCTCAAGTGTGTGTCTGTGTGTTTGCCCGCCAATTTCTTGTCCGTTTGTGGTGGGCTGACAAAAAAAGGAGTGTAGAAATACACCGGAGCAAGGACAAAAGCCGAAAGCGCTTGTGCTCCGAGCATAGAGTGTCAAGGACAGAGGACCACGCTACGAATCCTTTTTGTCACAAAACGCAGACAAAAGAAGCCGAGGACGCCAGTATGTAGTGCGTGCGTGTTGGTGATAAAAGTAGTAAGCAATAGTCGACCCCCGACAGAGTGACAGAGAGAGCATTGTTGTAACATTATTGTTACCCATATTAACACGCGCGCCGCTGCTACACACTGCCATTATCGGGGCTGTGCGGGGCTTCTCCACCACGCGCTTCCGAAAGGTTCATTGACTTTTCCCATTTTCCCGGCGAGCGCCAAGCATGGAAGTGGAGTCCGTAGTAGAGAGACTCAGAGTGGTCGAATAATTAGGTGGCGGTGGTTTTCGGAACATTCTGCACAGTCCGGCCAAACATGATGATTGCCTGTCGTCGAAAGTGTAGCCTCCAGTGGTGGTCCCACCGGTGCAATGGTCGTGCGGTTTTCGTTTACTGCGAAAAGTACAAATGAGTGCCGTGGCCAAAAGGGTGCTATGAAGAACTAGACTGATATCTGATGTCCACCAACCATATCACTGCCAGAAAAACGCACTCGCTTCTAGGAACTTTGCTGTGTTCGTGTGGCGGCGCCCTATCCATCTGCTGGCTGCTGGGTATGTTGCTATTCTTCATGCTAACATTTCGATGTATCGCCTTTAAATACCGTCTACATCGTGCACGGATTTATAGAGGCCACACGCTGCCCTAAAAAAACTTTATTCGCTCAATTTTGGTGGATATGTTATTTTGGTGGATATGACAAGGTTAAAGCGGTACCTCAGCACTTTTCCAAGGACTTCCGACACTTCGCCAATTTGCCTATATGTTGGTTATACCCTAAATTATTTTTAAAAAATTCAGTGCACATTTGTCAAGAGTTACCAACCCAATTTCGATCGTAATTCCCACCGCATCGATTCTTGGAAGCCTAAAGGTGAGGATGACTAATTTGAGACGCCCAAGGTGGTTCCATCACCTGAAGAGGAAAGAAGCATTATTTCGGACCTAAAGATCGCAATGTGACACCCCGTAACATAGAGCTGTTCCCAAAACTCGGTAGGCTGTAGCTAAGTTGAAATTCAGATTAAATTCAAGGGGATGCTCAGCTACTTTGGATAAAGAAAATAAGGAGATTCGCTTTCAGGGTACAGCCGAACTGAATTCATTTTATTTCCCAAAATTAATGCCAAAGAATGGGCTTAGTCTCTTATATGTTTGGAACCATAAATGCTTAACTGATTTTAAACTTTACATCATTTTTGTGGCAATCAATCAAAGGGGGCTTTGATTTTGGGGTTGCCAACTCACCAGCAGCAAATCGTGTGCCACAGCCCCAGCCCCAGCCCCAGCCCCAGCCTTCGCCAGCTCGCCACGTAGCCGGGCTCTTATACGCACCTCTACGCACTTCTCGGCTTTAAAAGATCACCAGATCCACGGAACGTCGGTGGTGTGTGTTGGGATGGCGCGGAGCAGCAAAGCAAAAGGGACCCACACACACCAATAAGCGTGATTCAGATTCGATATGCGTGTGTGGCATTCATTTCCCAACCCGGCGGCGGCACGCACCACCCTTTTACGGGCATTGATCGACCAACATCAACAGCATCAACAACAACCGATCACGCCACAACTCCCGAAACACGCATACATCGGAGCCGGAGCGGTGATCGGAGCGTTGTGCGTATTCTTGGATACGCACTTTTCTCCTTCTCCGCCTCTCTTTCTCTCTCTCTCTCTGGGAGGCCAACGCGACGTACCAGATTTAGGTCAACAGCAATAGCAACAGCGTGGATCGTGTTTTGTGCCATTTTTTTCGTTATTTCGTCCCAAGATCGAGCAGAGCAGTGCCGCCGGCATTTTTCAGCCCGCTGTTTTGTCTCGTTTGCTAGTAGTGGTGTGGTGACCTTTTCACACGCCGCCCAAGTGTTTGTGTTCTCGTGGGGAGGAGTGATGGGGCGGTCGGATGCTGTTTCGAGCACTTTCATCGCACGTTTTTGGAGCCCGTTTCGGGAAACCCCACGAACCTTTCGCTCTCGGACCCGACCATCCCTAGCCCCCAGATTCGGGTGTCTTATAATAGGACAGAGCGGGCGAAAGAGAGAAAGAGAGATAGAGTGAGAGAGGCAGAGACAAAGTTTGCCAGACCAGCCGCGAGAGAGCGCGTGCGGCGCAGCCTTCGACACGGATCGAGGACAACCGCAGACGACGTCTCGTCCTTGGAGTTTTAAAATAAACTTGACCAGATTCTAGTTCCCGGTTTGGAATGTCTGCCTCGGTTTTTTTTTGGTGGCGCACTTTCATAGTATCAGATGGCGGCTCATCCTGATCGTTTGCTCTCGTAGTAGGAAGAGTGATCGATTATATCCTCTTTTCTATCGTGGCCACAATGTTAACAGGAGTCTAATTATTTACTGTGCACTTTGTAGATCCGTGTCAGCGATTATGCTCCTATGTTTCCCTTCGTAACGTTGCTCCATCACCCCGTTATGTTTCCCCAATCATCTTGGCCCGTTGCCGAACCTGACGAAAGAGCAGTAGTTAGTGAAAAATTGCATAGCGGCTGAGGCTGTGCACACCACACCACGTGTCTGCTGTATTTTTATCTTGCCACACATACCACGCTCTTCTTCCACGGTGGCAGAGGTGAATGTTTATGTTGCCCATTATGCTGCTGCTGCTGCTGTCTGCGCGCCAGTTTGCAATGGAGTGTGTTGCAATCGCACCGAGCGATAAAACGTCCCGGTGGCTCACTGTTATGCTGCTCCTGCTGCTGGTGTGTGGCAACGATGTGGCAGGCCTCAGAGACGAGTTGTACAATCGCGTTTTTCGCGTGTAGTGCGCGCCAGTATGTTTGTTTATGTTTTCAAAGCGAGACCTTCTCTGGTACGTTGGCGCTGCGGATCAAACGCACACCGATACGCGGGTCGCCCTGTGGGGGGCCTTCTCCGATGCTCTCCTCTTGCGAAGCTCCCAGCCTCTCGCACACAGACACACTCTCGGGAGAACGAAGAACCATAAAAGCAACGACGCAAACGGTGAACTCAGCAGCACCTCGGAATTATGTTGTATGCTTTTTGCGGGCGATGGTGCAGTTGCAATGTCGATAAAATGTCTTCCGTCCCGCTCGCTCTCTCTCTCTCTCTCGCTCTCTCTCTCTCGCTCTCCTAGAGACTAGTGAGCACTTTTACTTTTCAGCGTCATATCATTTGACGGCCCGCGGGCATAGGAAACTTATGTCGCAGCATAACGCGCAAAGCCCACTCTGAGAGCATATGAACCTCCTCCATCACAGGGCGTCTGTTTGTGGGTGTGTCGATGTTGGCGAATGTTTTCTAAATTCTATCGCTCTCTTAGAGAGAGTCCATCGCAATGGCGTGGGGCCATTTAAAAGGTGAACCTATCTCAACAATTTTTACCACCGAAACAGTGGCGGAAAATAGAGAACAATGAACGAGCCACACTCTATACTCTCTCAGCATCGCCTCCGAGTAGGCCATGCTAAAGTCTGCTTTTCTCGCACAATCGAAAAGAAAGAGGCTTCGCTCCCGTCCGCGGTTTGCGCATCATATTTCGTATGTCGCATGGAGGCGCACAGAATGGTGTATCAGTGTGTGTGCGGGCTGGGGGGAGGAGGCTATACTTTTTATGCTTCATCTTTGCAGCAAACCCTCGGCTCTCTCTCTCTCTCTCTCTCTCTGGCTCTGTTGGGATATCCAACTGCGAAGCGCCACAAGGAGTCGCCACACCGAATAATAGTGTGAGCAACTCGTTTCAATCGAAGAGCCAGAGAGAGAGAATGAAAACGGGCCGTGAGAGAGACAGCAGCGAAGATCGAGCTCTCCTTTCTTGTTGTTTTTGCTGCTCCTTTCTCGTTTTTCTTTGGCCCACCGGGGGTATGCATGCTCGCGTGCCTGTGTTGGTGGGGCAGAGAGAGAGAGAGCCATTGCTGCTATTGCTCGAACTAACTGCATTCGAGCACGCCACCCGTACATACTTCGCGTAGTAAAGTGCGGACATTTGACGGCATCAGACGCGTGAACAGTGAGCCCAGCATGCTTCGATCGTTGCTTCCTCTGCCGTTGGCATGTTGGCACCCGAGCCGCCCATCACCACCAGCAACAACAAACCTGGCTGCGTAGCGTGTGTGCTGAGTTAAAACGAAGAACGAAACGCACCGGGAAAAACGAGTGACCAGAGTCGTGTGTCGTGGGGCCCTTTCTTGGAGAGGAAAAAAACGGGCCACCCTGTGGCGGCGAGTGAAAGAAGCCCTTCATCACGCGCCCGGCCCACCGCCCCAGCTGTGCCTGCGCTAGACGCGGTCAGCAAAGTGTCCGCAAAACAGGGAGAGGGCACACACAGCAGCAGCAGGGTTTGGAGAAGGGAAGGTTGTTGTGACGTCGTTGCCCCCTCCCCTCCCCACTGTTTCCCGAACGGTTTCAAAAATGTGATCTACACTCACGTGTACAGTGCGGGACGAGCGAGAGTAGCGCGTCCTCGCCTGCCCGCAAAGGAAAAACAAAAACGGCGACAAGTCGGAGGAAAGAAGGAAGGTTCGTTCCGCACATGTGTGTGGGGGCCGCGCGCTCCCGTGTTGGTGTGTGATACGGGGCAAAGGCGAAAAGGATTTGGGTGCGTCCTTGGCCCGCCCTCTTGGGTCTGCCAATTCGTGGCGTGGAGGTGTGGGGCCTGCATAGGTGCCTCTGTGTGTTTGTGTGCCACTCGAAATCCGCGTTCCGATCCGAGCTCGGTTTGCAAAACTTCACGGCGGCTACTACGTTGTTGCATCAGTCGATGCGCTTTTCCGCGCGTGCAAGTGTGCAGAAGAAAAATTACAATTTCCTCCCCGCGCGCACGCACACTCGTTCGTGTCACCCTGTGGCGAGTCCTGCGGCGAGGGTCCTTACGCCCGCATTCTGTGCCTCTACTGTTTCGCTTCGCGCGCCGAGTCAGGGGGCCCCAACTTTCGTCGCTCTTTTCGGCCATTTTGGTTTTCGGTGTGTGTTATTGATTGTGTGCCCCGCCACCAGCCAGCCAGCCTGCCTGCCTGCCAGCAGCATCATTGCACTGCCATCAGCAACGCCAACATTTTGAGTCCGTTTTTTGCGCTGCTGTTTTGCATCGGGTTGCATCGGTGTTCGTGCGTTCGGCCACAGCCTGCTGCAATGAATGAGATGATGGTCCCTCGCTGAAGTGCATCCCCCACACGCATACAAACATTTTGTGAATGCCAAAAACACCGAGCGCAGTACCGGCGCATGGCACGCAAAAATAACACCGAAAACCCCACGCTAGGGAAGTGCGTGCTGAAAAATAGTTGCTGTTGAGGCCTTTTCCGTACATCGCAAAGATTGCTGTGAACGACAGCTCTGTCGGAGTGTGAAGTGGTGATGTGATGTAAACAGTGAGCGAGAGCGAAAGTAACCAACCCAAAGCCCCAGGAAAAGGAATTACTATTTTTTTTCCTCTCTCGCACGCCCTCACTGTCTCTCTGTGGGCGCTATGCCGTTACTGTCTGTCGGAAGAGAGTTGGTCTAACAAAAAGATCGTTTAAAAACGTTTAATGAACGAACGGCAACGGGCGCGCCATATTGCGAAAAAAGTAATCCACCGAAATTCGAAAGCCAGCGGCTTTTAAATCGCCGCGGATTAGAGTGTCGGTCCCGGGAGCGGAAAACGCGCAATATAAAAAAAAACCACCACTGCCGTATCGTTTTTCACGGCGGCAGTCCCCCGGAAGCGGAGCCACCAACACCACCGAAGCGAAAATGAAAAGCGACATCATGGCCATGCACCAGTACTCCGTGTCCGGCAAAAAGGACATCCTGCGGGAGGTGGTTATCAAGTACATCGATCACTTTTACCCGAAGTAAGTGAAAGCCACATGGTGGTGCTGTTTTCCCACGCTCGCCAAGCGCCGTCGGAAAAGCAGCGCACAGCAGCTGAATAATAAATGCCACAACTAGAACTATCGGTAGAAAAGTGAAAAGACCTGACGAGGGTTGGCCCCATTTCTTGGCGGGACATGATTGTATGGGAATCTTCGCTGAGCGAATCGATCGCATAGGACACACACGTTACGAGCTGGGAAGGCTCCCTAGACTCGAACCCTTAGAATGAACGCGTTGCTCCATCCACCCAAGGTTTACGCAATAGCACAGTTGTCTGTGTCTCTCTGTTGCATGCGTCATCAGGGCTGGTGCACCACGCCGTCGTGCTGTTACGTCCGACACAAAGACGCACGAGGGAGCTGCAGACACCCTAATAATCATCATGCATCATGCTCCAGCTGATTGATGCCTTTCAAGTCCGAGCGCCGTCGGGGGGGGTTCCCCTCAGGTCTGGCAATCTGCAGTTGTAAAACCCCGGCGAGCCAGTAGGACCGGCGGCCGCTCCAAAGCCTCAAATGAGTCGCGGATGTTTTGCGCGGCCTTATGGAGACGGTGGCAACGACGGGCCTCTTGGCACAAGACGCGTTTGGATTTCCCTTTCATCTGGGGCACCGTTTCAATGGTTTCTGTGGGCGCAAGGCCACAGCCACTGCTACGCGCTAGACGTGTTATTTTTGCAAGGCATAAATGCCAATCATGGCACCCAAGCTAGAGGGAAGGTCTCGAGATGCAAACCTGTCCCCGAGAGGCCGCGAGTATCGGCAGGATAATGGATGGTGGTGTAGGTCTACGTTTTAGTCCGTATTTTAGTTTATGGAAATGCGTCAAACGACAATCTCGAGTCTTCTTTAGCGAACTCTGTAATTGTTTAAATTTCTTTAAATGTTTTTAAATTATCGGCGATGAATCAAATCTTTTGAAATTCCCAATTCCATAAAACGCAACGACCGTTTTTGAAACGCGTATACCACTCATGAACTATGCCACGGGATAGACAATCATCACCATAAATTTGTTGCATTAATTTAAACGTTTCGGTAAACGTTTTACGGACTTTAAATCAAAACTTGACATTGGCTCTCTGTTCAATACTCATTCTCGTACCGACAACACAAACATACTGTCAGTTTTAGCTATAACTTTTAGCTTCCAGTGGACCCAATGCCATGAAATTTTGACTGGAAGTCTGGAAAGGATGTACCTTTCAAATATACCCACATTAAGGCGGCGCCACCAGAAATGTCCATATTGAAAAAAGTCCTGTTTACTTTGAGAAGGACTGTGTATGTTACGATTTTGAAGTTTCGGTTGAGTGAATAGATGATTGCCAAACTCATCTAACCTCACAGGGTTATACAATTTGGTTACATTTAATGCTGATAATTAACCTTATTTTTCATCATAACATTTTCAGCGTGTCTCCAGTTTTGATGCTGCTTTGAGATCGGTGTGACCTTTTCTAAGATGGATCGAAACAGCGCCCACCTCCGACAGGCAGGCAGAAAAGGTCAAGATTGGCCAGGGGCCGGCCTGTCATGCTTTGCCACATGACACTCTCTCGCGCGCGCATGTCTTTGAATAGACTAATTGCACTTAACCCTGAATTTGCACACCAAAATAACAACCTGAACGAAGAAAATGATTACAAAAAAAGGTGCAGATTTCGTAACCTTCTCGGCGCCACGGAAAACACTCTCTCGGCACATGAACTTGTTCGGGCCGCGGCCACCATTTGGTTGCCGATGGACCCAATGCGGGGCTCCACGCACACAAACTTCTCGCCCCCCAGCAGTTCCCGCACACGTTATGTTTACGATCGAGCTGCGTCTGGTCTGGTTTTTGCGCCCCTTTCTTCAGCCATAATAAGCCGCGATCACGGCAGCGTGTTATGTTAACGGCCACCGGCCACCATTTGCCAAAACGCGACCGTGCCACAGTCACAGTGTTATTTAAGTCCCGCGCCTCTCCCTCTCTCTCTCTAGCTCGGTTGTTGAGAAACTGGGTAAAAAAACAAAAATCGAAACCATAACAAATCAATCGCCCGAAATATCGCCGTGGCAAGAGTTAGTTTGGAAAAACAATCACACGACGACTGTTGTTAAATGGGGATGGCCTGGACCGGCTCCCGACGCACGCAGAATTTTCAATCGTAAATCCGCCACTTTAGTTAGGGCATTTCAAATTCGTTCAGCTCCACACGCGCATTTGGGGTTGACCGAATTGTTTTGCTTCTTTAATGTTGCAACCCCCTTCTGCTCGGCGCCTTTATGCGCCGTGATCGTGATCGGTGTTCGAGTGCGAAATGTAAATTTTACCCCACTCGCGTAAGGCTTCCAAACACATAATCCGACGATCGTGCGTGACTCGGAGCCGGGTGCTTCTGGTTTCTGGGGCGTGATTTATTTTCCCAATCAGCCGCCATCTGGCTGATTCGGTGTGTTTGGATTGCAGTTTTGTTCCTTCTTCCTGATCATCATCAACCCACAACATCACTCACCGTGGAGTGGCTCTCGTCCGTAGATCATCCGGCTGTGCTGGTTCTAACATAATACTAATAACAATAATTACCTCACGGAGTGTGTCGTGAGTTTTGTATCGCGCATAGTGCGTACGCCACGCACGCGTAGCTTCTTAAATAGCGTCTTACGATTACGTCCTACACCGGGCCGTCCGTCGGGACCGCACGCGAGTGTTTCTGTGCGAAAAATGCAAGATACATAGCAGAGCACTACTATAGGAGCAGCACTTGGAAGTGATCGTCGGACCGAAGGCCACGGCTGCACCGCGTACACTTACTCTCTTTCGCTCTGTGGGGCAAAGCAAATTGTTTTGACGCGACTCGCCTTTCGGCCATGTTTATATCGGTCTGGTGGCAGTGCAGCAGCAATCGGCAACCAACATTTCGGTGACGTAGCTCCCGAGACTTATGACGAAACGTGCCGCCACCACCGGGGACGCCATTGCGCGCCGTAAATCAGTGGCCACGTGTAGGGCAACGTGTTTGCAAATTACGTTGCCCCATCGGCCACTTTTTATGCTCGCAGCAAAACCCCCTCGCACAGACGACATTACTGGTGCAATTTGTTTTGCTAAACGCGAACTGTCTGCGCGAGGTTTATTAGTATTCGTCTAGTCTCGCCATTTTCACTCTATCTCTCTCGTAACAAACGTTCATCGTTAACAACCCCTTCGTATTTGGGAACATAATGCTTTTATAAATGATGAAACTACCTTCACCGATCGTTTGTCAAGGATGTAGGAAAACTGTGCCAATACAAAATGATTCAAAAAGTTTCGCAACTTTTGAATTTCCGCGGGCTACGTATATCCGATTTTCGATTTTTTTTATGGAGTTAGGTTGCTACACATGTCAGAGACTTATGAAAAAAAGTTCGGCCATTTTGAGTAATTAGTCAATTTTTGACAGCTGTTTAGCTTGGACAAGATTCGGTCCATCGTCGATTTTTGTGTACTCCAAAAGTAATTGACCACAAAACGGTAATTTGAGTTTTAGAAAAAGGAAAAAAAACAGGAAAAAGTAACAGTGGGCCAGATCTGGAGAATGAAGTGGATTTAGCATCACTAAAGTGTTGCTTAGGCCGAAAATTCGGCCAGAAACAACGATGTGTGACCAGGACCGCGAAAACCAACTTTTGGTTTTGGTTTTCCCACAAATCCGGGCGTTTGTGACTGATTGCTTCAGGCAAATTGCGTATAACTTGCAGTAAATATTCTTTATTAACCGTTCTATCCTTTAGCATTAACTCATAATGAACCACGATCCTGCAATCGAAGAAACCTGTAAGCAAAACTGTTCACATTCGACCAAATTTGGGTTTTCGACGTTCACATCGTCTCGGCCCTCTGAAAAAGTTTTGAACCAGCGATAAGCGCTGCTTTTGGTCTTAATAGCTTCATCATAAGCCACAGTCAACATTTCGATTGCGTCCGAGCTCTTAGTTTTGTTTTCCACGCAAAATTTGATAAAATGTCTTTGACATCAATTTTTTTGACAGCTGTCAAAAATTGACTGATACTCGAAATGGCCGATCTTTTTACCATTAGTCACTGACATGTGTAGCAACCTAATTCCACCAAAAAATGGAAGATCGGATATACGTAGACCGCGGAAATTCTTAAGTTGCGAAAATGTTTGAACACACCTCGCACATGCGTTTAAGAGCGGACGCGATTCAAACGAACCACCATCGAAACGGTTCCTTGGGGCGGAGAGAGACTTTTGCCGAAAAACAATTAATACAAAACTGTAAACAGTTTGCTGTAATACTAATCAACTCTTTCCGTGTGTTTGTTTAATCTCTTGAGGGGCTTCAATGTTCAATTTCAGATATGTAGATCACCACGAAAGCAGCCAATCATACCCTTGCGTGGATGCCAGATATGCATCGCGGACGTACGTCATTCCGATACCACTCCAAACGATTAGTCCTTATGGGATATTTATTGTTTGTCGATTGTGAATCCCCCCTTATTTTCCAATCGAAACAAACGACCCAACTCCCAACATACAACCTCTGGCGCTTCGGTTCGCCATGGGGAAGAACCCGCGTCGATCGCACCTAGGACCCATTAGTTAATATATTTTTAGACCCCATGAAGTGCCGGTTAGATAAGACGTGTGGTGTCGATGATAACGGGCACCGTGCCGGGCATGACATAAAGTGTGCGAAAGCCCTATAATAATGAATCTTTCCCTTCCCTTCTCTCCATTACAGTGCCTCTGGGACGGGCGCGGTTGCCATCGATAACAAAATCGAGCAAGCAATGGTAAGTACTCGTAAACCGACAATCATTCGACCCGACGATCGTGTATTCGATCCGCGAAAGAACACTCCGCGGATCGTTTGGAGTAGTTTGGAAATCACCGCAAAAAACACGTGACGCACACGATGGTTCTTAACTTATGGCACGAGATAAGATACGAAGTTCGGGAGCATGTCATCGTTTGCCTCACGATCTGACCAAATAACACACGTAATGTTTGAACAATTTTGTGAAAAAGTCGTCATCGTCAGGCCACCAGCAATGAGTAATAACTTATTTTTGGCCGACAGCACATAAGTCAGAGCCCGTTTGCGGATCCTTTGAAGAGCCAGATGTGGGGGCCATGCTTTTGGCCGATTTCCATCAACTTTCATCGGCCTCAAAATTCGGTTAGGAAAACATGTACCCCGCGCAGCCGGCAGCATAACCGTGTCACGTGGGGTGGGCGACGAGTACAGAACCGAACGCTTTCGGTGTAAACAGAAGATCGCTCGTAAAGATTTCGAGTACGCAGCCACTTATCGCGCTCGATGTGTTGTGGAGATCTGATGAAATGTTTACTTGAACTGCTTCGACCGCGCTGCTTCCTCGCCAACAAACACGCCCCACATACACAAACGCACCACACGTCCTGGAACGGAACACGGTCTCGTGGTCGTTCGGAGCAGATTAGGACCTGGAACTGTTGGGGAGCCGCGGTCCGCGCACCGCTCACA
Source organism: Anopheles bellator (assembly GCF_943735745.2). Classification (NCBI taxonomy): domain Eukaryota; kingdom Metazoa; phylum Arthropoda; class Insecta; order Diptera; family Culicidae; genus Anopheles; species Anopheles bellator. The sequence continues at coordinate 65,695,073 of NC_071286.1, forward strand.
ATGGAAGCTTTCTTCTCGTGACCAGAAACCGGTTATCTGTGTTTTCGTTCGTAGCTCGCTTTCGGATGGGCATAATATTGGCTGCGCCTCGCGCGGTAAGCGCTCCAAGTAAACACTCGTTTTATGGACTCGTTGGGTAACGCCAGCCAGCCAGCCAGCCAGCCAGCCATCCAGCATGCGTGGCCCGTAACCGGTAAAAAGACTGACAAAACAAACTGTAGAGGGCAATGAGAAACTATACGCGGTCATTAAGGTGGGGAGTTGGCTACGACCGAGTCCAACAAATCTAGCATAGCCGAAAATTATTAGGTCTAGCAGTTAATTCGTGCGGTTTTACAATGAATGGCGTTACTCACTAAATATAACAAATATTTTTCTTATGAAATATGTCTCCGATAGCTACTGTGATTACGCACCTAACGCACTATAGATTGTTTGATCAAAGAGTAAACAACACCTGTTGTAAGCATTTGAACTTGTCAAGTTTTGTTCCTGGAAGAGTGTTTTTGCGGGGAACACTTTTTCATTACTGCTTGTACGGCAGAAAAAAGAGATTCTTGTTCCGAATCGACGCTGCTGATGAAAAGTGTAGTTATTACAAGAATCCTATTTCCAAAAAGGCCTGGTGAACCAGGTCCATCGCAACCTATGCGAAATATTCACTTAGCAACGGTTATGATGTGCATATGGTGGTGGGATAGGAAAAGTGTGGTGCACTATCAGCTTTCAGAATCTCATGAATTTGTTGAAGGACGAACTCGAGGAACGAGGAATCGAGGAACTACCTAAAAGATGGGAGAAAGTAGTAGCTAGCGACGGACAATACTTTCATTAAAGTCATGTGTTTTGTAGTTGTAATTAGGTTGCAAATGTCGAATAAAAACCGCACGAATTAACTCCTAGACCTAATACGAAAATTCGGGCCTCAAATACCATCCATCTCTATTGCTCGCTCTGAATGGATCAGAATCGCGGACTCTCAGACGAATTAACGACGACGCAATATACCAGTGTCGTTTAGCATTTTGTTGTACGCGGAAATCCACCGTCTGGTCTCGGACACAGAAGGCTACAGAATCGCCTTACTGGTGCGCCACCGTGGGATTAAAAATACATCAATGTGGTTACTTAAGGGGGCTCACCTGCGCTACCGTGTCGGGTTACGCCGCCTACAGGAGCCAGCCCCCGGTTCGGTTGAGGAAGAAAGGGGTTCGTTCTGCTGAACTGCACGCACTGTCTCCAAGAACTCGGCGACAATACATTGTAGCTAAATTGTGTGGGTATCTCTTACGTTCCTCGTTACGATTCTCGATTCTTGCGCCGAGTCCAAGATAGAGTCGTTAAACGGGAACGGTGTGGACCGCCTTCGGTGCACTTGCAACCACGGCTTCGGTGCACTTTCTTTTCCTCGCTTTAACCGGATTTCGTGGCAGGATCAGCCGCACAGACCGGCCGTGTTGGGACACCTTCCCTCGTCAAGTAGGTCAATCCAATTTGGGGGGGATCGTGCGACTCGCCTTTTTTTTGGGGGGGCTCTCGCTGGATGGGACAGCTCACAAGGATTAACTTTTGCATATCTTCTTCCCCGTCGTCGTCGTCGAGGTTTCGCAACCGGCAGCGCCAGCGTGTGCGCGATCGAGTCCTTGTGCTGTGGTGTGTGCATGCAAACCAGTTTGGCTAAAATTAGACACCGATTCGAAAGTGTACCGCGCCGCGCCGCCGGTGGTTCGATGTTGGTGACAACAACCAGCTCGCTGGCCGCCCGCCGTGGTGACAGCTCGTCTAACGTTTGCCCGCCGCTTTGTTGTGTGCAGAAATGTGGGTCGTTATTTATTTTGTTGTCAACCTCGAACCGGCAAAAGTGCTGGGTACTTTCCGACAGCCGCGTTCGGGCCCCGAGCGATGACGCGCGACTCTAAATAATGTTTTTAAACGTTAGATTCAAAAAACAAACACATTTTTGGGGTGCCTATCGACTTGTGCCACTTGTTCACGACTTGTTCTGGAATTAGCAACCTCCGGCCAGGCGAGGACTGTGCTATTATCGTGTGTGCTCATCATCGTCGTGATAAGTGCTGCCTTATTGACAGGGCCTTATTTACTGCCTCGCAGGCGAAGTAACACACAAAACAGGCCGCGATAGGAATCTCCTCCCGATAGCGAGGTGCGCGTGGTAAGGTGACACCCGGAGGGTCTCCTATATGTGGTTCCTAAAAGGTGGCGTGTGTTATCCGTTGACAGATCGCGTCCGCCTACGACTGACAGCCGGCGGCTAAAACCGGTTCAAGCGCGTGAGATGATTAGCGGCAGTGCAGAGAGTGCAGTGAGCCCGTGTGAAGTCTGGTTGGCTGGCTGGCTGGCTGGCTGCCCCCAGTCGGGTTCCTGCTTGTTATCAATCACGAGGCCGATGTTTTCGATTTGCACGTCTGGTGAAGCGAAACGGTTTTCGCCGTCGACCTCCCCGTACTTTGGCCGGGCGCGCCCGTCAAGTGGTCGAAAACAAAAATATAATGAAAAAAAAGCCAAACATTGATTAAAGCTAATATTTTGCGAGCTCTCGCCGGGAAGGAGGGGCCACAAAAACACTCGCTTTTCGACACGACGCCGCGGGTCGCGGGTGTTGATGAGCGACGAAGTCCTTGAGCCAGCGAAAAAACCTGCCAGAGACCGTCCGAAAACACATGTTCTCGATGGCGGGCGGGCACTGCTCTTGATTAGCTTGACGCTCTGACAGTGAGTAGTGTTTGTTAGAATGAAAGTCGCACGCTCGATCGCTTCGCTGATCATCCGTGTTTCTGTCTCACTCGCTCGTTTCACCGAGCACTGCAACTGCAGCAGCAGCAGGACCCCAGGGTTCTTGTGCCAAGAAACCGGGGAAGGTCGATTAACGGGGAACCTTTCATCGGAGCCGCTGCTCAAAGAGAGAGAGAGAGAGAGAGAGCGAGCGAGAGAGATGGAACCGAGCGTGTCGCCATCAGGTCTAGCGTGTGTTGTGCTGTAGGGTGTAGGGCGCGCGTGTGATGATGGCCTTCGAATTCCCTCGTTCTAAATGAGCCGCGTCAATCGCCGTGCGCGGTGCATATGGTTGCTGCAACTGCATCGTCGTGCTGCTGCTGCTGCTGCGACAGCTGGTTGTTGTGACGCGCATTGTTGAATTCGAGAACACATTCACTCGTCGTACCCTCGTCGGCAGAGGTGATGGCCGTCCTCAAATATAGAGGGTGGTCCTTGGTAGTGTTTGGATTCCGAAAAGGGACGGGCGAAATGTTGATTTTTGAAGTCCTGTCGAAACTAAATGTCGTCGAAAGTTTTAGCTTCAATTTCACCGAAGAACCAGTCAGCCAACGTTTCGATGATTTTCGAAGAAAATTGGGCCGAAGATGTTCGCCAGGAACAAAATCCACATCACTCACTCGTTCTCGGTGCATTGGCTTCGCTTGTACGAACTGTGAGTTTTCCGAGCCGATCAAATACGACAGTTCTGTTTGATAACCAACGAGGTGGAAATGAGCTTTTCAAATTTCGTACAGTTCGAGTTGAAAACCCAGTTATTTCACAATATTCTGTAAGCCTGTAGCGTCCCATTTCATGAATGTCAAAGTTTTTACGCAAAGCCTACAATTTATAGAGTGAAGTTTGACGTTTCAAAAATCAATAAATCGGTCGAGTAAAATCTAAACACTTGATGGATCACCTTCAAGTGAGTAAACCACTAATCTTCAACGCCAACGAGGAGGGCTGCCCCTATCTCCCTTCTAAGCACACCTCTTTGGAGTACCCCTCCGCGACGAGTTGTTTGCCCGTGTTGTGTTCCTCGATTGATAACCGGACGCTGCACAGTTCATACACAAGCACCCTCACTGTGAAGGGCCCACGCCGACAGAGGGAACGAAAACGTTCTGGGTTCCCGGGGGGCTGGGTCGGAAGCAACAGCAGCGGTCCCCGTCTGTGGATCACGAGCCACACTCGTGCGTGGTGCCACACGAACGGTGATTATTGTGAAAGCGAAAAAAAAGGGTAAAAGGGATAGTGTTCCGCCCATCCGCCTATTGGTTCCTCGCGGCGATCTAGTGCCGTCTGTTGTTCTCTCGCTCTCGGGACACATCATTAATCTCTCGGAGAGTGTGACTCAATCTCGTCGATCACCGCGAGAACGGGAGAGAGTCCTTGGGAAGCACTTGAGCAGTTCGCTTCGCTGCATCTCTCCAGAGCGGGAGCGCGACAAGTGCTCGCGAAATGCGCTGTCCCACACAGAGAGAGAGAGAGAAACTGGCCACTCTCTGTGGTAGTAGTAGTAGGCACTGCACACAGCCGGACCCGGCACACTAGAAGCCAGTGCCTGTTTTCACAATAAAACACTTCGCATCCCGTCACCAGACAGTTAGTCGCCGTTCGGAAGTCTAGTCGGGAGTGTGGCCACGGTGTTCGGTTCAGTTCTTTTTTTTGCTGCTACGTCTTCCGCGCTATCAGACGTTGCTGTGTCAGTGGCCACCACACCTAAGTCCACACAGACGGTTCTCTCATTAGCTCGAAACCGGTCCCAGCCGGTTCCGTGGGTGAGACAAACATCGATAAGCGGCCATTGGAGCGTGAGGTGTGGGGGACTGCTGATAAACGTTCGAAAACAACACCCGGTCCCACCCTGCGACGTGGCACGACGTGTTGTTATCAGACGATTAGTGTGATCGCGTCGTCCTTGAAGGATCGGGCTACCGTGCGCCCTAGTGCCTGTTTTTGGACCCTACGTTGTTGTCTGTGAATTTTCCTGTGCTTTGAGCGAGCAGAGCAGAGGAGCCCAACATGGAAACCCTTCCGGCGATAAACAATCCATATCCGGCCCTGTCGACGGTGCTGCGCCAGCAACGGCAATCGGAACGGCGCCCCCAGCAACAGCCGCCGCAGCCGGCCGAGAACTGGCTGTACGAGATAAAGCAGAAAGGCCAGGACAGTACCTACTACGTGATGGTGAAAGTGAGTATCGCAGCTGCGCGGGGGGACTCTGGAGGCTGCACTCGAGCTCGAGCTCCAGAGTGATCTTGGTACCTGCCGGCGATCAGAAAAACCCCGCCATCTACGGTGTCGAAGCACGTGTACTGCCATGCCTCTCTCTAGACCTGGTTAATGATGGGGGGCCACTCAAAGCGCACATTCTCCGATCGGTGCGCACTAACTGTGATTTACTGCTGCTGGCCAACGTCGGAAGGTTCTGGGGGCCGACTCCGCGCGGCTCATTAAATTTTAATAGCAGCGCTACGCCACCGTACGGCGCGATGCGTATGTATGTGTCGATAAATATTTGCCTGAAATTAAGTTCCTAACCTTCACCTCGGCCCGCCCTGCTAGGTGGTTGGAAAGTGTAGCAAGGCAGACCCGGTAAACAACTACGACATCGGCCACCGAATGAGTCACGGAGCGCGCCCGCGTCTTGTTTGCGTGTCGCTCGATTAAAAACACTCAAATCAGCATATCACCACCCCGGAGAGTCCCCGAGCCAGACCGGACTTTGGTTCGGTCGGGTCGTCCTCTCGCGGAACATCTCCCAGAAACCGGGTGACCGGTGTTATAAATGGGTGGACATCACAAATCATGTCGCCGGCCAGCCCCCAGGGGTCAGCCAAAAATCGGAGGAATGCGACGGTAAAAGCCTGGAGTCAACCGCGAGTTGTGTCCGTGCCATAAAATTCACGCACCTGCCCTCGCGTTGCTTGGCACGGCGCGATCTTGACCTCGCCGGAGGCAGGTGGAACTCGGGTTTGTAGCGGATGACAAATGCTGTGAGATCGAGAGATCGATCGGAGAGAAGTGCCGAGAGTACCGGAAATTTTGTCCATTCCTTCTGCGTTCACGGTTAGTCAATCCGTTGGGGCCGGTCTGTAGAATTAATATCCCTTTTTTTTGTCCAACCTTTTGGCTGTGGTTCAAAGTAGAGTTATTTTGGGGTCGGTCATTTCCGTCGAATTTGACGCAAATCGCTTTTGGTCAATCACATGTTTGTCGCGATCACGCGTTGGTCGCGTGTTGGGTTCGCTGACTTCTAAGGAGGGTCTTGGGATTTGTTACTGCATCCCACAACTAGTCACTGTTAATATTCAAACATTTGAGGGGTGTTTTTGGGTCGATTTTCGAATCTTTCCTTGCTATGTTGCTCCACGGTGTGGCGCAAAATGCGTTGCTTTTGCGTCGTTCGTGTTCTAACCTCACCCATTGCATGATTCATGTGGCTCATCATTCATTAACGCCGCCCCGTGGTATTCGCAAAACACCCAGATGCCCTCCACTTCCTGTGGGGTGTCATCCGAAGAAATATTTAAAAACAAACCCAAAGATCATCATCACCAGCACGGCTCCTCCGTGGACCCCGCGTGTCAGGAGAACCAGCAAAACAACGTGCGCGCGTGAATCGAGGTCGTCCTCAACGACGACGACGACGGACGGATGGGCTTGCGGTGCCAGACCAGAGACCCTCTCTGCGATGATGCTACACCCCGGGAGCTGGAAATTGATTTTAATTGAACGGCGTGAAGACACTGCGCCGCGAAGCCAGTTGGTGAACCCAGAAATATGTTTTCCGTTTTCGCGCCCGCCGGTCGCGCTAAAAATAGAATATGTTAATCTGGTGGGGCTGGCCTCTGTGTCGTCGTGGCCCCGCACATCATCTCGCCGCGGTCGCCAATCAATCGAACGTCCGACCGAACGAACTATTTAAATGTCTTTCTGGTGCTCCAAATACTCGCTCTCTGTTGCTGCTGGTCCGTGGAGTGTGTCTTAAAATGGCACTTTACTGGTTAAAATGACAGCCCGCGGCCCGTCGATTTTGGGCAGATTTGCCCAAAACGGCTTATCGCGTCCCACCGCGCACACTGACCCAATGAAATGGAGGAGCGGGGGGCGAGGTTTTTATCTTATCACCGGCCCCAGAGTGTGTTGGCCTCGAACCGTTTTTTAAGCCTGCAGGACCAAAAAAACTCACTCACTCGCTCCCTGTTTCCCCTTCCTGGACACTGATGCAAAGTGCAAAAACTGCATTCGGTTGCAGCAAGTGCTGCGCGTGCTCCTCCGATGGATGGCCGGCAGCGGCCCCTGCGTCACGGGGGGGCGGTGGTGAACACCATCGAGCGAGACCGGTCTGTGATTGCTGCAATGACGTGCAATTTTCGCACGCGATCACCTCTCTGCTCGGATTAGTTCCGATTGCAAGGGCCCGAAAATAGATGTCATTGATGGTTTGGGGGAGAGAGTGCTGGGTGCTGAGGGTAAGCGGGCCACACGCCCGAGATTGCGAAAGCGCGCCCCACAAAGCTCACAGTTCCTCGTATCCTTGACTTCAAAGAACCGCGCGGCATCCGCGTGCGTGCATGTATGCTGTTCCGCAGTGCTGCGTCGCCACCGCCGCGAATGACGCCATCGATCCGTTTCCGAGCCGGAAGTGGGTATAGTTGACAATCTGAGCAATTAGCATTAGCGATCGTGACGGGGTGCTGCGTGCCAGATCGGATCGCACTTCCGTGCTATGCTGGCAAACTGGAACCAGACTGTGAGTTTTCCTGGAAAACTGTTTGGTCAGCTGAGGGAAAACCTCGAGAAAGATCCCAACACTGCACTCTTGCCACTTGCGGTGGCTTTACTTTTGTGTGACGTCAGAAAACTGAGTATCTTATTGCAAAGTCGTTGCGCTGCGAAAACATGTGTCACTCAACCAGAATTAGTGCCAGAAAGCCGAGCCCGAGACGGTGGTGTTTAATGTTGCAGGCTTCACTTAATGCTATTTTACGTTCCCAACTGGCCCGCCTCTTATAACAACCTTTCACTCTCGCTCTGTCTGTCTCTTCGTAGGATCTGGTCAAATCCCACCTCATGTTTGCCGTGCGCGAAGAAGTGGAGGTACTGAAAGAGCGAATATCGGAACTGATGGACCGCATCAACCAGCTCGAGTACGAGAACAACATTCTCAAAGCGAACGCATCACAGGAAACCCTATCCCTGCTGACGACCGGTGGCAACAGTGTCAGTGCCAGCAGTGTGGCGGCCGCCGCCCAGCAGCAGCAGGCGGTGACGGCGGCCGTGGCTGCTGCGGTGGCGGCCACCACCGTTGCGGCGGCCAGCGCCGCCGGCACCAACACCAAGGCGCCCGCCCCGCCACCATCGGCAAACCCTGCCAACGGTTCCGTTTCCTAAGCCCGAATGTTCCAGAGCCACTGCAGCCGTTCTTGTTTTTAGACGTACGCAATGACAGAAAGACTACTATTAGTACTACTACCACTACTACTACTGCTACTGCTGCTACCCAATGCAACTACTACTAACCGCGATTAGCAGCGCAGAGCATCGAAGCCAAGCACGCACGCGCGGCCGAAACCGCGGGCACAGTATGTTTGACTTTGCTCGGATTGCACCGAAGCTACTCGAAACGACTGCTGCTACCACAGAAGCAACGGAAACGGACCCGAACGGAGCAGCTTGCCCGCCGCGATCTGTTCGTTTCCTCACCTCCCCGAGGAGTTCTGGCCATGACTATACGGATACGCCTCGGACACGCGTTTCGCACTCATCCGGGGGATGAGGTGTGTTAGGTGTTAGGGATGCGCCCTACATAGCGCTTGCACGCCCACATCCACCGGTCAATTCCAAGTCCCGTAGTATTAACGTGACACCACCAGCAGCGAGCAGCGACACAACAGACCGGTGACTTGCACGAGAGCGAGGTAGAACCCGTTACATCCGACGCAACATAAAATGGACGCGCTCTTCGAGCCTGGCGAATTGAGTATTAGTTTAGTAGTAGCAAGCAAGCAAGCGAATGCCGCCGTCGCCACCAGGGCATCTCGGCCGGCCACGGATGCGACGTTTAAAGCATTACCAAAACGATAAGGATAAAAAATTTCGGATACTGATGAGACGGAACGGGCCCGAGTTGGGAACGCGTGAGCATGCGCGAACAGAAACAAGCAGGAAGCCGCCAACGAACGGAACTGAGATAAATTAAAATGTGATTTAATGATAGGAAGAGCGAAGCACAGCGGGGCACACACACTGGAGTGCAGAAAGAAAAGAAGGTCCTTTAAACCAGAAAAGGGAACACGTAACAAGTAGCCAAGATATATCATACATAACCCTCCCCGGTGGTGTGCAAGAGTGTAAGAATGTTGCAACAGGGCTGCGGCCACTCCATTAGAAACACACAACCCAGCAGCACAACGGGCCATGCTTTCAGTTCAGTAGTTTTCCGTCATCTGTTCACCTTCCCTACGTTTGCGGCCCTTTCGCCAAAAGTCACCTTTCCGTTGTCGCAACCCAGTGTTGTGTTCCGTCTGTTGTTGCTGTGTAATGAACGCAGGATTTTCTATGTTACATTGGCCACTTTCAGTTTGTTACAAGGAGGAACTATGGTCGTTGTTTGTTGTGCGATTTTGTCTCCGTTAGGGCGCGTTGGGTCTTTACCACGCTTTGCTTAGTTGGTAAGAGGTGTGCCACACGGGATGATGAGACTGTTGCTGATGAATGTGCACCCGCGAATGTATGTGTGAGTGTACGTGTGCGGCACTGGAAGGTCGAGTGCAACCATACGAAAAGCAGGACTTTGCGAGGTAAACAGAGTAAGGGGTTTGTGCCGTAAATGCAAGTGAAACACACTATTAGACAAACGAGCAAGTTTAGCAAATCAAATGTGATCCGTCTGTACATAATGATGATAACATAGCGAGAGATAGCGAGCAGGAGAGAGAAAGAGAGAGCGAATGTTGGATAAAAACTTGAGATTTAACGATTGGTAGAGTATGTCCCTTTGGTGGGCGCGTTTAAGGAGCCAGCAGGGTACAGCGTGTGTTGTGTATGCCCGGGAGTCGAATGGATGCGACGGATGAAAGAAGGCGTGAATGGAATTCATGAACGTGGAGCGCCTGAGCCTATATGCCGGGCTCCGCTTACTTACACGCGTTGACTTTTTTTTATATGCCACAAGATACTGATACATAGATCCTGATTGGTACCAAGTACCAGGAACGTGCGAGAATGCCTGCGCCTATCCCCTCCTAGGAATCAACGGAAAGCCGTTATCAAATCACACGCAATCGTAAGAATGCAAAAACACTTTAATAGTCCCGTAGGAAAATTTAGCCATTAAACGGTTTCGGTTTGAGTTCGTGCATCTGCTTCGCCAATGTCGCCGGACACCTACAGTTCCCTCGTAACTGGGGGCGTACCAGAGATACGTAGAGATGAACGAAACACACCACAAGAGCGCACAGAGCGCACGGTGTGCCGCGGGTAACACTCTGAACGCCGACTGATGAAAATGTTCTCTGCTTGGATGTTCTATATTTTTTTACCACACAAAATATATTGCCACCAAACCCCCAACAAGAGGAAACACCGGTCCCTGGCTCATGCACACCGGAGTGTCGCGAACGTGAAACGAAACGAAAAGCATAATAACGGAGCATAAAGTTATAATAAATAAGTCAAAAACACTGAAAACCTAGCATTATATATTATCCCTACAACACACATACTACCCGAACCGCTTCTCACCGGCGCGCTTGGCATTAGGGGCTAAGATTACACGTAGGAAAAGGACACATGGTTTTAAGCGCCGCAAATCCCAAACCTCCAATCTGTCTGGGCACCAGGAGAACGTTTTCCCTGTCCCATGCCCGACCTGAAGTGGGCCACAAAGTTCGATTATACTTTTATTTATTGCGCCAAGATGACTCCTACGAAATAATTCATACCGTAAACGTGTGCAGTAAAAAATGCAGAAAAACAAAATACCAAAAAAGAAAACACTCAAAAGCGACTCAGAAAAAGCATATAGTTAAGAAGAATTACGAGAATGTAACAATGTGTGGTGGACATTGGAAAAGGCGCGTGACGGTATGAGAACCGCCCCGAGGAGTGGAACGAGAATGGATGATAATAAATCTAAACGATGAATATGAAGCATACATATCGCCTGTGTAGAATCGGATCGTTTGAGCGGACGGGACAAAGTGGTCACCAGTAGTCGGTTTGTTCTACTTTATTCTACTTTTCCTACAATAATTTACGGTCTGCCTTCTTTCTATTACTTTCGTGGGATGAAGTTCGTGTTTGGGTGCATATGAAGAGGTTCCTGACTCTACAAGTCTACTTGGCTTTTTAAGGTGTGATTTACAACGTAAGCACTTACATATAACCTGAATCGTTAACAGGTACCATGTCATCCTGTTGAGCTGGTTGTCATAGAATTGAATTGAATCAAACGCCGCCCGTATACACTTAAAAAATACAAATTCTAAGTTCTAAGCTACGCCTAAAAGCATTAGCAATTAGCATCTTAGGAACGGTAATGAACCGATCGGTCGACCGGTTTTTAGCACATTCGACTCTACTTCTTTTGCCACTCATTCGATTCTTTCTCCCATCAAAAGTCCGTCTCCGGGCTCATCGGCCGTCCACCGAAGTTCTGCGTTCGGGTTCCCGCTGTCCCGCTTGGTCCACCCGGCGCACCCGATGTTCCCGCGCCTCGGGTGTAATCCCGCACCGTATTCACATTCGGCCGGTGGTCGGTATCGTCACTGCTGTCACCGCTGTCTGCCCGCGGCAAACTGGTGGCCGACCGGAAATCCAGCTGCTCGTCGATGTCACTCGAATTTTCTCTTCTCGGCAGCTGCTTTACAACCTGGGCATAGTTCACGCCACCGAACGTGGCCAGTGGTGACACCGAGCGTGCCTGGTATCCTGGCTGAGTGTTTTGAATCGTCTGCACTGAGCCATTCAACGGATCCACCGTAGGCACCACTGACGGGACGATCGTATCGGAATCGGATCGCACCGAATCGGAGGCCGTGTGATCGGTTGTGTCCTGCATTCGCCCGTTCAGCGGTACGAGCTCGGTTTGAGTCGGAGACCGGGCCGGAGGCATAAAACGCATCTCAACTGGCCTGGGAAGCAGATCAACCATGAGTTGGGGTTGGTCAGAAAGTTAAGACATGAAGAATTCATGCTGCTGCGCCTTACCGATAGGAATCATCCGGTTCGTCACCGTACAGTGTCATATCCTTGACGAAGTAGAACACAACCATCTCGAAGATGAGACCCACGATGATGAGCGCCGCCGTGATCATGTTGAGGATGTTACCGAAGGTTGGCGTTTCGTGCAGGAAACACTGGCGCTCGTCGGCCGACCAAAACTGGCACGTGTGAGCTGTCGAAAGAAGGCAGAACCGGTAACCGAACGATGCGCCATGTTACGTGATCGGAACTTACTTGCCACCACCTGGTAGATGGCCGTGCCGGGCAGGTAAACCACAAGCCCGACCAGCGTCAGCTCGACCGCCAGCGCCATCGCCTTGTCCTGGCGCAGCACCGAACGCAGGCTGATGATCACCTTCCCCGTCAGCCCCGTAGCCAGCAGCATCGTCACGATCACCGTGAGCACCTGAAACACGATCCAGTACCGCTGGCAGTCATCCACACCGCAGGCCCCCTCCGTGGCGTCGCCTCCCTCGCTGAGCACAATGTCCACGTCCACGCCACAGGTGCAGTTCCGGTAGAGCACAATGTTGTTGATCTCCTCCCGACTCTGGCACCCGGCGTGGCACGGCGAAAAGTACGTGAAGCGACTGTCCACCGGACAGACCGGTGTGAAGGGCACGTTTTCGGCGCACAAACAGTTCGAGGCGCAGAACGGTTTAATGAGCTTCCGGCCGCGGTACGATCCTGCGATCTGTTCTTCGCCGCACGAGATGAAGATGAACGCTATTAGGAGGTAGTAATGAGGAGAGTTTAAATTTGGCGTTCTTCTGGAACTCTCTGGAAGCGGCAACATACCTATGAAGAGCCCAACGGCCACTACTCCCACGAAGATGTTCCATCCTGCCAATTTCCTGCCATAGAGAAAGTGATCGATAAGTACACTCGCTACATTGCACATTCCAATGCTCTCTAGCAACTGGCATGATACAGAACGATCAATCGATTATCGATCGCCACGGAATGGCGGTCGACGACCGGCCTCTTGCCTTCAGGTCCGCCAAACAGGTCATCTCTGGCGGACACCGTGACGCCCGCTCTATTTGTGTCCTTGTTCAGCTTGATCAAGAGACTGCTGTGCCCATTTCTGGCGCCGCCGCCACCGTCGGTGGTTGCGTTGAATTAATCCCACATCAAAGTCAAAGTAAATTAACATTAGCGTGGAGGAGAAAAGGGCAATTGGCATCTCGTTTGCTGTGGTTGGCAGGATCGCCACACACATGCACACACGTTTTGCAAAATATGACGCAATTCGCGATTGAGCGCAAAACCGTGCACGGTTTACGTAACCTGCGGAGGGTTAGTGGCCGGCCGTCAAGGCGCAATCAAGTGCCGCTGGGCTGGGAATTAATAGATCGAATGTCTCTCTGTTGGTCCGTGGCGTCATTTTAGTGTTCCGTTAGTCCTGTCTCTAGAACGTTCCAGGGAGGCCGGGGTTACTTAATTCTGCGGTAACAGTTTTGTTTCCTAGAGCCTCGCACAGGCTATGCACTTGACTTTTTTCAATGAACTGATGAACCTACAAACGGTTTTTGGCAATATTCGCTTTTTAGGTTTCGTCACTGTCTGCTGTAAGGCAGCAAGTTCTTCACAGCTCTTCCCATGCCTGAAAACGCCTTATTCGCCACCATCTTCTCCAGTTCATTCAAATCGTCCTTACTGCAGCTTAGTAGGAAGTCAGACGTGTTGACGGGCATTTCTGTCGGAAGTTCTATGTTGCTCTGCTGCTGCAAAATCGCAGTATTTCAACCAAGAGTTTCCCGATGAAGTTTTTTTATCCTTTGGCGTAGCGGGCACAGAGTCCGACATGTCGGAAGGCCCAGGGATTTGCCCAGAACAACTCAAATTCCGACAGGTACTCAGCACAGCTCAGCGTCCTCCAGTCTGATTCCCTTTCGTCGCTCTAGCCATGTGTTGTCCTTATCGAAACTGGTTCCTTCACATCACATCAATACTATTTGAGGACGTATTCTTCTTTGCAGTCAGCGTTCCGCACTTTGTCACTTTCGTAACGTTTTAAACAGAATCAGTCTTACACGGAGGAGGACGGAACATGAATGTCCCTGGTACCTGGAGCTATTAGAGCTCTAGTGAGTTACGTCGACGTCATCACTATTTGCACTATCGGAATTGGACACACACAGTTCAGGATACGGTCTGGCTCGGGTGAAACATCTGCATTTCTAGCAGTGAACGAAACATGTTTCCGTGCTTGGCGCAAAAAATCCGAAGCGGTCCGGGTGAGTTAACATAGACGTTGGAGATCAACGAAGGAAACTACTCCATCGCCACGTGACTTTTACCAAGGTGCGTGATTAGATTAGCATAAGATAACAACGTTAAAAAGCAAGGCATCCGGTCTGGCGCTTTAATCTGGTTCTGATGATATTACGATCGTTTTGAAACAACATCTTGAAACGTATTCATCTTACCGGGCCGAGGGATTGGCTTTCGCTATGATGAGGGCCGCCACGATCACGCTGAGGGCCGCCACCGGGGGTTTCAGCAGGTTGGTGATCAACCGCGAGGTCCACTCGTCGTTGATGCCGTCGGCCTGCGAAGTGGGCAGAAAGAACCGCGACTGCAAATACGACTGCTCGTGTGCCGCGTAATTCACGATGGCCGTTTTCACCAGCACCAGGGCGAGCACGTTGCAGAGGAGTATCTTGTTCGAGAAAAGCCGCTTCACCGTGGCCAGGAACCCGATGTCCGCCAGCCACTTGCCCGGTACGGTCTCGATCGATTGCGTGCTGCCGTTGGTAGCCGTCTCGATGATATCATCCGCCGCCTGGCGAACCATCGTAGCGAGGAGCCGTTTCGGGAACAGCGAGATGGCGAAGCCGGCCAAAAACGTCACCGGCGCAATGATGGTCCAGCCGAGCCACCAACCGAGGCTGGTGGCTCCGACCGCCAGCCCAACGGCCAGCCCAAGCTGCGATCCCCAGATACGGGCTCCGATGACACAACCGATCAAGCTCGGGCTGTGGTGCTCCAGCACGTTATCGTCCACGTAGCTGAGTCCGAGGGCGTAGATAACAACGTTGGCGACACCGATCAGGACCTGGGCAATAAACATCAGCACCAGCGTCGTGATGGCGTACGGCCGATCCGCCAACAGCTGGCCCGATCGCTCCAGGGTGCACATCTTGTCCAGGTTGATCGCTTCGATGGTGCTGCTCTCGTCGGAACTGTGAAAGACAGACGGCCGTGCGTGAGAACCAGGGAACCGTTGGCACCACGGTCACTACGTACTTGTGCGTCAGCGTTGGGATGATCAGGACGATCAGTGTGATCGCTTGCAGCATAAAGACGCCTCCGAGCCACGTGATCCGATGCATCCGATTGCCCCAGTAGCTGACCAGCAGCGCGAAGACGCCCTGGGCGATGCCGGCCGTCACCAGCAGCCAGTCGAGTACGATCGGGTCGAAGTCCAGCTCGGCCCCGGCCTGGTGGGCGGCCAACCGGAAGTAGCTCTCGATGCCACCGCTCACGAACGTCACGATCGATAGGGCGGCCACGAACACCGTCGAGGTGCCGAGCCGTAAACAGCCGGGCCCATTGCAGCAACCGCACGCCGTCACACCGCAATCGATGGAATCTACCAAAGGTTAGGGGTCCTATTACTACACACGCTGCTACTGCTACTACGACACACTCTTCGGGCCTCGGGTGGTGCTGAACTGATAACGCGCTATCTCTCTGATGGGTGACTAATGGGTGGACCCACCTTGCGCTATGTTGCTCGCGTTGGCCTCGATGCGCGGCTGCGTGTCCTCGTTGTCCCTCAACAAGGAGCTGGGTCGAAACATGGCGGAGCGTGGATGGTAGATCACACTGGACACTCTATCTCTATCCCAACATTATCTCCCCACAGAAACGAGAATAGAATGCAAAACACGGCCACAGAACGGAACTGGAAATTGTCGCACACGCCGGCTCCCAGGTTCTATGCTCCACTAACGGAACCGAAATGGATGCGACGGACCGTGGATCGCGTGGGTTATCTCCGCTTCGGGGTTGCGAAGTACGTTTATCTTATCTTATCGGTTTGCTGTGGGCCATTTCTGCGCACCAACACAGGGTGGTACACAGGCAGTTCCACTAAGCCCTGGGCGGGTTACCTTTGTGGCTCACCACTTTTCAACCCCTGTAGTTCTACGGAAGTCGAAAGCTGCGCTACGCCCCACTACCTTTCGGAGGGTTATCTTATTGATTTCGCACGAAAAATGATTCAACTTTTAATTGTTTTCTTCGGCAGGGAAATGGTGTATCCGAATTCCAACGTGATTAGCACATTATGGCCATCCGGGCGGCAGTCGCCACGTTAATGCTTCCTCGGCGATGGACATTTAAAAATGTGTTCAACTTAATGGAATCAACTTAATTATAAAATTAAAATACAACAAATGTTGAATGAATACTTCACGGAAACCGTCGCACGATATTAAATCTACTAGGTTGTTCAATAAGTTTGAAGCTTCAGAGGGAGCTGCCGCTAATTTTTTCTTTTGTTGCGTTGGTAGACTCTTCGTATGAACGAATGTGAAGTTTCATTTTAATCTCTTACTTCATTTTTCGTTAACAAGCCATTTATTATCAACGTGCCACAGTATTTTCTTACAGTGAAAAAAATCAAGTATCTTACGGTGATGAAATTTTTATTTTTGGAAGGTTTAAAGGAAAAAGAAATAAAAAGTGTAGAAGGACTCCTCGCCTTCGGTTAGTACATTAAAAGGGGAGTTTCTGAATTTCCGTTCGAACGTTCCACTAAAAGGACATCCAAAAAATGGCAGCAACACCGTGAAATCGTAGAAAACATACAGGAAATCGTTTTAGAAAATCGTCCTTTATCCTCGGGATCATTCACCATGGGCGTTTTGAAAATTGCAAAAATCTATGATTTAAAAATAAATCATACGTGGAAAGATTTTTTCTTCAAATGATGAGGTCCTAGCAGCTGTGGAAGCGTATTTTGAATCCCTTCCGAAATCTCACTTCAGGGACGGAATTATTCAATTAGAATCTCATTGATGTTCACGGAGGCTATACGGAAAAATAAAGTGAATTTCAAACCATAAAATTGTGTTTTTCTTATCGAACCGCAAAACCTATTGAACAACCTAGTACTGGCAGAGAGACAGAGAAAGGGTTATATCCGCGGGTCGCGTGTTGCCACCTCCAATGCGCGTTTAGTTGCGCGAACCACGGACCACAGAGCGAGAGTTGCGTCCATCCAGTCCCTCCGCAGCCACCACCGAGGAGCTTACCAAACGGCTTACGACTTTCTTAGACCACGGTGTCCAATCCGTGCTGATCGAGTGATCAGATTTTTGTGGGAAACGACGTGTGCGTACTACGGCGGCTTGTGGCTCCAGCTTCCGGCCATTCGGCTTAGTTCACTACAGGTGCGCGATCGTGTCCCGAATTGATACGTTGTAAATCGAACCACCGAGTTGTTGGCGCGTCGATTTGGCCCACTCTTCGGCTCTCGGTGATTGAATTACGACGTCGCGACGCTTTGAACAGCAGCGTGTTTGTGCCCTTTTGATCCGGCCCAGCACACATATCGCGCGTCACAATGGCCCCCTCCCCAGGGGGGATGCGCTGATGCTATTATGATAATAGTGTGAAATTACCTTCCCCCGACGACCCGCCGGCCGCTGGTGTTGATGATGTGCTGGTGGACTGCGCAAGGGGAGCTCCGGTCGGCCACACGTTCCACGTGTGCCCGGTCCGGTCCCGTATCCGGTCAGGTATCGCGTTCGCGATGAAGAATGTTCTGTGCCATTGCGAGGCCTCTTGTTCCGCTCTGATAATCTCTCGCGCTCGCGACAAACGTGGCCAACGTATCCGCCGGCCAACCGGCCAGTGTGTGGCCGGCGGCCCCAAGCCCGGGAGTGAATATAAATAATTGCATAATTGCATAATCGCGTGCTCGCATAAACAAATCAGCATCCACCAGCGTGGCCACGGGTTGCGCCGGGTTGCCGTTCCGATCGGATCTATCGGGGCCGTGTTCGGTGGTCAACACGATAAACTGTGACGACCAATTATTAGTGGCCGGTGGCTGGCGTTTTTCTAGCGTGACCTTCACGGACGACCAAGGAGTGCGTTGTGTTTACTATTATAGGCCCCGAAAATATCGTGTAGCCAGCTGGTTTTTTGTTATTGATTGTGACTTTACAAAACAAGCTGTCGCTCGGAGCTGTGTATTCCTTCGGTTTTTTGCCCGCAAAGTGCCCGATCATCCTCGAAGCAGCTTCTGGAAGCAGCGCAGCCAGGCGTCACGTGATCGCGAGCTGATCGTGCGGGCCTAGAAATGGACGTCACAACTTGCTTTCTTTACCTAAACACTTTACCCTTAGGGTATGCGGGTCGCCGTGCGATCGCCAATTCCGGTTGGGCTCCGGATTGGGTGTATTGACCTTCGTGCTCAATACTGGCCACCGAAAAAGGTCCCCCGTGCGTGCGTTTGGCGCCGCACACGAACGGATTTACAGCCAGACCTGACATAGAAATTCGAAAACCGGTTGTTGGGACTCGAGGGCCGCAAACCGGCCATAAGCGCTTTCGCGAGCTAGCTTTCGTTGGAGGAGGCCACGTTGGGTGAACTTCACGAATCGAACACGCCATCGCTGAATCCTGTAAATCCTCGCGAAACCCCTAAATAAAATGACCCCGAAGCTACGTACTCGGTTTGGAGTACTTTCAGGAATCGGCCTTGGGATTTTCTTAATGGCCTCGGGAAATTAATGTTCAAATTGAGCCCTACCCTACTGAGCGCTTGTTTTCAACTTAACACATCATCTGCCGTGTTTAGAAACATCTCACGTACTCTTCGATGAGCTCTACCCAACAATGCAGGAACCCGGGGCCACTTAGTTACGCGAACCTGTAAACGCTTCATTGCGTTGCTCTACGCAAGTGCAACCACGTGGCGCGCATTGGCGCACGACACCGAAGCAGATATTGTTTCATTAATTTGGATAACCTCCCGCCACGAAATTCGCCCTGTCTGCGCTTCGAGTATTTCTTATCATGCACCGGGCTCCATCCTGCGTTCTCTGCGTTATCGGTGCGATAAATTGTCATCAATAAAGAGCGAGAGAGAGAGAGCGTGAGGTACTATCGGATCCGGTATGCCTGCGGAGATAAAAGGAAATCAGTCCCAGAACAGATTAGTACCGAGACAGCGGCAGTGAGAGCCACGGAAAAGTGCCAACAATTGCCGGGCCAACCTGTCAGTCATGCGGCGACAGGGGACGGTGCGTCCTTAAAACCCGCTGCCCTGTACCGCAATTCAATAAAAACCAAACATCCAATCATCTGATCAAACTCGAGCCATCCTCTTTCGGCATGACGGGGAGTCATTGTGTCCCATCACAACACAACGCCGAAAGTGCACAATCACTGGCTCACAAGGTGTTCCGATAACTGACGTGATTATCTGCGGTCACTCTCTCTCTCTCTCTCTCTCGCTCTCGCTCTCTCTCGGTCCCTCAGTCGCTGGCTTCGCTATCGCAATCAATCGCCCTCTCGGCAATCGGTGCGTTGCCAACCGGGGGACACCGCACCGGAGGTCATTCGTCTTCTTTGCGGACCGCCAATCGGTCGGTCTGGCGGTCGTCGATCGTGCCGTCCAACCACCGTCCACACGGTTTGGGAGCCCCCGTTTCAGTAGCCTTCCCCGTCCTATTTCAGTGTACCCCGTGCGCCATGAGCAGTGACAGCGGCTACCGGGACTTGTACGTAACCTGCCAGCTGGCCAAAGGACTTTCGCGCGATCGCTAGTGTCGAGTGTCGAGAATCAAGAAGAGTGCTTTTGTCGGGCCCCAAGGAACAGTCTCGCCTCACACCGGACCGACCGCCACACAGTATGTCCGTCGCCAACGTGAACCGGTGCGGCGTGTCCTGCTGGCATCCGGCCTGGATGCAGCGGTTCGCCACGCCAAAGTCGTTCATCATGGTGTACGGGTTCCTCGGTACCGTCCAGGCGATGGCTTACATCTACTTCGTCATCACGCTCACCACGCTGGAGAAGCGGTTCAAAATTCCTTCCTCAACCACCGGTAAGTCACCGGCGGCCAGACGATCGGCCGGGGCCAAAGAACCAGGAAGTGTGCAGAACCCCACGCGCGGAAGGAGGAAAGCGGGGCGGGGGGAAATCGGGAGAGATTAGATTAGTCAGGTGGACCCTATCGGTCCGCGTCCATTATCGCCCCAGACTCAGGACAGGTGCTGATGCTCTCCAACTTTGCTTCACCCGCGCGGCGTGGTCACGGTTCGCGCGGGCCATTGAGCGGGAGAAATGAGCGATTTACTGCGGGCCGGCTTGAGCCTGGCCCGCTTATATCTGACCTTGATTTGTTACTTTTCCCGATACGGGCCAACGTGATTGGCGATAAGTGGGGATAAATTACGGTAAACCACCGAACGAAAGGCCGATTGGATTCCACTCCCGGAGGCTAGAATATTGACGAGGAGTAGCTAGAGAGGCCTTATCTAGCCCACAATTTCAAAACGAATCAGGATGAAGAACTGGACCGATCATTCCCAGACATCAAATAAAAGGGAGAACCATTCCATCTGATGCATGTGTCAACGACCTTTCCCCCCGAGAAAGGATTAATAGCCACTCGTGGGCACATTGAGGGCAAATAAATCTTTTTATCACTCCCTTGTCAACGACCTGAGCATAAGGCCCCCCGTAAGATTCTTTCAACAATGGTTGTGTCAAACAAACGGGGCCCATAATTAGGCACGCCTTGCAGAGCCCCACACATATCGAAACATATCGAAGATAAGGAGGAAAGATTTAAAGGTTTGCGGAGTCTAATCACTCAGGTCTATCGGGGAATTCATGGGGCAGTCCGACCAGCAAACTCTGTCCCTTTATCACGTACTTTTCCACCTACGAACAGGAATCATCCTCAGTGGCAATGAAATATCGCAGATCCTGCTCTCACTCATCCTGTCGTACGTCGGAGGACAGCGGAACCGGCCCCGGTGGATCGCATGGGGGGTGGTGTTTTGCGCCCTGTCCTGTTTCATTCTGGCCATGCCCCACTTCATCTACGGCGCGGGAGACGAAGCGCTACAGCTGACGAAGGAGTATGTTCGCGAGCGCGAAGAGGATGAGGCGCGGATCCGGTCGCACCAGAACTACACGATCATGGTGAAGAGCACCAACCGGCTGTGCGTGGAGACGGCCACCTCCAAGGAGTGTCTCGATACGATCTCGATCGTACCGCTGGTGCTGATCTTCCTGTCCCAGTTTGTGCTCGGTATCGGCAACACGCTCTACTACTCGCTCGGCCAAACGTATCTGGATGATAACACTAAGAAGACCAACACACCGCTCATGCTGGCGTACGCCTCATCACTTCGTACCTTCGGCCCGGTGGTGGGTTTTGCACTCGGTGCGTCGTACAGGAACAGGACAGCTGTGGCCGAACGCGATAACAATACCCGGTCCGCTTTCGAATTGTAGGTTACGTGGCACTGAAGATCTACATCGATCCCACCAAAACACCGATCATCGACAGTTCGGACCCGCGGTGGCTGGGAGCCTGGTGGCTCGGCTGGATACTGCTCGGTATCGGGATGATGATCTTCGCCCTCCTGATGGGTCTGTTCCCGAAGGAGATTCCCAGGAAACCGAGGAAAGATACCAACGCCACCCGCAAACGACCCTCGTCGAACGCTCCCGTCATACTGATGAACGATGCCGAAGCGTTTGGCAAGGAAAAGGAAGGGCTAAGCGAGCGCCACAAGCGGACCGTGTCGGAGAATGCGTCCGAGTTTGCCGAAAGCATCGTGGAGTTCCCCAAGCTGAAAGGTCGTCGCCGTCGCCACCCGGTCGGAACCTGTCGTCGCGCTACTAACGAGCCTTTGTCGTTACAGATTTCCCCGTTGCGCTGATGCGGCTACTGAAGAACAAGCTGCTCATGTTCAACATTTTGTCCGGGATATTTTACATCCTCGGTTCCAGCGGGTACATCACGTTCCTGAGCAAGTATATCGAGGTGCAGTTCCACAAGTCCACCGCCAACGCCACCGTCATCACGGGTCCCATCACGCTGTTCGGTATGGTGGCCGGATTCCTCATATCCGGGATCGTCATTTCGAAGAAGAAACCGTCGCCCAAGAAGCTTCTGTTTTGGAACGTGATCGTCGGGGTCGGCTACATGGCGGGGCAGTTCTCTTACCTCTTTCTGACCTGCCCCGACGGTACGATGCCGCTGGTGAAGGGACGGCTCAACCTGACGACGGAATGTAACAGCCATTGTCACTGCGACGGCATCCCGTACACACCGGTCTGCCAGGAGGAGACGGGCATCACGTTTTTCTCGGCTTGCCACGCCGGTTGCGACAGCTGGCATACGGCCGACAAGTACTACGATCAGTGCACGTGCCAGAACGAAAACTATTCGCCCATCACGAAGCTCCCGTGGGAGACGACGGCGTATCGCACGACGAATCCTTACACGACCGCCACGGCGCCAAGCATAGCGGCCGTGCTCGAATCGGCTTCTACTACGGGCAGCACTTCGACGCTGGGTGTCTTAACCACTACCGAAGTGATGGATCCGCTGGACACGTCGACCGTTGCAAGCGACTCCATACAGCTGCTGGCGGGCAACGAGTCCAAGGTTAACTACACGCTAACAAACGATGATCAAAAGGATCCCCAAATGGAAACGTCGAACGTCGAAACCACGATGGGGGCCTTTGAGGACGAGAGCAGCGATCCGAGCGATCCGCCGAGCGACCGCAGCGAGGATGTAGCAGAGGACAGTGTGCCGGCGAGACGAAGGAGAAGAGCTACCGGAACGACGACCAGTGACCCGCCGGACACTTTACTGTACAGCGCCAAACTAGTGCCGGGAGCCTGCATCAAGGGCTGTGCGCTTGGCTTCTATCTTTTCTCGATCATTTCCAGCGTCATCAACTGCTTGGGTGCATCGGGAAGGATCGGCAATCTGTTGGTGAACTATCGGTACGTCCTTGCCACGTTCGTGGTCGGCGCTTAGGGCACTTAGGACGCTTAGGTAACTAATTCGCTCTTTTCCTCGCTCTTTTCCAGCTGTGTAGCGAAACAGGACAAATCTTTCACCCAGGGGCTCATTTTGATGATGATAAGCTTGTTTGCGCTCATCCCTGGACCCATCATCTACGGGCGCATCATCGACAGTACCTGCCTCGTGTGGACGGAAGAGTGTGGCAAGCGGGGCAACTGCCAGCTGCACGATCAGAAGCTCTTCCGGTACTACATCAACATAACCGCGCTTTGTAAGTACGCTTCCAATGCTTTCTTGTTCGACTTCTCTAACTCGATTCCTTAATTCCACGATTAGGTCTCACGTTCGTTGGCGTGTTCTTTGACGGGCTCGTCTGGTGGTACGGCAAAACGCTGGACCTGTACGGTGAGCGCGAACAAGCGGAACTGCAGCAGAAGCGGCAACACGCGGGCGCCAAGGTACACCCGGCACCGACCAGTAACCATGTGTTCAAACATGATTCGTGATCGCTCCTGGCACCGTGGTCAGTGGTGAGAGCCGTGTAAATGTGTTGTTACCCTACCGACATGTCCTGCATGTTTGTATTTTTTGTTTGCTTTTATTGTATGTACGAATATGGTCAATAAGAGATAAGGGGGACGTAACTCTACCGATGGCCAGTGTGTTGATGTTATTCTTTCCAACGAACGACGCAGTTCTGGGCACCGGTATTGATGTACCGCCGGGAGGCTGATCCGGCCGATTCGTATGTGGTTCATTGGACGACCTCTTTGAAACCGCGCAGACCAATTAGTGATTACTTGGGGTCTACAATTATTGGTTAAAGTTGCTATTTTTGGCAACAACAAAAACAGCCAAAAAGTGCAGTTACAATAGATTTGTTCCTATCGTTCCAATCAAATTTACTAAAAATGTGGCACGTAATTCAAGATAAGGTGACAAGAGGTTCGTTTGGGGGCTGTATCATTCTACATGTAGACATGTAGATTAACTAGAGTGTAGCTCAGTGGAGCGTAGTTACTTTCTCTCATCTTTCGGCATTGCCCTTATGTAAGTAAGTAGTTATCAATCACCCGATACTAATTCGCATTCCAATATCTGAGCATCTTACCATAAGTGTGATTTCTTACCTGTTTTACTGTACGCGTGGTACTCGAAACAAAAACGTTGGTTCAATTAAATCTTTTATTTGCATGATCATTGAACTCTGCAATTGGCACAGCTCGCTTTTTCTCTCCGTCTCTCCCTTTTTTTCCTGATTAGCCCATACACTGTACACCCTCAAATAGATCTACTTCTAGAATTTTTCCTATTCACTTCGCACAAATGTGTTGAACTACGCGCCCAATAGTGATTATATGTATACGAAAACGAACGAAAGCATACATAATATTACAGTAATGCTAATCAAACGAAGGTTAAAGACAAAACTAACGAACCTATAAACACGGCCAAAACGGGATTTAATTTTTGGGGAATAACAACGGCACACTCGTACACATATTAACCTATCACGTGGCCCACCGTTTGTGCCAATAAGATTGCTCTTGATCCTTACGTATGCTCCGACTAGACTATCGATGGATACACTACTGTTGACAAAGTGAAGGAAGGTCGCATCTTCCCGGCACCATCATCTGTACGATCGTCTGCTACGATAATGGGGCTGCGGTTGAGGGCGATTGTTACGGTTTAGCTTTCTAAACTCGACCGCCTTCCCAACCGGAACGATGCCAAGCTTTTTCGCTTTCGCTGCCGATCGCCAAACCTTTCGGGGATGAGATCAGAACCGGAAACAGTTAGCGCGAGATTGATCACTTCCGTCATCGAATTACCTTAATTTCGTAATCGTCACTGGTGGTCACGAGCATCTCGTTATCACGCGGATTGAAGGCCACACTGTTCACTACGTCCTCGTGCTGGTACTTGGCCAGACACACACCATAGTATCGCTCCCACAGGTAAGCGTGCATATCTTCGGCACCACTGCTCGCAACGCAAAAGCCGGAAAAGAGAAATGCAGTTTACAAAAATGAGCAACAGACTTCGTTGGCCATTGGCAGTTTTCTTACCTCGCGACGTAATTATCACAGACGTCCAGAAAGATGAAGAAACACTCCGTGTTCGGGGTGTACGCTTTGTGGGCGCGCAACATTTTGCCAACCTTCTTCAGTGTCATCAGGTCTATCACGTGTATGTCGATTTCCTGCGCGATCGCCGGCGGTTCAAGCGGGTTGCGGATGACGCAGTTTTTCGGCCACGGCCGACTGTTCACGTACAGGTAGCGATGGTCGGGGCTCAGCCCCATGCCGATAATATGGCCGTGCAGATCGATTAACTTGTCGACGCGATCGAACCGGTCCGCCACTGCCTCGTAGTTTGCCCAGTTCGGTTCGACCGGGGGCGATTCGTTCTGTAACAGATACTGCAGGCGGATTTCTTCCGGTGACATCTCGGCCATAATTACCTGCAGCTCGCGCTGTCGCTCGCGGATCGCGACGCGCTCCCGGAGCGTGCTCCCGTATTCGACACGGCGCGGAAACGTTACGCCCGTTATGCGCTTGAACCCGATCTGATGCGGCGTGTAGGTTTTCGAGCCGGTCGAAAATATCAGATACTTCGGTGTGCTAAGCTGCGCGATGTCGTCCTCGCTTTCGGACAGTTCCGTAGAATCGTCAGCAACGCCTCCACGTTCTTCGTCATCATCGTCATCGTCATCGAGGCAATCGTCCGACGAATCGTAGTACGATTCTTCGTACTCCTGCCTGAACTCCTCCAGGTACTGAATCGGGCTAGCGTAATCCGCTGGCTCAGCCACCGGCGGTTGCATCGCTGCCCCTGTCCCTGCCTGTCCCTCATCGCCTTCCCGTGCCTGGTCCCCTTGCAGACCTTCACCATTCGCTACAGAAAAACATCACATTATAGCCCCATGGTCGGCATTACTTCCCGACAGTTAATACCATTAACGTTCGCACCGGCCTCTGGTTCTTCGTCCGGATCGTCGTCTTCGTCCTCCGAATCGGGGTCGTGGTTCATCTGGTAATGGGACAGTGGATTGCCTGCCCGACGCCCACCGCTTCCGCTTGGTCCATCGTCGGTCGCTCTCGATTGGTTGGACGCTTCGTCTCCGTCTTCATCCTTCCTTCCCTTGCCAACGCTATCGTCCTCTGCAAGCCACGGACAATTGGCGACCATGATGGCGCGAATCGAGCTGGCGTTTCGATTGTAAAACTTGTAAATCTGCTTCCGCACCGGCGTGTGCTCCGAATCGACTTCCTGGCTGGCCTTGTTCAACCACAGCATCGATTGGCTCACCAGGTGCGCCAACCAGCTGAGGTCACCCGACAGCAGATGCTGATCGCTGAACCAGGTGCCAAAGATGTCGTACGGTCGGTTCGTTACGCGGCACTTCAACCGGAACCCATCTGGCCGCGTGGATTGGGAAAGAATTAATCGAAGGAACAATGAAACGATCACGAAAAATCTTACTCTGCATCGTAAACACGGCAATCTCGCCCGAAGTGCTGTGCGGCGAGCCAAAGTGGACGCCCGACACCAGGAGCAGCGTGTCGCTCTGGTTAAACTGCGAGTACTGTGTGTACTTCCAATTTAACTTCTTCATGTCGTACGAGTCACGAATGGTCGACGGATAGCTAGCGTTCCAAACCTGCAAGACCGATCACAGAGGGTCAGAGTAACGCATTGCCGTAGAACACTGAGCGCGCGCTTGCTTACGATCACGAAACCGTCCTTGGAGCAGGTTGCAAAGATTTTGCCATTATGCGAAAAGCTCACATGCAGCACTTGGTGCGAATGTTTTGTCAGCACGTCCGTCATCACCAGCGGCACGTTGTTCGTCAGTCGGCGATACTCGGAACGCCAGCTCTCGGCCCCTGTTGGGCGGAAGGTTGAAAGGATTACTTTGAGACGAATTATTTTATGTCAACCGTCACACGCCGTACCTCGCTTGAGTGGAATGGACGCATCCACGTTAAACTCCCGGCGGAAGTACTTGCGCCAGATGTAGTCATCCTTCGACAGCCTGTACCACCGTCGGCAGCACTGGGCCGCGTTCAGCATATCGCGCGGGTGCAGGTGAAAGAAGATTTTAATAAACAGAGGCTCCGGTAGAAACACCCACGGACTGTTTTCGGCGTACTGGCCACCGCCATCGTACTCATCGCTGCTACTCGATCCGCTGCTACTGGTGTTCGATTCTATGCTTTCCGGGTTCCGCTTTTCGTTCACGACGTTTCTCGCCAGATTACACCGTGCTTCCGCCATTTCAGCAGTCGATACCACCCTCGCTGAACGCGATTATTGCTAAACGCACTTTCACTATCGCCTTCGCTCGTGATCTTCAGTTTGCCTTTTTTTGTTTTTCTTCACTGCAAACGCGTAATGGTCGGGAGCCACCACAATCAAAACATTCACGGTAGGAGGGTGTTCCTCTTCAGTTTGGGTTCCAATGGGGGACGGCAACTTCCGTACACTCGCGACAAGCGAGGATCTGTTGGAGAACGGGGAAATTGAAGTGGCCACGGCGTAAACCTATCCAATCCGGAAGATCGCAATTACTCACCTTCTGCGTACGGAGTGTTACGGAGGTGGCTGAAAATAAAAATAAACACACACCACTCACTGACAGACAACGTTGTCAACAGAGAGCGCGGATCGTGTTTATGGCTTCGGATGCAAAAGTTAACGTTTCATTGCTTTCTCCTTTTCTCTTGCACGCAACGCGGTTACAGATCGCAGGAACCTTTGCCGGCGATCACGTGATTGAGTTTGATTTCCTTTTGCGCCGCCACAAACCACCACTGTTGCTTGCGTTTAAATATGTTCAGTACTTATATTTGCGTTATTTACAATTTGGTTTGAAACTTCGTTTTAGCGTTGGTATCTTACAATGGCATCGCTCTATCCTTGTTGGGCCGTACAGCAGGCGTGAGCTGTTGAATCATCCGGTACACGACAAGCCCCCTTCGACGGTCCATCTACGGCATCAGAATTGGCACCATTGCCGTCTTCGTCGTCGTCATCGTCATCACCATCGCCCGGTTTGGCGGGCACCGGAGGAACCGGAGCGCCAACCACGTGTTTACGGTTTTTCTTTTTAAGCTCCACATGGCCGAAGCAGTGCTCACATTCGTCCTCACTTTCCGACGAACTCTCGCCGAAAGCGCGTGGTTTCTCGTAGATGCAGCAGCACTTGGATTTTTTCTTGTTCATATGCTCGTTGTCGACCGTACCGTTTGTCCACTGCACTTTCTTGTCGCTTCGAGGCTTTTGCAGGCGTAACCGCAGCACCGGCGCTTCCTGGAAATCAGATACCGATTGTTAGTCACTGTTCAACCTCCTACTAGCTCGTCGATTCATTATCATAATTCGGACTTTCAATAAGCTGCAACCGAATTGCATGCACCCCATTCTTTATTGGATTACTTTGGTCTCTCTCAAATGCTTCAACTGCTCGTCCCCGTAACCGAGCAATCCGCGCAACACTTCGTCCGTGTGTTGGCCGAGCAGAGGTGGAACGGAGAGGATCTCGTTCCTCGACTCTCCGTACACGACCGGAGGTCCAACTAGCTTCACTTCACCCGCCGTCGGATGCTGCAGAGTTTTTACCAGACCGATCGCCTGCAGGTGAGGATCTGCAAACACCTCCCGCATACCATTGATCGGTCCGACGGGAAACGAAGCCCCATCGAACAGGTCCATCCATTCGGCAGAAGTTTTTCTTTTTATAATCTTTCCCAGTAACTCAATCAGCTCCTTCCGGTGGGCGACACGTGCCGGGTTGCTGACGAACCGTTCGTCCTGCGCCAACTCCTCGACCCCTAGAAACCGGCAGAGATCAACAAACTGGGCATCACTGCCACAACCGACCGTAATGTAGCCCGTCCGGGTTTCGAATGCCTCGTACGGCACAATACTCTCGTGGGCCGTTCCCCAGCGCTTTGCTTCGCGGTTCGCATTGAGGTAGTTGCTCGCCACGTTAATAAGGCAGGCCACCTGCGTCGAGAACAGGTTCACGTCGATCTTTTGGCCCCTTCCGGTGCGGTAGCGTTGTAACAGCGCGGCCAAAATAGCTCCGTGGGCGAACAGGCCTGTCGCGATGTCCGTGATCGCTACGCCGACCTTCGCCGGTGGACCATTCTCACTGCCGGTGATGTGCAACAGTCCGCCCATCGAGCCCGCGATCACGTCGTATCCGGGCTTCGACCGATACGGTCCGACCGCGCCAAACCCGGTGATGGAACAGTACACCAATGATGGGGCGATCGATTTGAGCGTATCGTAGCCCAGTCCAAACTCGTCCAGCTTGCCGGGAACGTAGTTCTCGACCAGTACATCACACTTCCGGGCCAGATCGTAAATCACCTCGCGGCCCGTTTTCAGATTAACGCAGACACTTTTCTTGTTACGGTTCGCCGCCATAAAATACACGGAGTCGCTCGAGTTGGGCAAAAACGGTGGGCCCCATTTGCGCGACTCATCGCCACCGAATGGCCGCTCGATCTTGTACACCTGCGCCCCCAGATCGCCGAGCACCATGGTGCAGTACGGTCCGGCTACGATCCGGGTTAGATCGAGGATTTTGATGCCCTCCAGAGGAAACTGCGGCGTATCAGCTGCCTGCGTACTGTAACCGTGTTGTGCGTTCTTACGCCACCGGAGCCACCGAGTTGCTGCTGGAACCGAACTCTGGAAACGCATCTTGCCAAAGGTGCTGCGCTAATACGACGGTTTATGCAAATCACGATACGCTCGCGCACTGGCCACGCAACGGCCAGTGTGTGAGCACAAATTATGATTGTTTACCCACACATCCTGATAAAGAGTTTACCGTCTCCGCCCACAGTCCGTCCGCTCGTTCCCTGTTCTTCTTGTGGAAGAGCACCTACCTCACTGCTTGTGCCGGAAATCGGCTCGTCCTGGGCGATGGTTTCCGTGATGCTGCGGCTGTTGGTAGGCGTTTCCGGGTTCATGATGGACAATCCGGGAGAAAACTCCGCCGGTAACGATCGCGCTGTTTTGTTGTTTCTGAAAAAGGGTTTCCTTCCCCAGTGGTGTTGGTGTTTTCGATGCACATCAAAATAAATCGACCTCCATCATCTGACAGCTTCGGACTGGCTTTCGTCGATTGTTCGATCAACAACGAAGGCAAAGAAGAAGTGTATCGCGATTTAAAATGGCCATACGAAAGTATTTTTAAAACACACTCATTTTGATATTCTACATCTGCCCATGCAAGATGGATCTTAGTGAAAGAATCGTCAGGCAATTTATAGTTTTTATAAGGACTTTCTTCAACGCGCCTAGCTACGTCACATACTTTATCGGTGGTTTACCAATGACTTAGCTTGTGCCAGAGCTAAACTGTGATGGAATTCAAACAGCACGGAATAGCAAGCAGCTCTCACAAACCTCACCTTTTCCATTCAAAATGCATTAACAAATTGCATTTACAACGGTCACTTCAAACGATGTCTACGAATCTGTCAAAGCATTTCAGTCGTCGAATCCCCCGTCGATCAAACCATTCGATTTCGTCGACGGATTGAGGGCTGGTGAAAGTTGTGCACACACCAGCATTGATATCGTCGTGGAAGTGGAAAAAAGGAGATTGTGTGTACTTTTGCATTCTGATCCTGATTCGTGGAGTAGTTCTTGCCGCACGTTGTGTGCATCGTTTCCCTGCCAGCGAAGAGTAGAGCTTTCCGAACGACGGCACCAGCAGAGCAGCGGAACACAGTAGAACCAACACCGGACACGGAACCGAGAGTGGACAGCGAGGCCGAGCTTAGCTTTTGTGCGTAATCCCCCCACGTGCCGCCATCTAACGCCGCCAAGACGCCGATCGCCAGCGACAGATTGCCCCGCAGGCGAGGACTCTCTTTTGGCCCAAAAATTGCTCTTCGGTCGAAAAGGCAGCAGCCCCCGCGCCGGAAGTTGGTCCATCCGCCCTTTATGGACCTCCCAAGGAACCTGCACGATTGCTACTTCTTCTACTACTCGACATGTAAGAAGGGCACCAACTGCGAATACCGCCACGAACCGGCTGCTCTCGGGCACGAGAAGACGTGCAAGATGTGGCAAGAGGGCAAGTGCTACAATCGCACTTGCACGATGCGCCACATGAAGATCGAAAAGCCGCGCTCGGCCACGCCATGCTTCTGGGAGGATCAGCCGGGTGGCTGCCGCAAGCCACACTGCGTCTTCCAGCACAAGATGCCGAAGCCGAGCCAGCCGACCACCAGCAACGTGGGCGTTCCGGTGCAACCGGCAGCGGCGGCCGCCGCGGCCAACGCTGCCACCGCCCATCTGCTCCACTCGACTTCGGCTGCCGTCGTGCTGGACTACAATTACGCCACGCTGCTGCCCAGAATCATCTAAACCGCTCGCTGATGGCTGGTAGCAATGGCGGCCGTCATGGGTTCGCCTATGGCCGCCAGACTATGGCCGATGTGGTGGTAACCAAACAGCAGCAAGGAGCTATACGCGTGCAAACCACGCACTCTGCTCCCGCGGCCCGCTTTCCCCCCTTCACGTACGCACTACTACCACACCTATCCGTTTCGTTCCGGGCTAGGATCAGCCAAGCCAGCTAAGAACGTATTTATTATATTTATTCTTTCGCATTCTTATCGTTGTCACTATACCTACACGCGACGGAACGCCGTGGATTGCCGCTAGAAAGAGAGTGGAAACGTAGTGCCGAAGTGTAGTGCGGTGCGGTGCGGTCGGGTTTTGAATAGCAATATATGGAGTCTAGTAAAAATCTGTTGATCCTGTTGGGTGGCTCGACTACGAGGAGCAGTTCTGTCGCAATAAGGTTGTTCCAAATTGAATGCTGACCCGCGAAAGAATGGGCGAACGGAATAGTTTTTAGCAACCAGGCAGGTCCGACCAGTGTTTGATCTAACCGATCTATGCTTCGAGGAAAGGATGATCGATGGATTGATTTATTATCGTTTCTGTAACGATTCTGCAAACCTTCACTCCGGTTGCAAAGCATAATACCATGAGTGCATTAATCCAGTAGTTATGCGGTATAGTTATAGTTTTTTTTTATTGTCACTAATTTGGGTTGAACTTAGATAATAGCGCCAAAAGCAAACGGAAGCAAAAGCCTTCCAACCCCGTTTCTTCAGGCGGAACCCAGGCGCAGAGCGAACTCTTTAGCTGCAGTACGGCATTTTGTTTTGTTTGTTTATTTTTGGTAGATCTTAGCAAAAAAAAAGTATAATTTCTCTTTCGCCGTGTCACAACAAAAAACCCTTAGCTATCAAATGCGAATCTCTGCTAGAACGCGAGCGACACATTCGTAATTTGTTACCCCACGTGGTAGGCTCACAAAAAGCAAAAAGGAAAGAACAAGTTGATCGAACCGACCCTCAAACTTATCGGGCTCCTCTTCTAGAAGCTGCTCCCGCTGGACAGCTTCATTTATGTATTTTTGTTAGTTTTTTTTCTCTATTTGGTGGAGGTTTGTGATCGAGAGTTCCTTATGCATACAGGCGAAGCAAAAAAGAAATGGTAAAACAAACTAATAATAACAAAACGGAAAACGCGCATAGAACACACTGAACGGTTTAGACATTTGTTCAAAAATAGATAAACGAGCATTATTACGGGCGGAACCTTTAGTTGCAAATAAAACACATGCCGTGTGGCGTCGTATGAAACGGACTAGGATTGTTAGAACAAGAATTAGCACATATGGGCATAATAGTAAACAAGGTTCGAACGAACGCTGAAACCCTTGAGAAGCATTGTTAAACGGGGCAAGAGAGAAGTTTGTAATAGAGAAAGGCAAGGAGATTATCTAAACATTTTAAATTCATCAAATAATAACAAAATATAATCACGGTATAGAGCAAACAGGAAAACGGTGCGTGTGCGAGCAGCTTTGTAACAAATCACCCACATCATGTGTGGGGTAAGGTTTTGTGTCCTTTCTTTAATCTAACTTGGTCTAATATATATAATATATTATATATATATATATTCTTTTCTTCACGACAGCATATGTTTGTTGATTAGAAACAATGTGACCGGGGCAGGTCGAAACTCGTCCAACTCGATATCCACATCGGGGATAGCAAATTCGTTTCCCGCAAACATCTTACCATCGAATACTGCGCGGAAGGTAACTTAAGTTGCGCATTATCGGCAAGAATGGTATCTTCGTTGACAATTTGCTCCACCGAAAAAGGGATCAACCAAATATCCTTCCAAAACAATGCACCTTTCGCATACCTTCAACAAATATTACTTTCCAATTCGAGAATTCCGATGACGGATTGATTGATCTAAACGAATTCACGCCTGTTCATATTGATAGCGATGAGATACCGAAAACTACCATGGGAAACCAAGGCTTTGGGGAAAATATAAAGTTACAAGCGCTTTCGTTGCCGGAACCAAGGCCCTTGCACCTACTCCCAAATGATCGTGCAAGCCATTTCAGTGGCGCCTGGTAGCAACGCCAGCTTGGCTGGGATCTACTCCTGCGTAACCGAAAAGTATCCGTAATACCGACTTCAACCTGGCAACGACTGGCAACGATCCATCCGGCATAACTTAAGGTTCCACTCTTATTTCATCAATATATCACGCTGTATTGGACCGTCTCGGAAACAAGAGCTGTTCGATCGGTGCTCCAAGTGCCGTGGCCAACGCCATATTCTTCCGGAATCCAATCCAACTCAATGAGTGTCCTTACCAATCAACCTATCAACTACGCATTCAAAATAAGAGACGAATTAGCTTAAGCTAAAAATCTCTATAATACATGAAAAACAAAAAAACTAAATTCAAACTGAGATATTAATGAACCAACATTGAAATATTTAACAGTCTCTCGGGCAAATTGAAATATTTCTCTGATTTCGCCAAAAAATTGACAATCTCATCTGACAGCACCCAGCTGACGTCGGACGTCAGTTTGTATTTTTCTTAAGATCGCGAAATTTTCCCTTAACGCAAAAGCCTAATTTATTATTTTCCATCGTGCGGTTGGAAATTGGCTGTTCTTCGTCACTGCGGCAACGAGAACCGGACAAGTGATTGAGGCAACCATGGCGAACGCACTGGTGCGGCTAAATTGCATGCCGAAGCCACAATTAGGTAAGGACATGACGCAGTGCGCGGTAGTAGCTTATGTAATTTGGAGTGTTTGAAATGCGTCTTCAAAACAATCCTTCGCAGCGGCACTGGTACCGTCGGCCATCCGCGGCTCGGCGGCCGCCTGTGGCCAGCAGCAGGTCCGGCATCAGTCGGCCCAAGCGTCGGCACCGCCACCACAGACGAGGACCAAGTTCGGAGGAATGGCCGATCAGGACCGCATATTCACCAACCTCTACGGACGGCACGATTGGCGTCTTAAGGGAGCTCTCAAGCGCGGCGATTGGTACAAAACGAAGGAAATCCTGCTGAAGGGTGTCGACTGGATACTGAGTGCGTTTCTCTCTCCGCTGAAGGGCAACTCCAAGCACTGACCGAACATCCTTTTTCGCGTTGCAGATGAAATCAAAGTGTCCGGTTTGCGTGGCCGCGGAGGCGCCGGGTTCCCCAGCGGTATGAAGTGGTCGTTCATGAACAAACCGTCGGACGGCCGTCCGAAGTATTTGGTCGTGAACGCGGACGAGGGCGAGCCGGGAACGTGCAAGGATCGGGAGATTATGCGCCACGACCCACACAAGCTGATCGAAGGGTGCTTGATTGCGGGCCGCGCGATGGGAGCCCGAGCTGCTTATATCTACATCCGCGGTGAGTTTTATAACGAAGCGTCCAACATGCAGCTGGCCATCGCCGAAGCGTACCAGGCGGGATTGATTGGAAAGAATGCGTGCGGATCGGGATACGATTTCGACGTGTTTATGCACCGCGGAGCGGGTGCGTACATCTGCGGCGAGGAGACGGCTCTGATTGAATCCCTCGA
Organism: Anopheles bellator; assembly: GCF_943735745.2. Classification (NCBI taxonomy): domain Eukaryota; kingdom Metazoa; phylum Arthropoda; class Insecta; order Diptera; family Culicidae; genus Anopheles; species Anopheles bellator. The sequence goes on from NC_071286.1 coordinate 65,730,053, forward strand.
AGGCAAGCAGGGAAAACCGCGCCTGAAGCCACCGTTCCCGGCCGACGTCGGAGTGTTCGGTTGTCCGACGACGGTGGCCAACGTGGAAACGGTTGCCGTCGCCCCGACCATCTGCCGCCGAGGAGGCGTTTGGTTTGCCGGCTTTGGCCGCACGCGTAACTCGGGCACGAAGCTGTTCAACATTTCGGGCCACGTCAACACGCCGTGCACGGTCGAGGAGGAGATGTCCATTCCGCTGAAGGAGCTAATCGAGCGCCATGCCGGAGGCATTCGGGGCGGCTGGGACAACCTGCTCGGTATCATCCCGGGTGGCTCTTCGACACCGGTCATCCCGAAGTCGGTGTGCGAAGATGTGTTGATGGACTTTGACGGGCTGGTGCAGGCGCAAACTTCGCTCGGCACTGCCGCTATCATCGTGATGGACAAATCGACCGATATGATCAAGGCGATCTCGCGTCTGATCATGTTCTACAAGCACGAGAGCTGCGGCCAGTGTACGCCGTGCCGCGAGGGCATCGGGTGGATGAACAAGATCATGCACCGCTTCGTGGCAGGCAATGCGCGGCCAGCGGAGATAGACATGCTGTGGGAAATCTCCAAGCAAATCGAAGGACACACCATCTGCGCGCTGGGCGACGGTGCCGCATGGCCAGTCCAAGGTAAGTACGGCAACGGACCACACTGTGTCCTGTGTGGTACACGATCACTAACTTTCTCTATCCCAAACAGGTCTAATCCGACACTTCCGCCCGGAAATAGAAGCCCGAATGAAGGAATACGAGCAGAAGACAGCTGCTGGTAAGCAGTAAATTGTCGGGACACTACCCGATCCTTACGCGAGCTAAAAGTATAATTGAAACAAAACGCTGAACTAGAAAAGAGCCCACAAAACTGTAAAAGAGTTTGTACACATCCCACGTCGCTTCAGAGGTCAATAAACCGATTTGTTCTGTTTAAACACGGCTTGGGGACTGGAATTTACAAGTTTAAACTACATTTTTGTCCCTCCGTCAGTGATCTTATCGAACCTTTGCGCCTTGGCTGATCAATTTCATGTTGGTACGGATAAACAATGACGAACCCGCGATGCGAACAATGTATTGTTTGTTATTATAGTGTTATATGTTATTAAACAAGTGTTTATCGCCGTAAGTCCGAGGAATTATACTTTTGTGCAGCGATTGATCCCTTATTCTATTTTGGGGTTGCTGATCCATTTCGACACGAGAAAAGTGTTCCCAGACCAATTCCTAGTGTTGCATTTTTCATTCGGCGATGGTTTCATGCGTGTGCTAGTTTCTACTAATCCAAATAGTGATGCGAACCATCCCTTGGGAAAATTGTGGACAAGTACCGGCATGAATCACTCCTTGAACAGGTAGCGCACTGCTTGTTCGGGAAGCTGCATTCCAACAGCCGGGAAATCCGCTGTCAGCAACCAACAACCCATGGCAACTACTAAGGGTGATAGTTCGTGAAGGGTTCACTCTACGAGCCGATAGTCCTTCTGACTGTTGGTTTCTTGTTAAATCCAAACAACCCGCCGTATATCCCCGGGTAGTGAAGTTTGTATCCCTTTTTGATAACAGCGGTCACTCAATCGGCCATTTTCATACTACAAACTGCAAACCCTCCGCTGCCCAAAGAATTGAATGTGTTCAAGTCCGACAACCACACCAGCACCCTGAAATCGCCAACACAGCATCCCCTGGAAGATATTCTGTGTAAATTGGTGGTGCTGCCGTTAAAACAGACAACAGACTACAACCCCATGAAACGTTGCCAAATGGTACTCCGTCAACTGATCAGTCATCGTGTAGTAAATACTAAGTAATAATGAGAATTCTGAATTAACTTAGATAATAAGCGACAAACAATAGGATAATGGCTAATAAGATAAGCAGAACTACAAAAGTGGTGGCCAACGGAGAAATTGACGAACAATAGGGTAAGTTTGAGCAAAAAATTCAGTTGGGCATATAACAGCAATTTCAAACGCAAAGAATAGAATCGAATTTCCCTTTTCACTCGTGAGAATTTGGTCTCAAAAAGGAATGGAGTGAGAAATTCGACTTAGAAAAGGGAATTTGAGTGAGAAATTTGACTTATCGTGAGAAAAACCGAAGAAAAACGAGAGAGCCAGGCAAAAAACAGAGACTGGGAACGCAAAAGGGAAGTAGGGAAAGGGAATAGGGGAAATAAGGGGAATTTGGAATTTAAGTCAGCTTTAGAGGCCGGGAACGCAAAATGCAGGTTTGCGAACCTGCAAGCGAAAACCAGGGACTGGGAACGCAGAGTTTTGAGGTTTCCACATCTTCAGTTGGTCAGAAAGTGCAGAGTCTAAACATTAAAATTCGAACAAGAGGAAATATTTGAACTTCTCGTACGTACAATAAAGAAATAAACAATAATAACGTCCAAGCGGAAATTAGAGTGGTGCTTTAACATTGCCAACGTTTTGTGCGCGTGTATAGGATTAATTCTCGTAGCTGCAATCCTTCCGGGCTCGCTACAATAATAATAATAATTTTCCAACTTTTGCGGACATGGCATTTTTCATCGTGCTTAGGTAATTTCTTGTCGAATTTACGTGTTTGTTGCTGTGAAAGAAAGTATGTTCCCGTGTCTATTTGTGATTTGTGATTCTAAACAATAGAAAAGGCATCAATTTCATTAAGGCAACATGTTTTGTACGGTCGCAAAGGACAAAAGTGCGCGCCGGAATGTCGGAAAATTGTAAAGTTTCGAGCGTGCGGTTGTGTTTCGACTCTCGTTATTCTTGCGCGATTTTCAAAAAAGTGTTGTGACGTGTTGTGTTGGCGTCCGGCGCTGTGTTGCGTTGCGCTGTATCTTCACGACGACTCGCGAGATTTCACAACCGCGCGCACATGTCACCACACGGAATCGCAACCAAGGCTCGCGGTGACGATGATGTAAAGTTTGCCAAGTTTGTGAAGTGCGTTTGCCAGCGCTAATCGGTAAAATTGGGTGATTTAGTGTACAATTTTTCTGGGGCTGCAAAGCAACAACATGGAATTTATATGCCCACGCCGCATACGCAAAGTGCGATAAAGGAAATAACTGATCGGCGGATTGTCTGCGAAAACCTTTCGCATCGCAAGCATAAAAAAGGGTGATCACGCGCTGTCGTCATTCGCGCAAACAGTGTGTAAACAGCGCGGCGTGTATGTGTGTGTGGTGGTATGTCCGAATGCGAAATCAAGGTTCTCACAAGGTACGCGCGACATCTATCGCGCGCTCTCTCTCTCTCGCTCGCTCTTATGCTGCCCGCATAGGTGTGTTGGTGTAGGAATCATGCATGTGCAACTTCGGGAACAAAAAAGTGGTTTGGTTGTGAAATCGCAGCACACATTGCGTGCCGAGAAAAGGACGCGCAGAAATCCTGTGTTGAGGTCGGGCCGTGTTTCTTTTGTGCGTGACAAAGGGGAAATTCATTGAAAACTAGCACAGGACGCGAAGGTAAACAATATCAACGGTATCAGCGCGCGCCTCGCGGTGCCCGTGCTCCTTGGCGTCCTTTCGGAAAAGCCGAGGGGAAAATACGCGCACGGCGACGAAAGCATAAACCCAGTGCCGGAGGGCAGAGTGCTTTGACCGCGGATAAAAAGGGTGCAAGTTTCATATTGCGTTTTCGGAATGACGTCGCCGTGATGGGTCGCGCGGGGTTTTGTGTTCCGATATTGTTAGAAGCCGAGGCCTTTGCCACGGCGGCACCTTATCGATGCTTCCTCTGCGGTTTCTGCGGTGGTGGTGGCAAACGGAAAGTTTTCGCGTTTTCGGCCGGAAGTGACCGGCCAACGAATTGATTTGAAGGCGGCGAAAAGCGGTGCGTGATAATTCCCTCGCCGAAGAAAGTTCCGGCGGGCGAGCCAAGAAACGAGTTGTGCCCTCGGCACCAGTCCCGTTGCGTGGCCTGTTTTTCGTGTTGCCACGGTTACTGCTCGGAGCGTTTCGAAAGGTGTTTGTGCCACGAAACGGGAACGGTTTCGATTGCCGTTCCTCGCCTTTCTCGCGATCCAAGTAGACCGTGCCAAAGAACCGTGTCACTGCGGAAGGCCAAGTGTGTAATTAACCCCAAGCGAATTACCCGCCGGGAGTGTGGCGGAGACAAGCGCAATCTGGCGTGGCATATGTGTCGTGCGTTCGAGAAAACAGCAAACAAAAAATGAGAAACTCATGCTCCGCAGACAACATTTCGCCATCGAACCACCGAAGCTTCCGTTTCCCACGTCAGCGCGGACCATCGAGTGTGTGCGATAAGATAAGACGCAATTGTTGCGGTTTTTTGTCCCCGCACCACATCCCCTCGAGGCCGTACCATCTCAAGGAACCTCACCTCGCGGCCACTATCAGTCATTGCGCCACCACCACACCACACGGTGGCCTACCACCACCAGCTCCAGTACGGAGCTCCAGTTGTTTAGGTTGCGAAATAAGGAATTCCGGGATTGCATTAAGTTAACAGTGTGTGTCTGCTGTGGAGCTACGGAGAGTGCGCCACTAATTCTTGAGAACTTCCCGTTCACCTGCCCGTTTTATGCTTCCGTGTGGTCCATTCATTCGTCCCGTTCCACTTTTGGAGCCCACCCTGGAATCGAAGCTTTCATTCAACTCCCCAGTGCGCCATGAATGGGAAGCCGCCGTACGCTTTCCGGTCCAGTGTTTTAATTTTCGTTTCTTCTTTCGCAGAAAACCCCGGCGTGTGTGACACAGTTCTTGACTCGCAGGACTCTCAATGAAGGCCCAGGACCACACAGCTCGCGGCGCACCGTTGCAAGTGTGCTCCATTCCGTCGTTCGACCGGAAACCTGCTTCATTGTATTGAGACTACGTATTTTTCAATCGCCGAGCGGAAGTTTACCACTCTACAGCGTTTCTAGGGGCAAGAAGGACACATACAGCAAAGCGCACGTCACGCGTGACGTCCGCGTGGTGATCTGTGATAAAGAAGAGCCGCGATATCGTGTGTGGCCGGTCGGCCGGTGTTGAAGACGGGCCTCTTCCTCTGTAGTTTCCGTGGGCGAAGCCCGCTGCGTTGTTGTGCTGTGTTGAGAAGACAGAATGTTTTATTCGTCAAGTTCGTTACGTCCGCGCGTGATTCATAAAGCGTAGTTGTTCTAGCAGAGAGGACCAGAGCAGAAGCGAATTGCGCCTCAGCAGTGACCACTGAACGTGAGCCGCGGAGTTTCAGTTTGTCGAAACGAACGAGAAGCTTTTCGCCGGATTCGTTAGCACGGGAGTCCGTTCATTATCACGCCCGTGACGAGTTTGAGTTCCGGTTTTTCAAGTGCACCTCGTGGGTCGATCGGAACGTGAAGAAAGAAAAAGAAGAAACCACGCAGCCCGTGGATTCAGAACGGTTGTGGTAATATGAACACCATCAACTGCGTGACGGGCGCGTTATCCGGACCCGGGGCTCCAGCAGTGCATGCCGGTGATTTAATGGTGTCGCGCCTACACAAACCGGACGAACCGGTGCCGGATGATGGTCAGACGACTCGTCCCACCAGTGCGACGGGCGACGAACCCCAACCGGGCGACGCTGTGGGAGTAACGGCAGCAGCAGCAGCAACCAACGCAGATGCCACTCCGACGATGCCACCGGATCTCCGGTCGGCCGGATCGGCCACCGCGGCCCTGAACCGGCTGCTTACCGCTTCAGCCCAGATGGGGTCCGGGGGACCGGCGGCAGCAGTGGCGGCGGCCTTCGGGGCCAGTACGAACCCGGCGGCCCACAAAAAGTGTCCTTACCACCGGCATTGCTCGCGCGCGCACCAGCATCCACAATTCGCTGGCTTCGGCGTGCACCACCAGCGCCACCATCATCATCCGTACGCGGCCCAGACCGCTCGGTACCGTTCCGTGGCGGCGGCTTCACCGTCATCATCCCCAACGATCCATCCCCAGCAGCGCGACGCGATATCGTCGAACGTGATGCCTCCGCCGGCGAACGCGACCGTCCTTGCCGAACGCTACCTGATGCTGGAACCGGTCGAGGGCAACAATCTGTACCGCTGCTTCGACATCCGAACGCACGAGGAAATGGTGTGCAAGGTAAGAGACCAGCCAGAGCTGCGAGCTGCTCACCAAAAATGCACCCGCGAGGAGGAGGATTACACTCCTGCGATGTTAAATCGGTTGCACCGGTCTGTCCTGTCCCGGATTGGTGGCGCAATAAAACCTATCACGAAAGCCGCACCGCCCCCCAGTCCTAAGACTTAGCGTTGACAATACGGACAACATTAGGGACAATCGTATCCTTATTTGCTTTTCGGTTGTGCCGGAAAAATGGTCGGCAATAAACGTTAGAGCGAAGGGCTTTTTGTGTACCCAGCCAGAGTACCGGAGGTTTCTTTACCCTCAATTAGAGTTTCGATAGTTCCTTAGACGGTTGGACGAAATTTGGTGTAAGGTGTGTGTGTGCTGTAAGAGATTTAAAACGACCGTCCCGAAGCCAACAAAATATTGGGACAAGTGCAATTATTGTTTTTTTTTATTTCTTTCCCTAAATACCTAGTGTTCTGCGCACAATTGTTACGGCTTTATTACGGTTAGATCGTAAAAAGAGTTTTTTTCTTCACAAGAACTTCCATTTTTAATCGCCTTTAATTTTGTAAGACACGCGTCTCTGTCGCTCGCGAAATATATAACGATGATGCTGATGCGTTTGATGACGTTCTGTTTCGGGGATGGTGATTCACCTGATCTCGAACACGTCACTGAACGCATGTTACTGTGCTAATGCGCAGTAACATGCTCAAGGCCGCTTATCTTACGTTACGGGGATGCTATTTTTGGTACGTGCCACGACAGTGCCGATAGAGAGCGTAAACGTGTGCTCCTCTCACAAGATAAGATGGCGGCAGAATTCTATGACGAGCGTGAATCGCTCCGTCCGCTATTACTATGGGACCTTGATTTTGGGGGATCGCGTTTGTGTTTTTACGCGCTCCCGTTATCTACTCGCCCCCTCTAATAAATCACACACTCCTTTTTGCAGATTGCCAAGAATCCGTGCTTCAATCTGCTGACCGCACACTTCCGGCTGGACGGACATCCGCACGTGAACGCACTGCACAAAGTCATCCCGGCCACCAACCAGACGTATCTGTTTTTCAGCACTTCCAAGGTACAAGGGCTCCTGGGCCTATATTTTTGGGGCCGAATCTCCCGAGCCCTAACTAATCATTCATCTTTCGTTTCGATGGGTTTTCCCCAACACCGTGCAGGGCGATCTACACTCGTACGTGCGTACCCGGAAGCGGCTGCGGGAGCCGGAAGCGCGCCGCTTGTGCCGTCAGATGTGTGAGGTAGTGAAAAGCTGCCACGAGCAGGGCATTGTCCTGCGCGATCTCAAGCTGCGGAAGTTTGTGTTTGCGGACCATGAAGGGTAAGTGCGCCACAGAGGGATCGAAGGGGATCAGGGCGCGAAATGAGGAAGGATTGTGCATGGATTGCAATTCCGGGTATAGAGTTTAAAAGCGGGGCTAACAGGTAGGTGGAAACAGTCGGTGGTCGGTTTACTCCCTAGAAGGCTGCTGCAAGTCCCGACACGTTGTGTGATGCTTCGCTTACGTCACGGCTGGGTGGATGATGCTGTTCTGGCGAAACGACACGCACTATCTGCTTGTTGACACATTCAGCAAGTGGACTAGGACGAGGGAATTTCGTAAACAGCTCGAGATAAGACCATACGAGAACTGCATCGTGGAAAGCCAGAACCAGACAGAAGACTAAGTTTTCAAATGGACGATCCTGGGCAAGATCAGGACGTCGTTCTGTTCTCAAACTAAAATTGCTTCTAGAGTGAATTTTTGAAGACCGACAATCCTTCAGCGGTGAGCCTGTAGCCGCAGTTCCACTGTGCTTCCTTTGGTCCACGTAGCCTTACTGGAGCCCCTGACTACGTGTGGCAATCAATCCCTTCAGTTCGCGACTGTATCGTTGCGCGGCACCATTGTTTTGAAGGTTATGGGATTGCTTGCCGGTGGTGGCTAGTTAATAGTAGCGTACCGTGTGGCCAGTCCATTCGGACGATCTACGCCACCACTTCCCTTCCACTTCCTGGCCCGACCCGACCGGCTATGTGTGTGACGGGTGGCTAACCGGCTGTCGATCACGTCCGACCACGAGAGACCCGCGCGCCCACTCGCCGCGCAATTATGAGCCCCACATAATTGTATCTCTCTCGCGCGGCGAGATCGCGAGCTCCCTGGTGCTGTTAAGTGCGAAACATAAGGGGCGCACGCGCGCGTTCCGGGCGGGGGACCCCAGCATACTTTAACCGGCGGCCGGCGGGGCACCGGCGTTTGCTGTTTGGCAATGTTCGTTCGGGGGACCGCGCCCCTGGTGTACACAAATGAAGGAATGATTTCCCAATAAGAGCAAAAAAAAAACAAAACATTAATGCTTACTTCATTCGCGGGGCGCAAAAAACACGATCTGGCCAATTCCGGGCGGAGTCCGTGGTCGGAATTGCCAAGTCAAACAAATGTGCACCCCCAACCAACATATCAATTGTTGGCTGCTGCGGTGGACCCGCGACATGTAACCCGGCCGACTTCTATGCAAATCCGGGCACCCTTCCGACAACGGAACCGCTTCGGAACGGAACCGGAGCGGCGACGGAGAACGGATTTCGCAAGATAAAAAGGTGGCGTTCGCGCAGATAACGCCACTGCCCCACTGGGCACAATCGGTGTCGAGGGTTCACACACAACTTTGGGGTTCTCGAGGTCCCATTCTCGTTCTCAAGGAGTCTCAAGGTTGCGTCGTGCAACGCGGCCAAGCGCAACCAACCGAGAAACAATAATTATACCCGGCGTGTGTGGTTTTTTAGTAGGGACCCTACATCGCGCCGGACGCGTGCCCGTGCGAAGATCGGAGGGATGCTTTCCTTCATTCCCCAGCACAGGACCCTTTGACCAGAGTGTTTGCCAAACCCTTCCCCCGGGAGCACGCGCCAGGCCTCCGGTTTCGCATAAAATTCGCACCAGCGCCGGCCACGTGCTCTCTGATATGTGGTCCATTGCCCCAGCGAGTTATAGCCCTCGGCCGGCAGAAGAGGGTCGTAGATGGATTGCTTCTTCCGTGGCAATGGCACCTTTTCTTTATTTTTCGCGTTCGCCGCTTTCCGAGAAGACTTCGGGTCTCGTGTCCGGTTTCTGGGTTCCTTCCCCGGGCTTCCAACTAGCAACTATAGGAACATTAATAAAACGTTTACGCTGTGGCACGCGCGCCATCGCCCAGTAGACCGTGAAAGGTCGCGCGACCTTCTCCCCTGGGGTTGGGTGTGCTGATGTGGAACACACATAAATATTCCGATTCTCCCGGTGGCTTATTGTTTTCATTAAATTCGTGTTTAGATTCGTTTCTTTCAAGCCAGCCACCTCTAGCCAATCAAATCGCGGACAGCAGGAGGTCCAAGATCGGATAAAGATGAGCCGGTTGGCTGGCCTTTACCACTTCTGTGCGAAAGCAGAACGGGGGGGCCTGGCGGGGTCCACAAATTGCAAACTTCTGTGCCCGCTACCCTCGCCGATCTCGCTCGCCGTGTTGTGGGTAGCAAACTGGAACACCGAAACCTTGAAAACTATGGTTCAATGAGTAGTGCGGTGTGCGGTGTCAGGCCTTCTACGTGCCGTGCCGGGCGAGGCCTCGGCAAAACCAGAGCATCGCGTTTCATGCTCGCTCTCTCGCTCTTTCGCCCGGCGGCTTATGTTGTCACCTTCAGCACCCTGCCAACCTGCCCAGGTGTGCCTCTCAAGTTCGGTTACTCACTTTTCTCACTGGACGGCGCACCGCGGCCCCCCCAATTGGGTTGTGTTGGCTCTCTGTTGCTACTAGTGGCCCCTGAGGTGGTGGTGCCCATGGTATTAAACCGCCCGTTGTTGCCCCCCCCCGTACCTTCTGGCGGCCATATGCTCTATGACCTCAATATATGAGGGCCCCACAATGAAGCGCACACGAGCTGGCCTGGCTGCCGAGCCGTGGGAAAGACGGGGGGTGATGCCGCAGAGGAAGTGGGACGGAACTGCCGCAATCGTGTCAGGCTGCGCTGCAATGGAAATCCGTGTGGGCCATCAATGAAAACTCGACACGAAAATGTTAAGCAAAATATGACGGCCGGACAGAGAACAGGGCGCCAAGAAGCCAGTTGCTGGATCGGGAGTTCCAACACCCAACGTTTCCGACAGGCGATCGATCCATGGATTCTCAGACGATCGTATCGTATCGACGAAGTAACCGATTTGTAAAATTTTTGCCTTTTGGCAATTTCGGCAAATTTTATTTGTATTTCATGAATGGCGGTAGGTGATCGTATGATCGTCCTGAAATTCTTCGAGCATATAACAGCTGCCATCCAATGTAATGCCTCACCCAATTTCGGGCTTTGGGAAATTGTCTAGAGTTCTGTTTTTTCTGAACTCACTTAAAGGTTATTTACTTCCAACATTAAATGGCTTAATCCTCAGATCTTATCACCAACAGGGTCTCCATTAAAGTCGACCCTGTGTCGCCCCGTCGTACGGTCGGGAAAAAGTGCGTGCAAATCACGTATGGGAGACGGTCCGATATATCCTCAACAGGCAGGCCGCCTCGAGAGAAATCCAAACGATTTCGCTTCACCACTACCACCACCAGCGCTCGAGAGTCAAAAGAACCGGTTGAAACAAACCACCGGCAACAACCCTTCGTTTTTATGCTCCTCTCTGTCGGTGCCACCCTGGCCCCATCGTCTCGACATCGGCGGGCGCGCACGTGTTGCAACGTGACATTGAGACGCGAGTCGCCACACGGGGGGCGGCTACTAACACCACCACAAACTCGCTCGTGTTCGACGAGTATCGCAATGCGTTCCCCCCCATTGTAGTGGGGACCACCCAACCAACCCCCCGGGGGCCAATAGAGGTGGCGCCTTGCAAGGCGAGCGAGCCCCGAGAGTGCAATCGTCTCGCGGGCCCCGGTCGATTGTTGTGTTGTTGTCGCGGCCGGTCTTTTTGGAGGCTGGATGTTGACGGCCGCCGGTCGCCCGTTTGTATTGGTCTCTTGGTGTCCCTCCCCCCACCCCCGGGGGCGGTATTGCGCGAGGTCATCGTTTGCGCATTGTCCGTTGCTAAGGGGGTTGTTGCCGAAAATCGAATGCGTTTGCGTTTGAAAATGTGGACAAACATACCTCTTTTTACGCGGGGTGTAACCACCGTCCATTCAGCTTTGCACAGCTTCTCACACAGAGCGACACGTGTGTGCGTGCTTCGGTGTTTGTGTACGTTGCGTTGCTGTTGTAGGGGGTTCCGTTTCGTGTATGTGGCCACCATTCACGACCCAGCGAGATAGCGGCAGCAGCAACAGCCAGCATCTCGCAATTTGACTTGTCGCAAGTGAAATGCGCTGCACGATCGTGTGCTGATCTTTTACTACCACCAAGCGTCAACCGTTGTCGCAAACGTACGTGTGCGGCAACTGCTTGCTACATACTGTGAGGACACGAGACCCGACGATCGGCCATTGAAATCCATCAATCCTTACTACGAAATTTTCAGCCAACTCCTAACCCAATCGGTATCAATGCTACAATTACTTAACAATTGTTATCACAATTTCAGTTCCGTTCGATGTCCAGTTGTAAGGATTTTTAAGCGTTCCAAGATCATCCTACAAAAAAACACCCTTCAGCTACCGTCGTTGCGATCAACTCGCTCGAATACATTGCAATGCCAGTGACACAAAATGGACGGAAAGAAGGATAAAGCACAGATGTGTTGTTGAAATCGATCCAATATCTGCCGATACCTTGCTTCAAAAAATTTTGGCAACAACCTCTCCACAAGTAAAGCTCTGTGACAGAGTAAGGTACAAAGCAGGGCACCATCGACAGAGAGGTGCTTCTGGGGGGATGTAGTGTGTCCCAATGTTCGACAGGGTGACCTCCTCTGCCATAAAATCGACACGTTTATGGCACCCTTTTTCGGATGAATTCGGATCGATCAGAAAGTACAGCGCGCCGGGCCAGCCTCTTGGGCAAGCAATTGCTACGCGCGCTAAGGGGTTACGTTACCCTCGAGACCGTTGTTACGCAACGGTCCAGAACGGCGCGTCCCTGTTTCGTGGGAGACCGCGCAACATACGCCCCCTGCGCCCGCGACTATCAGCTGGCGGCGGCGGCGTCGTCGTCGGCGACCTTCGACAGCACGGAGAGTGCAGACGCGGGGGTCGCGGCGCTGAACTAATTAGTAGCCTTGAATAAATTAGGTTCAAAGCACCAAGAGCGGCGGCGGCACCGCGAGAACGCGAGAGGAACGCCTGACCCCCCCATTGCTGATACCTGGGCCGGCGTGGCGAGAGATGACTATCTGGCGGTAACTACGCAGGTCATGCCCTCGCGCGCGAGAGCGAGAGCAGGGGCACGGCGGTGCGTTTAGAAGGACAAATCGCTCGCGCCGTGTGTTCACATGTTGTTGCAACAATCGGGGCCCCGGTCACCCCGTGCGGCGGGGGGCTGCGGGGTCGGTAGGACGAAAAGGAGCGGCGGAGATTCGGTCTCCGGTCCTTCCTTTCGGGCGGGGCGTGTATGGAAATCGTGTACTTCTCCGTGCACACTGTTTATTTACATTCTCAACACACCCGGCAGACCCGGCAACCTTCTCCTGCTAATGTTGTTAGCGCCTGCCTAATTAGTTTGCCATTGGGTGGTGCCATCGCCGTCGTCATCGCGCAAGAAGTGGCCCGACTCGCCCGCGCCCCACGTTGTGGGGGATGTGAGTAGTGAAAAATGTTTTAAAACTTCTCGTGCCGACGCTTCTTGCTGTTGAATACTTATCTTCATTTCGGTTATTTAAACCCTTTTGTGAACCCCTTGGTATAGCGTTTTAGACCAGACGATGGAGCAAACTTTTTTCTGCCCAAGGTTTATTGATTACACGTTGTGAGTAAGACATTGCCGGCCGACTGAAAAGTCCAGGGCTCAAGGAAAATACGTTTAAAAATGGCCAAACACTGCTTAGAATAATCAACAAGTTTTTAGTTTTTGCTCAACATTGAGCAATCGCGACACCTACTTTGAACAGAGCTTTCTCATAGCCAAATGCTCATGCAATATAAAGCCAACATGTCCTTTTGATATCTTTACAATGTCAGCTAACTCACGCTCACTAACTGGAAACGTTGGTAACGATTTAATGGATTTTTTCAATGGTTTCAGGTGTTTCGTCTCATTTGGACGTCCACAGCATTCTGTATGATCGGTGTCTCTACGACCTCGTTTGAAGTCAGCAAACCAACGTTTTATTTTTGTTTCTGGTGATGCGGAGTCCTTTTCAATCAAGCAATGGATTTTTTGCCATCAAGAAGCCAAAAGAATTAAAATTAAAACTCAGCTTTGAACTTCAATAGCTTTATTTGAATGCCATTACTAACTGATAAGGCCCCAGGGACTTTTCAGCCCACGTGTTACATCTCAATCTTCAAATCAACGGATGATGCTTGATCCACCGTTTGCTTCTTTTTATATAAGTAGTTTTGGCCTTTGTAACTTTGCTTGGCTTGTTTTCATCCTTCGATTTTCTGTGGCTCGTTAAAAAAAACGAGGTTGAATGCAATGTAAAATATTCCTTTTTTAACATTATTTGAGCGCCGAACAGCATCCATCCCACAAAAAACTTCCCAATTGAAACTTGAGCACCACCCAACGCTACATGTCTCCCTGGCTTATGTCATAATACCACCGAACCATGTTAATGTACGCTCAGAAATAAGGATGGATCCGATCTGATCTTTCGCAGCGAGAGAGCACATTTTTATCCGCCATCAAACTTTGGCCTTTCATTCGCCACCGTGCGCAGCCAGCAAGCCAGGCAGCATTTCATAATCAACGCGTCGCTCATAAACATCTTATAGCCGCGTGGCCAACATCGTCTCGCAAGAACAAGAAGTTTGCGGCGTTCTCGGCGTGGCGGCGACGTCGTCAGCCACTCGTCGTGACCGTGCGGCCGGGGTTCTGTGTGGCGCAAGAACTAGATTTGCATACAAACTGCATTAAAATGGCAATGGCATGCTGCCATTCGGAGACCAAGCCAAAGGCGCCCCGACGGAGGGGGATCTAATGTTCTTTACCGGCCGAGGCCGTGGCTACCGTGTCCGCGGGTGTATGCGAACACCGCCCGAAAATGGTGGTACCTAAAGACACGGGCGGGGAGGGCCTTGCGAGGTGATGATTATGGCCACGTTTACTGCTTTTGCCTCTCTAGCGCCTCCGAAGACCGTTCGTCATCGCCGGCGATTTTATGGTCATTGGCGACTGCGCGAGACCGCGCGTTGAAGGTCTCCCCGACCGAAATCAAGACCACACAGACCTCTTTCGGAAGGTCCATCGCGCCCCCCTTCGCCGCAGCCCACCCGACGGGGAGTCGTCGACACATCCGAGTGGAAGTAGCCATTGCTCAAACGACGAGTCGTCGGGCCTCGCAGACCCCCAAAGCGAATGTCGGAGGCTCTAACTGACGGTTTAGCATCGTTGTCTCTCGCTCGCTCGCTCGCTCGCCATCTTTGTTACGCCTGCTCTGGGGGACGCGCGCGCGGCGCTGACCATGGCCGAGATTTTGCTTGGACCGCCAAACTTGGAACGCCGCGCGCGCGCTCTCGGAACATAATGGCGGTCTGTTAGCCGTGGTTAGTAGTTTGGGGGGCTTTTCTCGAAACAGCAGCAAAGAACCCTGGCCAAGGATCCGATTGCACAACGCAGCATTGGAGGGTTGCAGCAACAACAGAGCGCGATCGGCGTACTCTCAACAATTGGCTTGGCATTGGCGCAGCCGCCGCAGTGTGGAGTCGTGAGAGCGAGGCGAGATGCGAAAGAGTTCTTCGTGGCCTCCCGGCGCAATTTCAAGTTTATGCAGGCCCTTGAAAGAGAGTCAACACGACGCAGCAAGCAACGTTCGATTTCCCATCCCCGGACGATCCCTGCGATTGTGACTTTAATCGCGGGGTCTAACTGTCTAATACTAGCCCAGCGATCGATCTGGAGCACACGTCATTAACACGACGCCCAGGTGTCCAGCCGAGGTGGGCGGCGCAGCACATATTAGATTAACGGTAATTAGTTTTGTATTACTTATTACCACATTTGGCTAAGTGAATAAGGCCCTTTCAGTTAGGTTCGACAGGGACAACGCAACAGCAGCAGCAACACCACTCCGGAACTCTGTCCAATTCCAAATTGAATTAAAGTTCCACCGTGTGCCCCAGTGCCAGAGAGGCGGAGAGAGTGAAGCAAAGGCTGACTGACTGACTGATTGACTGGCCGGCCGGTTGTCTGGTCGGTGAAATGAAGGAAAATTAGATAAGCTTAATTGAATAAGCATAAATTTAATAAGGACCGCGCGGCGGCTAGACTGTGGAAGACTACTGTCCCGTTCGTTCGTCGTTGTTCGTGAATGGTTACGCGCGAGGATGATGATGTGTGGTTCAAACCACCCCCGATACCAGTACGACGATCCTTGATCCTGTTTGTAATCGATAGCGCAGGCATGGCGGCGGCGGTGTGGTTGAAATTAATTCCTTCGTCCCGGCGGTACGGACAACAATGTTAGTTTATTCGATTAGAGCGCCCGGACCAGGGAACACACGATCGAGCACAACTCTCGAGGAACTTTGTCCGGAGCGTTGCAATTATCAGTGGCCGGCCAATAAGTCGTAAAGCCTCCTGAGCGGGGGGGCCCGTCAACAGCATGTATTTTAAAATTTGCTCTGTTGAAAGTGGAACCCCCGCACCGTTTAATGTCTTGAAGCTGATGAGAGCTACGTCAAGAGTGTGATAACGGCACCCGATAATACCGAGCCAAGTTACTGACTTTGCGTGGGGAAGCTATCTCGGCCCACTGTTTGGCCCCTGAACACAGAACACTGAGTCTATTGTAACGATAATGATTGTTTTGGCGATTGGTTGAAGGTTTCAACATAAATGTCGATAGTGATTAAGATTTAAATGATTATTCAATTAAATTGGTGGGTGAGTTAATTTTGAACGGGTTCTCAAAAACATCGTAGGAGGTCACCGACCTTCATGAAACGCGAGAGCAACATTACAACCTCTTACATAATTATCACTCCCGTTCGAAGCCCTGGGGGTGTTCGTCCTATGGTCACATAGTTTGCTTCCTAAAATAAAGCTGCTTTCGTCAGGCGCGCGGGACAAGTGCTGCGACTCACGCTCAAAGTGCTCTCTTTATCGGTGCGACTGACTGGCTGGTGGTGTTGTGGGATGTAAGACATGATCAGCAGCGAGAGCCGTACAAGATATTAGAGCCCGATTACAGCACCCCAACAGCAGACACCCGTTAAAACTTTCCCTCGTCGAAGGCCAGCGAAGGCTTTCAAGATAAGGGCTGCGCTCAGATCGGTGGGAAAATTGTCACCAATCTGTAGCCGCGGGTCTGTTTCTATGTGTTGTGCTTGCAGCCACAATTAATGCGCACCCACACACAACCCGAAACGGATTTCGGTCTTGTTTCCCAAAGATCCTCTGATCCCAATTCAAACACTTTTGTCGTCCCGTCATCCCGCAAATGGGAAAAGAGAAAAGAGGAGCTCCTGCCGCATAGCGCAGGATAGCTATGTTGTCATCGGGACCCCGAAGTCGGACAATTGTTGCAGATGTTCCACGGGACGGCTCACGATCAACGTTTTCTTCGGTTCGCTCTTCTTCCTGCGAACGAACCGCAGCCTGTTCTACCTTTTCTCCTCTGCGCTACCGCTAGCAACACGACGGATGGGTTTGTTCCATGTCTCTGCTTTCGAGGAAAGTCCTGAAAATATCCACAACTTGGCAGTGGGAAGTTATAAAACTATCCCCGAGCCCCCGCGCGATGCGTATGCTTTTAACGTTTTATGCGTTTACAATGCGGCCCTATACGCACGACGCTACTGCCACCGTCCGCGAGTGTGTGCGCGATCACGAAAAGGATCATCGAAGTTTACCTTCCCAGGGACCGCCGCCGCCGCACATTCGATATCGAAAGGCAAATAATGCAGAGAGAGAGAGCTCGGCTGGCGGAGGAGAACCTTTCGTCGGGCCCTCGGTACCGCGTACCTGGCCTCCTGGGAGTTTCACCGAGAGGTCAGGGATACGATGTGTATTCTCCTGCAGCCCCCTGCCAAGCTGCCGTCTGCCACCAAGCCTGGTGAACACCTTCATCTTTTCTTTCCCATTTGAATGGCAAGGAACACCACCAACACCACGATCAGGCCTTTGACTGTGTGGTGTCCCATATGGTGCCCTTTGCTACCTCGAAGCAGAAAGAGACAGGAAGCAGTATAAGGATTTCGGCCCGCCGCCGCCGCCATCATCATCTGTTTATCGATCGCCACAGATCCTTTTTTGGGATTCCGGGACACGGTTGACTAAATGATCTAATAGGAGGCCCCGATCCCCGATAGGCAAGCGAGTGGCAGGGCGGAGGGCTGTGTCAAGGAGGGTCAAGGATGCGGGCGACAACAGCACAGCACACACACCGGCGTGGTTGTAGTAGGGGTGTGTTGGTTTTGATTACCTGAGACGACCAGAAGGTATTCTTTCCTGTGGAAGAGAGGGTCGTCGTATCCTGTCTGGCTGGGTGTCGGATACCTGGGTCTGGGCCCGGTCTTCAGCAGGTCGTCGTCGTCGTGGGTGCCACACCGAGTAAACATGTGTACGTATCGACTGTGTTATGGTAAGGATTTCTTTCCAAACACCCCGGGAAAGGGCTTTTGAGGAATGCATTGCGTTGCGTTTTGTAGGACTTTGCGTCGACAGATGCACCCGGCGGCTGCATTCTGTTGTTGGCCTCTCTGCGCCTTTGCCCCGCAAGCGGAAATGAGTCCAGAAGCGAGGACTCCATAAAATGTGATCGATATTGCGTGCCTTGGGTCGAGGATCGGTCGGAAGCGAATGTTCATAAAACTTGTAAGGGATCGCCATAAACGGTGTGCAGTCTATTGGGATCGCATTGGTTAACTGTTTTGTTTTTAAATTCCATTTCACTTTTTCGCGTAAGCACAAGGAAGGAGGTGTTGTATAAAAATTAATTACGCTCTAGCCGAGTTTTCCAATCACAAAGCGGGCAGACGCGCACCACAATCGATGTAATCAGCAGGTGACGAAGGTGGTGGCCGTTTCGATTAGACTTGTGTATGCCGTAATCTCTCTCCTCCACATTAAATGCCATCCATCACCGGACTCGGAGTCTACGGTGATATCTACGCGGCACCGGGCGCCGGGCGTCACAGTAAGAAGCTCAGAGTTACATCATTGATGTGCAAAAAAAAAGGCGCCACCGTGCGTCAATTTCGCCTTTCTCGGCGTGGTAATGTTGGTTTTTAAAAACACCAGCCGTTACCAGGTGTTACATATTGTTGTTGGGTTGTTTCGCACACACCGTACCCTCCGGCTACCGTCCGTCACCATCGATTATGGACCGGGAAGTGCCGCACGGAACGTGCTTTCGATCGGGCTTTGAAATATGTAACACACGCCCAGATGCACGCGACTTGAATGCATTTTATGCACCCGACATAGCGCTCTCTCTCTCTCGCTCGCTCGCTCGCTCGTTCGGTCTGTTTGTGTTCCTGTTTGCTCACCTAATCGGACTCTCTCCGGGGACTTTCCGGGTTGTGATCCATTGCTTAACCAACGACCCGTCGAGGGGGCAATTGATTAGCACCCGCCAGTCCGCGCGCCGTCTGGTGTGTTGCTTCCTGAATTCATTTCTTCACTTCGACTTATCACCATCACGGCGGGGAGTCTTTCCCTCTGGCGACACTTACGCATGCTCAAGGCGGAAGAAAACATGATTTTTCCTGTTATTATGAGACCGTCGTAGGGCGGGGACGGGGGACCATTTCAAGTGTTACACAAACCCGGGGCTAGCAGAGGGTCTGCAGTCCGGGAACCAATGGGTCCTGTAAGATATTGTGCGTAACTATTTGTCCTATTCGTTTAGTTGGACCAAAGTTTGAACTCCCATTTCCCTTTGGAAAATTCATTGGTTGATGGCAATTTTCAGAAACATTATCCGGCAACTAACAGAATTCCTTTGCCAGAAACTTCTACACGAGCAGGCTGTATCAGAATTGAAGGAACAGTATCTCCCCTTTTCCCCTTCATTGTTAGTTAAATCCTTTTGCCATTTTATGACAGGTGCGTCACTGTTTGCCCTATTCGATTAGGCCTTCGAACCAAATATATGGCTGTCTGAAAAGTCATGGACGTTTTTCACGATAAATGCCGATATCGATATCTCGTATGGTGTATTCGATATCTCGTGAAGTATCGATCGTACAGGTTCAAGTTTAGGCTCCTTTAAAACTAAAACTAAAACACTAAAAAATGCTCTCATTGATTTTTGATTGTTCCATTCGTTTGTGAGTTACAGGTTGTTAACAAATGGAAGTCACCAAAGGGAAAATTGGGTACATTTTACAGTTTTTCTTTCAAAAAGGTGAAAATTCATGCTACGTAGCTGAAATTTTGCATGGTGTTTATGGTGCCGATACTCTAACAGCTGGTGACGATAAATTTTGGTTTCGTTGACTCGTTTTAGGTCATATTTTATGTTAAAGCATAGGCAGACACGTCATCGAAAATGTCGATAAAATCACAGAAATAATCAAAGTTGATCGGCATGTTAGTAGTCAGAGCATCGGCCAAAAGCTAAAGATCAATCATCCAACAGCTTAAAGCCCAACACTTGCTCTTAACGATTGACACCTTTTCCACGCATTACAAAATTTCCTGAGTTATGACAAAACTGAGATCAAAAAAGGATTGTTGAAAATGAATTGCTCAAGTTTTTCGCCAATAACGACTAAGCGACTACAAGAGAGTCATTATGAAGGTATTTTTAAAGAGGCAATTTGCCAACAAAATGGTCTATATTTGACGCAAATCGGACAATTAAAAGTATCTTAAATAATGTTTTGAAGTTCACGCAATTAAAACGTCCATGACTTTTTATACAGCCTAATATTAGATTATTAGCTGGACCAAAGTATAAACTCCCGCGTCTCTTTGGAACTCCTTGGCTGATGGCAATTTTCAGAAACATTATCCACAGAAATATACAGAATTCCTTTGAAGCTTTAGCTCCTTTGAACAGAAGCTTTAACCTGATCAGTTAGTGTGTTTCCAAATACTGTATGTCCAATACTTGAGTCCTAATCGATGCAATCTTTGCGGTTCTCTGAAGTGCTTCATCGTAGAAAGGTCGGTGATCGGTGATCTCACCCCACTGACGCACCGAAGAAACGGGACGTCGCTGCTAACATGTCTTGTCTTGTCTTTTCACGTTGACGAAAAAATGGCCTCGCGAAGAAAGTGGACCGCTTGGTCGGTCACACGCCTCTCGCTACGCACAACTCGCTGCGGTAGCTACTTTCGCGAGCTTTGATTGTGCGAACCCAGCGCGAAACCTCGACGACGTAAGCAAGCGGCCGTCTTCCGGGCTTCGTCTTTTTACCTTTCTCCGGGTTCGTGCCTTGCTTACGCGCTGCGCAAAGCGAAACCCGCGCGGGAGTTGTTGCTCCAGTCATCGCACACCGCGAAACACGATCGTTCGCGATCGTGGGGCGCCTCCCTGCTCTGTCGTCTGACCAGCACTTCCTGGTGGTGGCAGGAAAAATGTTTGCCAATTTCTCAAGCCCTGCCCCTGAGTCGCGTGTGCTGTTTTTCTTGGTCTGCGATGCGAGCGTTGAGCAACGATCGCAGTGCCGATGACTAACGCACCTCAGCAATGCCACGCGGAAGTGCGCACTGTTTAGATAACGAAGAGGCATTTCCGGCAACCACCGGGGGGGGTCTGATGAGGTTTCACCGGCGCATAACTTAAGTCCCGTCCCGGCCCTGGGGAAAATTTTGTGAGTTATGCTGCGCTCGCTTCGTCGTTGTTCGCGTTATCTAATTGTTACGGAGCCTTTAGGCCTCTCTCTAACCCCGCTAAGCTGCATTTCATTGCTTTCGGGGGTGAATCGCTAATGCAGTGATCAACATTCCGAACCAACCCGTGAGAGAGAGTGAGAAGGAATAGAGACAAGAAATTTCGAAAGTTTGGCTGCGCGTTGCGAAAATGCACATTTTTAAGGGATTAATCTCATCATTACCATTACCCTGCAGAAACGGCTGCACCCCCCACACCGCATGTGCCATAATTGGCCACTTATGCTGTCCACATTCTTCGGGCAAGGGGCGCGCACCCTTCGCAAAGGTCGATATAACACGTGGGTGCGAGCCGCGCGCTTCGATGCGCAATCCACGCTGCTGCCACGTTGCTCCTGCTGCTCGCTGTATGGGTGTGTTCGGTGTGGTCAAGGGCCATAAATAGCCAACCGCATTCGCCACGCGCAGAGTAGATTGCATTCGAGAGCCGGTCTGACTGTCAATAACCCTACCGCGAGGGGTTCCGAAGGCTCACGACGCGCCAGAATCGCGAGAAGAACGCACGCGCAGCATGATGATGATGATGCTCTGGTGCTACAAATACCAATCATATTTATTGCCGCATTCGCGCAACGATGACGACAACCGACGGTGATGATCTTTCCCCATGTCAATAGGGCCAACTCCCTCCCGCTGTCGTCCTCACCCGGCTCTCTCTGATCGACGGTTTTCGTCTCGCGATCGTTCCCATTTGATAACTGACCGCACATTTCGGCTATGCGCTTGAGGTGTGGTGCTCTCTTTTTCTCTCTCTCGCTCACCCGCTCGACCACGTTGGTCCCGATGTCCGATTTTAAATATAGAATGGGCGCAAAAAACATGGTAACCGCCGTTTTATTATTACCACACAACAACACTCTCTCTCTCTCTCTGTTCTCTGTTGGGGTGTCTTTTGGGCGCACCCAAGCCAGAGGCCGGTGTCCACTTATTCTTGGCGGGTCGGAGTAACTGTCCTCCGCCCGCCCAATCTACGACGACGTGTTGAGAGTTATGTGCCCGCGATTTCGCCAACGCCGACGCCGCGCACGACACAACGCACACATACGCCGCCGGTGTGTGGAATGTTATTCAAAAATTTAGCAATATTTAACTGATTGCGCTTACTGCTCTCTGACGGCGATACCTCCCTGTGCCCGTAGGGACTCTACTAGTCACCCTGTGAGACCAGCAGACGCAGGGCGCCGGTCGCGCCTTCGTGGGTCCCTCAACAGTCGCGCGGAGATCGTGCTACGTGAACTGGGAACGGGTGAAGTGTGGTTAGTCGCCGCACACTCGAGACCGAGACCGTCCTTCGAGGTCCGTTCGAAGATGTCACACGAAAGATTCGTATTATTCGAATTTGGGGCAAATATTTGAAGCAGCTTACTGATTATGTGGGCGTGTAATCCTAAACTTTATTTAAGATGTGTCCGATGGTCTAATTCGCATAAAATATCCATCGTTTTGTTGTATAATTTGCTTTAGAAGTTTTCCATTATAAATTATTCCTTTCAAAGTCCCACCATACGAGCCTATTCCACCAAACTATTAGACCCTTCCAGGCCGTTAGTCCTGGTTGAGCCACCTTTTGAGCTGCTTCTCCCCAGTCGTAATCGGTTTCAAATCCCTCGCATGTCGATTTTAGATCCATCACGTTTTTTTCTGTTAATTGATGTGGAACCCAAACATCGAGCTTCTTTGTAAATCCAGTTGTTCGCAAAAGGCTTAAAACTGTTAAAGGTTTATCTTTAGCTCCTGGTCGATGCTCTGATTACTAACATGAAGTGGAGTGTGAAGTATCAGCATGAAAATGAGCATAAAATTAAAACAGTGTGATCGATACTCTACGAGGTACCGATCACTGAAGCCATCTATCGAGAAAATAATGCATTTCTATTTAGCCAAACCAATATTTCAATAAAACGCTTTTAACGAAGATGGTGCCATTAGAACGGAAAAATGGCACCAAATGGGGTAGTAGATAAAATTTGGTTCTTAGCGTAAAAAGAAGCAATCATCGGTCGAGACTCTTGAGACGTACTAATGTTGTCCATTATCCAACGGCAGACGGTTAAACGATCGTAGCGTAGAGCGTAAATATAGAGAGAGCATAGATGATGTCTTTGCAAGGCTTCTTACCCACCTCAACGTCCTGCTTATTATTTTTATCCTGCTCATCGAATTTTCAATCAACGTAGTAAGGTGTGTGGCGGTGACCGTTAAAACGAGTTAAGGATTATAACGCGCGTACTCATCTGCTGCTGTTGTTGCTGGTGGTGAAATGCGACCGCACGGAGGGTTTTACCCGGTGGTGGCGGCAAAGGAGTCTCTGGCGAAGTGGTGTGGAATGATTACAAAATTCTCTCGCCAAACACTTGCGCGCGATCGCCGAGCGCGATGGCGAAACGATCAGGACACGCCGGTTGCGATCTTCATCGCGGCGTCGTTCGGGTCGATCTAGCGCAGGAATAAATCAAAGTGCACCACTGACTAAAGGTACGCAAACGCCTAACTCTCTCTCTGTCTCTCTGTCTCTGTCTCTCGCCAGACGGTTGGGGTGCTCCTGTGCACGCTTTATGCACGATCTCGCGGTCGGTTCGTGGGGACCGGGTTGGACTGTTTTTCACGTGCGCGCACTGCATTAGCATGATGCAATGCTAATATACGCGCGGCCGGCGCGCTCTCCTGCGCTCTGTGCGAGAGCGGGACAGAAACGACGCATAAATGTGGAGTAGTAACAGCCGCCACCGTAGTTGATCTGTCTTGTGTTGAGAAATGCGTTATTCGAATTCGACGATCGGCTCGCTGACGGTTTTCGGCGAGAGAATGGGCGATGTGTGGCGGGCGGCCGCGCGTTGTGTGCTGAAGGAGTGCGGATTTTTGAGCATCGCCTTCTCAACGGGTTGACCCGTCTACTGGCGGCGGCGGCGACGGAAAGGTGGTATCCTTCTCGCCGTCGTCGTCGCTGGCTCGGTGGCAACAGCAGCGCGGCAGTCATCGTCCCCGGGTTTGCAATATCGCGCAATCCTGTGAATGGTGGATTGGGACTTGTGAAACCAATCTCTCTGCTCGAAACGACGCGCCCGGTGTGTTCAGGGGTCCAGGCAGCGGTGGCGTAGAAAAATAGACTCTACAAGAGAGAAGGGCTACCACCCGGTGCGAGATGTTGGTCAAAGGACGGTGGTTGACAGTATTTTTTTTACTACAATCCCCATTTGCCACATTTGTTCGTTTGATGATTGATTTTCGCTTGAGGCGACGGTAACGGGCTTTTATTTAAAATACGCGTTTAGGTGGAGGGATCCCCAAACTATGATTTCGACTCTCAAGTAAATTGCAGCGGCGGCGGCGAGAAACTAGTTTGAGGACAGTTTTCAAAAGTTTACGTAACGCGGACCCGGCACGGACCCTGTTTTGGCACTTGGTACTGGGCATGTTTCTCACGGTTTTTGAATAGTTTTTGCTCCTTTCGATGGGGTGGATAATGAAACATATCGATGATCCTGCTGAAAGTGAAACGGGCTTAAAGCGTGGCTCAAAACAACCGAACCGATACATAATTCATTATTTCGGTAGCACAACGACACCGGGAATCATTCACCAAATGTCAATGGCGGCGGGGCGGGCGTGCTGTGTGGGTCAGTTGGCAATTGCAGAGTCCGCAAAACACGCTCTTCGGGTTCGGGTTTGTTTATTAAGTTTTTCGGCGAACGTGTGTCGTTGGGGTTTTGTTTTGAATTGCTTCATGTTTCAAGTGACTCAATATTCGTGGGATCGCACAGGGTTGCAGGGGGACGGATCGCGTTGAACCAACGAAGAAAACATTGGTTTTCGTAAAACGATTCTCGAATTTATACAGAAAAAAAATCGCAATTGCTTCAACATACCTCACGTATGTGTGAATCACCCAATTGAGGCTCGTCACGTAGCGTAGTGTTGTGAAACTCTCAGCCTTAATATTCGCGCGCACGGGCTTTGTCCTTTCCGATCTATATTTTTATCGCATTTCGCAACCGTCGTAAATGCAGAACAAATGCATATATTGCTTTATCCACTCAGTTCCTGGAGTGTCGGAACGCGTGTCTCTTCCGTCCGGAACCTGGCACGGTGCAGGTGAATTAAACAGCAACAGGAAGCGATAATGGTTACTCTTTTCCGGTCGCCAAATTTTGGCATGTTCTATGTTGAAGGCGGAAAACAAATGAGCCTCAAAATGCTAAAGCAGGTGCCAGCCATGGGGCCACCCGAACTCAGACGACTGGAGCTGGTTCCTGGTTTGGAGCAGGTCTGTCTCTCTCTGTTGGGGTGTTTGTACAACTGGACGGTGAAAATATGCTGTGCCCGTGTCCGAACTGAACATGGCTTTGCGTACCACAATTTCGCAATTGCGCACATCGCGCAGCTCCGGGCGTGACTTTGCTCTTATAAACACTTCTCCGCACCACAGGGCGACACTTCCTGGTTCTGATTTTTTTTGTCTCCACCCTTATGACGTGTGGCCAGCACCACCGATGCAATTGCGCGAGTGTTGCGGGGTTTGTGAATAACATTGCGTAACGTTCCGGTTTTGTTGCTGCATATGCGACGACGATATTCTTGAACGAATCGTTTTTTTTTTCTTCTTTGCCTTCCATGAGATCGCCGGCGCGCTTCGAAGGTGTTTTAAAATTCTAATTGCGACACTCGACACTTCCCCATCATGCGCCTTTTCAAGCAAAGCAGAGAGCCCCCTCGCGTTGACAGTGACCACCCAACCCAACTCAACCCCTCAGCTGGGAATGGTGAGGTCTTGCCATTTTGAAGGGGCTATTTTAAGTTGCCACTCCCCAAAAAGGACGAAGAATGTTCTGTGTCTGTGGTTTGGAGGAAGAAGTTTCTCAATCCGCCGAGGCGCGTGTATTGCACACCGTTTTTTTATGTAACTACCAGGCCCCCAAAGTGTCCCGGAGTGGGTACACGATGGGGGTGTGTTGTGCGGTGATGTCCGGTTTCCGGTTCTTCTGCAGATATTAATAGAGCGCGC
Source organism: Anopheles bellator (assembly GCF_943735745.2). Taxonomy (NCBI): domain Eukaryota; kingdom Metazoa; phylum Arthropoda; class Insecta; order Diptera; family Culicidae; genus Anopheles; species Anopheles bellator. Next base: position 65,756,041 of record NC_071286.1, read on the forward strand.
GCGCCTGTAGGGTGGCAGGACGCCAACAAAAATCATTAGATAAACATGGCACGCCGACGACCACGAGGAGGTGCATTCAGCACACCGCACCGGTTTGTGGATGCAATCAAGTCCGTGGGTCCGCCGCAGGCGGCGGAGGAGGCGCCGAAGCATAAAGGTGACGACGCGTGACGCCGCGCGTTACGCCCCGCGTGAAGTGGCCGGAGCGTTTAGCAAAAGGATGGAAAACCACTCATTTACATGACAACAGCCCGACCGCAGGTCCGGACCGGATATATCGGGGGCGACGCTGGGGGATCCGCCGGTGGCCAAGCGGTGGGGGGGCCCGAACCGATGACCTTACCGATGCGGTGTGACTCTGAAGATTATTCATTTCTACTTCTCGCTCTCTCGCTCTCTCGCGGTCTGTGTGGTAATGAAAAGTTGAAACAAAAGCTGCGCCTGGAGGACGCATGACGACGTGACACTGCGTGTGCGCCCGTCGATGTGTTTGTGTTTGTGTGACGAAACGATCTCTTTTGGGGGACACGCTTTTGGGGTGTTCAGGGGCACGGCTCTCTCACGGCGGAACTCTGCTAAGCGGTGTCCATCATCGTGTACCGTGAGTCGTGTTTCCATTGGTAAAGTCCTTGGCAGAGAGAGAGAATCATCTCACCTCGTCCATTACAGACTTTTTTTCAAAAAAAAGCCTCAAACTTCAAATAAACCGATCCTCAATTGTGTTGTGCGCATGATCATGTGTCGTTGTCATCGTCAATGGTGTGCGTATTGCAACACCTTGTCCTACCGATCGATCGATTGATCTTCAAATACGCGCACCGCGGTTTGAATGTGTTCTGATCTCGCTCACTCACTCGCTCTCTCCCGCTCTCTCACTCTTGGGGGTTGGTTCCTCGGCGGCGGTACGTTGGTGTGTGCGGTGTGCGCGGTATGTGGAAACAGCTGTATTCAACCCTGGGGGCCAAGGAGACGGTCGTGAAATCGAGCATTTTCACAACACTTTGTTCGATTTTAGCAACTCGCTTTTTTAAAGCACCTCGCGCTCTATAAGTTATTGGCCATGGTCGACTGTTCGTTCTGAAGTCATTTAAATACGAGGGCTGTTTAAAAAGTATTCGGAATTTTGAGTTTAAAAAAAATATTTGCCTTTTGTTTTATATTGTCTCCTTTAAAGTAATCCCCGTCAGATATTATACACTTGTGGCAGCGTTTGTTTTCTAATCCTTGAAGCATTTCGAAAAATCATTTTTGGTGATCTTGTTCAGCTTCTCCTTCGATGCCGTCCTTATCTCCTCAGTCGTAGTGTAGCGTCGTCCTTTCATGAGGCTCTTCAGTTAATTTGTCAGCACCTGGATTAGTGTTCCACATAAAATTTGATACAAATTCTTTGCCATCCATTTTTTGGAATAGACAAAAATCGCAGATGAACGCAGATGACTGACGATCATCAACAACATTACGCCACAAAAAAAAATCGCAAATCGAATATACGTAACTCGCGGAAATTCAAATTTACCGATATCTTTTCGAACAGCCCTCGTATGTCTTCAAGCTCACACGCGTGGGATAAGATCAAAAAACGGCCAAATAAGCCGCCTGATAATGAGCTACTCAAATGAGGCGCTTTGGACCCGTTTGTTGGGTTGGAATGCGCGAGACCAGAGTTCGATTCCGGAGCCCGGCAAAAATGGAACCGAAAATTTAATTTGCCAAAGAAAAAGGAACAACGAAAGAAGAACGCTTTCTGTGTTGTGTGGCCACCACCCAGCAGCAGGCGTTCTGTGGGAGGTCTCTCTAGGTTGTCTATTTCGGGTTCATGCTCGGTGATGCGTCTTCCATTAGGCGATGGGTCTAAAATTCGCACAAATTGTATCATTAGCGCGGCGCAGGGGCCCGGGGCTTTTCTTCTACTGTCGTCGCCCTCTATAATTAAGCAAAACCATAAACCATAGTATCCATTGGGTCCCTCTAATACCGTTTCTCTCTGATGTGTGTCTCTGCAGGAAGCATTTGAAGCTGGAATCGCTCGAGGACGCCGTCGTGCTGAACGATCCGGCCGAGGACCTGCTGCAGGACAAGCGCGGCTGTCCCGCCTACGTGTCGCCGGAAATCCTGCGCACCAACACGACGTACTCGGGCAAGGCGGCCGATATGTGGTCGCTGGGCGTCATCATCTACACGATGCTGGTCGGAAGGTAAGAAACCCGGGCCCCCGGAAGTCTATAATTGCAAGCGCGGGAAGTGCGTTGAGTTGTACCGATCGATAGAGGAACAGGCAGAAAAAGATGGGAGTGATCTTTGCCGGTGGCCGCTCTAGTGAAATCGGTCGATTGCCTGCGCCACTTCCTATCCGTAGGTTTTTAATTGATGCTCGGATCGGATCACTCCGGAAGCGCAGCCCCACGGCCGGATCTGGAACATGTTCGCTCGTGTCTCTGGCGATTGCTAGGTCGTGACGCAATACGCAGGTCGTGGTTTTAAAGTATCACGCGGAGAGTGCTTCAGATACGACGCACGCTTCCTTCGGGAAACTCTACGACTTGCTACGGCGTGCACTTGCGTGTGCTTGTCGGTACCAGAAACGATGATGGTCCGGGGGCGATAGCACGATTTGTCATCCGACGTGGCATGATGCAGCATCGGACCACCTCCGGATCGCGATAGGGCAGGCGAAAGCAAGGTTAGGTTCACGATGCACACGCTCTGCTGTTACCCTGCGCTGCCCGCCCGAACCTGCACGGACATGATCGCGGCGGATGACGCGTTCGACGCGAACAGCCAACAGCCATTGGCTTTGCTTCACCCGACAACGGGGTATTATCATCATCGAGGCACCTACCGAAGCGATGAGCCAGATTCATGTTAAGTCCTGTATGAGATTGGCTCAACGGTCAGCGCTTTGCGTTGTGCCGTGTGTGGGCCGCATAATGCGTGAACCTCGTAAAAGGACGGTTTTCGGCCTTTTTGTGACCGATTCCCCTTTCGCATTCCGCAAGATCTGCGTGGTCTCTTGATGTGGCCCGGTAGAGACTGTGCCGAAACATAAAGCATTACTTTATGAGATTTTAACATTCCGTTTGTGATGAGCAAATTCTTGGCGCGCTCGTCAGTCGTCTGACGCACCATCGATCCACCTTTTGTGGCCCCGGGTCTTTTCGATTTAATGCGAATGGCGAAGTATGACTAATAAACGCGGTTCCCATCCTCGGTGTGCGGTAGCATTCGCGTTTTGGGTTTCAAAAGTAAGCGTTTGCCTTAAGGTTTTTTTGGTTACATTTACGATAATACAGTGAATGATTTATGCTCCTCTGGTGGCAACCGTACACCAAATCGGCGGTGCGACCAGAGATGCCTGGAGATGGCGTGATCAAGATCGTCGAATTGTGAACCTTACCTTTTGAGGTTTTCTTCTTTTTCTGCTGGTCACCTTCGCGAACAGAAACTACAAAATTATCTTTTTGCCGGATGCTGCCACAATTCGGATCCTAAATGTTGGAGATAGACACACCTTAACAGATATTTATTTATTGTTAATAGAACGAGCAGGAGCCGTATTTAAGCACCAGTTTAAAATTTTGTCATTCAAGTTGATGATTTGTCAGGATTTGAACTCTGACTCTGCAGTGAGACGGACGAGTCAAACTTCAAGAGATTTTAAGCCGGGCATATTATTCTTAAATGCATATTATTCTCATCAGACCCTTGATCTAAATCGAGAATAATAGCTTCCAATAAAACTTGTATCTGGCAACCTTAGTCGCCCATCGGTCAATTTTGAAGACGGAGATTTGAGAGTGCTTTAAGGAGGAATCTATGCTAAAATGAGGGAAGCGACCAAAACCAGATGCATACGTTAACATTCAAAACATTTAATGAAGGTGCGTTTTGGCTTATTGGAGTCAAGCCCAAAATGTTAGCTTTTGTGGTCACTTCTTAGAGCGAGAGCGAGCACCTTATGTTGTGCTTGGCGAAGAGATACAAAACGGCGCGCCTCATGTTGCGTTCGATTTTCCTGCTTTCCACCGTCATCATCATCATCATCAGTCAGCAGCAAGCAGCAGCAGCGCAAACGAGCAAAAGAACCAATGCAAACTTGACGCGCGCGCCTGGCCGAGGGCAACAGCCGCTAAGAGGCGGATAGAGAGATGAAGAAAAAAAACACGTAAAAACGGCAAAGCATAATCAAGCTGCGAATGGTCAAGCGAGAGCGGCCCCGAGATGGCCGACCAGCCGGCCAAGATACGCGCGCGAGGTGCTGTTGTAGTAAAACCTTAAGAACATAGCGGAAGGAAGCAGGAACAACGGCGGCGGACCAAACCCACAGAACAGCAATAAGCCTTTGGCTGGATCCGCGACGACGACGACGGCGACGACGCATTGTGGCAAACGGCGGCCCCCGTTGATCGAGTGCGTCCGGAAACCTCCAGAAAAAGGAGTAAGAGAGTAACAAACGATGACCGTTCGGTGGCAGGTGCACACGCGACCACATTTTGTGTTTTGACTTCAACTTTTGGCGTGCATCCTTCCACCACCGATCCCATCCGATTCCTGTGGCCGGTGTCCCTGCGCCTCGGTCTTGCTGCCGATTTGCTGCGCCGGAGGAGCAAGGATCGCATTAGACGAACGGCGCGGCAATGGTGGTAGCCTTTAAACCTTAACCGGTGGCCAGCCTGCGGCAGGAGACACACACGGCGGAGGTTGAGAGAGGCAGGACCCCTAGGGCCCTACGACGTAGATTACGGGACACACGAAAATTACGATTTTAAACACCCTTTCGCTGCACGCGCTCACCGAAAATGAGTGTGCAGCTGAAATGGTAAGAAAATTAGCCAGCGCGAAGGAAGGAAGGACACACTACGCGCGGGAATGATGATCACGCGTGCGCCCGAGTGACCGTTCGCCGTTAACCAGAATGTGGCTCTCCGCTGCTCTGGAGCTTCATTTCGGAGGCCCCAGAAAATTTGACTACAGCCCGTCCCGACACGGGACGATTTTTACGATCGTTCCCGGGTAACTAATAAAACCGTCAAATGCGCGAGCGAGGGTCTCGGTCACGGTGGAGCACTGTCCTCTGGATCCGATGACACATTAATCCTTGAACAACAATCGGTTTTGTGTGGTCCGCGGTTTGCCGCGCGCCTCGGTCAAGGATATAGCTGTAAGGCGGAGCGTCTAAAAGGGGGTCGTCTCTTCGCCGAACCGGCGATGACACGCTGAACAAAGAGCCAATCGAACTCAGGAGCTGGAGCAGAAATAGAGAAATGTAGGTTACGCCTTTCCGCGTTCGCACCAGCTCACTGCTTACGTCGATAACAAAAACTCTGAGAGCGCGGAATGGAAGGAAAAATGAGTAAGAAAGGGTGCGACCGAGGCCCGGCAACAACTACTGGGTCCGGCGTCTCCGGGTCTGGGTGTGAGTAATGGTGTTGATGGACTGAATCATCATCAAACTGAATTGTTGCTTAGAGTAGCGTGCTGCATTTATTTGAGAGGACACACGATCAAATTAGACGAAAGTATTGTTGGAAACTTGATTATTGTTGATAACGCGCGGGGCTATCTCACTACATCGTTCGATAAGTACAGAGTCTTGCGTCTTGCTAACAACACTGGCCAGAGTAATTTAAGGGGTCGTTGATGCGACCTTGTTTTAACAAAGGCATCTTGTTCTAAAGCATTTCAATCAAAACAATATCCTTAGGACAAATTAATGGCACCCGATTTAAAATGTCATCTTGCCAAAGCCACTCAATCGGAATATGTTGTTTAATATTTTTATTTGTAAAGAAATGGTCCTGTGGTGGGCCACCTTTTTTGAAAAAAAACTCCGATAAATCCTGCTATACAAAACTCCGGTCTTTAAATTTAAATTTAATTGGAAAAAAGAACTTGGAAAACCTAAAACTCAATGTTAATTAAATGCGCACCGTGCCATGCGTTTTCAACCCAATCACATTCAAGCGCCCATTTCCGCCAACGTTAACCGGGGCGGATTTAAGTTGAGGAAACCGGCTTCTTACACGCGGCGCGCAGGGCACACTTGCCATTCCAAGTCGAAAGATAAAACACCACTTTTGAGACGATAATTTAGAGAAAGCCACACGAAAGAGGAACGCACAAAAATCGGGCCACTGCTGCACTCTAGAGCGCACCGAAATCCCGGGAACAAGATTCAGCTCAATCTCCGAGTCCTTTGCTTGCATCCTGTCGTGTATGTCCGTCCTGCGCGCAAGTATGTAGCGTGTCCCGAAGATATGCATCTGTTGCGTTCCGTTTTTTTTCGCTTTCTTCATCCTTCGGAGAGCAGACCTCCTGAAAAGGCAAGAAAGAACGGCCCGGTACACGCGTACCGGCAGCCGGCAGATGTGTTTTCTCGCTCGTCGAACCGTTTTTCGATCGACGTTGCTGTTGATTTTTTTTTCCTATGCTTTCCGACGGTTGTGTGTTCGGCTTCGGATCTGCGGCCAAACGGTAGGCTCTCCCGGCCGGCCCGGCGAACCACCTCCGCCGCCGCCACCGCGCTCCATAAAAAATCGTAGAAAGGATACGCGCGCACAGCAGCGCAGAAGAGATCGTGTGTTCCGGATTGGGTTGTTGGGATGATGGGACGGGACAGGAACCAGACCCAGAGCGAAAGCGAGACACAGGGAATGCAGAGCGCGCGTGCATTCATATGAAACACATGTTGCTGGGCTGTTTCCTGTTGCTGCTGCGCTCGTTGGCCCGCTCGAAGGATCGCAGGATAAAAGGACCAGAGGACGCAGCAGCAGCACGGTGTGCGATGCATCGCGGGCGGATTCGAGGGCACGGAGAGAATCGAGTAATGGGAATCGTCAAAACGACGACGAACGACAGACAGACACTTACTCCATTCCGGGCGTGCAGAGCAGCATCATCTGCGCCTGTGCCTGGATCGTGTTTGGATGCAACCAGCGAGAACCGCCTTGCGAAGTCCTTGCCCGTTGGGTTTATGTGCGTTTCTCTGATTCCGCTCGCTCCCTCTGTCACGTCTCTCTGCGTCATGTACCGCATGATGTTGTCCACCTGCCGTTTCGATGGTTCGAATGCTTTTGCCTTCCGGCCGGAAGACCGGAAGATGGTTGAAAAGCCCGAACGGCACACAATAAGCGAGCGCTGAAATGAATGGCAAACTGCGAAGGGGAATTGGCAAAAAAAGGGGAGCCCGGTGGGGGAGCTTACACACCGGGAGGACTCTCGGTGAGATCGGTCGATCGATCGTGAACATATTTTTATATACACAAAAATTTCGTTTCCTACCGATGTGAATCGCTTTATTAACGTAACGTTCCTTTTCCCGATCTCTTGGCAGGTATCCGTTCAACGACTCCGAGCACGCATCGCTGTTTGCCAAGATCAGCCGCGGACATTTCACCGTTCCGGAGTGTCTGTCGTCGAAGGCACGCTGCATGATCCGTGCGTTGCTCCGGCGGGATCCGGAAGAGCGCATCACCTCGGACGATGTGCTGCACCATCCGTGGCTGCTGCACGACGATAGCAAGGACCCGGCGTACGGTTCGCTGGCGGCCAATCGATCGACCGGTGGCGGCGGTGGCGTCGGCAACGGTGGCCACAGTTCAACCATGCACGAGGATCAGCGCGTTCCCGAGTGGTACCACCCGTCGGATGAAAGTGATCCTTCGTCGTCACGCTACGCCAGCGGCACCCACGGAAGATCCGGCGGCAGTTCGGCTGAATCCTACGAAGGAGGATCCGTCGTTTGAGCGGAGGAAAACGGGAAACAAAAGAGAAAGCAGGAGACTAGAGGAGACGATCACGAGAGAGAAAGAGAAAAAGAGATAGATCGATAGAGAGAGAGAGCGAGCAAGAAGTAGTGATATTCAAAGTGCTTCCTAAGCAAACAAGAAGCGTCCCTGTCCGTGAAGTGGTAAACCACCGCCCGTCGTCGCAACCGTTTACGTAGACAGAGCTCTGTGCTGTGATGGAGAAGAGAAATTGGCGAAAGAGTTGGCGAACCACGCGGGCGCACGGAGGGAGAAGGTGTGGATTGACCGATCGATTGATCAATTGTAGGTGGTAACGGATTTAAGCACGTTTTAATCTAAGTATCGACGCAACTCGCACAAGATTAGGGGGCCGAATAGCGGATGTTCCGCTTGCCATGTCGAGCTTAGAGAGCATCGATATCGTGGGATGTGTTGTGCGCCGAGAGAGAGAGAGAGAGAGAGAGAGGGGCCAAAGGACGACACCTAGACCGTCGCCACCACCATCCGCAACAAAGCAGATGGTTTGATCAGTCTCCCCACCGCAACGATCGGACTTACTGTGTAACAGGATCGTGGTGTAGAGGAGCAGGTTGTTGTTGCGCAAGGGTGGCACAGGTGTGTGTAATATTCGTACAAATTAGGCATCTACTACCTTCGCTCGTCCGTCTTGCCGTCTGCTGAACCTAGTGGATGTCTAACGGGGAAGAAGCAGCACGTTTAGAGGATAGTGTACATTATTTATATCACCGTAAGCGGACGTGGACGCGACCCGAACAAACGAGGAGGCCACACCGGTCCAACACCGGCAGCTTATCACGTCGCTGTTTCTTTCGTTCATTCAGCCCCCGATCCATAAAAACGTGGGGAAATCGAGGGCTGAAAATTGGATTGCCTTATCAGCGTGTTGTGAGCTCCAATTCGCTTCTCGTCTATATCTGTGTGCAATCTGGGTCTGAGACACTTAATTAGGGCACCCCTCCTCTTGTTGGGCACTTTGGGCGCGAGGACTTTGCGACCATCGTCCCTGCGCCTTTCTGCTAACGCCACGGGAAGCAGCGCTCGGAGGTGAAGTGTAATGTGTGATAAAAGATGGATAGTAAACAAGTTTTCCGCCCAATCCACGGTTTTATACCCAAACACCGCACGTGGCCATCCGCTGGTGTTGTGCCTCCTGCCTCAAGCAATTTAACAAGCGCAAGAAGGACTTTCTTACCGCGCGCTTTCCGATGGGGCAGCCGAGGTTTCCTCGAGCAGAGAAGCTCAGCCGAGAGAGAACGGCGGGATGTGCATTATGCAAAGGATTACACAAAAGATCGCAAAAAATTATTTTCTTTCACTTTCTATATTTTTTCTACTGTTGTAAGCGAATGAGTGAATAGAGCGCAGGACAAAGCCAGCAAAAGTTAGTTAGGGTAGCGATCGAATTATGAAATTTACACACTTTATGGGACGAACCTCCGAAAGCCACCAGAAGGCCAATGATGGCCGAACATGGTCATAGGTATATCTTCCCAACCATTTACTGTAAGACGGGAGATCGAGCGGGAGATTGGCCCTCACGTGTGCGTACACGAAACCCATCTCCTTCGCTGGCGATCGTACCTCGTTTAATGTCCCCCCCGCTGCACCGCGTTTTGTTCCTGTCATTTGATCGGCCGATTTTAAAAGAAGTGCGTGAGGTAGTTTCGAATTATGTTGTTGGATTTTTAAGATCGCCGACGAACTAGTAGAGACGATCGTGTAAAGCGAACAGACCGCCCGAGAGCGCGCGATACATAGGAGAGAGACGATGCTAAACTAAGTATATTGAAACGACCGAAAAGGTTAAGTAGGATAGGAATAAATGAATGAATTTGTTACAAACGAAAAATGGGGCTTTAATTTTCATCATCTGCACAGGTGGACGGAAATACAGAAAGAAAGGAGGGAAGCCCCCGAGCGGAGGCCAACAAATCATAGTAAAGGCATTATTTTATAACATTTTTTAAGTAACAGTTTCATTAGGTTAAACGAAATTCCTCAACTGAACTGAAAGAACTGACTCTTTTCCGTTCCATGGTAATCAGTGATCATTCATTTACATGGTTTACACTGTGTTGAGACGATCGCCACAGTACGCGGCAATCGCACCAAATTGCCGATAAAACACGATTTTTACTGCTCGACAACGAGTGCTGCGAAATCAGTGCCGGGTATCAGGGCACCAGGAGCAGCACGGTGAAGGTAGCGCACCCGAACGGCTCAATAGTTCTACGCGTGCCAACGAAAAGAACCGACCGGCTCGTCGTGGGTGTGTGATCGCGCTGCCTCTCTCAGTCATGCTCCCCTGGTACTATCGCTGCGAAGCGCAGTTTCAAGGCGGATTTTGTTTTTTCACTCTTGTGAATTTGAATTTCGTTCCGGCCGCCGAGTAGCCGGTGCTAGTGCTGCTTGCTAGTGTGTCCCTGTGGCTGGTATCGACGATCAACATGGGGGAATCGGATCGAAACACTACTAAGATAAATCCGATAAATCCGCTACTTGATTATGACTCAGATGGATGGCCTTCCGGAGCAAAAACGGAAGGGGATCTTAACATGGGGCGAGTAGGCGTTTCGTTCGATTTCTTTCGGAGGTTTATGCAAAGGAATTCGCACCGTGATCATACCTACCGTGCCCGGGCGTTGCTGAATGGCAGTGGACAACAGAAACTACAAGTTAGCACCAAGAGTTTGCATCGATCCAGATGAGCCATCGAATCCCGCTGTTGAAAACAAGATCATTTCGGAAGTTCTAAATCAGTGGCGTCACGCATTGTGCTACTGAACAAGTCAATAAGATCGTAAATCATACAGCAGCCGACGACGACGAACAATCGTACCAGCAGCATCACCTCACATACGAAGGCGAGATGACGATGGCGATCGGACCGATCGTATAAATAAGTGAATAAGAGGTCAACAGATTGAATCCACGGAGTAGCGATGGTTAAAAAAGAATTGAATAAAGAAAACAATTTTTTTAAAGTCACATCGAACGCTTCCGTGCTTAACTTACATGCAATACATACATGTAAAAAGTAAGCTTTGAACTAATGGCATACAATACTGTAAACGACAATCAATAAAGGGGGCAACAAACCACAACAACTACGTCTGCTTGTTTTACCTACAATGTGTGTTTTTATTTACAGTTTAGCGTGTAATTCATTCCGGTAAACTTTAGGTACAGAAAATAAAACAGCACTGTGCGTGACAGTAAACAATGGTTGTAAAATAGACTTAAAACAATATTCCTGCCCAATGTTTCCCACAGCACTTTCTGCGCGTAAAATAAAACGTTATGCCGAACGTAGCGGAAAGAAAGTATAAAACAAAAAAAAAAGACTACACTGATCCGGGCATGCTTGATAAAAACTAACAGAATGCGCTGCAACTAAGAGGTAAATGGTGGAAGTACTAACAGCCAGACAACCAGAAACGCCGTGTCGTATCTTTTGGCGGAAAAAGAACTCTGTCGGCGGACAAACGTTTCGATCCGCTCCCGGAAGCGACCCCGGGTTCCGCTCAGCCACGGAACGAGCCGATCGTACGCGGGGAGACGATTGTATATAGCATCGATTTGGGTTTTTTTTTTCACTATCTTAATGATGATCATCGTTAATTTTTTATCCTTTGTTTGCTTTTTAAGCGACATTTTGCTGTACACGACGTTCTAAAAACTATTTCACGAGCGGGTTCTAAAAGTGTCTCTGTGTGTGTGTGTGTGTGTGTGTGTGTTTGTGTGTGTGGCCTAGCCGACACGATAGCAGCAAGCGTATGGGGCACCGTACACCCTTCAACAATGGCAATTAGTATTTAGTAAGCCGCGCAATTTTAGCCATTTCAGCGTAAGGCCGGCTGTGGTTGTGACCAGGATCTCGTTGCTGACCCGGACCGCCTGGACCGTTCTTCACACTCGGGCTCTAGGTTGGTTTGTAACCTGCGAAATGAAGTGTAGAATGTCGTTACTGTACAAACCGTTTCCCGGTAATTGCCATTAACACTACAGAAAACGGAGGGCCGTACCATGTTAGCGTTTGCGTGGCGAACGTGCGCAGTGACTCTCCTTCGCGCACATTAAAGCTCCGATAACCTAGCTCCGATGGTTTCACTTCCGGTCCGGCACTAGCACGGCCGCCGTATTGTCGTTGTAGCCGGCGGCCAGGTTGAGTTTGTGTTTGTGGAACGACAGGCACGACGCGACGCCCTTGCGCGTGGCCATAAACCCATCGCTGCTTCGGCCCGCACTCAGTACGGTCCCGTCGAGCCCGTAGATGGTGATCTGGTTGGTGGCGCAGGCCAGAATGTCGGCGCTGGAGTGTATGGCCATCGCCGACACGTCCGTCCCGGCGCTCCAGTGCTGGTGGGACGCCGAGCTCTTGCGCAGATCGTACAACCGCACGATCGAGCCTACGCAGGCCGCCACGAGGCTCTCGCAGTCGTCGCGCATGCACAGCGTCAGTATCGGGTGCAGATGTTCCCGTATGGTAGCGCACCGCTGGTCGGACGGTGGGCACCGGCGGTCAAAGATGCGCACACTGCCGTCGTAGAAGCCGGCTGCGAACAGGCCGTTCGGTGCACACGACAGCTTCCGGATGGACGTATCGGAACCGCTCGGCATATCACAGATTCGCATCTCCCGCTCGGCATCCCACAACCGAACGTACTTCGCTTCACCGGCGGCCACTATCGTCTGGGAACGTTGGTGCCACGCGAGCACCAGGCCACCCGGTGCCACGGTGCCCCCGCTGGGGTGCGAGCCCTGGTTTGTCGTATCGAGGCAGCTCACCTTGGCCAGGCTCGCCGTGTTAAAGTCCAAGAGGCCGTGCCAGGCCGAAAGCAGCTGGTGCTGATGCTGGTGCTGATTATCGCCGCCGGCTTCCTCCGCACGCCACAGCCGGATGGTGCTGTCACTGTAGCCCGCCATCACGAGGCCCACGTCGTGCGCGTTGATGAACTCCAGTGACGTGACGCTGAGCGGTTGGCTGGCGGCAGCCGAGTACGGGAACGTTTCGTGCGAAGACCGTAACTGGTGCTGTAACGACTGCGGTTGATGCGGCAGATGGTGCTGGTCGAGAAAACTGATCGATTGGCTGATCGACGGACCGATCAAGCGGTGGGTCGAGCCGTGCTGCTGTAGCGTAGGGAACAGTTGATGCGATTGCTGTTGGTTGCTAATGTTGCCGGTGCTGCTAGTGTTGGTGCCGGTGCCGCCGCTGCCCGCGTAGCCCGGTTGTTTTGCCGGTGCCAGAGTGTACGTCGTGTCTGTGTTCATATTCACCACTATAACGCGATCTCTGCGAAAGGGAGAAGAGGTATGGAAGTGCGTTAGTCCCGTGTTCCCCTTTGCCCGCTGGAAAGGCGCGGCCACTCACTTGTAGGCGAACGCCAGTTGCTCGTCGTAGGGATTCAGCTTGATAATGGTCGGTGAGTGCTGTGTGCGGCAGGACCAGTGCTGTACATCGAGCCGCTTAAAGATGGCCTTCCTCCGCTGGACGCTTCCTTCGGCCCGCACGGCCTGATTGCGCAGGCAGCGTGCCTGGCGGTTCAGGTATTCCGACGAGTTGTGGTCCACCGCGTTCCGGCCACCGGTGATACCGCCATCGGCTCCACCACTACCACCTCCGCCACCTTCCATTGTGTCGTGCATATGCTTCGAGGGCTGGGCAAAGAAGCTCACTGACCACTCGATGAACTTGGTGCTAACGATCGGCTTCAGCGAAGTCGCCGACGCTGAGGACGTCAGCGAGACGTTGGCCGAGGATGGCGGTTGCTGTTGCTGCTGACTAGTAGACCACTCGAGAAGCTTGCTTCCGGCTCCGGCGGCCAGCTTCTGTCCCGCTATCGCCGGAGACGACCCCAATGTCGCCTGCTGCTTGTCTTGCTGGCCCTCCAAGAAATCGCCGCTTTCGTTCAGCGTCTGGACCACGCGCTTCTTCATCGACAGTGGCGTGTGGTGACCCCCCAGCCGATGGATTCCGTTGTCGTGGTGCGCCGGTGGCGATTCTCCCGACAGGTAGTTTACGCGCGTGTTGGGAGACGGTGGCAAACTGACGCTGGCGGCTGATCCGCCGTAGTGGTGGACGTTGCCACTTTTCTCGCACACCGTCACCTCCTTGGCCGTCCCGGAGCGCACGTAATCGACGATCTTCTGCGCCATGAAGGCCACCTCCGGGAACGGGTCCCTCGAGAGCGCCATGAACCCATTCCAGAGCCGCTGATAGAAACCCACCGTTACGGACGACTTGCCCACGCCGAGAATGTTGTTCGTACTCGAAACGCGCTTCATCGGGTTGCAACTGCGCTCCGGGCTGTCGACCTGCATGAAGGTGCCCACAAACTGCGTCTCGAAGAACAGCACCATCCACTGGAGGGCCGCGATCAGTTCCATGCGCACGAGCGGGCTCATGTCGTTGCTGACGGTCGCGAACAGATGCATGGCCGTGGCGCGATCGATGTTGTTTGCGTGATCCGATCGTTGCGTCACCGAGCTGATGAACGTACCGAGGGCGTAGACCGCGGCTGCTCTCACTTCCGGGTGAGGATCACTCAGCAGCTGGTACAGCTTCTCGTTCGCATTGTCCCGTACGCCGGACCACCGCGCCTGCTCGTAGTGCTGCCAGAGGTGCCCCAAGCAGATGGCGAGCCACTGACGGAGCAGCGGGTTACCGGCGTCGTTGAGCTGATCGAGACAGATCGAGACGAGCTGACTCTGGAGGGCACTCGACTGCCCGTTCGGGAACCGGTGCACGATGCAGGCGAGCACGAACGCCGCGTACGTTCGATGGTTCCCCTTGAAGCATTGCGCGGCCGGGTTGGTGTCTTGCAGGGCGAGCAAAAAGTACCGATGGCCTCCGTCGCGCACCAGATCGATCTGGCACGTGCCGTCGACGGCGAGAATTTTCGCCCAAATGAACACCAGGAAGGGGCGCAGCTCGGGAGCCGAGCTCTGCAGCAGCTTCAGCACATACGGGAAGATACCGACGCTCAGCGCCAGATTGACGGCCCACGGACCGAGGTCGAGAAAGTGGCCGAGCAGTTCCAAGGCACGCAAACGGTGAACCTGCGACAGCAGCACCTGCAGCACGATCGGCAGCTGCTCCGGTGGGCTGCGCTGCTCGGTGCTACCCTCGAGCCACACCTGAAACGCCGTCAGCTGCTCTTCGAAGAACGGCGAGTGTTGGAACGGTTTGCCCTTCTCCAAGATGTCCGGCAGCTGGATGAGCGCCAGGTCGAGCGCCAGATCCCAGGCGGACCACATCGGGTGCCGGTAGCTGGGCGGCAGGGCCGGACTCGAGATCGGCGTGCAATCGTACGCCCGCAGAATGCGCTCGGCGAGGAGGAAATTGCGAAACAAACTGGCCACTAGCAGGTCCTGGCGGAACAGTTTCTGAAACAGTTCGGGTCGCAGCGTGTTCCACGCGATCGTATCCGTGATCGCGGTAAAGATCCAGTTCAGTTCGCCCAGCATCGTGCGCCGATCGTTCAGCTGGCCCGGGATCTTGTCGATCATATCCTCGTCCACGTACGGCACCAGCTTCGAGGTGGACTGCAGCGTGAACCACTTTAGCGCCATCTTGATCGGGGTCGTGAGACAGGACGTGAACAGATCGGCCGGCAGGCTCGGGTTCATCGGCAGCAACTGATCGGCCGCACACGCCGCCAGCTGAATGCAATTGCGGTAGGTCGTAGTAGGCGGCGCACCGCCCGCTGGCAGGGGAGAACTGCGGCTGCCACCGCTACCGTCGTGCTGCGCCTGCTGCGCTTGCTGCTGCTGATCGGTGTGACTGGCGGTGCTTCCGCTGCGGTTCCGCATCTGCTCCAACTCACTTTCGTGCTGTTCCGCGAACGTGTTGAAGCTGTTCACGATGATGCCGGCGTTCGAGCAGTCGTACACGTAGATCGACGGTGCTCCCATCCACATCTGCAGATCGTAGATCGAGAGCGGGATGTACTGGGTGTAGGTACGGTTGAACACCCAAATTTCGCCATTTGACGTCGGCCGCGGAACACCGTGACCGTTGTAGTGGAACAGCACCCGTTCCTCCTTGGCGTTGCGACGCAGCGAGGTGCACAGCTTCTTCACGTCCTCCGCCGTCGGGTCGAGCGAATGGCGGTAACGGGCTCGCGGCTGCCACCGTTCGTACTGCTTCTGGAGCGCGTAGCTGATCAGCTCCAGCGCTTTGCCGGGAGACACGGACGACGGGTTGATCCAGCATTCCATCCGGGCGCACGGATGGATCTTGACCACATCGGGAGGATCGACACCAACGTTCAGGCACAGCACGAGCGCCACGCTTACCGTTTTCATGCGTTCTTTCACGCGCCAACTCTGCGTCGTGCAGTTGATGCCTTCGATTTTGCCCAAATGCCGCACACTGCCGAAGCTGATCGGTAACGACGCGTCATCCTCGTCCTCCTTGTGACTAGCGTCGTTCGATGTTTCCGACACCTCGATCATGTTGCACATGCCGCAGTTCTTCGCTACGCTTTTGCGGGGAGCCGAATATGAACCAGGATCCGTTTGCATTCGATCCGGGCGGGCCAGCGAAACAGACACAGCCAGAGGTGACGTAAGCCGATTTGGGGAATTGATAAGGGTAAAGTAAATAAATGTTAATGCGTTTTTTCGAAATTCCCTTTGTCGCTCCTCCTTCATGAACACGATCGGACTCACCTTCGCGGTACTCACTGGACGATCTCGGGGGTGCCCGTTTTCCGTTATCAACAAACTGCTCTCTTGCTTTCCTCGCGCGGTATTGCTTTTCGGGACCGCTGTTTCTTTTGCGCCTTACGTAGCACCAGGGTTATCACTTCCGGTACGGCCCCTGTGACGACGGGTCGTCGCTTGTGTTCGCGCGATGAGAATTAGCAGGAGCACGCACCTCACCACTGCAGTGAACCGCCAATACCACCACCAGCACGTGCCGTTGTTTTACGCACTAGCATAACACATAACACACCTGCCGCCGCGGCTTGTGTTGTGCCTTTTTTGCAATGCACGTTTACCTGCAACTTTCTGGCGCTGATGCACTCGTGACGCTGCACTGCACCGTGTTTCTGCGACACCCGTTAGCGCGCGGCCAAACAGCGCAATATTTTGCACCACCGTCTGCCCCGGTGATGAGTAAAGATGCATCAGCACATGACTTGCTCTGATGGGCGCTGCGAAAAGGAGGCTCTACACAGCGCACAGCGTGCGTCCAAACGGCTTCCGAGTTGCCGCGGTGCCGTTTTTCGAGCGTTCCACCGTTTTAATGGCCAAACACACTGCTATTGCGACAAGTCGCGTAAACTGCCCGTTTTGCCAAAGGGAGGTTAGGAGTGAAATCTAAGCTTGCTTCGTTTTTTTCCTTTTTCGAGTGCGCAGAACATCTTCTAATGCCTAAGCAGCGAAGAGATGTAAACAGAAGGGCCGATGACAGCTCCGCTGATCGACGAAGCAGTGGCCAATCGATGAAACGGTAAGAAAACAATTGCCGCGAAAATGCCTAGCGAAAATATGTTGCCCATTTCTGAGCATTGTTTCGAATGCTACTTAGAGTGGTAATTTTCGAAATAGTGTACCGAAACAGCGTGTGACTGGAAGATTGCGAAACGTTTGCAAAGGAGTAGAAACCTGTCCGCGAAGTGAACTCGGCGCCGTTATAAACGCGCTGGTTTGAGAGTGTGCGGCGGAAGAGGGAACTAGCGACAGTGCGTCGAGCAACACGAAACGTAAACAAAACAATCGTCTGGAATCCTCTTGCTTTGCAGGTGTTTTTCGTGATTTATTCTCTACCGGCGGTGAAATTGTTCCGACTATGAACCCGTCAAGGTTGGGCCTGGGGTCGCTCATGCAGGAAAACCCGCTGTGGATATCGTGGCACGACTCCAACTGGATACCGGTGCTGAACCCCGGCAACGTGATGGACTACTTTTCAGAAAAATCGAACCCTTTCTACGACCGGACGTGCAACAACGAGATCGTGCGGATGCAGCGGCAAAGTCTGGAGCTGCTAAAGTACGGAATCAATCCACTGATCCAGCGGAGGACACTAGTTTCTTACGTGGTTCGCCTCCCTTTTGCAGCAACATGACCGGCGTGGAGTACATGCTGTTGCATGTGCAGGATCCCATCCTTTACGTGATACGTAAACAGCATCGACATTCGCCAACCGAGACCACTCCGATGGCCGACTACTACATCATAGCAGGGACCGTGTACCAGGCACCGGATTTGGCCAGCGTTCTCAACTCGCGCATACTATCCACCGTGCACCATCTGCAAACTTCTTTCGATGAAACCAGCTCCTACTCGCGCTATCATCCGAGCAAGGGGTACACTTGGGACTTTTCTTCGAACAAAGCCAGTAAGTGACCAATGCGTTTGCAGTCGCTATGAACATGGAACACGTGAGATAATTAGCTACACAGAATCAATTACCTTGCAGTTGCTGAAAAAACTAAAACCCAAACCAAAAAGGAGGCACCGGTGAAGGAAGAGCCAAGTTCCATCTTTCAGCGGCAACGTGTGGACATGCTATTGGGTGATTTGCTTAGAAAATTTCCGCTGCCTCTACCACAAGTCACAAACAGTGCGGCCGGTGGCGGCATGAATGATTTGAATAATCCCAACAATCTCGGTGCTGGTGCGGGCGAAAACGATCACGGTGCGCCGGACCATACAATAATCAAACAAGAACCTTCCGATGGTCTCGGTGGCCGTGGCGGTAACAATGAGCTACCGCCGGAGAAGAAGATGAAAATGTAGCCAATAGTTTAGATTATTTTTTTAATAAACTATAAACACTATCAACCTTAAAATGCTCCATTTGCTTGGGAAACCCACAGGAAGTAAACTACGCCGTTCGAACGGGCTTCTTGGAGGATGTGAAGGTGGCGCAACATTTGAAGCTTGGTGTAGCTTTTTTTGTCCAGCGTTTTCCCAGTTCTCCTTGCAATGTCTTCCTGAGTGATGAACTTTTGATCTGAAACAGTAAATGCAGTTAACGGCCATTATGTAAACAAAAATTGACTTCCTTACCAGGGAAATTGGTCTGCAGAACATTGTACTCTTTCCAAATGGCCAGATCGTGCGGGTTTACGATAGCTTTGCGGGTCTTGTACATTAGCGAATACTTTTCTTCGAAACACTTAATCACTTCCGTTGCGAGAAACTGCTTCAATTCGACAAGCTGCATTCTGCCGCGCAAATATTTGGGAATGGTTTCAAATTGGCTTTCCGTGATGTCGCACTCAAAGTCGTGGAATTCAATTTTCTTCGTCTTCGTACGCGAAACAAATGGGGACTTCGAGTAGTCCAGAAGATACATTTTTGATGGCATGTCCGTATTCTTCTGAAATGCGTAAAAACTCCCGTTCATGCCGGAACAGATGGTTGATTTGAATTTGCATCTGACTCACCTCTTTCAATGGGGCTCTGTGTTTGGCGGGCGTTTCAGCGGTTTCGATTTTGGAATGAACGGGTTCTCCAACTTCTAGCAGATGCAGCATTAGCAGCTCATTTCTGCGCATCTTCCGTATAACATCAGCGTACTGGGACACCATTTCCCCACGATCCGTCTCCATGTATTCTTTCATCCAGTGCACTCTGTCCGCGGCGGCTTGGGCTTCACTTTGCAGCTGGTTCAAATCTTGCATCACAAACTTTTTGCATATGTGGATGTCCAAAAACAATTCGAGGCGCATCATCGTCTCGATTTGCTTCTCAAAAATCTGCTGAACTTTGTCCATTTTACAACCGATCGCGTTATTGAGCCAATTGCGGGAAAAACGGCGTTCTGCGATCGCATTGCAACTGAATTTTTTGACATCATCTGACGTTTGCGTCAGTTTCGGAGAACAGTAATCGACGAAAGCAATAAAATTGACTGCTAGCAGCGCCGGTTGCATAGCTTCAGGCGCTAAGCGTATTCAAACAACGCATGATTTTATTATGCTTTATTTTTAGTAAATATAATATTAGGAATATTAGTAATTATCTCAATCGGTAGTGGCAAATGCATTTTCATTATCAATCGAAATGAAAAAATGCTTAAATTAGTTGCATCTAATCATGAAAGCGTTAAAGTGATTTCGTTTGAATATTGGTGCGATTTTGTGTTTGACTTATCAACTACTTTGTGGCTACCGCAATTTTACGTCGCGGTAACCACAAAGTAATTGGTAGACAAGTTACATCAATTGCACTCTTTCGAAAGCATTAGTAGCATGCAGAACGTGCCCGGCGTTTATTTTTAAGTCCTGCGCACTCGTGGGATTGTCGGCGGGAACTACTTAGTATCTGCTGCTGAAGCCAACGCGACGCCATTCGGTAGTTTTCTAGTTTCCCCACACAGAAACGTTCATACAAGGAGCGAATGGAAGACGAGCTTCAATGCTTGATAGTAAGGGTATTTCTAGCATGACTCAATCGTGACGTCGCGATTGATCACGGTCTGTTCATTAGCATGCTCTGAACCGACTATCACAACGTGTCGTGCTTTTATTCGGTTCGGTCCGGTCTTCAAAATCGTGCTCGTGTGAAACCAACATTCGGTTGCCTTATTCCTTTTCGATGGCTTCGCTAAATATCTGCTCCCGTTCTGATTCCAGCGTAGAATGTAATCAAGTTTTCGAAATCGAGCAATGTCTGTACAACTTATCAGACGATTTCACCCGGCAGACCAGTTTGAGCGAAGAGTCGTTTTCAACCAACTCCCCAGTTGCCGAAGAAGCCATCAATGGGAAGCCGCCCCGCGTCATGCACAGTTTCGCGGATATCCTGAAGCAACCCCTGGCCGAAGACGTTTTGGACCAGTTGTGCTTCACTGAGGTGCTTCTCGTGTGCGACGGAAACAAAAACGTCCTTGGAGGTGCCGCTATTAACGTCACCCTGATAGCGGAAGAAGTGCTGGCCGCATTTTCCAGCACGAGACTTTCATTCCCTGGCCAGTCTGCGGCCGAAAGTGAGCTCATGTCGTTTGCGGACAGAAGCTGTCGTCCGCTGCAGGAGAGAAAACGCGAAACATTGCTTTCTGGGAACACCAGGCAGAGGCAGGTAAGTTCACGAGCCGGTGTTACATTTAACACATTATCTCCTAACATCTACGTCATTCTTACGTCTGGTTGTTTATTGCTTTTGCAGGAAAAACAAATACAGCTCTACTTTGACGAGCATCAGAACGTGATGGCTTATCGGCAGGAGTGTAACGGTTTGCACACTGAACGCTTCCAGGGAATGCTACGGGTGCCGGAATCGGGCAATGCCGGAGAAGAACAACAACAGATGATGCTTCTGCCAGACGGTTTGCAGCTCCTGCTGCTCCGTTATCTCGTACTGATCAATTTCGTTGGGGAAATCTGCAGCCAAACAGTCGACATCCAGGGCAGAGTTGGAAATTGTGTACATAAACTCACTGCTGCAGTTCCAATAACGAGGCAAACGGGCGACAAATTATCCGAAAGTGTGAAAGAAATTAGGAAAATAATTCAGTATCCGGGCGGATCTGAGTCAGAAGAAAGCATTTCATACTACTCTACAACAGGCCGCCTACTGAGGCATGCTTGGACAAATTCAAAATACCTTCTCATTTCCAACCCGCTGGGCGGCATACCGCCTTCACCGGTGGTTGAGCTGGAACGGAATGTGAAAGAGTACGTTCAAGCCTTGACCAAGCTGATAAGGAATCGCCTTTCAATCAGCAGCCTAATCGACGATATTGAATGTTCGGTAAAAGAGGTACATCAGCTTACAAACATTGTAAATCCTCTTTTGGCTGATATAATAAAAGATTTGTAAAAATAATAATTCATATTTTGAAAAGTACATTACAGATTTGATAACACTTAAACAATAAATTATAGTTTATCGTCTCCATGTCTAGTTTAACAACTTAGTTAGTTAAACAAAGCACAAGCGCAGAATGGAATGAATTTGTCCCTAGTAACACCACTCAAGCGGTTGCTAACGGCAGCCAACCATCGTAGTAACCATTTGTTTTTTAACGCAACTACTTCCGTTAGCAAATTATTTGGTTTTCAGCTTAGCACGTTTGAGCATTATTTGAAAATTGACATTTAAAAGCTACAATGGCACAGCTAAATTGTCCACCGTGTACGCCGTGTGCATCCGTCTGCATTGAACATCAGCCCATTCAAACGGTAAGCGTTTGTACTCTGGCATTACACGGCAAGTTTTGTAAACGTTCGGCCCCCTTGCAGGAAACATCGGTGGATAATCCGTTCCACACACCACGGGAACCTTCAGCGGCAGATATTCAAGCGTACCAGGCCGAGGTTCGTACGCGGGTTTATTGCTAAGAAAATTAAACTACACCGCGATTCGCATTACAGTTACAGACGAATCCCGTCGGATTGCCGGCCAGCGAGCCGCCTCCATATCTACCCCAAAGAGATGGGAATTCCGATGGTTACCCCCTGGCCAAGCCTATGGATCCTATCGGTCCATGGGCAACGGGTCGCGTGGATTGGGGTGTGCTGTCCGGACAAACGGGAACACGACCGGTGGTGAATCAGTACTCCATCACGCGATACAGCGTGGATGAGTGGCGTCAGCGGAATGCGGACATGATAGCCGCTTGCCAGAGTACCGTGGATCAGAGCGTTCGGGTGGAGAACGCCAGTAAGAATACGATCACCCGCACGTATGCGACGGCAGACAAGACGCAAACCGACTGTACGCAGAGTTTGCACGTGCGTGCAAAGAACGTCGATGATTTGAAATCCGAACTTCACCGTGCGATTGCTGCCATGCAGGAAGAAATCTCAACCATGGAACGCCAGCGTCGTAGGCTGAAGCAATCACTCGCCGTGTTGCGTATGCCGGAGGCTATTGGTAAGATGTGGAAACTCTCTCTGTTTCCGGCCTCTAAGTGTGTTCACCAATTGCAGCAAGCGAATGTCTTGAACGTCGCACCGGACGTCCTGACACGGAATTGATACGCGACCGGCCTGAGGAAGAGCTGATCCGCGAAATCAGCCAAATAGCGGAGATCAAAGCCATTCTGCTGAAAACGCTCGCCAACATCGAGCAGCAGCAGAGCGACAACCGCGCGGTACGTCAGAGGATGGAGTTCGATTGGAGCGAGAAGAAGGTTGCCCACGAGAACGATGCCGTCAATTGCAATCTGCGGAACCAGTCCACCAACACGCTCTTTAAGCCAGGGGCGACACGTTGTTCTAATGAGTACGACCGACGAAACGTGATCCATCGGTGCCATTCCGATGTAATTGCTGCTCGGTTTTTGTCCTCCACAGGCAGTCTACGGAAATTTATTGGGAAAAGTTTACACGAGAAACGCTCACCATGTTCAACGACTGCCGCTTGAAGTCTGAACAGTTGCGCAACACACTCGATGCCATCCTGACGAACGCTGCCCGTGATCTTCGGACGCAAGCCGATTGCGTGGAGCGGGCGTTGGCTACGCGCATTTCGTGCATGGAAGAGATACGTGAAAAACTCGAGATCGATCTACGAACGGTAAGCAACCGGATGAATGCTGCGTTTTCCGGGGCTGGACAGTCTGATACAGTCACACTATTCTTCTAGACGTTGCAACGTTTGGCGGACACTGAAATACAAATCGGTAAACTGCAAGTGGCAATACGCAACATGGATTATGGCATGATGGTAGTGCATACTCGACTGGATAACAGGAACCAGCGTCCGCGGGTCGAAAACTGTCGCGATCAGCCGCAGGCCCTTCTGATCGCGGAGGTTAAGTCCCTCGAAGAGGGCACCTCGGCCATGAATGCCCTGCTTAAACAGGAAGAAGACGTGAAGCAGGAGTTGGTAAACCGCCGGAACGAGCTGGAGCGCGAGATAATGCTCAAGCGACGCACCATCGCCATCGACCGGGACCGCTGCCAATTACTGCGGTCCCACTTTCCTTCGTCAACTGCACTCAGCGGATACTAACGTTTCGCGATTCTATCACACTAGCTTTTTATTACTAGGATTTGTGATTTTTGGAATGTTTTGCCGGGCTCCGAGCACCGGATTTAGTTGTTCACGAATAGCTCCCAGCCCATCCATTGCACAAGCTTGAATGCTAAATAAACCGGAACCAGCGTGAGTGTGATGTAGACGTAGTAACTGAAATCTTCTTCCATTTTTCAACACGCAACAATTTTCCCGGCTTCTCTGGAGCCGGTAATTGTTTACAAGCGAATTTCTTACGCCAAACCATCTGACAGTTCGACGAAAAGGTTCCATCGATCAAACGTTTCGTCGATTCATGCGTTAAACCCTTAAATGTAGACGATTTGAAAAGTTACTTTTTCGGTTTTTAAAAGTAAAGCATTTTTATCCATAATCTTAACTTATCTATACATTATGACAGCACAGCTGCGTGGCAACGAAGGTGGAGTACCAACTACTTTATTTTCGAGGAAATGGTAAGTGCATTTACATAAAACAAATAAATTTCAAAGTATGTCAATCACTTCGTACAGAGGACAAGAATATTTCTGGTTTCGTTGTTATTAGGTAATGATGAAAGTTTTTGTACTATTGTTTGTGCCCTCTACTTTGTTCTCTACTTTGTGACTTCTCGCAAAAGCTACCTCACAAGACATTGAAGAACTTGAGATGATTTTGTTCCAATTTTGAACCATTCTAGAAACATTTTTGAAGAGCATAGATTCGATTGCGCCGAAATTCAATGCCACAACAAACTGTTGCCCTGAAGCCAACATGCGTAAAGTGAATTCAAATGATATTTTTCGATAAGGCTAAGGGGCAGCAGATAGTTTTCCATAGTGGTTTGAAATAACACATTCCTCGTGGCTTCTCCGATGTGGCGCTGGTGCGATGCGGTTTCAGTTTACGTAGGAAGAATAAAACCCATTCCCGCGTGATCCGCCCGGGGCGGGAAAAAAGAAAAGTGTCTGTTCCTGGTAAACCAGTGGCCCACTCTGGCGGCGGTGGGAATAGAATATCCCTATGCAAAAACCACGTTCCGTTCCGGACCGTGGCGCAAAACGTGACGCGAATGTGCCTCGGTTTTTGTGCCGACAGGAGAGACATTCTCGTTGCTCGGGCGGTGGTCGGCAGGACTAGGGCTGGACAATCACTTTCGATTTCCTTGTTTTTTTTGCTGTCCATGGTGACGTTGTTATGGCCGCCGATAACCTTTGCAAAAGAAACGGAGCTTCCAATAGATGCTGGGGATCCCAACAAAAAGTGGATGCTGAAATCGGAAAACCCAAAGTCTCATTTTTGAATGTTGTTCTTCTCCGCAGCGTAAAACTATTTCAAACTCACAACAGAACGGCCGGTAAAAAACCCGTGGCAAAGTGTTGCGTAACCCAGCCAAGAACTGTAGTCCTTCGGTCGGCTGCCCAATGCGGCTCTTAAGCTGCTTAAAAACGGTGAAACATATTTTATCATAATCTTCGCTTAAAGACCGCGAATCGCGTTTTGTGTGTCACCATTATTCGGTCGGGCCAAATGATGGCGCGAAATTGATTTTTCTGTCCATCAGTGGTTGCACCTTCTCGCGAACAGGTCCCGGCTCCCGGAAGGACTCCGTGTGATGGCATTCGCGCGACTGCCCATGCGCGGAATGCAATGGAAATCGCGGCGTCCGAATTGGCGCGTGGATCTGTGCCTGTGTGTGGGTGGTGGTCGGCCGCCTGGTTGGCTCAAAAGGGGTGCAAAGTTTCGCACACCATCGCACCGCACCATCGCACACGTGGCACCGCTGGCCAGTGGGCGGAGTTTGGCGTCCTCCGTGGCCTGTGCCCGAGGATGAGGCAAACGCACACCAGTGCCAAGAGCGAATTCCGGCGCGGTGCGCACGTCCGCTCTCTATTTGTTTCCGAACCGTGAACGGGTGAACATCATCTTCTGGCCGACGGGCCGACGCGCTTGACGGGCCCAACTCTGACGTAATCCGTGGTGTGCGCTTCGCAAGGTCCTTCACACAGGTGTGGCAGGACACGATACCAATACCGAGTTCAAAGACTGGTGACACCGAGACCCCGGAGCCGGGTGCGAATCGCGCGGTGGGGTTCGCGAAAGTGGGCGAAAGTTGTGACATAAAAGTGGACGACGACGAGTTCTTCCTGAACCGCGATGGTTGACACAGTTGCCGACCGAGCCAAGCCAAACAACGACTGAACCCCCCCCGCCGGTGGGTGAAAAGCGGTTCCGTGGAACGAAACGGAAAAGAAAAACAAACATCCAACGTAAGCTGGAGGCTCCGCCATCGACCGTCGGTCCAAACTTCTTTCGGGACCCGCGCGCCATTTTTCCCCCCAGCCCCTTCGGGTTCTCCTCGAATCGAGTTTCACCCGCGCGAGTGTTATTGTTTCCGCTTGTGTGCTGTGTGCTGTGTGTGCGCGTGTGTACTGTGGTCCGAGTCGGAGGACCCCAGAGCCCCCTTCCGCCCCGGGTGATCGCGAGAGAGAAAGCGCCCGAGGAGTTGTTTGTTTGTGGCCCCACCGGGTGGGATCTACTAGGGGGCTAGTAGATCGTGGTGCTTCCGTGTGGTGCCGGGAGCTAACGGGACCCCGTGGACGCCCTGGCGCACCGAGGTTCCTGCCTGTGCGCAGCAGTGACATCGCGTGGCTCGGCGGGTGTGACGGTGGCGTAGGGAAACCCGGGCGCGTTTTGCTTTTATGAAACTACCACTGGAGCGGCTGGCACGAGCGATGAATCTGGACGAGCCCAGCTTTGGCGACAACTACATCCAGGAGTTCGTGCTCGAGCACCTGGACCACGACACGGGGGGCCCGAACGTGAAACGCGAGGACACCAGCCCGACGGTGGTGCTCGGCGGCTCGAAGAACGTCTGGAACGGGAGCACGGTCGACGAGAACGGTGTCCTGGTGCCGATCCGGCTCAAGGCGGTCGGCAATGGGGGCGCCGGACCGGGCGGCGGCTGGCATCTGGAGGAGCGCAAGCTTCACGCCTGCTCGCCCGGCGCGGCCGGCGATCTGTTCACGCACGTCGGCGGTCCAACGCACGGGCAGCCGATGCTGTTCAATCCGCCGATCAGTGGCGTTCCGTCGACGCCACCGGAAACGCCGCCCGTGATCGGATCACCCAACTCCGCCGGTCCCGTGGTGGTGGGTGGTGCTGGCGGTCCTGGGACCATCGGTGGAACCGGAACCGGTGGTACGACCGGATCGGGCTACGGAACCGGGGCGTACTATGGGACCAGCCGCTCACAGAGCGGGCTGGTCGAGGAGATGATGTTCCTGCCGCAGACGATGCGTGGCGAGCAGCCGCTCGATCTGCGGCCCCTGCACTGCGCCATCGGACCGGAAGGGGAGTGGATCGACCGGAAGGAGTACGCCGGTGTGCTGGCCGTCAGTGGGCAGCCCGGGCAGAATGGCATGCTGATGGGCGGTGCCGGTGTGGTGGGTGGCATTGGTGGTGGGGTGGGTGGAGGCGCTGGTGTGAATGGGGGAGCCGGAGGAGCCGGTGCTGTCGGCGGTGGCTTTGGGCATCATCATCATCATCATATCACGGCGGCCCAGCTTGAGTTCGGGCCGCTGAACATGCACTCGGCGGCCTCCCACCATCAGCACCACCCGCACCACCACCACCACCATCACGGTCATCACCACTCGCTGCATCCGAACCGACCGCACTCGGTCAGTTCGACCAGCTCGACGATATCGCCCCGGAACGGAACTAGCAGCAGTGGCGGTGGGAGCTGCTACAATGGGCTCGGAGGTGGCTCCGGTAACGGTCTGTCGTCGGAGGACCTCATCAACGATGAGTTGCTGATGACGTTGTCGGTCCGCGAACTCAACAAACGCCTGCACGGCTGCCCACGGGATCAGGTCGTGCGGTTGAAGCAGAAGCGTCGCACTCTGAAGAACCGAGGCTATGCGCAGAACTGTCGGTCGAAGCGGCTCCAGCAAAGGCAGGACCTGGAGCTGACGAATCGCCACATGCACCACGAGATGCAACAGATCAAGCTGGAGCTGGTCAAGATCAAGCAGGAACGGGACGAGCTGATGCAGACCCTGCAGATGTACCAGCGAGAGCAGTCTCAGGGCAACGTGCTTCAGCAGCAGCATCCACAGCAGTATCAGCAGCAGCAACAGCAACAGCAATCTCGCCAACAGCAGAAGCATCAGCAGTCACACCAGCAACAGCAACCACACCAACAGCAGCAACAGCAGCATCCACAGTATCAACAGCAGCAGCAGCGACAACAGCACCAGCAACAACACCACCACCATCATCAGCAGCAGCAACAGGAGCACCTGGGTGGTGGCCACCACGGCAACAATGGATCATGCAATGGTGGCGGCGGCGGAACTGGTGGTGCAGGAAGTGGGCCTGGGGCCAATGGCAGTAGCGGGGCCAGTTCCGGACTAGTTCCTTCCGTGAAGCAGCTGATCGCGGAGAGTGTCAGCTCGCAGGAGTATTACGTATGACGCCAGACGGCGCTCGGTGGCGCCCAGACGCCATCGTGGGTCGGACGGTACGCCGGTTGTTAATGCGGGCCAGGATAACGGTGCGTGCGAGGTGATCAACAGGCTCGAGCGGCTCGAGGGATTGTAAATAACGTGATGTAAGTTTAGGGCCACGCCACGGTGGCGCGTTGTGGTATGCAAGTTCCATCTGGACCTGGGCGCTGCTGCATGGACGTTACAAGGACACTAGCTTAAGAACAGGCCGATCTCAGCATCGTTTTTGTTGCGCCCACCCGTGGGGGGTGTCTCGAACGCGGGGGGAGTGTTATTAAGATTGATCCTGCGAACGCGTTGAACGCGCGGTGATCGATAGCAAACAGTTATCCTGCTTGGTTAGTTAGACATCCTTGTTTGGCCGTTTAGTTGTTTAGTTAGCACGTAGCCCGTTTCGTTAATCGCACGAATCCCTTCCTAGGCTCGCACCGATCAGAGAGGTCGCCTTCGTGAGCGGGCTCTTATTACTACAAAGTGTTCCCAAGCTAAAGTGCTAAAAGAAAATGCCTTATAGTACTAAAAATTACGTTCGTTTCGTTAGTTTAAATGGTTACTATAATTTTAAAGGGTTGTCGGGTTTAAATTGAATCCCTGAAAGTATGCTTATCAGGATCAAGTTTTTGTGGTTATAGGCAAAACGGAAGGCAATTTCATGGATTATTTTTTATTCACTTCAGTTAAATTGTATTTAGTGACTTCGGTTCGTATTAAGCGCTATTTAAGTGAGACGCACGAAACAATGTGTACTTTCAGCAGGTTCAGCAAGGAAGAGCAAAGGTATACGACTGAGTTGAGGAGCTGCCGAGGTCCTTGTGTGAGGAGCTAGTACTAGTAGCGAATGGCCAAGCGGGCCACCACTGAAGAGCACGTGTTAGACGGTGCTTGTTTTAGTGTACATATACGAGAAGCATTGTAGGACGCAATAACAATAACTGATACCGATAGGAGAGCTAAGCATAAGCATCGGCCACAACCAGAGAGCATGGTAGCGCAGGAACAGATATCATGTTCTTCTGAAAAGACAACGACAAAATAAGCTTAAATTAACAGGTTTAGTTTACGCAAGGCGCAACCCGCTCAAATCAGTGACACGGAGCGGTGAAATGCATTTAAAGGATCGCGTGTCTTGTTAAGCAGTGATCTCTGCTCTCAGTTACCTCGAGGCGTCGTTCCCTTTCACGACAGCGCACAGCGAACGGGCCCTGAGCTACCACTAGTGTACGTAAACGTAAACAACCAGAAACCACAAACCGAGACACAACCAATGGATAACGACAATTTATCATTAAATGATGTTAAAGAAAAACAGTAAGAAAAAAAAAACACACACAAATAACAACAAAATTTAAAACAAAACCTCCCGCAGTGGTATTTTATTTGGCGGAAAACGAGAAAAGGAAACCCCCGGGGGCCGTTTCAACACGGGCAGCAAGCATTGCCGCCGCCGCGGGTCTGCGCCCGCGATCCTGGCGATGCTGTGGGTCGACACACGACCGGCGGGACGTTATTATGCAGCTGAAATCGATCGGTGACCCGCAACCGCGTCCAACAAGCAGCAGGACAATTCCTCTTCAGTTTGTTTGTTTGACGGCAGTGACCAACAGAGAAAAGGAAGAAGTGAGCGAAAACATAACGGAACCCCCGGCAGGGGATATGTTTTGCTAAGCCGACCGCCCCGTTGGATGGGTTACGAGGCGCGGGTGGCATCATATCGTCGCCGTCCGTCCGGAGGTCCTTCCGGATGCGTCGCCTGGGTGGCTCCGTGTTTATCTGACACATAACTCTTTTCGCGTATCAACACGAGCCGATTCGGAGAAAAGCGCAAACATTCTGGTCCCGGCCAGCCGAGGAGCCTCCATTCGTTTAATGCTTTGTTGGGCTGTTGGGTCGCTTAGAAATAGGCGGTCCCTAGGTTTAAGACAATCGTTGCGAAAACTCCAAACGACTGGACGACCCCAGAAAGTGGCCTTAAAGACTTCTCTTGGAATGGTGATTTTATTCGTTCACAGTTATTTCTTAACGTTGCCATTGAGTTGCTCAAGATCGACCGTTACATGAAAAAACTCCAAACCATTCGTGTTTTGGAAGGAGCGACCATTCTTTGGAATTTTATCGGATTAACGACATTCACTGTAAACAAACTTTCAACGAACAAAATTTTAAACTTGTGTAACATAGTCGACGTTGGCTTCGAAGGGCAGCGAGCATTAGTTTTGATACGATACATCGCTACGCACGGCAACGATCGTAGCAGCCTAACCGGCAAAGGTTCTTGGTGTCAATCTGCCACCCAAAACTGTCCGAGGACCGAGGGAGAACGCCAGTGGCTTAATTATCTAATCGTTTGTTTACGAAACAAAACCGAAGAAACGAAAGGCCGAGACGTGAACACGGGCCCCATTCCCGGCACGCTGCCAGCACTTGCTCTGTTTACTTCCATCATAAGTGTTAGCGGCCAGAGCAATTATTCCGCGTTAGACGTGGCCAGTGTTTCATAAATCCCAAATCCAATGAATGGCCGATTAGCAGAACGACCCAGCCTGGGTCTGTGTTTACGGTGGAGCTCGAAGGTACAATTTTTTGTGTTGTTTAATAACTCGCGGACCAACTCGCGTGGTGACAGTTTTAATTCGAACCAACTCCGAAGGGGGTCTACGCGCGTAGAGATCCGAACACCAGAAGTGTAAACAGTGTCTAAGACAAAGGCCATAAACACGAGCATGATTTATTTCGATGCACGCGAGTGTTGAAATCACAAGATATCTTCCGGATTGGATTTTTTAAAGACCTGAGCTCATTCTCAAGTGGATTCTTCCTGTTACTCCCAAGCGAAAGTAAATAACTCCGGCTACAGAATCTCCGGGCGGTGGGTTACCAAACCGAAAAGGCCACAAAAAATGCGTCACGCGGAAACGGAATCTCCTGTACGCAGTTCGCTTCAGATTAGCACCATCAGGGCCGGACACTGGGTTTGGGTGCCGGAAACACGCAGAAACCGAATTACCGCCCAAGATACCGACCGTCCATTCTCGGCACGGAGGAGATAAGGTTCAGACAACACACCGGAAGGTTGTAAAATAAAATAGAGAGCAGCATCGGCGAATAAAATCCAGACGGGTGACGCTCTCGACCCGGACTCGGACTTTGGCTGGACACGGCTAAATGGGTCGATTTCACACACTTATGAGAAAAAGGGAGCCACACCGGATGGGGTGTCTGCTCTGTTCATCAGATAGGCCCACACCTAAAGCCGTCGACACTGGCCCCGACACTGACACTGCTGGTAACGATGTACCGAAAAACGTGACCAGGATAATGATCCTGATCTCTGCGGTGTCCGCTTCGCACCCCTTTTCGACCGGCAAAGATATGCACGGGTCTACATCTGGCAACCCGTGTGTGAGGGGAGCAACTTGTTGTTGTAAGCCAACCGGAACCGTTGTTCGACATCCGAATACACTTGTCTCGCTCGCAGGGAAATGATTGACCGGCAGTCATAATCTTCCCAGTTGCTGGTGATTCACATTGAATCGAAATTATTATCTCTTGTCTTGCTGATTGAATACACGTCCCAGGCAGGAACTAGAGTACCGGACCAGTAGAGCATAAATACTTTTCTTGTAGTTCATCGAAACGTTTCCCCGCCCGGGGAAAACAATAAATAAACGTAAGCCACCCGAACCGGTCTCGGATGTTGCTGGACGCGACTGGACGCGTTTTATTGGGCTACACACTTTTTAATCAAACATCGGTCCAATTTTATTATCAGTCGTTGCCATTAAAAATCGAACGATCGGACGATTTCACGACCATCAAACGGGTGACATCCTTCCGTGACAGGCGGCTCGTTTGTGTTTTTTGTAACATAAAAAAGGCAAACGCCAACGTTTTTGGTTTACTTTTCCCCTCCTTGTGGCCGACAGCCCACCGGAATTGGCACCGGAAAAAGGAACGACATCGTGAACCGCGCTGCATTGGTATTTCGTAATAAGATGCACACACTCGGCCCAGGGTCCGTTACGGCCGACCCTATCACCGGCAGTGGCGATGCCAATAAACTGCAACTGGCAACAATCGGATGCAACTTTGTTGCACGTCCGGTGAGTTCATCGAATCAGGCTGATTAGATGCACCGTTAATGACGATTGTGGATTAGATTAGAGAATCACGATCGCGAAAGTGGGACTGTTTGTGTTTGAATCTTTTCTCCCGTGTTTTGCCCAACGACTGGGCGGTTTTGTTTTTAAATTAACCTTCAAGCGGGAGCACTGTCTACGGTGAGTGTTGGGTAAGGGTAACGATTTTATAGGACAAAAAAAACAATGGGCCAGACAATATTAGCTGATCTGATTGAATTGGGCTATATTTTGTACAGATTTTGCTTTCCATTAATTTGCTTTTTCATATTACTTTCTTACATGTTGAAGATAAAAACTCACACATTTTCTATAAAGAATTCCCAAACATTTCAAGATATACAGCCCACATGGGTTCCGATTCGTACACTGACCATCGATGGTAAGGTACGTTCGATCAGGACTGGCCATGTTCACGCGCTCGGAACATAAAAATCCTGGAACTGGCCGGTCCCCGGTTCCTCGTTTCGCTCCGTTCTGAATGGACTGGATTTAGAAAGCAATTCCAACTCCCGAAGGATCATCTCAAAACCTGGGCCTACCGAATCCTCAAAAGGGCCACACTGGCCACGACAGCCACCGCTGCCGGTGTTTTAAACGAGTGTAACGTGCCTTCAACATCCGGACGGGGCAGCAGCCTCGAGTATCATCGAATCATCGATAGTGACACCGTTTCGCTTTCCCCTACGAGATCGGATCCACGAGCGGGAACCGTCCGGCATCCAATTTGGTAAAATCACTTTTTATTGGTTGATAGCCGGTTGTTGGCCGTTGCTGTTTGGAACATTCTTTCCTTTTCCGCTCTGACCTTCCAGCGTCTCAGAGATCAGAAGAGCACGCCGATTCCGCGATTGTCCTTGTCCGGGGGCGGGACGGGACGAGTCAGGGGTTGAACCCAAGCGAGCCGAGCCGAACGGATGTAGGGGAGCGTCTTGAGAAGGGCAAACAAAAAACGTTCGAGCGAATGAAGATGTCCTGTCCTCGAGCCGGTCCCCTGTGCGGTAAAAAATAAAGGGAAACGAGTCCCTGGCGCGCTCGTTGGGCTCATTACGGCAATCAACTGAAGAAGACTGCGACTGATCAATATGGGCCCCGGGATGGCATTTACTATCAGTCTGGGACGACGATAAAACTGTTTACGCTTCGCCACAGAAAGCGAGAGAGGAGCGCTTTAATAAATACGTTCGTCCTTCCAATGTCCGGCGATTCCGCCTCCCCTCTGTGTATCGGTAAAAAAGGAAACTCATTTTATCTGTCTGCCTGTATGGCTGTGTGTCTCATATAGACTGAAAAAACTTCTGAACAGATTGGGTTCTACATTCAACAAGATTCTAGAGAAGCCTAGTTTAACGTAGGTTTCTCACCAATTAACAATGAATGAACGTATTGATTATTCTATTACTTTTAACATGACATTTGTGGAGGCTTCAGAAGAATTGTTTTATAAATTGATTATATCGTGAAATAAATACCATTTACTTCATTAGTTTCTTCAAATTGGTTACGCTAAAGCCTAATCAAGAATATCACAGAAGCATCTTTCAGGATATCGCTGTCAAACTGTTGCAGCTTACTGATTGCCCGATTGCTTCCTTCCAAGTACTGGATCATGTAAAAACGAATCCGAAATCCCCAGTAACAAACCTGTCCCGAAGTGGTCCTAATTTTTCGCTTCATGCCACCGAAACAACCGCCACTTGAGCTACTCTCCCAAGGATTGTTTTTCCGCCGCTCTCGAGTCCGCACGAACGATCCGGATGCTGCCAGATGGTGACAGTGACACCGGAATACGGCCAGGGCGGCTGGGGGCTGGAAAATTAAATTCATAAAAGTCACGTTTGGCTCATATAAAGAAGTGTCGTCAGTACACGTAAGGACGAATGCTGATGATGATGATGACGAAGGCGCTCCCCCTGGCGCGTGGGATTGTCGCGCCCGAAGAGGGTCCGCCCGCTAGCCCAGGGCACCAAACAATGTTCACACGTCCACGTTGCTGGCCCAAAAGGGCCTTGATTATTACTCTCGGTTGGTGCCTTTTTTTACGATCCTCCGAAGCGATTTTCCGATTCGATTTGGTGCCAAATCCTGCCACCGGATGGCCACTCAAGGTTCCGGTGGGTTTAATTAGCCGCTGCCCAAAAGCGACGACGGGAGCCCAGAATTGGCCCAGAATCGCCATGGGTTTTTTCTTCGCCAGTCGTCCCGGTGCCGGTTGGCCACGGTCTGTGCAGTTTTCAGTGTAAAAATATGCTGAGCTGGCACCACCGTGGCCTAGGTGGGCTAGCTGGTCGGTAATCGATACACGTCGGTGTCGGTGGCGGGCCAATGAACTGTGGACGGTTGTCGGTGGGCCACCAAATGCAGTGCTGCTAATAAGGGGTGTGTTTGTAGGGCTCGCATAGGTCTCGTGGGCTGGCGTATTGTTTTGTGGTCAGTTTTGCGATTTTGATGCACCAGCACTTTTCACGGTGCCATGTGTACGGGGCCAGAAGTCGTTCAACCCGTGCACGACTGACCCCCAATTTTGGGGCGACCAACAGGCACTTTAACTCACCGTGTTCCCTCGGAACATAAGATGCGCCGCTACGGACTGAAGATTCACAAGAAGTCTTTTATTAATTAATGTAGTTCTCTGTAAGTCACTAACTTTTAAAGTATGCCGAACATAAGGGTCCAAAACTTCGGGTGCTTTGGAACGAGTCCTTTCGAACGATGACCTTTGAATCGGAAGATTCCACACTGCGGTTGGATCAGAGCGGATTACAGTGAGCCGATGAAAACCCCGTGTAATCCAGCCCAAGGGAGTCACATTGTTGCAGCCCCCGGCTTCCCGAGGGTCAACTCCCAGAAAGGTGTGGACATGCGAAATCCGTAATTTGCATATGGAACACATAAAACAATAATATTGGCCACTCGTGCGGCTGGCTGGCTGACTGTTGACCGGACGATTTGCTCTGGCCCATAAAGGGCCCCCGGGATTGCTGGGTTGTTGGCAACCGCAACTCGCCATCGGAATCGTTTATTGGTCCCGGTCGCTTGGCCGGGAGGAGTGAATATAAAAAAGAAAACCTTTCGGTAGGAGGCCAGCCGGACTTAGGGAGCCCGAAACAGGGCGAAACAAATTGTGGAGAAAACAATAAATAAAAATGGTCAACCGCGCGGTCTGCTGTCGGGATTTGATTTCGATAACCGGCGGTGGCCGCTGCCGGTGGTGGTGTTTGGGACACTGGACATCGCGATGTCCTGATTTTTCCCGTCCCTGGATAGGGAACACGGTCCAGATCTCGCCACATGTTCGCCGTTTCGGGAACGGGCATATTAAATGTTTCTGGCGTTCTGTTTTTTATGGAACCACCGTTTTTTGTCGTTGGTTGGTCTCCTTGGCTCTTGGACTGCAGGGAGCAGGGAGCAGCCTAGCGCGTAGGAGTGCCAATAAATAATAAAAGACTATAAGAAATTTGCCACGCTCAAACCGACCAACGATGTGCGATGATATTATGTGCAGCTATTTTCTGCACCACCGCTTCGGCGTCTTATGAGTGAATCTTGAAAGAAAGAACGGGAATCGGTGTCGTTCTACGCACCGCAAAGCATCAACCTCAGCCTGGACAAAGGTTAAATATTATGATAATGGCAAAAAAAACCCCGAAGGACCGAAGATAACGAGCACTAATAGAATCTTCAAAGATTGTGCTCGACCGGCCGTCCTGTGTGAAAGGACACGATCCTGGCGGTCGCATCGGGAGACGGCCGGACATATGGGCGGCCTTCGATGCGCACGAGAGCAGCATGGCAGTGGATTTGGTCACCGCCGGTGCGGGGGGTTTATCAAGGAAGATTTATGAGAAACCAATATGTTGGCCCCTAAACGTTCCCTGCTGTCGTTGTCGTTGTTGTTGTTGTTGTGTATAATCCGCTCCCGCGTTTTTTTGGAAGCTTTCCGTCGTGAGTTCCATCATTTGATTTGAACTGGAAGGAAAACTCGTCGTAAAATTGTCCTTTTATTTGTTGCGATTGAGTTTGGGAAATTAATCAAAAAAGCGAGGAAACCAATCGGAGTCCTTATGTCCTTACCAATCGGAGTCCTGCCTATGCTCAGATGTTTTGGGTTATATTTTTAAGTATCAATCCTTAACGTTTCATCAACAGAATCACTATTTGCCCTGCAGCCGAGGGAACCAAGTACCGATGTGGTGTCATTCCGATTGACAGACAAGCCAGAACTGCGGTAGAACAAACCGAAAGGAGCGTTGGATTCAAATGTTGGCCATTATGTCGATACGTAAATCACACTCGACTTACTGGCCCGAAAGGTCCACTTTCTCATCCTGAGAATATCCTGTGAGCCCAAAGAAAAGCACGATCTGCGAGAAACATCCTGAGGAAATCTTTCTGGATAACCCTGCTTTGTAAAAAGAAGGGCCAGGATCCCCTCGGGGCGCGCCGTGTCGGCGAATGTAGCGTGAAATTTGGAAAATAAAAAATATTGAACTTTTCACAGCCCAGCTTCACTGACACGGAGTCCCGTGCGTGGAATTTCCAATGGAGTTGATTTAGATAGCACCAAGGAGTGTGTCTTCCGAAAAGACAGACCGATACCGACGGGCCCACGATGACGGGAAAGCAGTTGCCAAATTTATGATACGTTCTGTTGATACAGATGTATCCTGTCGAAAGTGTCCGCCGTCAGGCGGGCCTTCCTTGACCTCGTTATGCCGGTCTGCCTGCGGAACCCCTTTCCCAGAGCGGACGATATTGACTGTGATAATAAATAGATTTGAATTTAAATTCAAAAGCATTTCCGCTCGACGGCGCTCGGGTTGGTCGGCGGGCATGAAATTGTATTGGCACGCCTTAGGATTCCGTCCCGGATCCCGTTCGAAGGGAGGAACGGGAGGATACTTTTATCGGTGTAAAGCCGGCTCAAAGCCGTTTAAAATTTTAATGAAATTTGCCCAAGACGATGTCCCGTGTCGTGAGAGGGCCCCGAAAGGAGTCTTAAGAAATCTAATCCGGTTCCGTTCGATGGTCAGTAAATTTAGCCGGTCAGCCGGTTCGAGCATTTCTATTTATGACTGTTTGTTTGGTTCCGGCCAGGTCCACTCCCGGTGCCCATTATACCCAGCGTACACAAACTTCCGTTTATCCGCCTTCCGTTCGGTGGTTCGGTGTTTGCCGGGGCTTCTAATGAGTAAAACGTGACATTTCGGGCATCCGAAAGCACTTGCTCGGGTCGGTCGGTCAGTCGGGAGGGAAAATAGCACCCATCCCGGGGGAGGGGTGTCCTTCCCGAGGCGCGCGCGCTAATGTGCATAAATTTTCCCACATAAGAAAAAAAACACCAAACGAGGAATGTGATTAAATCTCAGCGATGACCGGTGGCCACCGGACCGGACCGTAAACATAATAAAATATCGGTTAAAAAGGGGAAACCACACAGATGAGCGGTGCGCGGACTTTGATAATATATCTTCTCCCGAGCAGCCGGTCCGGGCCGGTTTTGTGGATACATTGTTAATAAAGCGCCCGGGGGAAGATATACCATACGCCATAGATATTTGTTTGCCCAGCCATCATCTGGCGCCGGCGACGAAACCACCACGATAATGGTTCACGCGACGTGCAGAAAGTGCAGTCCGTGACAGTCCCGGTCCTGCGGCGATCGAAACGAACGGTTCCCGATAAAAACGCAATCAATCGTTAACAGGGTGCGATTTGGCGCTGATTGGCGCTGTGGCGTTTCGGAAAGCAGCAACATTTTCTCCGGGTCGTGCAAGCTTGTAGTGTCGGGATGGCCACTTCGGCGGAGGGCGCCACAGCAAGGACCAACCATTTTGCCAAACATCATCATCCGTGAAGACGCGAGCGCGCGGAAAAGTCCGCGTTCCGGGCGTGATTCGCGGTACGTGCCCCCGACGCTAACAATCGCGCGGGCCACAATTTTATGCTTCGATGCTCGATATCGCGCACGGCACCGCGAGATGATGGTCCCCAGGGGAGACCCTGGCCCAAGGCCTGGCACACAATTTGTTCTTCGGCCCTCGGTTTATCGGTTCGAATCCCCGTGGGATGCTGCGGGAAATGTCTCCCCGTGTATGTGTCCTGCGCTCGATGCGGGTTACGCAAAACTATGTACAAGCCACCGGAGACGGCCACCTTGCGAAGGGTGCGAAGGGTTGATCGTCTTCAGATTGTCTTCAATTTTCGCCAGTTCGGGTTTCCGCTTTTCCGGAACCCCTTTCCCGCGCGTGAGAGTTCCAATTTGCATCACTTTTTTTTGCTGTTTTGTCTCATACACGTTGGAATGTCTCGCCGGGCGAGTTATGCGTCCGGCTCGGCACCCGGGGA
The DNA here is from genome assembly GCF_943735745.2 of Anopheles bellator. Classification (NCBI taxonomy): domain Eukaryota; kingdom Metazoa; phylum Arthropoda; class Insecta; order Diptera; family Culicidae; genus Anopheles; species Anopheles bellator. The sequence continues at coordinate 65,794,726 of NC_071286.1, forward strand.
CAGGGCACGAAAAACCCGGGCGGTCAAATTAGGCGGAAAATAAATTGACAACCGACCGAACATGTCCCGAAACGGGCGAATGAAACCAATCGGGTTCCGGGCGATGGTTCCGTCACCACCTGGGTTTTTGAAGATCGAAAATTGTCCGCTGCTGAACGGTGAATTGCACGACGATTTGGACCGAAATTGGCGATGGTTTTGGAAAGTGAAGTATACTTAGTTGACGGAGGAAGGTTGACGGAACTGATTTAACCCTGCACCGCGAAGATATGATGGAAAACTTGCCTTCCTTTGCGATGAATCCTGACGATGGAGTTTAAAATCCTGTCGGACATATGGCAGGAGTTAAACGAATTTCTGATCCATATTCCCTGAGTGATCCAGATTTTATACCAGCTGGATAATTGGAAGCAAAAAATTTTACAATACGACGATCGTTTTTGGCTTACCGACAATTAAAACATGTGATATTACAAGAATTCTTATTTTGCAAAATTAACTATGTGAATTACAATAAAATCATAATATTTTAGTTGTATTTTGGACATACCTTACCTGACGAGTTTTGAAAAGCCATGGATTCGGTTGAAACATTGACCATCACCGTTCAAATGCTTCTGATCAGCTGACCGCTCCGCGCTGAAACCCGGACATAAAGTGGTGACCTCTGACTCAGGCATAAAATGTCACTCCACCAGCTTTCGCCGCATAAACTCTGAGTGCACAAATTGTTCGCCGTTTTATGATACCTCCAGTGGCCGAGGAGATTTTTCATGCTTGGCCATTGGCTAGCCAACCGACCCGTTCGAAGCCGGTTCGGCGTGTTAAATTTCCAGACGGCAGCACTTTTCACCTAACACGCCACACACGCGCCCGTGCGCCAGGTTAATGGCAGCGAACGCCGTGACCGATTCCCAATTTGTCGGCCTGCTTGCTGGTGGTTTAGTTTAGCTTCAATTTTTGACTATCACCGAGGACGACGACGGCACGGTGTCTGACGCAAGGCACGTTACCAACGGGAACTACGAAAACCGCCGCCAGTTAGTAACAGTAACGGCCCCGACGAAGGTTCCGGCCCGTGACTGGTCAGCGCCACCCAACGTTAAACCACCGTAAAGGTAAATGACCGTCCAGTTTTAAGGGCTCCACGTAATGGGCGAAATAATTAAAGTTCAACTTGTTCGTATAAGTCGATGGTCACTTTGATGAACGAACGAAAAATTTGACAGCTCAAAAGAGTAACAAGATTTAATTCAATTCGAAGTCGAGCTTTTCGAATGTCGAAGACGAATTGTTATAGAATTTTGTGGAAAAATTTTAAAACTTGCAGTTTGCGTTGTGTTCCTAAACTCACAAACGACTGTTAATTATTTTTCACATTTTCTATACCAGAAAGCCAACTTCCTAGAACTTCTAATTCAACTTCGAAAGCTTAAAATCCAACCCCGTCACGGCATCCGCGTAACGTTTAGCAGGAAAGTCCCCGGGAGTAGAATTTCGATTGTTTTGCGAATTTTGAAAAGCCTGGAAAGTCCATGTCGGTACCATTGCGGTCGAGGCTCCATCTGTGTGACCACGGGTGTATTCAATTTGCAATACGAATCCCCAAAGTGTCGCGTATCGAGGTGTCGCTGCGTCCGTCACTCACGTTTGGGTGGAAATATGCAAACGTTTCGATTTTTTTAACGCTAGTTAACGCCAGGATCTAGCCGCAGGAACAGCTGTGAACTCCGCCACGAGCCGACAAAGGCGTTGCGGCGTGCAATAACCTTCGGCTGGTGACTCACGTTCGTGCGGCCAGCCACATGACATCGCTCGTAACGCTGATATAAAGCATATGGAAAAGTTTGGTTCAACTTTTCCAAGCTAACTCGTTCTCTTAATTAATCTCCAATGATGCAGCGCTCGCATCGAACAGCCAATATCCGTGGCCTAACTGCATAATCAAGCTGCGTTGGGTGAACAAACAATTACTGAAAAGTATGTTAATTGGCAATCATATGCTAACGATTTGCCCGGCCCGGCTCAAGAAGTCAAATCTCCTTCTCTCGGGCCAGATTACAGTTGGACCCTCCGGTAACGGTTGGTCTAAATTGTTTGTTCACTTGCCAGCCCGCAGCGAGCCACAAAGTTAGTAGTGCACGAGCCAGTTTTCAATTTCGCTAAGAGAATCAATCGGATCGCAGATGATAATTAAACAAATCCGGTGGCCCAGAATGTACTGAACCGAGTCCTGTTTAGGGCCGAACGATGCGCATTACGCATTGGGCCAAATGAGCGAAGGTTTTCCACCGAATGTGCGCCCCGAGAGAGAGAGTTTGTTTATCGTTGCCTGATTGCTGAAAACTGGTAGCCCCGTCGATGACGGTGAGGATGGCTCTCTTCGTTTGGAGTGCGAAAAGGGTTAAAAACTTTCGCCCTACGCCCTGTGGCCACCGCAGGCCGTTGTTGCGAACAATGCTGGGAAATCAAATATTTAATGACAATTATTTACACAAGAACGATTTGCGTAAATACTCGTACATTATTCAGGCACACCACAAACACTTGGCCTGGCCTGGCCTGGGCCTGGTCTGGGCTGGCACGTGGTTTTGGTAGGATTGGCGAAGTGATTTGATGAACCTGGGGCCGCCCTTCACTGGGTCTCGTTTCAGTCGAGGCCGTGTGCCTGATGCAAAAGGGCAAGCCTGCACTTCTCACCACTCCCGACAGGAGGATGCTGTATCTTGTGGAACCGGAAAAAGGATGTCTTTTCAATTACGTTAATTGTTCGCTGGCACGGGTCAACTGTTTCTTACAAATCGGTAAACTGTTTCGGCTCGTGGCAGTGCGTTGCAGTTGGTTAAGTGCCGTAATAAAGGGCCACAGTAAAGTTGCATTTTTTGTTATTGTCATACATGAATGTATTATTTTGTAGTTTAGTTGTCCACTTTTATCATACGCATAATAAGTATCAACAATTGCAAAATGATTCAGTGAGATGTTTCATCAACATAATTGAGTGATAAGTTGGTCTCTTTTATCTATGTTTTGTTTTGTTTAGAAGGTTTTGCTTAATAATCAATTTGTCTTAAATTCTAACATTTAACATTTTGTAGGTCCGAAGATCCTTGGAGAGCCTTCAGGAAATATGGCCGAGGGCACAACCAATCGAATGATGGGATCAAAAGAAGTTTACGTTGAATTTAGTAGTACGTAACAAAAATATTCGTATCGTTATTTAATACAACATTTTCGTCTTTCAGACTTGAATTAGATTTCTTTAGCCTTGAATTCTCGCAGTATTGCTATCTCTTTGAGTTCTTTTGTTTGTTTGCTTAAAGTTATCAAATTTACTTGTTCTCTTACTGTTGCTTCACCTGTTTGTTTTGTTTTTACTATCATTTAAACTTAAATTTTGTTTGGGAGGCATAAATTCAGCAACAAAGTGGATGAACATATCTGCTTTCCGATTGCCTGCGCGTGTCCTATGGCAAGAGCAATGAATTAATGTGCTGGGCCACCGCGAAGGCACTAAAACAACGCAAGCGCAACCAAAGCACCACAACAACTGGTGGTAATTATGATAAAATCAACAATCAAACGCTTTGCAGTTCATTTCCCATTCATTTCCATGCCACTGCCGCCGCCACCGAGGTCGGGGGAAAAGTTGGTAAATCAAGTTCGATTAGTTTCACTCCCGGTCCACCGGCCTAATTGCCAGGACATAAAAACGGCGTGCTTGGCGTGACTGGCGGCCGAACCGGAAATGGATGCTGTCCGTCGGTGGCGCCACCGACCGTGTGTCCGTGGAGGCACATAAATTTGGCACAAATCATATTAGCCAATATCGTGCGCCGGGAATCGGAAGCGGGCGCCGTTTAGCAACGGAAATGAATTAATATTTATAACCGATTTTGGTTTGTCCGCCGTTACCGGATAGGATAATTTCCGCTCATTTCCTGATTCGTTTTCTTCTCTGCTTTTTTTTCTTCGCCGTCCCGGCCCACGTCGGGCCGATGAAGGCCATTCAGTCTTTGATTATACTTTCAAATGGAACTAATTCCGCCCTAGAGGGACTCCTTCGGATTCGTCGAGTCCAGCATCCAGTGCCAGCCAGCACACGATAATGAATAGGACCAATCTAGCGATGAGCAATTAAGTGCTCTACTGAAGCCGATGGACGGTCGTCGGGCAGGTCGATGGGCGGATACACTCCGGGAACGGTGTGTGGTTCCTTTTTATAGTATTGGCACCGTTCCTACCGGGAACTTCTTCGACGCAAAAGTACTACCATTCTGCCAGACTTCCAAAGGCAGAAGGCTCAAGTTCTTGGTCCGGTCCGATCCAGTGATCCAAAAACGCGGACTCAATCCGGTCCCGGGGCTTCCGACGCCGGGCTGCGAAGGACATGCCTCCTCGGCTAATCTATAAATATCAATGACAACAAAAAAGTTCAGGGGGAGTTGGCGACTGTATCGATTCCCATAAATAACTCCGCATGCAACATAATGCCACACTTGTGTCTCGGGCATAAATCAAAACGGTGGGGACAATGTCTCCGTACGGTTGGCGCGCTGAGGAACTAAAAAGAAGGAGGCGAAAGAAAGGCCGACAGCACCGGAAGCGCCGGTGGACTGTGTGGCGGGGGACAGTAGTTTCAAATCGCTGGACCGCCTTCCGTCACGCTGCTGCTGCCGCTGCCGCTGCGGTGACCTTTGGGCAGCCAGAATATCCTTCGCCCGGTTAGGGGACCAAACGGTTGCTATCGATTATCCTTCGGATGTGAGCGAGATTTACAAGCCGGACTGCCGGGATGGGTCGAGCTCAACGCCCGGCGGCACCGGCGGGGAACGGGAACCGAAAACCGTAATGAACTAATTGTCCCCGGGGACCCATTTATTTACTTAACCTTTTCGCCGCAGACACTTTCAACGCCGCCCAGACCAACAGCGTTGTGGACTCAATTGACAGATTATCGAGTCGTTTGACTTTGGGCCACCCGTGACCTGGTCGGTCCTGGTGGGAAGTAATATTTAAATTGTTGCCCAACTTTGCCCCGGGTCGGTCAACGAAACGCTCGGAACGAGCGTCCGAGATGAAGAACCAATCCTTTTTCCCGGGCCGACGTCACGGGCAATTAGTTGGGAGAAAAAAAAGCTGTGGACCAAATAATGGAATTGGCCCAAATGTGGGACAATTTTGGGATTTTTTGGTGCCCGCTCTGTCCTCGGTCCGGTCAGGATTTCGCGCACCGGACTTCTTGGGCCACCGGAAACGTGCGCCGGGGGCTATAAATTCTCCCAGTGTCAGTCTTATCATCACCCATTGTCCAGCTTCTGGCCCGGCACAGACAAGCACGCACACGTGCCCGTATGCATCCGTTTGGACTGGCCAGCCGGCCACAAAACGGCCATCGGTCAGTTTTTATGGAGTGGAATGTGATAATGCTCAGCTGGTCCGGTCCGGGCCGGCGGCGGGACTAGAGCCGGCTCATGGCATATTTCGTGGTCCTGGGGCTCCGAAACTGATTTCCCTAACAAATGGACACTGTGTGCCGAGCGCTCACCTATCCACCGACATACCGATCTGCACGCTACGCTGCACAGGATCTATTTATTGTTATTTAGCTGAAGTAAATCGCCCGTATTCCTGCATCCCGGCGACCGACGGGAAGTCTTTTCTAATCAGGCGTTATTTATTTTTATATGTGACCGAACAGAGCCGCTGGGCCCGAGAGTCCTTGGGGTGGACCTGGCGGCGACCAGTGATGATGCTAATCGAATTTATAGCGAGTTTTGTCGGTGGTGCGTGAACTAATGGCAGTTTCATGGTATCTTCCCCGGACCCTCTGTTGAGGAAGTTCTAAGACTGCACGTCAGTGCCACAGGTTTTGCATAGTCCACACAGACCGTTAGGGCTGAGTCCAAGGATTGGATCTCCCCAAGGTTCCCAGCTTCTGATCGACCAGGTCATTCTGGTCGGAATCATCACAAGTTACATTCCGTTTTAGAGACTCCCCGCGGCGGTGTCACCGGGTGGACACCGTAGCAAGATTGCCGTTTGTCAACAACCATTCACACATGTCACTTTAATTACCCAACTACACCGTACACCGCAGCTCCCGCCGGCAGCTCGTTAGCCGACGGTGGGGCAATTTGGACATGTCGCCCGGAGAAGTTGGACGACAAAAAAATCGACACCCAAGACAAATGCCCGCCAGCGGAATCCTGGTAAGGCACGAGAGTCAGTGGACAGTGGTGAACAGGACACACAAGAGAAAGGAAGGATCCAACGGTCCATCCTCTACAGCCAATTCCCCCCGGCTGACCGAATCTCGAACGAACGACCGGAATGTGCAATGTGCTCGGAATATCTAAACTGCCCCCGACGTGGACACCTCCCACAGAAGAAGTCCGAGTCCGAGTGTCCATCGGTGTCGGCGGCGGCGGGCTGGGACGCTTCCACCGAAGTCCGAAGCGTTTACCGGAATTGGAATAGTGGCTTCCCAATAAAGTGATTGGAACCGATAGCGGACCTTGTACAAATAATGAGGGTGCAGATAATGTTTTATCCATGATTGCGTTTGCTGGAGTGGGCCACTAACAAGGCTCCGCACACCGAGGAGGGTAAACAATTGTTAGTTCAATCGTGTCGGTGGGTTACGTTATTACTCCCGATGCTGCACCTGACCCACGCGGAGGGATTGTCAACTGCAGAGTCCCTCGGCCGATAACGTGTCGGGAATTACGAAGGTGACGATTATTTCTATTTCATCGCCCGATCCATCAATTGCATTATCTCAATCACGGTCGCCCGCCATTACGGTCGGTGAGCAAATTTAATTGTCAGTGAAGCCAATTGAAAGAGTTATCACTCATCCCGATCGTGCGTGCGGATTGCGGATCTGGTCGGAGGTCCAGTAACTTCGTTAGCTCCACAAGGCCGCATTCCAATGGGGATGGCGACTGTTGGTTAGCAAATAAAATACTAGGACGAATAGAGGATAAATGCTAAATACTGATATCGATGTGTATAGCGGCATCGGATTCATACAGTATTCTTCATTCAAAAAGGTCCGGGTCGCCCTTGTTGACAGCTGCGCAGGTTACCTCCTGTGGTGCGCGCCAATACTTGACTTCATCCAACAAATGGTTGACAAGGACATTTTAATGCAGTGGATGAAAGGATTCACTTTTAACTTTGTATTTAATATCGGTAACGGCATCGGAGGAGTAATAACGTCGGGGATTGCAATGTGCGACAGACAACCGGAATGGTTTAATCATATTCAATGGGTCTCGAGTACCGATCCGATGCACCCGGAGACAGATCCGAGCCACCGTGCGTTCATTAAATCGTTTAAATTTGTTCTGCACTCGACTACGACCCTCGTTGGCGTGAGTTTTGGATTCTTATTAAACTTTTGTCTGACTGAAAAATTTAGGCGACAGGGACAAGGTTTTGTGACAAACACCCGCCGGGGGAAAGACAAAACGGTGGCGTTTTTTACAAATAGAGACCTTACATCATTGCGCTAACGCCCTTTTGCAGGCAGAACATTGGCTTCATTGAAAATAAACTTTCATCCGTTGGGCGTGTTCGATGGCCGGCAGACGGCGAACGGAGATAAAACATATTACACGCAGGTGAAGATAAATCATCGCACCGAACAGGTCCGTAAGAAATATCCTGGAAACTTTCTGGAAAATCTTGTCGAAGTCCAAGTCTGGTGGAGTGGGCTGTGGGCTTCTTTGTAATGGTTCGCCAAGGTGTCCTTATTGCCGCACACACAGGAATAAATCATTCCGGTGAAGCCGGTAGAGTTCCAAAACCTTTCTTGAGAAACTGCACAACTTGAAACTATTCGTCGGCGAGCATATTGGTGAAACATTTTTAAAGCTCAACATAAGTAGCTGGCGGTTTATTTAAAGGCTATCGATAGTTAATCGATAAATCTGGTTTCTGTTAAAACTCACCAATCGACGTGCTCGAGCATGGCCCATTGAAACATATTGACAAAAGGCGACGCCGCCAAAGGACTACGCAAATCCTACGCCAGTCGAGAGCCAGTTAATGGCAGGAAAAAAATTGCCAACACCGCAAAAATTTAGTTCGGGTGGCGTTAATGGTGTGAGCGAGCGGCGAGCGCGTTTATAAATTATTCGAGTATGACAACATTATGCTAAGTGTATCATTGTAATTGAATTAATTATCCACGCGCTTGTGCCGCGGTCCCCTGCTTCCCGGGCGCTTTTTATGCGCTTATTTGCACGCCCATGTCCCACACCGCTCGGTCCTTGTCGGCTAAGGATGTCGGCCCCGAAAAAAAAAAAAAACACCGGATCCGTTTATCCCATCGACAACGAAGACGACGACGACGGTGCGTTCCGATGAGATGGCGGTGTTTTAAGAATGCGTCAATTCGACCGCAAATCCGATAACATTGGCGCCCTATCGTGAGCACCGGCGGAGACCCTTCACCGGGATGACTTTTGACTTTGCGTAAAAGAACTGTTATCAATTGGCCGCTCGCTGAATGCTGGGCCAGCGGGGCCACTCATCTCGAAGGTCGACCTCGTTTTCGCTTGAGAAAGGTTCCGGCGAAAGACATTTTCGAAAGAAAGCAGGACTATCTACACTGCTCCGTGAAAATCCGTGCCACGAGCCCGTTTTGAAATTTATTGTTTTATAAATAAGTCATCTCATTCGGGGCGCCCGGCAGACCGGTGATAGGGACATCTTTGCGGTCCTGGGCGCCCCGCCGATGACGAGGGTTCCTCTGTCGGTGGGGGCATTACCGCCGTGCCACCACCGTCGCTGGCACCGGCAGACAATTAAAGCCCTGTTAAAAGACGCATTTATAAAATCACTTCATCAGTTAACGGAACGGATTCCCCTCGGAATCGGGCACCCGGGAACATGAATGGGATTTTCTTGCGGTCCGCGGACGGAGGGATTTGTGCTTGCCCCGTGCCCGGTTCTTGGTTAGTCATGCTGGTTGGCCGAGGGTGGTCGAGGCGGATTCTCGCCTGGTGCCGCAGGAGCGTAATAGGATGACGGACTACATCGTGGGCACCGCACTTCAAAGCGAATCCAATTTGGATCAACGGTGTTCAGCTTCAGGTCTCCCGGATTGCATATTCCACGGGCTGCCATTCGCGGGTAGGCTTTGTGGAATATATTTATGAAAGTGAATGCTGGGTAAGTTTGAAAGTGATAAAAAAGTCGTTACGATTATAGCTTAAAATAAAAATTAAGTCTCGCGTTTGAAAATGATTGAGAAAATAAGAATTTTAGCCATACATTAAACTTACCTAACAGATCACTTTAAGGACATTCGAAACAATAACTCAGCCTGTTCTATACTTTTCATAATGATTCTCGGCATCGAAAGTCGAATAAAGTCCAGAAACCCGCTGCAGAACCCACTTAATTGCATTATGCTCCTAAACTTCTCACGCTACGGTCCATGTTTTGTCGAACCCACTTGCTTATACCACTTGTTATCAAAGGATCATCAACAGGACGTGCTCCTCTCCGTCGACGTTCAGCCAAATGGCATGCCACCAGCCCAGCCACAGCGGTGAGTCTAATTCAATGAATTTAAAATAATTACTTCACAATCGCAAGAATGGGTCGACCACTGCGAACAGGCGGCCGAGTCCTTGCCTGCCAGACAGGCCATCGCGTGCCCAATCACTGCCAACTTCCGGACCGGAGGCAGCATCCGGGGGTTGCACGCCAGCACCGGAGTGTCGGTTGTCGCGGGCGAGATTGTCGCCTCGCAAATCGCCCCTTCGGTTCGGTTTCGGTTTAAAGCCGGCCGTAAAGGAGGGGAGTCCAGGACCAGGGCCCGAGACTGCCGGCTGGAGGCTGGATATTTTAACGCTATAAATTCTGATTTGAAACGTTTACGCATCGCAGCGCAAACCCCCCGTTCCCCCTCGGTGCGTGGGGGAGGTTGGAAATCACACCGAAAAATTTGCCACCCCCGGTGCGCTCCTGCTTCGGTCGTAGGGGCTCGTTTACTCGGTGCAGAGAGGGTGGATCGAAAAGTGATTTTGGCATTCAATGGCATCTTTATCTTGGAGTTGGTATAGTATTTTGTAAAACAGTTCGTCGAGGTTGGGAAATTGTTTTTCCTTTTTGCCTCATATCGGATCTAGTAGACAGTGGAAAAATAACTGGACACCAAGCAAAGTCCGTGAAGCCAAGAGATTGAAGTTGAGACACCAATCTGACGATCTAGTATGACTGAAAATAATGACAGTTCGAAAGGCGTCAGAAAACTGTGTATTGTTTCACAAATTGAGTAAGATCTGTTTTCTTGTTTATTTATTCATTTATTGTTCCATATTTTACTGACATTGACATAAACCAGATTTTATCTGTTTTTCTTCGGCTACATTTAGCTACTAGATAATAGAATTGTTCTTTTATCAATCTTTAGTACGCTTATTGATTGCGTTAGTGAGAAATCTTATTATGGTTCCCACTCGCCACCAACTCCGGCACTTTTCGCCCAGCCCCGTTCACCCAGCAGGCCACAGAGGCGGATGGCGCCGTTGCGTGAACTGTGACCGTCGTTGTCGTCGTCGCCGCCACCAACCATCTCCCTGGCGGCGTGTGATAAAACGTGAAAATTAGACCACCCGCCGTGCGCGGCAAGGACTCTGGCGTCGATACGGGCGACGGCGGCCGTTCCACCGTCCAACTTGCAGCCACAAATCACGTCACTTAGCCAACAATTTGTTGTTTTAAATTTGATTGCCACTGCGGGGCCGGGTGGGGTTGATGGTCATTGTTATCCTTATTACTTCATATCCACTCCTGCCATACCTGGCCACCATAATTGGCGGTTGTTGCGCGTTACGAGTGGCCAACAGCCGGGTCGGGTCGTCTTCGAAAACGGGGCGGAAACGATCACCCTGCCTAGTGGGTTGTGTCACTCAAAGTGTTGCGCACCCGAGTCCCTAACAGGACGTCGCTCGGGGCGTATCGGTGCACTAATGATAGCGAAAATAAAAAAAACAGTTTGAAATTTTTTAAAGAAAACGTAAAGCTTCGATAAGAAGCCAGAACGTAAAGATGCTAGTTTATGCTAATCGCACTCAAATGAAAACAGAACAACAACCCGAAAAGCGGAGGAAAGTTTTTCAATAAAACCAACCATTTTTTAATATTTACTATGGCCATTTTTTTTGGATTCACCGTTTGGCTTTCTCTTTAGACAAATACCCAGCCACGATAAGTCCACGATGAACAGTTCCCGCAGCAGTAATGCCCGAAATGGGCAATGGACGTAGCCATAGTCGAGATTGCCAACACTCCAGGGCGTAGCTCGCGAACGGAACGGCAAAAAAGTGTCCTTCTCATCCCCAAACTAGCCCGGCCAAAAACGCCCGCTGTCCCGGGTCCCGGGCCAGCATCCGGGGCTAAATGCCGTGTGTTCGGAGCGCCTGGCGAGCCGCTCGAGTGAGCTGGCTCGGTTTCCATTCAATAGATATACGATTATACGGTCCATTTGAATCAATAAAGTTTATCAATTTATGTACTTGTTATCCTTGATTTTGTTCTTCTTGGAGGACTTTTCGTTTCATTCCCCGTTTTTGTTGTCGGTGCCGCTTGGCGTCTTGCTGGTCCCCGTTCGAGTTTGCGGAGAAGAGTTCCAAATTCCACGCCAATAATTCCGCCAACCCCGTCGGGCGAGCTCTCTAAGCCGCCACCACCCTCGAAAGGCACCATCGCAGATGACATACAAGATTGGATGTTCATATAGGCATGTAATATGATGACTACTTCCAGCGCTCCAGGGCGAAGTGGTGGCTCGTGGTCGTGTGTGCGGAGCGTATGGTTTACGGAATTCTCGGCCCTGGCCCTGGCCAGGGGCCGCTGGCGAAGCGAGAGAAGTGTTTTCCGTTTTATTGACATAATACTCCCATAAGTAATCCGCCTTAAACGACATATAAATGTTCATATTTCGGTCGCGGGGCGCCCCTCGATGTGCGCCGTCTCACCCGGGAGGCGACAGGGGACCGAGCTGGTTTCATTACTGTGGGAAAGTATAAACATTCCATCGAGCACACTCGGGTTTAAGCGCGGGCCGTAGGGTAATTCCTAGGAAAAAGTCACAACCTCCCAGTCACCCCGTCGGGTGGCGAGACCGGATTAGGCGAAACGTTTGGAGTCGGAGAGATGGAGCTGAGATTGAGATTCTATTCCGTCACATACGCGGCCAAGGTTCAGACTTATCGTCCGTGCAATCAATTCGCGACCGAGGGAATTTTCGGTGCCATCACTCACTGCATCACACTTTTCGTTGGCCCCAAACGTTTTGATGAGTTTATGTTAATTTGCGTATGTTTATGTAAAATAGTTTTGTTTAAATTGCAAACGTCGATTGGTTGATTGCAAAGATAAGGTGCTCAGATTGCTTACCTAAGCCAATTGAGGACGCCAATTGATGGAATTATGGTTCACTTTAAACATGAATGCATAAGCAACCACGGATCAAGCTCAGAGATGTACGGAAATCATCATACTCTATTTATTTTAAAAATATTGATCTGATCGAAACCCACACAAAACATACCGTATTTTTCCGTGTATAACGCGCACCCGTGTATAACGCGCACCCATATTTTACGAGAACAAAATTGGAAAACAAATTTTTTACTTTACATTTTTCAGATATGTGATATCCAACAAATATCAAATGATAATAATGTATTACTCTAAATACTCTATAAATATTCTAAAGTAGACTAAAGATAAAATGCGTATACATTGCAAAAGACATACTAGTATTTTATATTTCGGAATAATCTTCAAACTCAGATTCACTGCTGTCTGACAAATTGATATTCTCCAATTGCTGTTCAATGTACTCCTCATTGTCACTCTCTGAAGAGTCCTCATAAATTGCGACATCTTCAGATCCATGCTGATGCCACATTTTTTAAATGATTTCACAACAACTTCTGTTTTAACTCCCTGCCATGACTTAAAAACGATATTGTATGGATAATTATATTCCTAACAAGTGTTTCATTTTATAATTTATTCAATAATACTATACAATATGTACCTAAAAGGGCACATTTGTATGCTTGGAGGAGACAAAATGTTTACTACCCTTGTATAACGCGCACCCAGATTTTAGAGCTAAAAAAATTGGGAAAAAAGTGCGCGTTATACACGGAAAAATACGGTAAATAGTTTATGCTTTGTAAATAAGTCGTAGAAAGTACATCAAAAGGACACCAAACGAAAACATAAGTTATACCATGAATTGAATTAAACATCGTCCAATGTAGTCAAAAGAAAGTGCAAAAGGACCTAGTTTCAAATGATTCAATTTTCCAAACGCATTCATTTGTAGCTGAGGGGAAATGACTCCTGGAAAAATTATCCCAGAGTGCGCCCTCATCAACATTGTGAAGTTGAGCTAGCTGAAGACGTCCTGTAACGGCCACAATCATCGCTCTACAGTAGTTTAGCACGTCATACGTCTATTCAACAGCTGCGCCAGAGTTACGGTTACGACTTGCGTAGTAATTCTGGCGTCGAGTACCGGGAGCCAAGAACCGATCGAAAACAAAACAAAAAATCAACCAGACCATCCTGCAGGACCAATGCCATCCGTCTCCGTCTCATGTCTGCCGATGCCAGGGCAGCGATAAGGTCCGTCCCCACGGTTGGTGTGAGCTTCAAAAAATCGAATCGGAACACCGGAAACCGAAGCAAAAAGTACAACCAGTGCGACCGAAAATCGATAGCCACCGGCGCATCCCCAGATGCCCCGAGGAAGAGACAGATTCCATCGATACAACCCGACCCTCTTGATCCGCTGGTGCTGGTGCAGCGGGTGGCCGTACGACACTCCTTCTCCCGCCCATGGCCACACCACTCTCTCTGTCTCTGATCGGCTGTCTAATTGATGGAAGACACCCATCCACCGAAGTTGGACACCGTCTCCGTCGTCCTCGGTCCCCGTCCTTGTCACCTATGGCCGTATGGCCATTAGTGCGAGGCCAATGCATGGCCCGCTCGCCCGCAGGAGGGAACGTGATTTTTAAGAAGATCTCCTCTTCCTGCACCGCAATGACGTCAGAGGGAAAAGGTCACAGCCGATGGCGCCTGGCGCAGTGGAACCTTCACCGCCGGGAGAGCTGTCGCCGGAAGCTACCGGCCACCGATTGTCGGACAATTGACGGTGGTGGCGGTGGCGAGGGGTTCTCGTAAAAGTGTCGAAAGTGGAACTTGGAGCCGTGAAACGTGTTCAATGCTCAATGGGCGTGCAGGATAGATGTCAGTCACCGTAAATGAGATATAACCGGGTTCCCGTCCAACTGCTGCTGGCAATGGCGGGCAAGTTCAGGGTTCGCAGGGTGCGGCCGTCGTTCGAACACTCTGACGGGACTCAGATTGTAGCCGGCAGCACCCAGCATGTCCTTTTTGCGTATTTCAGACTTTCGGGGATACAGTGCTCGTAGAATGAAGCTATCGTCACTTAATTAATCACTCAAAGTAATTGAGATTATTATGTTTTAGGTTGAACAGTATCGAAAGTTCTAATAAAAAGAAAATCAAATATCAAGATTATACGTTAAAATAATTTAAAATTTTCCTCCTTCAAAATACAACATCAATAATTGGATTTGATGAATTTGTTGATTGCGAAGCTCAGAAATAATGAAACGATCCAGACTCTTCCAGGATTGCAACAGTTACCGATTAATTGATTGTGTGCGGGGCTGGCAAAAAGTTTCGATTCTGTTTACATTCACTAATGAGCATCATTCTTCGGGCCATATTTTTGACGTCGAGAGAGTCCCAGCCCTGTCCACGCCGTGCCACGTTCCGATAATCACCAGAAATCGATTTTCCGTAAAACCGCGCGTTCCAGTGTTTCGATTGAGTCATCAGCACACTGCTGCAGGTTCGCTGCAGTGGCTGAGGGCGCCGCAGCCAGACCATAACTTCATTATGGAGCAATTGAACCGATTTCATTACATGGCCGGCGTTCCGGGGGGATCTGATTACCGGACGTGAACGTGTCCCTGTTGCAGTGCGGTCTCTTCCATCTCTCTCTCTCTATCTCCCGCGGTACCATTCATCTCACACATGCTCGGGTACTTCCGATTCGTTACACAATTTGCGCCCCATTGGTCCAGGAGCGGGACATCCGTTTTACTGTAACATTAAAGATGCCACTCTTTTGCTCGCCACTCTTTTGATGGTTCTTTTGTTTTTGAACCGATGAATTTGTGGGTCCGACCTTGAGGATCATACAACAGAGATTCCTACTGTAATCCGAATTGCTCTACGTATGGCAACATTTTGTGTTCTCAGACCGATGAGCCATGCAGCGTTTAAAGAATCAAAAAGAACATTTCAAGGTGACAGTACAATCTACGGGCAGCATCCGAGCACCATTGTGGGTCACAGTCAGGCAAAAAAGCGCTCCGGAAGTGGTTGGCTACGCGAAAACTGGCACGTAAAAGTCGAACCCTAGACTGGACCCGAAATTTGGCATCAACAAATAAAAATGGCACAAAACCATGGCCAACGAACGATTTCCATCACGATTTGCCCACACTTCGCTGGGAACGCGCAATTTTCACCAGTGGCCAGCGCCAGCGGGGCTTTTCCGATTTCCACGCTACTCCGACGCTATGTTCGGGAAATTGTGGGCGGATCCGAGAGCAGCATAAAAGCTTAGGCCGCGTACCACCGTGCGCACTAGTGTTGGTGTCGCCCCGTTTGGAGCATTCCGGTTTCTCCGGTCTTATTTCCTCCATTTCTGGCGTTGACCAGTTGCCTCCCACCTGTTTACGGCGAACGTGAAATGGTGGCCAGCCGACCAGGTGCTCGTGTTCGAATGATGGTCCCCTCTCCGGTCCGGAGCCACATCTTGCCGCGAAGGAACAAAAAAATGGCCTCCCTGGCGGACGTCTCGGCTGAGGCAAATTGCAGCTTATTTATTTGCAGACCCTGAGTCATCCAGTCCAGTTTTTGTGTGAAGTCGCCCCTTGCCATCTTGGTGTGGCTGGTGGAGCAGCTTCCGCTACGTTAGGGAAGCTTCTTCGTGTTGCACATGCGACCGAGAAAGAAAAATAAACCTCGGATCTCCCCAAAGGCTCCCCGGCCAAACGCGTCTCCGGATACACGACAGACGACGTTAAAATGGCCATGTTTACGCTTACGACTTCCTGTCTATTTTTTTATTAGCACGCTTCTGTTTATAATTCCATTCATCCCATATCGTCGGTCGGCTGATGCTGATAGCCCAAAGAAAGGATGCATCATCGCCACTCACTCGCTATTGCCACTTTCCGTCGGGGGAGAATAGTTTTGCCAACTCTTCCTCGACTGCTGAGTGCTGACGCTGACGATCACGGGCGCTGGTAAAAAATAGTAAAATTAAATAGGGAATTCCAATACAAAACTAAACTGATAACCCGTGTTTATTTCCATTAATTGCTCTTATGCGAAGGGGTGCTTGATATTGCAGTAATAGAATATGTTTCATATATTAATGTCATTAATTGTGGTACCATTTTCGACAACTCCAAAAACCCGTGAACAAAACTTTAAAATCAATTATCTTCAAATGAAATAAGCGTAAGTAAGTAAGACGGATGCATTGTTCGCTATCTCGCGTCGCATAAATTGCAGCACTCACAGAGGATGAGGGATTTAATTAATTGTGGGAATTTCGCACATAAACACCTCATTCGCGAGCAACGTAATTCGCGGACCGGGCATCGGAATGTTCCACAAATAAGGGCGCATCTTGAAACATGACCGCCAGAAAGCACGAAAGCCACCCGGCACGTGACGAAAGACGACCGTCATAATGGCAGTTGTGTAAAATGAGTACATTTGTAAGAATTTCAACAGCACAGGAACGATACTTTCAAGGGCCCTCGCGGCCCCAGTGAAGATTTGCCGGGGCTCGGATGCGCGATGCCTGTTATCTGATTGCGATTATTCAAATTAACTGCTACCGTGCGACATAATTCATTTTCTAAGAAGGCTTAATTGTTTATTTATGGACAGCAACGAAATAGACTTTTGACTAGCCGTCGTCGACTAGCCGAACGAGTCGTTTTCATTCTTTTGGATGATAATTCTCATGCCCAGCATCTTGCCATTGCCGGCCTAGCGATGATTGCCAATTCTAGAGGTGCTGCTGTTAGGTTTAATGTAAATAAATTAAATAGATCCAAGGTAACGGCGGTAAAACTTTTGAAACAGGAAGAATTGTTCCTGATTAGTTGAATCTTGACTTTTGAGCCCGACTTTTATCATTGGAAACTCGCGACTTTTAAGGTTAAGCTTACACGACGGGGTTTGCTTGTCTTACAATACAAAACAAGCCTTGTGTTTTCAAAGGCGAACGGCTTACAAAGGTTTTCATTCCAAACATATCAAGGTTGAACAAATAGAAACTTTGTAAAAATTGAACAATCTGCGAGCACGTTTAAGTATGATTAGGTTTATGAGCTTACAAAATAAATTGTTCAAATTGGAAGAGAAACAATAAAAGACTTTTCGTCCCCATTTTCTGGACCAAGTAGATTTGAATAATTCACAGCACAATATTTGAATCTCGTCAAAAGCATCCCTTTGGGAGCGTCAAATTCATTCCATTGCCATTCGAACTCACATACACTACCTCAGAATGTTGACATTTCACGTTTCGAGTTTTACGCATTGCTCGCGCGCCTAGTAAACACAGTGTTCTTTGGCACTTTCTCCGCAAGATTTCGTGCCATTTTTCCGCATTCCAATTTTCCGTTCCGCTTGTCCACTCTGTGTGGGTTGCTCGCGGAAATCCTGTTTCCAACGTCGCGGTTTCCGTACGCACACCAGCTAAGTTCCAGTGCGCTCTGTAAACGTTCACGTTGCACTGTCACTTCGGACCACCGACCTGTCATGTAATTTCTCAATGTAATAAGTTTTGTTTAGTTGCTCACTTGAGAAAAGTGCGAGTGAAATTAGGGCCATTTTTTGCGTGGTTTACTGCAATTTTCCGATGAATCCGTCGTTTGCCTGAAGCAGCACGCCATGGAACTGGTAAGCACCGCTGCCAGCAGCAGCAACCATTCGCACTGTTGTTGTGACAAAGGAGCCTATGGACGACATGGAGGTAACACAATGCTTATCTTCTCTGCTAGGTACAAAGATGGGTCGTGCACCGGCTGTTGCTGGCACTGACCTTGCTTCAGCTGGTTAGCAACTCGGTCGCATTCTACGTTCCCGGTGTGGCGCCGGTGGAGTTTAAGAAGGGGCAGAAAATTGACGTGAAGGCGGTGAAAATGACCAGCACCCACACACAGCTGCCGTATGAGTACTACTCGCTGCAGCTGTGCCTCCCGAAGAACGGGACGGTCGTGTACAAGAGTGAAAATCTGGGCGAAGTTCTGCGCGGTGACCGGATCGTGAATACACCGTACGAAGTGCGGATGGCGGAAAACATTCAGTGCAAGTTACTGTGCAATTCGAAGGATCGACCAATGAACTGGGACCACGAACAATCGGGCAAGGTGGCCGAACGGATAAGGCACGAGTACTTTGTGCATCTGTAAGTGGGTGACGAACGGAATAGCTTTCGCGACCGAGCTGATGCACTTGCTTTCGTTGCAGAATCATCGACAACCTTCCGGTGGCCACCAAGTTTGTCAATCCGGACACGATGGAGCTACAGTTCGAGCATGGTTACCGACTGGGGCAGATGAATGGCCCGAACCTTTACATCAACAATCATCTACGCTTCCGATTGTTTTATCATCTCCACAGCGAGTAAGCATTGTAATGGCCGCGCGGTAGCATCACATGTGACGATTAACGTTTGCTTTGTTCCAGAAACCAATACCGGGTCGTTGGCTTCGAGGTGGAGACTCTGTCGATTAACAAGAATTCTCTCAGCTTCGATGGCGATACCTGTATCTTTCCGGACAATCCGAAACCACAGGCGGTCACACCGAACGGTCGCACGGAACTGTTTTTCACGTACTCGGTCGTCTGGCAGGAATCGTCAGTGAAGTGGGCCTCCCGCTGGGACATTTATCTTGGGATGAACGATGTGCAGATCCATTGGTTCAGCATCATCAACTCGCTGGTGGTTGTTTTCTTCCTTTCTGGTACGTTACGACCCGTCGGATACCGTCGAAGAACGTTAATTCGATTTTTTTCCTCTGCAGGAATATTGACTATGATTATGGTACGGACGCTGCGGAGAGACATCGCCAAGTACAACACGGACGACAGTATAAGCATTGAGGATACGCTCGAGGAAACGGGATGGAAGCTGGTGCATGGTGACGTCTTCAGACCACCCCGTCATCCGAGACTGTTTGCCGCGGTCATTGGCAGCGGAATACAGATCTTTTTCATGGCGCTCATCACCATCAGTGAGTGGAAATGCTCGGAACGCTGGTTCACGTTGTAAAGTTGCACATTTTTCTCCCCGATTTCAGTCATCGCTATGCTTGGCATGTTGTCGCCCTCGTCTCGTGGGGCACTCATGACGGCGGGTATAATGCTGTACGTGTTTATGGGTCTCATCGCCGGCTACTTCTCGGCGCGGCTCTACAAAACAATGAAAGGACGCAACTGGGAGCGTGCCGCGTTCCTGACGGCCACCTTCTACCCGGGGCTCGTTTTCGGAACATGCTTCTTCTTGAACTTCTTCATCTGGGACAAGGACTCGAGCGGCGCCGTACCGTTCGGCACGATGGTGGCATTACTGTTACTGTGGTTTGGCATTTCGCTGCCATTGGTGTTTCTGGGCTACTACTTTGGTTACCGAAAGCAAGCCTACCAGCACCCGGTGCGTACGAACATGATCCCACGACAGATTCCGCACCAACACTGGTACATGAACGTGATCCTGTGCGTCCTAATGGCCGGCATCCTGCCGTTCGGTGCCGTGTTTATCGAACTGTTCTTCATATTCTCGGCGATCTGGCAGAATCAGTTCTACTATCTGTTTGGATTTTTGTTCCTGGTGTTTTGCATACTAGTCGTGAGCTGCTCGCAAATATCGATCGTGATGACGTACTTTCAGCTGTGCGCTGAGGTAAGTACTGAAGTCGAGTCTTTTTTCCATAACAATATTCAATCTTTGCCTTTCGTTGTGCAGGATTATCGTTGGTGGTGGAGGAGCTTCATCGTGTCCGGTGGTTCGGCCGTGTACATACTGTTCTATAGTATATTCTACTTCTTTACGAAACTCGAAATAACGGAATTCATCCCCACGCTCCTCTATCTGGGATACACTGGTAGGTGTTAAGGAAACGTGTTTGGGCCTTTGGAAGATACCAATCATCTCAATTTCGTTCCACTTCCAGGACTCATGGTTATCACATTCTACATTCTGACCGGTACGATAGGATTCTTCGCCGCGTATAGTTTTATAAGGAAAATCTATGGAGCCGTTAAGATTGACTAAAACCCAGACTTAGAAATTGACAAGACTGGAAACTGGACGGAAACACATCATCAACCACTAACTTATCAGTGCAAAGGATACATGGGACTTGTCGAGACCATTGACGTGATCCTTGCGAACGAACGGGGGAGTCCTGTTTATTTCTCAACCGGTTAACCCAACCCATCCTTTGTTGTGATACAATACACCGAATACCGGATGCAATTCAGTTTTTTTAGATCTTAAAAGAGACTTCAAGGCGAGTGCACCTTACTCTGGGGCACCGGATCAAGAACCATGTAAAGTGAGCAGTGTGTTTGCTGTAAAACTGCGTGCCCGAAACCTAACCACGGGTCCGGCCTTCATAGACAGTGATGGCCGGTAGCGCCGATGGATGGAATCAGAGTTAGTTCTCACTTGACGGCTTTATTTGTACGCTTTTAAATCCGTCTTTCAACTCAACGACATGCGCTGAGGCTACGCAATTTTAGTTAGATGTAAAATACACTACTAGTAAGTCATTTCGTGGCGAATGAATAAATAACAATTTAAGCGACTCTCCACAGAACGGAAGCCATTGGTGCGTTTCAGGACGTCCTTTTCAGCGGTAATTGTTGGATAATGGTTTGAAAAATTTGACTTCAAGAAACGCTTCCATCGAGCCGTTTGACAGTTGAAACGCTTCAAATTTGACGTTTAAGAAGCGCGCCATTCTTTCGCAGTAAGCCATGTACGTAAACAGAGCATTGTTTTGATGCACAAGCGAAAGCCGGATGGTGAATGTTACGTTTGGTACAGAGCCGGCTAGTTTTTGCAAGATATTGCCACAAAGGTCCTCCGGTCATCGGTAGCGGATGTGGTGAAAAAATGAAGTACCTCAATGTGGCCGAGAAGAACGATGCCGCCAAAACCATCTCAGGACTGCTGTCGCGAGGAGCATCTCAGAGGGTAAGTTTCGGACCGTCGTCGAATGGAGTTTCGGATGGATGGTCACACCTTCGGTTGTCGCTTACAGAGAGAAGGCTACTCGCAGTACAACAAGATCTACGAGTTCGACTACAATGTGCATGGCCAGTCGGTGAAAATGGTGATGACATCGGTGTCCGGGCACTTGTTGAACCACGAATTTCTGCCCAGCTTTCGTGGCTGGCAGAGCTGCAACCCGGAGGATCTGTTCGATGCACCGGTTCGCAAGAGTTGCCCGGAGTCGTACATAAATATTAAGAAAACTCTCGAACGCGAAATCCGAGGCTGCACAGCGCTCATCATCTGGACCGATTGCGATCGGGAGGGAGAAAACATTGGGTTCGAGATTATCGAGGTGTGCACTGCGATCAAGGCGCAACTGCGCGTATTTCGTGCAAAGTTTTCCGAAATTACGGCTACATCTATTAAACGAGCAATCGAAAATCTGATTCAACCGGACGCCCGGCAGAATGCGGCCGTTAACGTGCGCAGTGAACTCGATTTACGAATCGGAGCGGCATTCACACGCTATCAAACGCTACGGCTACAGAGAATCTTCCCGCAGGACATATCCAACAGTCTGGTATCGTACGGAAGTTGCCAGATCCCGACGCTCGGTTTTGTAGCGCAACGGTATAAGGAGATTGAAAACTTTATACCCCAGAGCTTCTGGAAGATAAAACGTATGCGGATGCTGTTGGCGATGGCCGTGGCCGCTGGATGCTTACCATCCCATTTGGTTTTTGTCTCCGTTTTAGTAACGCACACCATCGGAGAGCTGACGGTTGAGTTCAATTGGACCCGCAATCGACTCTTCGACAAGCAGTGCTGCGAGGCATATCTGATGGTCTGCCAGGCAAACCCGGAGGCAAAGGTGGTGAACGTGACGGAAAAACCCAAGAACAAATGGCGCCCCACACCGATGGACACGGTTGAGCTGGAGAAGCTGGGATCTCGCAAGCTTAAAATGAACGCTAAACAGGTGATGACGATCGCCGAGAAGCTGTACACACAAGGTAACTTAAAATAATACGATCGACTGCAGATTACACTGTCACGATCACGGTTCTTGCCAGGTATCATCAGTTATCCGCGTACGGAGACGAACATGTTCACGGCTGACATGAAGCTGACCCCACTGGTGCAGGCGCATGTCAGTAGCCCACAGTGGGGCTCATTTGCTGAGAAAGTCCTCCAGTGGGGTCCGAATCCGCGCAACGGGAAAAAGTCCGATCAAGCCCATCCTCCAATCCACCCGACGAAGCTACCGACCAACCTGTCCGGTGACGAGTGGCGCGTGTACGAGCTCATCGCACGCCACTTTCTCGCGTGCGTTAGCCGCGACGCCACCGGTTCCGAAACAATCGTGAACGTGGTCATCGGTGAAGAAGAGGAAGAGTTCACCGCGTCCGGACTGTGCATTCACGAGCGCAACTATCTCGAAGTGTACCCGTACGACCGGTGGAACGCGAGAGAGATACACGACTACCGCGTTGGCCACACGTTCGAGCCGACCGAGCTCGGACTGCACGAGGGATCTACGACGGCGCCGAATATGCTGACGGAAGCGGATCTGATAGCGCTGATGGAGAAGCACGGCATCGGAACGGATGCGACCCACGCCGAACACATCAACACGATCAAGGAGCGTGGATATATTGGAGAACGCGATCGGGGTTTTCTGGTGCCCGGTACGCTCGGGATGGGGCTGGTCGAAGGGTACGAAATGATGGAGCTCCGGTTGGCCCACCCCGAGCTGCGAGCTGGTCTCGAGGTGGACCTTAAACTTATCTGCGAGGGTCGTAAGGATCCGGATGCCGTGCTCGCCGAACAGATTGGCAAGTACAAAGAGGTGTATCGGGTTATGTCACAAAAAGCACGATCACTCGATCAAGCGCTCGGGCAGCGCTTGAATCAGACGCCTCGGGATCCACCACCGGATGGAGCGGCAGCGATTGGTGGTGCGTCTTTGAGGGAAGTCTGCAAATGTCCCAAGTGTGGCCAGGGGATGTGTCTTCGACAAAAGCGGGACGCCAGCACATATCACTTGGGGTGCGTTGGGTTTCCCGACTGCAGGAACAGCGTGTGGTTCGATGACTCGATCCGCGAAGCCGCCGTGACCGATGACACGTGTGCCCGGTGTGGCAGCAAAAAGATGGTAGTCAAGTTCCGGCAGCTTCACTACTATGGGCTACTGCAGTCCACGGACATGAGCGAGTATCGCACGTGTATCGTGTGCGATAGTAAGTTCCGTGGATTGCTCAACATCAACGAAGCTTCCGTACGACAAGCCACGGCGCCATCGGCAGGCACGACAAACAGCTGGGGAACTGCCAATCAGACCATTCGACCACCTGCATCGCCCATCGCAAGGACCGGAAATGGTAGTGGTCGAACGAATAGCAGCACGTGGGGCACTTCAAGTAGCCAAACCAATCGACTTCCACCACCCGGTGGCAGTGAAAATGGCGCTCCGAATGGAATTGGCCGATCAAACAGTACCAGTGGCACCAGCTCCTGGGGCCAATCCGGAAACACAGCATCGAGTGGCTGGGGAACCAACCAGTCGTCATCGTCCAACCGGGGCACTAATAGTAGCACGTCTGGCTGGGGCAAGCCTCCCGACAATCGAAACAGTACCTGGAGCCGTCCGGGTGGGGGGCAACAGGTGGCAGAAGATGACAACGAAATTCTGTGTCGTTGTGGTACGCCAGCGATTAGGCTTACGGTGAGAAAAGAAGGTCCCAACACAGGGCGGCCATTTTACACCTGCCCGAATCAGGCCGACAAGTGTGGGTTCTTCAAGTGGGGTGATGAGGATGTGCGTCCAGCGAGTGTGGGTTGGTCTTCCGGCGGGGGTTCGTCAAGCTGGGGAGGCGCAGGGCAATCAGCAGGCCCCAGTCGGGGAAGCAATAATGGCCAAACGGGAGGACGAGGTAACAATGGTTCCGTTGGTTCGGGTGCGACAGGTAGCCGACCGACGAAAACGGTACGTAAGTGTGGCCTGTGTCGGCAGGAAGGGCACACGAAGAACAAATGTCCCCAGCGGACGGGGGCATCCGATGAATGAGGATAATAAATTGTTGTAAGTTCGGAAAAAAACATATTTTCTTTTCATATTCTTTCAATCCACAACTGTGAAGAGTATTATTAGCGTCAGGAAACGGTTCCCAAATTATGCGCGTCATTACCGATCGATCCAAACCGAAACACGATGTTTGTCCGGAATTCTTCGCCGCTCTGCAAAAAGTTCGGTTTTGTGGCCGGAAAAGTACCAGGGTAGCATGAGCCGGCAGGAGTTAAACGGTGTACTAAACATTAGTACAACGATCGTAGCGCCAAAATGCTACCGCTAAATCTGACAGTAGCGCGTGCTGGTTTGTTTATGTTTGGATGTGGTTGACAGCTGGGCCGTGTTGTGAAAACAATTCTCTTCGGCCTCAAAGTAAAGATTCGTGCCCTCCGTAAATAGCTAAGAAAGATGAACCCTATGACGTGAGTATTCAGAATTTGCTGGACCTGATACGGTTATTAAACACTGTCGACTATTGTAGGAATATGAAAAATGTGCTCAAGTTGAGCGATCAGGATTTGAAACGCGGCGGCACAAACTCTTGGCACGATCAGTACCGCGGTAGTGCGTGGATATTTGTGGGCGGATTGCCTTACGACCTGACCGAGGGCGACGTCATATGCGTGTTCTCGCAGTACGGAGAGATCGTAAACATCAATCTGGTGCGTGATAAGGTAACGGGAAAGTCGAAAGGATTCTGTTTCATCTGCTACGAGGACCAACGGTCAACGATTTTGGCCGTGGACAATCTGAACGGCATCAAGGTGGCGGGCAAAACACTGCGGGTCGACCACGTGCAGGACTACAAGCCACCGAAGGAAAACGAAAAGACAGACGCAGAAACCCGACAGCTGTACATGGAAGGCTGTGCTCCTAAAGTTCAGCCGGCACCGGAATCCGCTCATCGACGGAGTCGAAAGGACAAGTGATTCGTGCTAATTGATAAGGAATTATTTGGCAGGGACTACTAAACATTGACATGGCAAAACATTATGCTTCAAAAAGTGCAGTTCAACGTTAAGAACTCGCAAAGAAAGACAAGTCACGCTGGCTTAAGAGGGCCTACCACGACATTCGCGAAGGATTGGCAACCTTTGCCCATAACAAATAGAAAATGTTTGGCATTGTTGGAGAAAGACCCTTTGGCATTAGGGAGCGGCAGACAAAGATGCTGTAAAAAATATTAGGTAAATAAATAATTTTTTCCACTAATTTAATTGCGAACGATTTCTTTCTTTTTTCGAAAAAATGTAAGCATTTTAATTTCGTTTTATGAGCTGTGTTTTTGCTACTTCGGTCTCGTTGTATAAAAATATGTCATCTTTTGTCCAGCTTCAAAGGGGTGCAGCTGGTTCTTGCTTTCCACCGTCCGTCCTCTCCGGCAACGTCAGTATTGGTTCACAGTTCTGCTTCGCTATGTATAAAGCCCTATCTATTCCTATGTACAGCACACGCGCGGTTCCCGTTAAAGAGTTTAATTCATTAGTGGTTTGCAAAGGCGACTTACGAGGGGATGTAAGGGAACTGATTAGCTGAGAGAAAAGCGTTCCTGTTCTTCGTTTCGATTTTGCACCAATTTCCACAGCATCATCTGCGCTGCCACTCCGATTTTGAACACAAACTGTTCGGCTCTCGCCTACGACAAGAACGGTGCCCTACTTCCTACTCACTATCTACGCACGCGGCGCACGGGCAAGCGGGAGCTTCGATGGCTTCTATCTCAGTTTAAATTAGTACAACTGTAGTATAATTAGTTTTATTATTAATTTTGTTGCTTTTTTCCTAATACCTTGCAGTAGTAAGAACTATTCACACTTGCTACACCGTGATTTTGG
This sequence comes from Anopheles bellator, assembly GCF_943735745.2. Classification (NCBI taxonomy): domain Eukaryota; kingdom Metazoa; phylum Arthropoda; class Insecta; order Diptera; family Culicidae; genus Anopheles; species Anopheles bellator. Next base: position 65,821,022 of record NC_071286.1, read on the forward strand.
ATCATTAGCCTGAAGTCAGCGACAGTTTTGGCGCCGACACTTTGCTCCTTGCCATTGGCAGCATCTTGCTCTCCAACACATTAAATGCATACTTGTTTCCCTCTTTCGGCCCTCCTTTTATTGTCATCCTAGCTAGAGAGGAGAGAAAAGGGACTCATCATCACTCTCCGGTTTGTTTCTTCACTTTTCCACCAATGCACACGCAATGCGCATATGTGCATTCAAATAGAAAGTCGCTACGCGCCTAATATTAACCTTGTCTAGCAATACATTCTCGGTTCCAAAGCCATAAGTGCACAAAGTTGGCTTTCGCTCAAGTAAACATTCTTTCACAGCCGTAGGGTCGCATCATCCGTTAGTTACTGATTATGTGTTTGTGTCCGCGTCGCTCTCCTGATAGTTCTGCTTAAGTCCAACAGTTAGCGCGTCTATCATACGCGAGCTCTTTACGAGGCCCCTTGTCTACTGAATGCGCGACAGTATTTCATCTGATAAATATGCTTCAGCTACACGTTTCGGCTGCGGCCCACACAATCCGTGTTGGAGCCCTGTCTGTCCTCTACTAGCATTGGGTTAAGGCCTCCACAGAACAGTTTGTTTCTGTTTCGATTTTTGATTGTTTTACATATCACTGGAATAATGAGTCAATTCACGTTGTCTTTCATAAACAGGGAACTCTGATCGCCCCTCCCCATTGACATAAGCGGCCACTGAACGCTGATCGTTGCGTGCCACACATAGTTCGTAAGATGCGCACGTTTACAAACTATCTGTGTTTACAGTCTTATGCGTAGTCCTGTGATGGGAGGCTCTGTAAGAAGAAAATACGGTCGGGTCATTAGTCGCGAGCGAACGGAATCCCCCGTTTTGTTGGTGCTGCAACGCTTTGCCGTGCGGTCGGGGTCATGATGTGTACAAGGTGGCAAAGTGTGTCGTAAGCGAACACAAACACATCAGAAAATAGTGATCAGCTATAAGATCCATTCGAAAGTAACTGAACCGAAAAAAGTTTAATTTCGTTTTGTACACAAACCTTGCCCTGTGCTTTCGAGTTTGCTGAAGAGCTAACAAGTTTGTGATACAATTATTTATAAAAAGGATACTGGAAAACACACACGCACAGAGCAGGGAAAGAAACACACGGAAGCAATAGAGAAAAGGCTGAAAAATGAATAAAACTGCAACAACTCACCTCGACCATATGTAAGGTAACAAAACTGCACACACAACTTCAACAAAATTCACACTTCTACGAGAACGAAATCAGGTATAGATAATACAAACAATAGAGAGATACTAAATTGAGGAGCTTTTACATAAAATTAAAGCGTGCCAAGGGAAGGGGAGCCTTACGGGATGTTAGTGAATGTTATATACCGAGGCCACTTTCAACTTACCTTCGATGGGCGTATGCAAACTTTTACAAAATAATGACTGTTTGAAACAAATTAATGGAAGGCATAAGACCCAATGAACTCATTTGTGTAAGTGTTGGAAGAGAATCTTAGTGATGGTTAGTAAGAAGCAGTTAAGAGAAGTGTTATTGCTTACGTTAATGAAAGCAGTTAATTAAATGATAAGCGAGATCTAGTGAATGTTCGACAAAAATTTTGTTGGTTTGGATGTAAACCCTAGAACTAAAGTTCTCTAGAACCCTAGAATTGTTTCCAAAGCATACAATATTACAATACAATCATGCAACAACTACGAAACCAGTTAAAATAAAACATTGCCGGTAAATAACCCCGTGTAAACCATCACCACCACACGAAAAGCAGAAACTTTTTCAAATAATAAAGTAATTATTCCCATAAAAACATAGATAAAAATTGCCGAAAGGCTACAAATGCAGAGGCACAGCACAAACAGGGCGTAACACGCGAACGGAAAGCATTTTTAAAGTTATTTACCCCCAAAAAGGCTCTGTTTAGCAAATCGTACAATGAGCAGCCTCCGTTTAACTGTGTTTCCCGGTTATCACAAGAAATGGGCAGAAGATGATGGGGAGGGAGAGTTGAACGGGTCCTGGCTCGCTTTTCTGCGGGCCATCCACACGGCACGGGCTTCGGGTCGGTTCAAGCCGCCGCTGGTCAGTAACCGAAGCGCTGCCGCGGGGCATTGCGCTCGAGAATGCCACCGACGGCGGCCGCGTTCGCCGAACGCTTGCGCGTGATCAGCGTGCTGGACTTCGAGTGATTGCTTGAGGTTGTGTGCGTTAAGTACCTGAATATGGATGAGGCGGACGTCGACCGAGACCAGGTTACCAGCAGATTCTCACCTCTTCGTTTCTCTTCCTTGTACTGTAACGTCACCCGGATGCCTTCGCACGGCCAGACGGTGTTTTTGACCACACGATAGGTGAACCTGCCGAATGTGAAGAGGGTACGATCGTAAACTCGATCTAAAATCCTATCCTTCCTCACCGCTACGTACCGTGGCAAAAGGGCAAGTACGCAACTGAGCGTCGTTATCAGGTAATACTGCACCGTACTCATGCTCCTGTGGATGACCCAGTAGTTGGACGGCAGTCCGAAGCAATTCACGCAAATAGAATTGTACGCAAATGTAAACAGGTAGAACGATACCAAGCTGACCCCGATCGATAAGGCATGTAGGATTGTCTGAAACGAAATTCAAACGGGATAGGTGAGAAAACTTCCTACAGCATCCCAACTTTCGCCCGCCTTACCCAGGATTTGATTTCTATGGCACAGTGTAGTAGCATTGCAAAGAGGCAGGACGAAGTAATGGTCGTTCCGAAGACCCACACGTCCACGTCCGTATCCCAGAACGCTATGTTGGCTACGAAGTATATCACCAAACTCTGGTACAGCGCATCGAGCATCACTATCCAAAACGTGGACCACTTGTAGCCCTTCCCCCGACGGCCCTGTCGAATGTTGGAAGAGAACACAGCTGTTAATCGACGATCGAGCAACAATGGCGTTGCCTATCACTTACGTGCTGGTAGAGGCGCGGATAGGCCAGCAGAAGATCGTCGATAATTTTCTTATCATACACACCGATCGCCAGCGGAGGCAGCGCCGTGAAGAGCAGATTGTAGATCATCAGGATCACCTGATCGATCATGACGGCACCGGAGAATCCGCAGTAAAACTGATACCAGAAGAGCAGGAAAACAAAGACCTGTTCCAAAGGAGAGACGAAAAATGCAATATAACATTTCCTTTTAGATGGAATCCACTTCCACAATTCCTTTGGGAACCTACGGCATTTTTGTAGAAAAAGTAAGTAATCATTCGCGCCAACCGATCGTAGTTCCAGTGGCCGTGCACGAGCAGCAGCTTCTCCAGCAGCTTGAACTTGGCGATGGAGAAATCGGAAGCCATGACCGCCTGCATACCCTCCTGCCCGCAGATACCCACACCGACGTCGGCCATCTGCAAAGCAACACAAAGTACGTTCTCGTTAGCAAACCCGCGAACATGGATTGTTCCGTTGCTCTCCGACTTACCTGTATCATGGAAACATCGTTCGCTCCATCACCGATCGCTAGCGTGCTGATGCGCAGCTCCTCTTTGACAACCTTCACCAGGAATGCTTTCTGCAGTGGCGTTGCCCGGCAGCACAGCACCGACGAGCAGTAGCGCGTAAGGCGCAGGAACGGTTTCGTGAGGTTGGACCGCAGGTCCAGTATGAAGGTGAGTGTTTTACCATCTACGACGAGGGCGCGCGGTTTGTCCAGTTGATCGAACGCATCGTCGTCGTTGGTAGCGGAGATGGCGATGTTCCCAGCACCAGACGCACCGTTCAGCTGCTTCTCGATTTCGTTGAGGTAAAAGGTGATGCACGATTCGGCCGAGTCGCGCGATCGGGCCGTCAGCCGGAGGATGTCCATCTGCGAGTTGAACAGTTTGGCCGAGTAGGCAATGTTGATGGCCGTTTCCGCTTTATCACCCGTTAGCACCCAAATGACGATGCCGGCCTGCAGGAGCGAGCTGATCGCCTCGGGCACTCCCTCCTGGAGCCGATCCTCGATACCGGTCGTACCGAGGAGCGTCAGGTTGCGCTCGAGCACGATAAACGAATCGCGCATCTTGCGTTCCCGATTCTCCATGCTGAGCTCGCACTCCTGGTGCTTACTGTACCATTCGCCAAACTCCATCGGGTCAAGCTTCCGCTTGGCCATCACCAGCACGCGGAGACCCTGGCGGGCGTAGATGTTCAGCTGATGTTGCGTTTGCTCGCGCAACCGATACTCGTCCGAGTTGGGCAAACATGGCAACAGATTGGGCATGATGCTGCTGTCGGCACCCTTGGTGTACAGTGTCAGCTCCTGTGTGCCAGACCGACGCACCACCACCGACATGCACTTGCGTGCCGAATCGAACGGCAGCACCTGTAGCACCTCGTACTCGATCACTCCTTCGCGTGGTACGCTGACGAGGACGTGATTGGGACTCCGATTGACCAGGCAGCAGTCGTAACTGAAGGCCGCATTGACGAGTGCCAACTCGTCTGGACTTTCCGCCTCGTAGATCGGCCGCCGGTCAGCAGGCGACGACGAACCCTGCGAGCCCTGTGAAGTGGACTTCTGGAACTTGGAGCCATTGAACCGATTCTTTCCCGTGCTGCCCATGCTGCCGGTGCTATTTCGTTCGGCACTCTTAAACACTCCACCACCACCGTTGCCCTTCGATCCGCTGGCTACGCTACCCAGTTTGGCAACGAGCGACTTCACGCGCGCCGTGGGCGTCGTTAACGATTTGATGCGCATCGGTGGACTCTCCGACATGGGAGACGTTTCCGCCGAGCTGCTGATCGGGGACAGCGATGGCACGTGGGATCGCAGCTGCAACGAGGTAGGTGCGGAGCTTGGCGGTGGCGAAGGAGTGATCGATCGGCTCTCGGTAAGCCGCGCGTATCGATCACCGATTGATGTCGTCGGTTCACAGCCCGTCGCTGCCGCCGAAGAACCCGGTAGCTGGTGGTTCTCGATTCCATCCGTTTCCAGGAGCGCTGGCCGCACGAGAGTCACGCTCGTCTCACTGTCGTTCATCTCGATCACACCGCTGGCGTTCATGTTGTCCTTATGCGGGGCCGCACTCACTACCACCGTGTTGCAGATGGCGAGCACCAGAAAGAACTCTTGTATCTGCTGCGGAACGTTCTCGTTGCTGCTAGCTGACGATGCAGACGATGGTTCGCTGCCACGAAAGTTCTCCTGCAAACTCACGTTCGGCTGGAGTATCGGCACCGGGGCCCCTATCTTGTTCAGTTCCTTTTCCTCCTCCGTCTCCGGGTGGTTGTAGTCGACGCCTACGATCGTACACCGGCGAAAGATCATACGGTTCTCCGTCAGCGTGCCCGTTTTGTCCGAAAACACGTACTGTATCTGGCCGAGCTCCTCGGTGATGTTCATCGCCCGACACTCGGTCCGCTTGTTGGTGTCCGCATCGTACAGTTCGATGTTGTTGTGAATGTGGTACACCTGCATCAGCTTGCACAGCTCGATCGTAACGTACAGCGAGAGCGGAATCATGATCTGCAGGATGATGACGAACGTCCAGAACGCCAGCAGCCCCTCGTAGTCAGGGCTAATGTCGAACGGTAGGAACGGGATGCGGAACGTCGTATCGTTGCTGCCACCATTCTCGTGACCGTCCGCGTCGGAGTCGTCCGCGTAGAACCCTAGCCACATCCGACAACCGACCGCACCGATCACGCACAGTACGATCAGAATGATAACGCACCTAAATTTGATATAAGATATTAATTATTTGCTCGTTTTGCTCTTCTACGCATTATTCACGTACCATATCACATCGATGTTCATCTGCTGCTCAACCCGGGACCGCTTGTACCGGGGGCCACTGTTGTTGAGCATGGCCTTCGTTTCGTGCCCAGCATACACCACGATCCCCTCCGCATAGTCGGTGTTCTAAAAGTGGCAGATAAAAGAAAAATAGAAACCGCGAGAAGATACCTGGATTAAACCTCACCACGCTGGTTAGTGTGTCGGCCCCTCTTACCTTTAGTCGGCTCTCTCTCAGCAGCAGACTCTCCGTCGAAATCGGCACGCGCTCCCCGGAAGGGTGTATGACTGCGCCATGGAAGCGATAGATTTTCGTCGTCGGTGCGTCTACCTCGATCCGGCTGGTGAACTTGTTCGGCGCGAAGGTGTGCTGCTTTTCGACGAATCCTCGCACGACCTAAGCGATTCGGGAAGCCAACGGAATCAGATTCACTGTGCGAAAGAAATCACCTCCCGGTGGGCTTACCTGACGGCGCTTCAGATTGGTCTCCCCATCCAGATCGCACGTATCGATGTAACATACCCCGTGCGGATCGCTCGATTTGAGCAGCAGGATGTCGGCCGGGACGGTTTCGTTGTTGGACAGATGGACCAGATCGCCCACCCGAATGTCTTGCCAGAGGACTTTCTTGTACCGCTCCGATTCGCTGCAAATAAAAGGAAGGCAACACCGCGGTCAGTTATTTATTCAAAGCATGTGTTGTAGCGTAGTTCTTGGTCCAGTTTTAGGGGTTCCCATTGGCGGACCACCACCGAGCTGCCCGCCTCTGTATGGCGATGGCGTCGCCGTGACTGACCAGAATACCTAAGATATGCTAATAGATTAATTCATATGGTCAAAAGTTCAGATCCATATTTGCTCCCTCTACGCGGAATATACTGCGCTCGATCGACCGATCGTTGAACCACACGTTGACACCCCGGGGGTGAATGGGCGCGTGTTCGTTTGAGTTACTGTTAGAACTGGAAGCGTTTACAGAACGTGCACCTCTCTCCCCATTTCCGATGGTCATCATAATTCTTGAGTCCCCCATGAAATTTATGAAACGTGAGTGAGTGGACGCCGAACAGATTGTCGGCACCGTAGTATGTTGTTGCGGGGCGTAGACCCTAGCACCAGCGCTGGCATTAATTACGGAATCAGTGAGTGTCAAATGGGTCAACTTGTAGCTACAATGATGTGCTTTTTTTTGGTTTCTCGATCAACGAAGAAGGTTGACAGTTTTTCGTCCGTCTAGAATTAGAGATTCAATTATTGCGTTCTGTGAACGTGACTCGGGCTTCGTGGGCTACAAAATGAACAAATTGTAATCCAAAATGCTGCATAAACAAAATGTAAAACGAGGTCAAGTGTTCTTTGATCTTTCTTTTCCGTTGGTTTATTGCGTTGCCATTTCAACGTTGAAACTAACAATATTCGACACGAATACGATCGCATGGTGAGAAATGTATTCTCACCAGAGCAAAGCTATCCAATCTCATGCTCACCACAAAATTGTCAACCAATGCCTTCTTTGATTTTTTGGGCAATCTTCCGAGTGTAGCTACTAAATGTTATCGATTCGGTCGGCCAACAACCTAGATGGCCTCGGTACTTCCAGGAACCAGACGTCGTAGTGCTATCGTTGAACAACAATAGATAATGCACGAATGCCGTGCATCGAAATGCGGCCAGCAGCAGCCGTGTCCGTTGCTTTTTAAATTCGTGCCCTTCAGTATACTCCTAGAATTAACAAACGGCAACTGATATAAATGTATCGATGCCATGCCATTCGGCACGCACTTGGGGTCCGTTCTAACATACAACACAAACAAACGAGACCATAACAGGAGCTTTTCTGTGTAAATTAAAAACAATTGGCCGACTTGCTTTGATTGTGTCCGAAACCATACCATCCTCCCTTTACGTGTATAAGCATACTAAGACGATTGTTGCATTCTGACCACGAATCGCCATCAATTGTCAACCCCGACTCTCGCCAACCAAAAGGACACGGGGAGAAAACAGTTCAATTACTTCCGCTCGAAGATTACATTCGGTTCCGTGTGTACCGTGCGGTATTCACGGTCATGGAATCGCCACTAGCTGACGGACTCGACCGACAAATGACGGTTCATGGTCCGGTCCGGGCGAGGAGAAAGCTCAGCTACCGGGTTCTGGTACTTCCGTCGGACGGACATCGACGACAATGGTGGCCTTAGTGTGCGCGCCAATAATGCCGCTTTCTAGCGGCATGATAGATGTTTTCCTTCGATTACTTATTCAATCATGTACCGAGTCAATTATTCATCCGCGGCCTCGCCAGCGCGGATTTATTTACCAACCCTCCCGCGGGCCGGCCGATCGACAAGCATGCTGGAAATTCCGTTCCAACGTCGATGCCAGCGTGACCGGGACGACAACATGTGTGACTATCTTGCATCTCTCTCTCTGAGGCGCGCTTTTTTTCTCGTTACTAAAAGGAACCGATTGTTGATCAATATCAATAAAAGATGCATCGAGTTTATGACTGGGAATTCATCTGACACATGTGCTGCCCCCGGGTTGTAGGTGAAAAAATCGGTTGAAACTCGGCATGGATTTGACTGCTTCGCTCGCGTGAAATGGCACCGGTTGGCGTAGAGAGGGTGGGTGGTGGCCAAATGCGAAAGGCTTGATCGTAAAATAATATGGTGTACAATATTACATTCCATCAACTGCTGACACTGATTTGGGCCGATGCGATTGCAAAAAGCGAACGGAACAAAAGATAAATCGCCTCAAGGTTTAAAAGACGAACTACACACAACAGACGGTTGATGAAAGCATACGAAAACCTGCAAAATAAGACAAGATCTTGTATGATAATTTATCAAAACTTAAACCAGATCGAGGCCGTTTGATCGCATGACACCCGGGCCAAGAAAATCGGTTATTTCTCCACGAGGAGCAGAATTGATATAATTTTTGACACCGAGCTGACAGTCCTTCCGAAGGAGGCTTTTCATAGGTGTCCACCGAGGTATCCCTCGTTGATGAACTCAGTTGATAGCTAAGGATATGGGACAGTAAAAAACATCACCGAAACTACTCCGTTACCAGAGGCCCAGAGTCAGTTTTATGTTCCATGTTCCAGAACCATCCTCATTATTGCCACAGTCGTCCTTCTGTGCAGTGGAGGGTCACAAAATTGAAACGAAGATCGAATGCACGGTCTGATATTTCGTTTGCCTCCCTTATTACTGCAGCATTGCGGTTACGTCTGGCCTCTGACATTGGCACGGTTCCGACCAGTCACGGAAGTCACGGAAGCGTAGAAAGTGAAGCCAGCCAGCGTTCCGCCCATGGAAAAGTTCAATGTAAATCCAGAACCCCATTCGGTAGCGTGATTACCTTCTCCTGTCCACCGGCCACCGGTTGTCAAACGTGACACACACGGGTGGGGGACAACTGACGCCATTGATTGATATTTACTGTGTTTTGACGTCCGTCCCCTGTCCAGTGAGTGTGAGCTTTCCTTTTTTGTGGTCCACACACGGGTTTTCCTCGGCGGATGCGGGGTCCGAGAGTTGAGGAATTTAATATCTGGCTGCACGAAGGTTACCCCGTGAGGTGCACACGGCCGCACACATAAAAGGAACCTGATTGCCATTGCCACCGCTTCCTTCCGTCCTTCCATCCCCGGTGCTGTTATGCTGCTATCCTATGGGTGGTCGCGAGGTTGCACGGTCACTGGAAAAACGGAGGTCGCGGCGAACGCTCTGACCACTGGCGGCGAGTTCAAGATCGTTCGCACTTGTGCATATTCCCATAAACGTGACCATATGTAGGAAAACATCGTGCATGCTAACTATGCTGCGATAGGATCGCACCCAAAGGTGACGATTTTTTACAGAATTTAAAGGAAGAAGATTTTTCATTTTCATTACAAAAATTATCACAAGACAATAATAAGAACGTAACGGAACGTCTTGTCTTAAAATATGAGCAATAAATGGTCCTTGACAATTTTATGGCCATGGTTGAGTACCTTTTTAATCATATTGTTTCATTTCACTAGAAAGCTCTCCTTTAGGTGTCGCTGTTTTCTCTCCTTATCGTGTCAACAATCTTATCATCTACGCTCGGGTGAAGCTGCATTCGCATTCAAATTGAACTATGAATATAAATAGACAATTTTAACCATTTTTGAATATGATTTCTGGTTTTGCACTAATTTATGCTTCTTTCTGCACTCAGCAGCGTGCGAAGGTGAAAATTTACTGCGGTGTCACGCTGGAGGGCGGCCCACCACCAACACAAGCCACTCTTCGGATGATGAATGATATTTAATTTGTGGCACTTTCACTGTTCCGCTGACCGAGTGTGCCCCCACCACCGTTATGGCCACCGGAACGGGCCATCGATTTCCCTTGACCGGAGCAAAACGCGGAAGCCAAAGCGACCGGTCACGTGACCGACTGTGGCAAGGTGAGCATAAGCAGTAATGGAGCAGGCATGGGAACGCGGAACGCTAGCACGAATGTGGAAAAAGAGTTATGCTCGGTATGTCGCGCGCGCAATGCGGGCCCCCAGGGCAGCCCCCGGTCATGGTCACCACCATGGGTTACAGTGCGCCTTCTGCGCTCAATTAGCCGACATGCCGGGCGACAAACGCGCTCTCTGGTGACGCATTACCGTCCCGGGGTTAGTTCGAAGGTGCAATACCGGGCCGCTGCCGCCAGCTGGCACGAATCGGTGCCGCGTTCACCGTTCACTTCCGGGAGTGGGGACACGACGCGTTGCTTTTTGCTTCTTTCCAGTGCAAATCGAAGGATAGCCGCGGACCTTGAACCTCTAACTCGGGCGAGCAATAAAACGCCGCTTTCGGTGGGGTTCGGAGCTTAAAACTGGTTCGAATTCCGTGTTCCGCCCCACGGCGAGGCGGGCGACTCTGACCATTGCTTACGGTGGGGAGTCCGCTGCAGACGACGGACACACACGTGCCCAGCTGAGAGGGGCCACACATGGACCGTCCTCTCTAATTACCTTCGGTCGGTTCCCCGTCACGTGCATGTTTCAGGCGCTGCCTAAAGGGCCAGTGGTTCCGATTTCCCCCCCTGTGGGATTGTAGAAGTCGTGCAGGTTATTAGAAATGGTGGACGACGACGTCGCTGTTCCGGATTCCTGTCCCCATCACGTGCGAGGACATTTTTAGGTTTCACCGGACAATGTTGTGTTAGGTCCAATAATAACTCTGCACCGTGAAGGTTCTAGCGAACTTATCCTTCGAAGCACACGATTCTAAATTCTTGCCGAAAAATTCAATTGATTTAAATCGTGTAAACATCAACTTGATCGGTCAAGCATTCTGGTAGAATTCACTTTCATTTTTCTTCCGTTTTCATGGAACGAAAAATCGTGCCAACTTTTTGCCAAGCCTACGGTTCGTGTTACGAAAGCCTCGATGGTGATTAAAAATTAAAAATTCACAGCAACAGGTCCCATTTCTCAAGTGCCTGCAACTATTGCCTTAAAAGGAGCACCACTCGGACATATTTCACTCAGGTGGCAGGTAGGTCGGCATTGGCGTTCATTATGCACGAAGCTACGCGAAAATGGCACACCAATGCTTCCCTGTCGCTTTGGAAGCGCGTTAAACATATGGTTTGTGTGGTCTATTATTACTGACCGTGGGGTTGGCGGATGACTTAGCGTGGCGAGTGGACCCGAGGAGGCGAAACACTTAATGACAAACTGTCGCAAAATGACTAACTGTGACTGAGCACGTCCCACACAAAGTGAGTACATATTTGAATTACCTAACCGTACGACTAACTTCCTGTGGGAACACAGTTTAACGGGGCACATGTTACCAGTTCACAATGTTTGAAAATATAGTAAAACTGTGATGGCCGACCGACAGTCTAGCTTTGAGCAAATTTTATGATTCAACTTTTATGATTTGTGTTCCTTTCAAGGGTTCTTTTCATGGACTTAGAAACCATCAACCAGTTCAGGTTAAATATTCTAAAACTCATCACCCCATCAATGCCACCTTTTTGCCATCTTTCAATATACAGTGTACTTATGGATCGTTTATTTTTTTTACCTTACCTTAAAGGTTACATTTTTCGAACAACGGACAGACTTATGAAAATAAAACACGACAAGCTCCGCTGTTAAAATTTACACAACTTTTACAACAAACGGCCATTAAAATACTGAGACCGTACACTTGGCTAATAATGTTTCAGTCAATGTGTACTTCGATTGCCATCTACTAAATAAGCAACATTCAACCCCGATTTAACTATCGCTCGTCGCTTACTACGTAACGTCACACATTACTTGAGCTACCCAACCCTACTTTAATTCTAAGCACTAGAAAAAAGACGTTGTGGCATTCTTTTAAAAACTTAAATTTTTCTCGAAAACATAAACTAAATGGAAAAGATGTGTCGTCGGCAGAGTGACCATGTTTTACAAAATAAAAACGTAATTGAAATATTGACTAGAAGGTGCTGGCTAGTAATGGTTTATGAGTCAAGTATTATCTGCGGAATACCCTAATGTATCTTTCGTTCCATAACAGTACAGCTCGCTGCGCATTCTTCGATCACCCTCCTCACCGATCGACCGATCGGTTTGACTTATGATCCATTATTTGGTTGATACTCCTCTCAGCAGCTCAACCGCATAAAGACGATTCGCTAGCCAGCTAGTAGCAGATCCAATTGATCCAATCGGTCCCCACTCTGCCCTTGCGGTGGTCGCCGGTCACATTCCGCCACTGGCGCGACTCGCGACTTATTGGAAAAATTACTGAACCCTGACGCAAGAGACCCAACGGACTCGCCTCCGACGTCAACGTGATGCACCGTCGTCGTCGTGTTTGGAAAACGTGGCATAAACACCGGCGGTCCGACTTCCGGGATGGTACTCCCCGGGAGGGAGCAAATATTTGCCTTTTACTGCCCGAAAAAGGTTCGTTGTTTTCTATTTGGGGTTCCCCCCAGGAAAAACACCGGGCCATTCTTCGATCCCGGGGGAGAGAAGGCTCCATCAGGCGCCCGAAAGGAAGAAAAAACAAACACTTGCCCTAAACAAGCAGTCGCCATTCAAATGGCGAAAAACACGCGTTACGCGAAAAACCAACCACTCTCTGGGGGTTGTAACGTGGTCTGGACCTTTCGCGGAAAGTAAGCCATTTTGGCCACCCTCTATGGCCCCAGCAGCGCGTGTGGTTTCTGTTTTTTTTCCAACCCTCCATTAAAACGCTCGCCGATGCGCGAACCCCATCTATCCGCCCATTTCGATGGGAGACACAAGATGGTGACGCTGACGACGACGACGATTACCGGCGTCATAATGTTGGTGAAGACTGCACCACACTCGTAACTCGACAAGCATACACTTTGTTGTTATGATTATTGCCTTCGATGGGCCACGCGAACGAACATGGGCACCACACCTTCCGGGTGTTGGGCGGGGGCGCCACCATGACGAGGCGGCCCCGGTGGCCTAACCACAAAATGACTTCTTTTATAATTTGTTGTACTGTAAACAAATGATCCAACAATGGTTTGATGGGCGCCACCGCCGCCATCGTCAGGACCGCGGTTCCGCATGAAATTCGTTTTCCATCGATCGCGCCCCCTCCCCTAATTGGGGGGGCGGGCACGGGTTGATGGAATTTCCCAACCGCAGGATGACGCCACGCGTGACACGGCATGTTCTTCGTGTGACCAAAAGAACGCGCGTTGGGCGCGCAGAGCACAGAACTCAATCTCGTCCTTCAAACCGCTTCACGCCGGTTTGGGAGCCGAACCGAACGAAAGGAACGAAATTGGAAATGCCACCGCGTGGTCCACCGGAAAATTCCGTTCCAGATCGGCGTTCCATGGCGTGACAGTGGGGCTCGGTTGTTCCGTGTCCGCGGCCGGGAAAAGGAAGCAATCGTTCGCCGGCGCCCGACTCCGGAACAATTAGTTGTCCGGGCGGTGCTGGTGACTTGGGTGACTTAAATAATTTAACGTTGGGCGATTGATTTCGGCGGCGCGAGGAGCAAGCTGCACCGATTATGTCACACCACGCGGTCAAGGCACGCTTCCTCGTTCACCTAAATGTGGCTTTAAAAAGCCAAACCCCCGACGCGGATGTTAGTTTCCGTCCTGGTCGGCGACAAATGTTTCAATTCTTCTTGGGTGTTTGCGGGGCCAAAAAATGCCGGAAGGATTGCGTGGACGAAGGAGCTCGACACACTTCAAATGAATTTACTTGTTTCGAATACGAATTGTGTGTGACTAACCTCGTTTTCTTCAGGGGGAATGTTGTAACCTTACTTAAATGAACCGAAAAATATGTATGTCGCAAATGCGGCGCTCTATTAACGGCCGATTAGGTCACCGAAGCACCCCGAAAGTAATATCAGAAGAAACTTCCTTGTTTCGTACTTCAAACAAACCACCTTCAACAGCATGTTGTTGATGTGGCTTCACACTCAAACATGGTCAACTCCAAGACTAACGTTTGCGTCCAAACCGTGTTGCAGATCCAGGATTTCGGTGATAAGCAAACAAAACGCCGGTAATCCACAATAATCTACAACCCACTTCGTGTGCCTACCCCTATCGCGGCAAGCGATTAGCAGCCCGATTAGGGGATAGACAGACCCCCAAAAACAATGGAACCCCAATGGGGCGCGGCAGACCAGAGCGAAGCAATTTCTCAATTAGCCAGCATTATCTACGACTCAAAGGAATGTTTCGCCCATTAGGCCCAAAGCATCCGGTGTCCTCTCGCTGGACCAACTTCTTATCGGCGATAGGTAGAGGCTGGTGGTGCCAGTGGGGCTGCAGCAATTTTCAATGTAAATGCCAAAGGTCTGGTGCTCCTCCGACCGATTCAAAACATCCAATTACCCGTCCACGTGGGCGGGCGGGGATTTAAAGCGATTACCATAATAATGATTGAACCGATGAGCAACATTCCTGTGCATGTGTCTGCTGCTGCTGGCGGTGATCGGGTCAAGGTTCACCCCCACGCTGCTGATAATAAGGCCGTGGGCAGTTATCGCATTTACTATTCATTCATGTTGGCCCCGGGTGGCCCGGGTGGCGTCTCAAAGCATCGTTCCCCGGTGACGCTGACAGTATGCTGCGACGGGACCTCGTTCCTGGTTCGCGTTGTGAAAGTATGGCGCTTTACTTATCGCGCGGACACGCGCTCGTCAACCCCCGACCAATGTCATCGGGTGGTGCTCGGGTTCGAGAGCTTTACGCCCGATGGAAACCATAAGCCTCGCGGGTGTCAATAAGCATTGGTCACCAACCGAAGTTGGCTTAAAGCGAGCGTGTGCCAGGATGATGACGATTGGCACTCCGGTACCTTACTATCGTTTGCAAAATATCTTTAAAAGAATGGTGAGAATTCGGGATTGATTTGGTACGAGGTTACCGGGAGCTTTTCTGTTGAAAAACTGCTAAGGACGCTTATTTAAAGTTTGTTGTCCCAATAATAAAAGCAATTTGCATGTTGTAATATTGAAGAACGGTGTCCACCTTCAGGGTGCCCTTTGGATTGAGCATTTCCTGTTGCCAAATCTCCTGCAGGAGCTTCTTGGATTGGATTGGCCTTACTTTAGGTTGATGTCTAGTGTCGATTAGTGGTCGAGAATAAATAATCGAATACATTATTTAATTTTCCATTGACCTATTAAGATTTCCATCCACTAGAAGACTAGAGTGGCCCATTGTCATTGTAAAGCATCACGCATGGGGCAGGCGAAGTCGACTATCAATATTTGCGTTGCTCGATTGTGAATATGCCAATAGAGTGAAATCAGTATTTGGTAGTTTCATAGCTGACGGTAAAACTGGTTCCAGCACATCATCCAGACGACTCCATATCCAAATGATCTGAATCTGAGACTGAATTTTACTGAATCACCGATCATTGATTTGCTTTCTTTTGATTTGATGAATTTTGTGTAGAAAACGAAATCAAGAGCTCGGATGCAATCGAAATGTTGACTATAGCTTATGATGAAGCTATTAAGACCAAAAGCAGCGCTTATAGTTGGTTCAAAAATTTTTCAGATGACCGCGAAGATGTGAACGTCAAAAAGCCAAGTTTGGTCTATTGGGAACAGTTTTGCTTAAAGTTTTCTTCAATTGCAGGGTCGTGGTGCATCATAAGTTGTTGTCAAAGGATAGAACGGTTAAGAAAGAATAACGCAAAATCCAAAAACGAAACCCAAAAGTCGTGAAATTTTTTGAACATGCCACGTGCATACGAAGTTTAAGATCGTTGCTTGTGTGCGAAGTTTTGGCCAAAAACTACAAACTAATGATGCCATAGCCACCGTATTGACCAAATTACTGCTTCGTGATCAATTTATTTAGGAGAAGGCAGAAATCGCCGATGAGACAAAACTCTTTCACGCAAAACAGCTGTAAAAAATTAACTGAGCATTAACAATAGCCAAAATTTGCAACATAAGTGAGTGACATGAGTAGCAACATTACGCCGCAAAAAAAATCGAAAATCGAATAAAGCATTTTCTTTCAAATCATAAATTCCCGGTACTTATTTGACCGAATGTATACACAAAGACGATACATACACCCATCTGTGCCCATGGAAGAAAAGTTTTGTTTTATTCTAGTATAAGCTCATATCGTAGCAATATTGAAGTAACTACCCTCAGGTCGAACGCGAACGATTCTGCAGTGGTCACCCGCCGCTTTGTCGGGTCTAATTCTTTTGGAAAACATTACAACAAATACAAGAATATTGTCGGGTGGCCACACCCCCCTTTTCATGCTGTCTGCGATCGTGGCCGGCCTGTAATCCGCCAAACGGCTAACGGCTGTGCTGACATCATAGTAGACATTGTGGCAATGTTCACACTTCGCCCATTTAGAGTAGGTAAAAAAGGATGGTAAATAGAAGTGTATTTTTTGTAAAGGACGACTCTACGGAGTGGTGATAAGCCTAGCCTGCTAGCCAACCAGTGGACACGTGGAATGCGCCGCACGTTCGACCATCGCGCGCGTGGCACACTTCAGCAAAGATCGGTGGCGATCGCGACATTCATCGCCATCATCCTGGCCGCGGCCACGTTCTCCGCGAGGCAGTAGCGAGACCGTCCGATCAGCAGGTTGTAGTCGACGGTCAGTTTCGTCGAGACGTTCACCAGCTGCTGCAAGATGGTGGTCATTATGCCCAGACTCTGGCTGAAGTACTGTAACGAGTAAGAGGGAAGAAGAGCGTCACAGCGGCCCTGAATGGGGGGACGAAGAGTTTCCTCAACTGACCGCCGTAAGGAAGGTGTCCGCCGCGATCCGTGCGCTCTGAGGGCTCGCGTCCGACAGACCATACAGTTCATCGGAGAGCTGCTTAAAGTACTGCAGCACGTCACTCTGGATGTCCTTCACCACACTCGACTGGGTCGAGACCGGGGTCCGGACGTCGTAGTCGATGCTGGAAACGCACGCAGGGAATGCGCTCCGTAGGAAGCTACTGAAGCTGCTCTGAAAACTGTTCAATGCCGACTTTATGCAGTTCGTGGCGACGGAGGACGACGACTTGCGGAGGGCCTTATCGAGCGATTCGCTGACGGCGGTGAAGCCCAGGTTGAGGGCCTGCCCGATGCTGACCAGTGGGTTCTCGGTAAAGTTGTTCCGCACGCTCTCCAGCCGCGAAACGACCGTCTGCGTCAGGGCGGTGGCATTGGAGGAGTACGTGTCGTACATGGCGGAGGCAGCGGCCGCATAATCCGCAGCGGACCCCCCGACATAGAGGTCGGTAAAAGCGGCCAGCCGGCTGTTGAACTGATCCACGGTGGACCGGATCGAGGACTGACGTTCGTTGGCGGCAGCCTGGAACTGGGTGGCCAGCTCTTGGAAGCGCGTGTAGAGCGAAGTCAGCGAGATGTCCAGGTACTGGAAGGCATCGTTGACGTTGTTGAGGAACGTGGCCTGCTGCTCGCTAGCCATCTTGAACCCACTGGCCACATTCCGGAGGAACGGCAGCGTGCCCGTTTCCTCCATCTGGGCCGCCGTGGTTAACTGCTGGAGAACCGGATCGATCATCGTCTTCGGTACGCTGGCGTAGAACGTGGTCTGTGAGATGCGCGTCGCCATGAACTGCTTCATGCGCGGCCCGAGCACGACACTGTAGAACGTGGCCAGGTCAGCCAACGAATTCTGGACGAACAGCAGATCCGGAGCGTTGGTCAGCTCGACCAGCTGCAACCAGGGACTGTACCGGCTCGTTAGCGTATCGGAACCGAACGGTGCCAACACCGACTGCAGGTTGTTGAATAGCGTATCCAGGTTGCCACTGTTGGCATTGGTAGCCGAGCTGATCGTGGTTGCGATCAGTCCGAGCTGGGTATAGGTTTGGGTGACCGTGGTGACGAACGAACTGGCGGCACGTTGGGTCGTCAGCGTAGTGTACGACAGGTCCTTTACGCCGTTCACCACGCTGAGCACTTGCTGGGCAACGGAGGCCAGCTTCGAGGCCGCGCTCGTCAGCACGACGGCTTGGGGAACATTGGGCGACACCTCGACCCCGTAGAACGCTTGACACCCCTTTCGAGACACAGAGAGACAGAGTGTAAGTGGTTTTCTTTTTCTCACGGCCAACACCGACTCGGACGGACTCTTGAACCGCCAACTTTGAAAATTCCCAACCCAAAGCTACAGTAGCTTGGTGTTCTTCAGAATGAGGCTATCTCAGGTATTTCTGGTTCCCGGAAGGTTTGTATGCTAATCAGAAACGTATTCCTACATTTCGCCACTCGGTTGCTGAGTCGACCCCAAAAAACACACGGGACACACCCAGACTCCCGACAGACTTGGGACTCCACTATCTTACCAGCACCAGCAGCGAGCAAACAACCAGACCAAGCGGGAGCCACTTCATTTTCGGAACCACACCACTTTCCAACTGAACCCGACGCGGAACTTGGCGCGCGGTCGTTGGCTGCGTGTCATATCTTGGCCTGCTCTGGAAGTATGTCGCCGTCTCCAAGAGGAAGAGCGTTGCGACACACGGAACCAGCTGACCAAACATACGATACGGAGAAGAGTGGGGGAAATGGCCAAAAACACCGCTCGGTCGGCTGTCGCAAACACACGGAGCCCCCTTAGGTTTCGGGGATCGGCCGCGGGTTGAAAGGTGGCGGCCGCTGGCAGGACAGGGCTGGGATTCCCCTCGGCTTGAGAGATCTCTACCTCGGGAGAGAGAGTTCGGTGGCACATCCGAAATTCGACAGCCGTCAGAATCGAACCGTCCGAGGAGGCCTCTAGAAGTCTAGTTCCCGGTCTCTGTGGCGTGGACCCCAGTTTTTGGTACCGCGTGTAACAAAGTGGTAATATACTACACAACCCCGCTGACAGTGCCTGCGACGGATTGGGAAATGAATCTTCGACGGCCGCAGCACCACTGGCTGGTGGTGGTTTTCGAGTTATTTATGGCGCTGCAGGTAAGCATATGTGCCCGGGGCTGATCGCGGACCTTCTCTACGTTCTCGTCCGAGCCTAGTGACATTTAATTTTGGCAATCCGTTCCGTGCAGCTGAGCGCCGGCTCCCCGTTCTTCGGTGTGTCGGTTCAGGGCGGGTTCCGCACGGAAGCGGACATTGGCGTAGCGGCCCGGGGTGTCGGTGTGGAGCTACAGACGGACCGCCAGTCGATGGCCACCTTCGCGTCGAAGCTACCGCTAGCCACCAGGGAGCAGAATGCGACGGCTGGAGCCGTCCTCACGCTGTACGACGCTCTGCTGACCCGGCTCGGTCGCTACACCGATCGCATCGGATGGGCTGCCGCCAACACGACCAACACGTCGACGGTCGTCTTCCAGACCCTAGCCGAAGCCTACGTCAACGCAACCGGCTCCTTGGGCAACGACTTCCAGGCTTCCATTACGACCGTCGGTGCTTACGCTCCCGCGATCGGGCAGATCCTGTCCGACTCGCGCAGCAATATACTGACCATCCTGGCGGACGTCAACACTAAGCTCGGCCAGATCCAGAGTGCGATGGGCAACTTCCCGAGTCCGCCGCTCACGGCGAAGGCGATCTTCGAGGCGGTCTCGCGTTTTCAGATCGCCAGCCTGGTCGGGGCGCTGAATGCCCTCACCGATCAGGTCACCGTGTTTAACGGGAACCTGCAGACGGTGGCCGCCACGCTGACGGACGGGAACGAGCTGATGTCCGCGTACGTCGCACTGTTGACACAATCGTTCGACACCCTCGACGGCCGGCTGTCGGTCCTATCGAAACGGCTGACGAAGGCGTCGGCGGACTTTAACCAGAAGCTGAGCGCCTCGGTCGGTACGGTGTCGGCCGGTGTCCGGGCGTTCCTCGATAAAATCGACAAGTTCCGCGACGACGTTATAGCGCCGGGGGCGGCTGACATCGCCGCGATTGCCAACTCCTTCAGTGACCAGTACGCTGCGACGTACGCCATCGTGGGGCCGAACGTCGAGGAGCGGCTCGCGCTGCTCGTTAGCAACTCCACCGACATCGTACTGGCCGCGACCCAGGACCTGCTGTTCACCGTGTACCGTGTGGTGGACGGAGCGTTGGCTCGCCTCCCGGTGGCTCCCGCCAAGGGTAAATCTTGCGCCGGCTCCATCCTTCGGCCGTACGTCCAAACGCTGGCTACGAACATGGCGGCTGCCCTCGGAGGTTGCGTCTCTGGGACGGGCGGCGAAGCCGAGGACGTGCTCCGTAACGCGCAATCGCAATCGCTCGACGCACTGGTCAAGGATCGGCAGGCGTACTTCAAGCTGTGGAACGATGCCATCTACGGAGTCAGCACGTCCAGCGATGCGACCGTCCGGCGTGTTGCCTTCGCGAAGCTTACCGCGGTAAGAAAGGCGTTAGTTGAGTGCATTCTTCTTTGGCCTAACACTTCCGTTTGTTCCAGCAAACATCTGGGCAGGCACTGGACGTGCTGCAGCCGGCCCTGGCCAGTGCCTTCTCGATGTACGCCCAGCTGACGTCGGACCTGAACGCGGTGCTCAACCGGGAGCAGCTCTGCGTGACGGTCAAGAGTGCCGAGCTGTCCTCCCAGCTGGTCACCACCTCGGTTGCCTACTCCACCTGTCTAGGTAGTTAGGGCTTCGAGTTAGTTACTTTGACCCATTGATTTCCGAAACAATAAATCGCCGTGGAGTAGAGCCTCTAATCGATCTAGTAGTAGGGTGACATCGCCATAGCGACGCGCTCGGAATATTAGAAGGCGAGTTAGAGAATCCACATCCCGGTCCGTCTATCGATCCCGATTGTTTGCCTTTAAATAAATACTAGCCTCGTATTGCTGGGTTCAAAGGGGTCGTTTTTCTATAACCTGCCAAGATGCCAGTTGTTGGGATGCTCACCAGACATCCACTAACATCGTCCTCTGCGCAGAGTGAAATGCGAAGTTGCACCGCGGCTCTTTCACCAGCCCACGGCACACTTTCCGATATGGCCTTCGCCTTTCGGTTTGGCCTTGAGCCGTGTTCCGAAGTGGTCCGGAATTAATCTCCTCCAACCGTGGCCAATTTCCGTCGTTTCACTAATTCCGGGAACCGAAAACAAACCGCCGCAAGCAGGGCGAAAGTCCGATCCGCATGGAGGTTAAGCCATGATTGCGGTAGTGTATTTTTAGACCTACGGAATGGCGGTTGGGCAGGTTTCCCCAGGGTTTTCCGTAAGATATCACAGCTTCGACCTCACGTCGATCACGAACCAATCACCAAGCCAAAACCTAAGCTTCTCCAAAAAAAGAACACACCAAACCGGGAAATACGGTGTTTTTTGTTGGGGAGGCACCCAATATATTGGCGGTTTATCGAAAAGGAAGTCGATTATTTATGTACGAATTTGGAGACATTATCTACTGGCCTGCCGGTGTTGGGATGCACGAATCGAGGTCACAAATGCTTTGTCGGCAAAGCCTAATTGCCATTTTGAACTGGATTTTTGTTGTATCTCTTTCGCAAAAGCCTCTCGCGTCGATGCGAGGCTTACCAAACCAACGGGGCCATCCTCACAACGTTTTGTGGAAGCGCATATGTCACTGTCACAAATCGGCCCCCCAAAAAGAGAGTTTCATTCGTTAGTATGCCTCTAAATTCTTCGATGATCTTTCCTCGATGTTTCCAATAGGAATCGGGCACAAGATGTACCGTGGAGTCGTAGAGTTCCCAGGTGGAAATAGTCCTACATGTTGGCTCTATTGAAACCAAAGTCAGTTTTCACCGAAGACAATTTGGTCTCCTTGAAGCAAGCCTAAAGGTCGAGCGCAGTCGACGCAGGTCGGAGCAAAGTGTCAACCATTCCAGCAAAAGCCTAATTACCTCGTATCGGAATATCGCAACTACAAGCTTATCAGCATCTCCTATCAACCGCTTATCACTCCACCCCGGTGAGCGGGGAACGCCCAAAAACCAATCCGCGTGATCCACGCCGCTGTTCCCGTTAAAGTGGCCACACCGCCGTGCACCTGAATGAAATTATCTGCCAAATTGGAGGGATTTGAAGGTTGCTAGGTGGGCAGCGTTGCGCGGGTTTACGGCCCCGCATTGGCCCATTGGTACCAATTTTCCCTAATCACCCGCGATAAGCCTTTTCCGGTGGCGGCGAACTCATGCGCACACAGAAGGTGGATATGTGACGCGGGTCCCCCTACGGGCTTTCGGGCCAGCAGCAGGCACCTGGGCGAAGCAACGCAATAAAGTTGGAGAACCGAAAAAGCGCATTTTCATGCCACATACGGAACGGAACGGGGTGGTGCTCTGCTGTCACGGAGTTGTTGGCTCGCTGACTGATAAGTTAAAGCGAGAGCCTCTGGCCCCTACACATCGTGAGGCGGGTTCCCTGCGCCTGTATTCTATCGGTCAACATCAATTTATCAATGTAATGTGTTCTGGTCCGAGGTTTTTTTTCTACGTACATCGCTTCGATCGATCGATACTGCGATACAGTTGCAGTCCCGCAGAAGTTGGCATGAACCGCGGTGGTGGCTGGCGTGGTCACCAAATTCCGGGACCAACTCGCAACCACCATATGGTCCGCGCGGATGACCCTGAAATTGAAGTGCAGTGGAGAGCTGCCTGGCGGCTTCCCGGAAAACGCATATTCCGAGGGGCTCCGGTGGTTACACCACATCCACCACGGCGGCACGGAAAGTATAAATAATAAGTTGTACACGTGCCGAACAGGCAGAAAAATGGAGGCCCAGCACTAGAAGGGCGCAAACAGGGCCCCGTTACACCACCGTTACGCAACGCTTTTCGCGGACCCGGTACACTTGCGGAGATTCACTTTACAGACTTCGACCTCGGCGGCGACGGCGACAACAAAGACGTGACAGCAGCAAATCACATCGGTGGTGAAAAGTTGCTCAACATTGCCACAACTAATCGAGTCTCTGTGGAGGGCGGCGCTGGTTGGCCAGTCAGCGGCGAATGTCCTGCATCAACGCCGCGAATGATCGATGACGGAAAAGGATCGTTGTTCCGAAACGATCCGTTCCGGTCTGTTCTGAAGCTGATCAGCTCTGAAAAGGTTTGACACATCTTGAACTGCAATTGGCATGGCATAGCGCAAAAGGCTGGTGCCAGGGATTTAGCATCGCGCGCGAATAGAAATGAGAGGACGAGATTCAGGCCTACCATAAACGGTAAGACGAACATGCCTGTTTGAGACTAAGATGCTGTTACTGTGGGCTTCAACTTTGGCTTAAAATTCAACAAATTTCATCGTCTTCAGGGAGTCCAAAGCAAACCTGTTCGAACCCCAACAAACGCCATCGAGAAGCACCACATTAGCAGCGATACGTGCTGCTGCTGCTGAATCGAGTGGAATTCCCAGGCCGTTATCGGCCTGCAGCTGCAGGGAAATACTGACCAGCACTGTAGGGCTGTGTTTGCACTGTCAAGCTCCATTGGTTATTGTCTGAGAAATAGATGAAGGCAGCGTCTTGTTCTAGGCTGGTCACATGGGCTGAAAGTTTCCAAGCCTAACACATTTAGGTGGCGCTAAGTCTTAGTTCGATCTAAGCTAAGTCGCTAAGTCTCGATTCCCAATACCGGCGCTGACAGAGGGGGTTGGCGCGGGACCAACAACCCCGCCCGTAAAAAAAAAACGAACTGTTACAGATAGCACCAGGGATAATTGACATTAACAATTGTCTCTGGTGCAGGCAAAGACCGCACAGCGGTTGTAGTGCCAAAGAAGAAGAAGAAGAAGAAGTCTTAGTTCTTTCACGATATTTGATGTTAGAATTTCATGACTTTTGTTATTTTCAAGAGATGTATTGAGAATGGGTTTAAGGACTCCGCTTCATCAGAAACAACAATAAAACGTTGGTTTGCTGATTTCAAACGTGGTCTTAGCGACACCGAAGATGCTGAATGCAGTGGACGTGTGAATGAGGCTGGGGAACACCAGAAAACAAACAAAAATCCACAAAATCGATTTGAATGATCGAAGCGTGAAATTGCGTCAGTTAGCTAACATTGCCAAGATACCAAGAGAACGTGTTGGTTTTATATTGCATGAACATTTGTACATGAGAATGCTCTGTTTAAAGTGGCTGCCGCGTTTGGTCGCTGTTGGCCAAAACGTGGAAGAACGTTTTAATAATTTTGAATTTGCTCTCGATATATAATAATGGATGGAACATGAATCCATCACTTCACTCTGGAATCAAAGCGATCGTCATCTAAGAGGAGAGCATCTGGTGAACCTCGTCCAAAACGTCCGAAAGCACACCAATCGGGTGGAAAGGTCTATGCTCTCGGTATTTTAGGATGGGCATAGTGTCTTCAACTATCTTGAGAAGGAAAGTACCATCAACAGAGTATATTATTTGGCACTATTGGATCGTTTGAAGGCCGAAATCGCTAAGAAGTTAACAAAAACATTGGCAAAACTACGATGATTTGAACTACGAATTGCTGAAACTGAGGCCTATTTTGAGGCAAATCGATCCACAGAAATGGTATTGAAATTGTTAGAGCGGCGCCGATTAATGATTGCAGTGCACTTGATGAATATTACGTAGCGGAATAAAGCCAATTTAAAACACAAAAAGTCACACGTTTTCCCCCTTAGGTTCGCGATTTTTCAGCCCATGTGTTAAACAAAGCCGAGTGGATGATTCAAATAACGCTGGCACACGCTTTTCCCGCTTAAGGTCACGGCGCGAAAACATGTGCGCCGTCGTCCGGACCGGAGCCAACAGATTCATCGGCTTGGCCACCATCGGCTTGCGTGCCGTTGGGAGCGATTGCACGAGCTGTTGGGTGCACCCTTTGCTGATAATTTGTCACCAGCACCACCCCCAATGGTGGACACACGTGGACGCCGCACGTTCGGCTTTAAGAGCGCGGCGAAAGAAGAACCGCTTCGAAAAACAACACGTTCGAACGGCCTGAACTGGAGTACGCCAGTACTTCACAAACATGTGACCGTCGGACTTGGGACCTCCCTCGAAGGGACACCCACACGGGGGTGCTCAACGTGAAGGAACGCGCCAAGCCACGCGCCTATTGGTCCTCGTGCGCCGCCGCTGCTCGGTTTGGCATTTGGCCACACGCGGCCCCGTCTTCAGGACTAGAAGATCAGACGTGTATCAGGCGCGGCGGCATTTGCACAGCTGTTTGTGGCGCACGTCATCGCGGAATGCCGTGCCGAGATGTCCACATACGGGAGAGGTTGTTTTCTTCCTTTACGGCGATCATCTTACGCGGCTCGTAAATGGATCGTACTTCTTTCTTGAATTAAAAGGAGCTACGTGCGATAGCCACGGTCCGGTCGCAATTTTCGGTGCAGGAATAGGGTTCTCTCATTAAGTGTAAGATTTCTATTTTTTTTAATGCAAATAATCGGTGAGGAATAATCGACACAAAAATAGAACAACATTTTGTCGAACAAATCACTCCATTTCGTTGAATTCCAAAACAGTCGATTCGATTTGCTTACGATTCCGTGCCGATTTGTAAACTCGCAACCAATCGGAATCCACACAGGCAACCTCCGTGAAGCGGGACTTATGTTGTTCCGCCAACTAATCGATTAACGACGCTTGCGGAACTAATAACAATAATTGACGGCCACAAGAAACGCATGTTTCGAAAAGGCAAGTGTGGCCGCGTCTTAGTGTGGCACATTGTTTAGCAGTAGTTGAGTGATTTATTTCCTAAATCTAGCTGAGAATTATTGGGAAATGGCCTCATGCGGACCCGGGTTTAAGAGCTCACATCCTCTTACTCTCTCTCGCGCCATCTCGCGAGGTCCAAGCTGCAGGTTCGCTACTCAACAACGCAACAGCGCCGACCATTTTATCAAGCGCAACTATCAAGCTGGTCGGCGAACAGACGTGCCCAACGATAAAACATTGATAAACCGCGGAATGGCACATTTTCGCGTTCGCGTCGCCCGTGGGGAAACCGGGAAAAAGAAGCAAACGAAAGCATAAAGTCGCCCATTCGCCGGCGCAGAGCGTGACCGGTGTAAAGTAAGCTCCCCACAACCCGAGTTTATTGTTCCCGAGTGGAGCCGCCGGAACGTCGGCCCATTTGAAGGTCCCCATCTGTCCCCATCTCTCTTCCCATCTCTCTGTCTCGCTTATCGATGGATGAATTAACAGAAAAATCGGGCGGTACGTACCCGTTGTAGACGCGGCAGGTCGAGTTGTTGATGCGCTTGTCGGACGCCTTCCGGCGCCGATCCTCGAACAGGTCCTTGATCGCGGTGACACCGAGCACGAACAGCACCGGGATCATGGCGATCTCCTTGCCGAACGCGTTGATCTGCGGGAACCAGTTGAGGAGCACGATGAAGATGAAGTACAGGTTGGCGATCCGGTGGAACTGCTCGAGCAGGTTCTTCGGCACGAACGACAGCAGCGTGTACTTGGTGGTCCGGATCTTGTTGCCACCGAGCCGACCGTTCGGGTGGTCGCGCCGTGGCGTCTTCGGAGGCACCGTGTGGTTCGGGACCACTATCCGGTAGCCACGGTCCTCCAGCTTGCTGCTACTGCGCGCCCGGAAGAACAGGAACCGTTTCCACCACGGTGGCTTGTCGGCCCGGCGCAGCGTGTAGATCGACTCCGAGCGTGACGCCTGCCGCGAGTGGCCCTTGGCGGATGCGCCCGAGTTGGCCGAACCGGGCGGGGCGCCCGTGTCGGTGGTGCGCTGCTCCGACGGCTCCTTGTGGCCGGGTGGCAGGATGAAGTCGGTCTTGGAGCCGACTCGACTGTGGCCTCGGGTCGCACTCGGCGGCGCATCCATGATCTGCCCCTGCGACAGCGCCCTCTGGTGGCCACCTTTGACGGCCGATTTCAGGGCCGATGGGCGGGCCCCAGTGGCCGACAGCCCGACCGCCCCGCCGAACGAGCCTTCACCGTGGCTGACGGAGCGTGAGTGACCGCCGCCACCACCCACCGTCAGAGACATGGTCGGGCGCGGGTAGTCGAGCAGAATCCTCGTGCTCGTCGAAGGTGCGGTGGTGGTGGTGGTTCCTGCGTCCCGCCCCGGGAACATGTACGTCGTTTGACCGCCACCGGACTCGCCTGGATGTTCCTGGTGGGGTGTCAACAGTGACGGGGGAGTCTGGTGGAGCGGCAGATGCTGCTGGTGGTGGTGGTGGTGACTAGTGGGGAAACCGATGCCGGCCCCGCCGGAACCGCCATCCGCCCAGGGTGCAGCCTTCGGGAGGTCCTGCTTTTGCGTCATGGCTGCCGGTCGCGACGAACTGCACCATCTAGCCGCTGACCGTGGTCCTCCGCGCCGGAGGAGTCTGCCTGGTCCGGCACCAGACGCGCACACACTTTCTCACGCACACAGGCACCAGAGTGGCCGGATCTCAACTCTCTACAACTATTGCACGGGCGCGGCCTCACGCTCTTTACCGAATCAACCATCAACACTGCGCGCCGTCAACATTACACTTCGCACGGGAGCTGGTTATAGCATTTCCCACAATCACTGCATCGATGACGGCGACAGACGACGCACCATCACGGGTCTAGCACCACGTTAGTGACTGAGGCACTGAAGCACCCACCAACACCTTCACCCGTTCCCACGGCACTTTCTGCAAAGAGATAAGAAGATGGACACATTAGAGGACTGATCCATTGAGCTGAAGAGAGTGTGGTTTTGATCATTAACTTCGTCTGTCGTAGGCTAAGCTCGAGTAACTCAAGTTAAGGATACCGTTTGGCGAAAGTAATTTTTCGGCATTGTCATTAGCATCCAACGTTGGTCCTGGACGACCCAGGAAGGTACGCAAGGAATATGTGTCAAATAAGGTGATGGTTGTCAATAAGAATATTAATTTAATAATTAGTGTTATTAATCAGTCAGAACAAGCCAGCTTGCAGTGGAGTCCCAGTGGCAATCGTCCGTAGATCATCCGTCTGCGCTGTACCGACTAAACAATTTCTACGCGAAATACGTCAGAGTTCGAACCCTGACAATCTCAATCAACTTGAATGCAGAACTGCTACTGCTCTGCCGATTCTAATAATAATAAATAAAATACTTTTCCTATAAAAAGCATTGGTGTGGAATGATTCAAGGTTACAGTCCGATGTTCCATTTAGACATAGTTCCTGGATGCACTTGAGTTCCTAGTTCCTCCTTGAGACTCTTAAAGGTGTAAGGCTTTATGGTTAAGAAATGAAACCGAAACGTGCAGCAACCTTTATAAACAAAGTTTAGCCGACTTTTTTTAAATTTAAGGATATCAAACCCAATTAGACAGAAATAAAATTATTAATTAAGCTATAAGTATTCTGCTTTCGTTTCTCCAGTTATGACCAGCGGCATGATTAGTTTTTTGTTGATCCTGTAACTTGACAGTCATGCTATGTTGCCCGTCGGCTGTGTTTTATAATCAATAAATAAAGTAATGTACAAGTTTGTTAATTAAAATTAAAAACGGAAAACTATTTTCATCATAGTTGAATCTAGTCACATAAAAACGAATATTCAATTGATGACATTATCCACCGTCAATCGCAAACGAGAGTACCCCATTGGTTCCACTGTTTTTTCGTGTCCCAAATTAAAATCGATACCAAAATCTGCTGAAACATCTTTTCTTAATCATTTTCCACCACAAAAAATCGCGTTTGAATGCTGAATGAATGCCTCTCATTTAATTCCGATCAGTGATCACACATCTCTGGCATCTCCAACTGCGTTCCAAAACAGACCGACAAAACTCCAAACGAAAGCGAACAGCCGCCCCTTTCATTTTGCAGTCCCTGAGCGCCAAAAACAACCGCCGAACAGACGGTGGGCGACGCAATGCATAAAAAACCACAATTCACCACTTGACCACTTTCTAAGGGCACCCCGTTTTTGATGAGGAAGGAAGGAAATGATTCTGTGTTTTGCTTCCTTTCGTTTTTTTCCATCTCATTTCCGCTCCTATTGCGATTAGCAGAACCGACTGCTCTCTCTCTCTCTCTGCCTCTCTTCGCTCCCCTAAAACAATAAATACTATAATCCACCGGCCACTGGCCAGTGAAACGCATCAGCTCGCGATCGATTTGTTAATCTCTATTACTAATTCCCAGCGCTTATTCTTAAGATGGCGGCGCCCGCGATCTAAAATTGATTTATGAGTTTCGCTTTGCGGGTCTCCGATTTCTGAGTCCGTTGGCGTGTGTTTCGATTTTTCACCGAACACCCGACCGAAAAGTGGACCACGAACTAACTCCGTACAGAAGGCACTCCATGTGCCGAATTTCAGACCACAGACGGACCAACGGAAGGAGGCCACAGGCCCTACCGGAGGCCTCTCGGGCATGGCGAATTTGTCACGGTGGCGTTTTGCAAAACCCTGCAACAGCAGCAGCAGCAGCACCGACGCAGCCATGAATTAGCTCTCTAGGGGGCGGTTGATTTTTCCGTTTTCGATGCGGCACTTTTCTCCACATTATTGCACCATTGACTCTCACAACAAGCCAAGGCCACCGAACCCAGTCCACGGGTGGGATGGGGGTCGCCATCTGCCAGCGCGGTCGACGACCAATTGGGTGCCCCCCCGGACGGCCCACCACCTCACCGTAGTATATGGACGACGCCGCTGGACGGGAGAAACCGGTTCTGCCGAGGCCCCGGAACCAGATTCTCGGCACTTTTGGACAGACCACTAGTGGTTTGCGTGCTCGCTGTCACAAACACCGAAAGACCCGCCGTCCGGGGTTGTTGTGTGCCATCGCCATCCGTCAGCCGTCAGTCGACGGCGAAAAGAGAGAGGACAGTTTGTTTTAGTAAAACTACCCATAGACTCAGGGCGCGGTCTCAGCAAAATCGGACACTTTTTGTCGCTGTCCACGGTGTGGTTCCTTTGGCCGCCTTGCTCGGTCGAGAAGGTAGTCCAATAATGAAAGCTAACCACGGTTGGTACGATGTCCGATGTTCGACCAACATATCCTGTTCGTCGGATTCCTTGAACCCCTACGTTTCGTTCATCCAAATCGCCGAAATACGTGATCGTGACACCGATGATCGATGACGCCAACCGCAGCCACGCTGTCTTCATCGAACCCCAAATGACTCATGACACACTTCACAACGTGTCACAACGAGCCATTGGCCATCAGAGCGGGGCCAACTTCCTTTAACGCTCGACCCACCCAGAGATTCTGTTCGAGTTGTCTTAGGTCCTGAGGCCCGTCCTGTGGCTGTACAAAGTTTATTTTTCCAATTCACAACCATTTGCTGCGGCGATGAGTTCCATTGCCTAGCTTCCTTTTGAGCGGGCGGGCCCACTTTTAAATTCAACATTGAAGCTGGTCAAAGCCACGCGTATCGGCGGCTTTCGGTTTTCGTGCTCCACCCCTTGATTTATGCGGTTCAAATTGGCCTAGTGTGTGGACGGGACCCACTCAAGGCTGACCTCCACCGCCCCGTCGGCAGATTTGCAATCAGATAATGGCAAACAATTTAAACAAAAAGCTGACGTTTCGACGACTTCCAAAACGCGCAGGGTCCCAACACCGAGACGGGAGCTGACACTACTTAACACCGTGGAAAATACGGCCCGTTGGTTCATGCAAATATTGTTTAACGCCCTGCGCTACTGTTCGGTGTATGTGCGCTTATTGTTGTAGCCGCTCCGGCCCCCCCGGATTCGCTTGGGAAACCGATGACGTAGCCTGGACTCGTTGTCTCACTCTTACTCCCGCTCAGTTTTGTTGTCTAAAATGCAAAAATAAAAACCCTCGGTACTTCCAGCTACTACTACTGCTGTTGCTGCTGCCGCTTCGGTTCTTCTTCGTGGTGACTTCTTGCCACGTTGCCCTGCTGCTTTAGACCAGGGTCACTGTACAGCGGAGGACACGCACACCCCTTGTAGCCGCTAATGTTTGCGTCACATTAAGTGTGAATTTAGCGTAACCGCGGATTGTTTTTTTATTGTTGCTTGTATGTTTCGTGGCGCACAGACTGACGGAGGAATGGACGAGAAGCCTGAACCAAGTCTAGCACGGCGCCCGATTTGGGTGGCTTTCATTTATGCGTGCCTTGCGACCCGCTCCATAAGTGCCGAACGCTACACCAAGCGAACCAGGTGCTAATCTGTCCATTTAATTAATGGAAATTACAACGAAAAAACACTACTTTTTGACAGATGCGCATTGCAGTGCAATGCTTAAAGACGAACATTAATGATCGCTGATCGCCGAGCGATTACTGTTCCAAAATCGGCGAATGTGTTTAAGGGAAACAAGTTGATGTCTCCACGTAGCTTAAGGGCATTAACCACTGTTAGAGATGAGGTGCGATTTGCTGGGAGTGGTCCATGGAGTAGGCCATCACTAGGCCTAGTGACTAACTTTGAGGATTACTCAGGATTTCGATTTCTACAGAACGATCGCTTCGTTACAATAACAAGGCCTGCAACACCAACGAGTTTTTCCCCGAGGTTGCCGCACCCTGAAGGAAGTAGGTTATAGGAATAGTAGTGTGAATAATGGACAACTAGAAACATATTCCCTCGACAGGCAGACAGAAAAAAAGGAAGTTTTATTTATCGTTGGACTAATGACAGCATTCCTAAACAAATGAAAGATCATGTCTCGTTCACGACTGCGTGTCCGCGTCAATGGCGAAAATGTCTCCACACGCGACCAGCCACACTTCTGGATCGCCCAGCCCGGTGCGGGTTGGGAAACCAATGGAAATGGGGCACCGAGCCAACACGACCACCACCACCCAGCCCGTTTTTCTTACTGGGACCCCCGGAGGCCAGTCAACAGCGGAACCGCACACAGATACACGCCCCATTCACAAGACATTCACGGCAACGATCGGCTTCGGGCCAGCCGGCCAGCAACACCGTTAAACTCTCCGCTTCCCTGGCCGGCCACCACAATCAACACCTCTCCCCCTCCCACCCGGTCTACTATTACTTCTTCCACACAACACACGCCAACCACAACGGCGGCGGGGAGACTGACCCAGTTTCTAACACAGTCACAGAGAGCGCCGTGGCGCAAAAGGTGCGCTATATGGGGTCCGAATTGGGGCGACCCTTTCTGCTCCGTGCAACTCCGTCCCTCACTATGGCACCGTTTTGCCATTTTCTGCATTAGTGGACGTATCATTTCATGTCTCCATGTAAAAAAAATCCATAAAAATCCAGTAACGAGCCGACGCGGCGCAATCGAAAGGAGGCACTCAACTTCTAAACTCCACCTAATAAACCGACCAAAGGGGGGAAGGGGCGCACAACCGGACAAAAAAATGGAACAAAATTGTGGATGTCTTTTTGTTATTAATATTTAAAAATTGTGAAAGTAACCTGGTAACTGGCCAACCGGGCGGACCCCTGAAGGTGGACGGATTTTGAAACGAAGCGAAAGAAGGATGGAAAATTCCAATCGAACGAAGGAAGCGAACACAGCAACCAACAAGACGGACACATAGAAAAAACGGAAGTTGATCGACCAGCGAGCCGTGGCGCAGAAAATGCTGTTGTTGCATCAACACACGCCGCCGCCTCCGTCATCATCGTGGTCGGTTGTCGGATTTACCTCACCGCGAGCCATCTGTTTTGGCATCGCTCTCTCTTACTCTCTTGCGCTCTGTCTTTTTTTCTCTCTCTCGCAGCAAACACTGCCCGCGGTGAGAAACACGCACCTCGCGAGACGCACGCACCGCGATGAGATGAGCTCGTTGAACTCACGCTCACTGAGTGAGTAGCCGCCACACTGTGCCGTTTCTTGGTTGTTTGCGTGCGGAAAAGGATGCTGCTTTGATGGTCGTCGTGAGGAGCGGCGTGGAAAACATATGATTTCACTGACGGGCACCATAGTGGCAAATTGCTAAATCGAGTTGGCTGTGACTACGGTGCGGAAGCGAACATCTTCAGCACGCTCTCGTGGTTCGCTCTCTTTCTCTTTCGACATCTTGTTTTTTTACAAGCGGAGCTACAAAAACAAACACGCTGATGAGATTTTAAAGACCTCTTCCTTCACTCTATCTCTCTCTCTTTCTCTTTCACTCTGTTTTTGGCTACCGCGGATGAATCGGATAATGCCGTCGTGCCAAGAAAGCGCATCCCGCTGACGCACCACTGTTCACCCTTCACGACAGTTCTTCATCACGCCAACACGCCTCCAACGCGAGCTCACGTGTCACTAATACACGCAGAACACGTACGCACGTGCCTGCGTGGATCGACGATGATCGCCCGCCGTAGGGAAGTGAAATTTGTTTCCTGCGGTCCGAAGCGGTTTAGAGTACCAGACCGCGGGCCGACCAGAAGTTGGCCAAAAAAGTGTCCCATCGAAAGCTGCGGCTGAGCTGAAGCTGAAAGCTGAGTCATGAACCACGCAAACATCGCAATCGCGCAATTTTGGGCTTTGTTGGATGGTGAGATCATCTGTCAACGGAGCGCGCGGCCTCTCGGTGTTGCTATGGACAGAGTTCCGGGTGAAGCAAACACATCCGTATCTCAGGGACATGAAACGAAACTAGTGACCAGCCTCCCGCAGAGCTGAGCCGTTTGGATGATTGGTTCACAGTAATGTTGGTCCGGACATGTCCGATGTAGCGCGTAAAGTAAATCAAATCCTGGAGGCCAAACATAACGCGGTCCGTTCCCAAAAGTCGCATCCCAATGAAAAGCCGGATATGCATCCCGTTTTCAACGCAAACAAATTAAAACCAGACTCTAAATGCTTGCGCTTTGGTCGAGTGCTGCTGGAAAATCCCTTTGATGTAACGACGCTCGCAGTGACTGCCGGTCACTTTGGGACCACCACCTCCTGCGGTCGTCTGTAGCGCGCGACCACCAATCGGGGTCACGGAGGCTGCCTTTCTGTTTTTAATTAAAAGTGCGCCACAAATCGCGTACCAGGGGCGCGACTCCACCACCGAGATTCGTCCATTCTCTTCGACCGGAATTGCCATTTGTTGTCATCATCGCACCACGATTCGGACTCGTCCGCGTGGTCCGACAGGAACAAACATTATCTAAATTTAATCACATCACAATGTCCGGCGGTCGGTCGGAGCGTGGGGATTCCCGCCGTCGCATATCTCGCATCTCCCGGTAGCTTTCTATTTTTGATTGATCGAATGTGCGTAAACTGGCCACGGTGTTTCTCGTCACCCGAATGCTGTCCAGTTCAGTGCGCGGCGCGAGAGATTTTGGCTGGCCGAGGTGAAACTACGGTGAAGTCAGTCCCGAAGATTCGTCACGTTTACGATGGCGTTCCGTCAATCAGCGTGTCCACAAGCCATGTGCCAATCATTTAGTAGAGGTTTTTGGTGCGCGAGACACGGTCCCGTCGTTACATTTGTCTTGCGCTCGCGCGTGTGTGAAAACAATGTAAATTCGAATGTATCACAGCGAGCATATATAAATAACACGATTAGATGGCGCGAGATCGCCACGCCAGATGAGCCAGAGGATTTCGGAATTCCCGCGTGCCCCTGCTGTCACCTCAGAGATAGCTGTTAACGGTCTCTAACTGCAGTCGAAACACATCCTCAATTGACTCCACCTCAAATGGGGCAATAAAGTTCTAAAAATGTACTGCGTGGCCCCAAAAGGCCCGTCTCTAAAAATATGGCACCTGACATTGGCTAAGCATCTCTCTATCTCTCTTTGTTTGGTCCGACGATGGGTTGTGGAAATACCGTGATCTACTACGAATCGCGAATGCTTTCTTTCTGA
The DNA here is from genome assembly GCF_943735745.2 of Anopheles bellator. NCBI lineage: Eukaryota > Metazoa > Arthropoda > Insecta > Diptera > Culicidae > Anopheles > Anopheles bellator. The sequence goes on from NC_071286.1 coordinate 65,855,969, forward strand.
TTGCCTAAAATTCCTGGCGCCAGGGCGCGCGTTTTATATTTATAGTTGCCCATCGCGAAAACCGCGATGCTACCTACAGCGCCGAGAATCGAGAACCATTCTCGCCAACCAAAATAATGAGCCCAAAAACACCATTAGCCCTTCCCGTTCGGACGTCAGCAGCCATTCACCCGATTATAATCGGCCGCGCAGCGCTCATTAGCCAAATCTACGCACCGGAACGCTCCGGTTGTAACGGAAGTTCGTTCCTGCCCGCTGAAAAACTGACTGGGAGCAAGTACCAGCAATCGGCGGGATGCGATAATTGCTCCTCCAATTTGTGGCAACCGCTGGTAGGAAAATATTAACACCTTTTTGATGCTCCCTTTTCTTGCTGTCTCGTTTCGTTACGGGAAACTCCAACATGTTTGCCTCGCCCCCTAAAAGGGGCACCCGGCGTCGTAGAAAGATTTCAAATTACTTCCGATTAGTAACGGATCTTCTTACGTGGCTGTTGAAGAAGCATTCAACATTTGAAACGGATTCACGCTAGAGCTATACCGAACTGGGCAGATAATAAATTTCCAAGCCGTTGTCCAGAGTTTAGAGTCGGAAAACTTTACATCACAACCAAGCTGGTGTAGCTTTCCATTTCAAACAACCGTTGATCTGCTACAGCCGGTTCGGCTTGAAGGTCGCTTGAGAGTTTTCCGCAGACACCACACGCAAATGCAAAGAGATTGCAAAATAAACCAATGCCGGTGGTGCCACCAGTATTCAAAAGATCGTTCGTTCAGTGTTTCGAAATAAACGAAAACAGCTGGAAAAACAGCAAACGGCCGCCTGTTTTCACTCAAACATTATGCTCGTGAGGGGCCAGACCTGGGGCCCTGTTGAAGCTGATCTTCGGTGAACTAGCAGTCGGGGCAACATAAGAGGAGCGTTGAATGAGTGAGTCAACAACAAAAACGCGACGTAAAATCACACAATCATTAAATCATAACCGGGAGACCCACGCTATCGCCTCTCCGTGCCCTGAAGGCAGGAAACAAACAATGAGTCCATGAGAAGCCCGAACCCCGTCGTGGGCTGGCGGGAAAAATCATAATATGACGGCTCGCAAACTGCCGACGAGCGGGGAGTATTGCGAAGAAATCTTTGCGCACACTTGAGGGCAAACAATCTCAATCGGTTCCCTCCGGGCAGCAGCATATCAGTGCCATTAGACAAAGTCTCGCAACCCTTCCTTTCTGTTCACGCCAAAGCCAGTGAAACCGATCCGTTGCCAGCCTCCATTCATCAGCCGGAGTGGCGGGCATGAAAACCGAAACTGCATTTGAACTTTCCACCGCACGGCACGCGGCAACATACCGTGGCCGCGCCGTACAACCCTCCCCACAGGCGTAGAAGCCCGATAATGGACACCACATGTTCGCAGCGCAGATCCGTTCCGATATGCCAGACGGCCGACACAGACACCCCATCAGTCCATTTCATCGATTCCGATCAAAGGGTTTCGAATGCATCGGAAGCGACTCGACGGCAAACAAGAAAACAGCATCCGCGAACGAGACTTCCGAAACAAATTGGCATTGGAGAACTCGCTTTCTTGGTTGCCTTCAATTTCAATTGCGTCCGGTCGGTGCTAGAGGAATGCGAGACACTCTGCGGGGACGGGAAATGTCTAGCAACAATCCTGCCAATGGCGATCGCTTTATTTGATTATCAACTTCAGCGGGCACACTAGAAGTCATTGTGTCCGTCTCGTGCGCCATGTGCGACCCTAGAGAGCACGGAGAGCCTTGAAAAGGTCCGGTTTCGCCGCTTCCACAGCAGCCACGCGGTGCGCGCCAAGTAATTATACTCTTGAAAGTTGTACACCTTGAGAATTCGCACGTCGCGGCCGTGCCAAACGCAAAGCGTGGATTTGCGAAACCACACATGTGACAATTTTCTGTTTCCTGATGTGTGTGGCGCCGGCCACAGCATTCAACCGGTTCCTGTTGCTCCCGTGCAGAACAACACCCGTACCTCGCGTATGTAGGTCGCATTCTGGGCGGAACACCCGGTAGAGCTGCTGTCTGGTCCCCCGACCAGCACACGGGACGGGAAGGTGCAAATTTCGCCGGACATTCGCTATACGCGGGCTCTGGGGGGTGGTGTAAAACTAAAAGTAGAACGTGAGCAAAACCGCCCGAGGAGGAATGCTTTAAGATAAGGGAAACCGGTGCCCATGACGAGGACACCGACGACAGCTGGGCGCGCTGGGAATGAGTGCGGACAGGCCGGTGATGCTGTGTTGCTATGCCGCTGGCACGGTGGCCACGTAACGCCACAGACACGATCGCGACGCCATTCTTTCTCTTTCGCGCACCGGCGCAGTGGCAGAACAATAGACGGCGAGAGCTGGCACAGAACGACCAACACCGCAGCAGCAGCATCACCTCAGGCCCAATACAGGCGGCCCGAAAGGTCATGGTAGGCTCGCTCGCAGCCTCTCGGAACCAACACAGCGACGGAGCGGGAATGTGTGCGTAGGCCAGCGGATACGGATCATAAACCAGTCGCGCCGGGGGCACTGCCATATTCCGTGGCATCGCTGCGGACCGCAGGTAGGCCCATTCGGGAGTAACAGTTGGCGTTCAAAAAAATTCCCACAGCAAGAGATCCTCATTCTGTAACGATTCACAGTGATCATGGATGATCGTGCAGTTTACAAAATGGCAATGCAGTGCAACCGACCGGAATTAAGCCGTGTCGCGGATGGGCATGTTCTAGCGTGAAGGGCCCCTGGGCACGCACTAGCCACACACTAGATAACGGTTATCTGATAAAGTCCAGTTCACCACTGTTTACATTACCGAGCACGGCACGGGTGTCCGCAACACATACCCGCGTACGCTGCCCTTTTCACAGCGGGAGCGATCAACGAAGGGTGATGTTGGAGTGGCTCACTCTTTGATCACCGCTGCAGAGCATGCTCCGACGATAAAACCATTCGCCAGCAGCGCTGACTGCGCGTTCTTCTTTGTCACAGATGGCGGCGCCCCCTATCTCTGTCTCTCTTCCGCTCCAGCGCCGGTGTGGCCAGATTGTTGTGAAGTCTGTTCCTCTTCCTAATTAATGGCCACACCCCGCGCATTGGCCTTTGGGCTTTTGCTTTACTGGTTCTTGTTACCCCGAGGAGCGCAGCGCTGCAGTCATCTTACAGCAGCCATCATCCGAGAGATGAGCGGACAAAGAGAGAAGCACTGGTGAGCGGCGCGTGGCTGAGCGAGAGAAAGTAGACAGTTCTGTAGCCAATCCGTGCGCGTGAATCACCCGCCAGCCAGCCTCTGGTTCTCTGGTTCGCTTCTTTCCCGGTACGGGTCTTTTTGCATTCTTTGCCGCAGAGCAGGTTCCGGTCCGTCAGACCACCACGCTCCAGATTACCGTTGATCGGACCAACTAGACGCGTTTAGGACACTGGGCGTCGCAGCACACCACTTCACACCGTCTCAGCATGCTTTGCGATCACAACAAATACAAATGCAGCTCGAGAAGCATCGGTCACCACTTCACCTTCCCAAGAGCAACAGGCGCCGAGGCTAACTTACTTTCTTGGGGCACGGTTTCGCTCGCTGGTTTTGCTTTGCCGCGGACCTAACGGTTAAAATCGGTCTCGGCACGGTGGCTCGCTCGGAACACAGAAACTAAACGGCACAACGCAGTCAAACACACCAGGCCGCTCGGTGGCCACTCTTTTTCGATTTTCCGTGCAACGTTTCGGGTTTAAAATTTAAAAACACTCTTCGACGGAGCATAAAACATTGGCACGGTAAAACGCGGACCACCGGGGCGAAAACGATCTGTGGAACACGCACTCCGAAACCGTGTTTTGTTGTCTTCTTCTTCTTGCGACAAAGGAAAACCGAGAAACGGGACCCGCGCGCGAAATGTCCGTCCGCCACAAAAGTACAAAAAACCCGATTCAACCTACGAAAATTCCGAACAGGGGACCCGCGCGCACAAAAGTACGAACTTTTTCTCCGTACTTTCTGGCCTTTGGAAGTCTGCGCGTTCCCGGTCTCTGCATTTCTCTTCCATCTCTCGTTTCTCGGCGCTCTCTCCACCCGAGCGGGACAGAGATAGCGAGAAGGATTTCGAAATTGAGCAAAGGATCACCGTGCGGGGCCGGTTTGTCATTTCTGGGTTCTTTGCCGATGGAAATGTAACGGGCGAGGGAAGTGGATTGACGGGATTTAAAGAACGTTCGTTAAAGAGCAAAGACTTATTTATTTCGTTTGCGATTTTACTGTCGTATTTGAACTTGCTGACCCGACATTAGAAGGTTGAAAAGTTCACGGACAACGATTTGTTCCCAGAAACTACGGCATCTGAAGAATAGCATCCAGCAACATATTTTCTTCGGTTTCCTTTTCCTGCATTTAATTTTGTGTGCCGATTTGTTCCGAGGATTGAACAACCTGACTAAAAAGTTTCATTGGCCGTAGAAACAATAAAAAAAGTACTTATTGTAATTGTTGTAATTGGAAGTTTGTAGTTAATAGAAGACCGTTTAGATTTGCTAGAGATTTCTCAAACTAAAGTTGCGCTGCTAACATCTAGTAAGCATCGTAACGGTAGAATGTTTTTAACATTTTCGATTCTTTTTGAACCAGTTTCAACGGATTTGTTTGGCGCGGCCATTGGAGCCACCCTGTGCCGGGTACACTGGTGCTGAATGTTTGTTCTCTCGCTGACATCTGAAGGTTCAAACGTGCGTGAAAAATCTTCGTCATTCTAAATATATCCCGCATTTATTGTTCAGAAGCTTTCCTTCCTCGGAAAATTGTAATAAAATTTCGTTTTTTTATGATCAGGTCGCATCGGGTCGGAACAGTTTCCAGTTGGTTTCGGTTGTAAAGCAACGTTTCTCGTTACCGGCAACGCGGAAAACAACGCCGAACGCCGAGCTGGAGTACTGCAGCGGCCAGTATAACCACGCAGTGACAACTCACGCAATTTCCAGTTTTTCTCTGCCCCAATCATCATTATCATCACCGTCCCAGCTTTTCACACCATTTTTTTGCCTTACACGGCACAAGTATTCGTCATTGGTGGTTCGTCGTGGTCGTGGTCGATTTTCCCATCCGTTTTTCCTTTCGCGTGACAAACGGCGTGGAGTGTAACCGGATTCGCTGCGTGCATTCGGACAAGGGCCAGTGAAGAATTGGGCAAACCCCAGCGCAGACACTTGTCCCCCCATCGGCGTAGTTTGTGGTGCCAAGAACTCTATACGCATCTGTGAAGGGGCCCGGCCTGTTCGCCCGTGAACGCGCACCGTCACCATGGATGAGGAATATGACGCGATTGTGCTGGGCACCGGCCTGAAGGAGTGCATCCTGAGCGGTATGCTGTCCGTGTCGGGCAAAAAGGTGCTGCACATCGATCGGAACAAGTACTACGGTGGGGAATCCGCCTCGATTACGCCCCTCGAGGACCTGTTCTCGCGCTTCGCCGTCGAGTTGCCGGGAGACAAATATGGCCGCGGGCGGGACTGGAACGTGGATCTGATCCCCAAGTTCCTGATGGCCAACGGGCTGCTGGTGAAGCTGCTGATACACACGGGTGTGACCCGCTACCTGGAGTTCAAGTCGGTCGAGGGCAGCTACGTATACAAAGGGGGCAAAATCTCCAAAGTGCCCGTCGACCAGAAGGAGGCACTGGCCTCGGATCTGATGGGTACGTAATCTATTTGGTGATGGTTCCGCGATGATGGGTGGGAGGGCCTCCACGATGCTCCCCCGCCCCGGGCCGTGGCTTGTTCGAGAGGAATCCAGGAAATTTCGGCACTTTCCAACCTCTCCATTTCGACTCGGATTCAACTCACCAATTCTCACTGCGCGAATCTCACTCGCTGACGCACTCTCTCACCATCGGCCGGCCTCTCTCGCTTGTTCGGTTGCTCTCTTTCCTTCGTTCGGTGGATACAGTCAGCTGCGGGCCGAACCGCATATTGCTCTCCCTCTCTGACTGTCTGTTTTACTGTTTTGCAAACGGTGTTGGGCAAATTTCTCGAGCTCTCCCTCTCGTTCTCTCGCTGTCTCGCTTTGGCATTTTTTATTGGTTCATTTTTCCAATTGCACAGTAACGAGGAAAAAGAAACAGGCGCAACATGAAAACACGTAATGGAGTTTGGCGGCTGGCGTGTGTGGCGAAAAGGAAAAAGAAAACTACTCAACGGAAAGGGGGAAAATCAGAAAGAGGGAAAGAACGGAAGGAAAATGACACGTCGCGCTGCCCCCGATGCGGTTTGAAGTTTTCCCAATACAATCCGCTTCCGATGACGCGGAGGCGCATAGCCTCAACCCCACCGCGTAGGATGGCCCATCAGCATACCATGATTGCTGAAGCAAAGGTTGAGCCCATCGCGATCGAAGTCATCTCAGCATGCGACGGTGGTCTTTTTTCGAAGCACGACGCAATGGTCGAATGAAAAGCGAGTATCGTAAAATTGACAAACCGCGCTTCGGTCTGACCGCTACGGTGTGTGACGAGACCACCCCCTTAGACGGCCCACAGCGCGCGTGGTCAATCGAAATGTACGTGGTGCCCCCAACAGAAAGAAGAGGCAGAAGACGCATGAGTCAAATGTGAAATCAGTTTCTTTTCCGCTTTGGGCCGCTTTGCTCCACCCCCGACGGGTGGCGACAAAATGCAGCGTAACCGTAACGTTGACATGGACATTGAGCCCAGGTTTACAAACTGAACCGCCAAACCGTGTCTTGCAATACTTGAAAGGCTTAAGCCGTATTTTGATGAGAGGCATTAGAATGGTGCACATTGGGCACAACGTTGACGCCTTTTGTTTTTGCGGCCGTAATTTTCACAGAACTTCCGTGCACTTCGTTAAGCGAATAAAGCGAATTTCGTTCTCCGTTCGACGTGGTAATATTTGTGTGATCCCCCGTTTCCCTTTTCAGGAATGTTCGAGAAACGTCGCTTCCGCAACTTCCTGATCTACGTGCAGGACTTTGTTGCGGAAGATCCGAAAACGTGGAAGGACTTCGATCCGTCCACCAAGGACATGCAGGCGCTGTACGAAAAATTCGGGCTGGAGAAGAGTACCCAAGATTTCACCGGCCACGCGTTGGCCCTGTACCGAGATGACGACTATCTGGCCGAGCCGGCCATCAAAACGATCAATCGCATCAAGCTGTACTCGGACTCGCTGGCACGCTACGGTAAGTCGCCGTATCTGTATCCGATGTACGGCCTGGGTGAGCTGCCGCAGGGTTTCGCACGTCTGTCCGCCATCTACGGTGGCACGTACATGCTGGACAAGCCGATCGACGAGATCGTCTACGACGCGAACGGAAAAGTGGTGGGCGTTCGTTCCGGTGAAGAGGTTGCCAAATGCAAACAGGTCTACTGTGACCCAACCTACGTTCCCGAAAAGGTACGATATTCACTGCCCAATGGCACCGAAGATGATCGCGCTTAATGTTTTTTCCACACACGCAGGTACGCATCAGCGGAAAAGTTATTCGTTGCATCTGTCTGCTGGACCATCCGATTCCGAACACGAAGGATGCGCTCTCCACGCAGATCATCATTCCACAGAAGCAGGTCGATCGCAAGTCGGACATTTACGTGTCGTTGATCAGCTCGACGCACCAAGTGTCGGCCAAGGGATGGTTCATCGGCATGGTGTCGACCACCGTCGAAACCGCCAACCCCGAGGCCGAGATCAAGCCCGGGCTCGATCTGCTCGGTCCGATCGCACAAAAGTTCATCTGCGTTTCGGACTACTACGAGCCGACCGACGAAGGGCTGCAGTCGCAGGTGTTCATATCGCAATCGTACGACGCCACCACCCACTTCGAGACGACCTGCCTGGACGTGCTGGACATCTTCAAGCGCGGCACCGGCGAAGACTTTGACTTTTCCAAAATCAAGCAGGAATTGGGCGACGAGGAGCAGTAAATTTTGCAGCATTACGCGCTGGCAGCGCAGTGAAACGGAGGGGCGGTGGGGGGAGACTGGACGAGGTGCAAGGTTGCCACTACTCCGCTGGACATTTCGTCCCCAGTCCGAGTGCTTCGATCGGGATATGGCGTGGGAGCAGAAGCTGTGTATCGATGGACAGACCAACATCGGCCATCACCCGTTTATCAATCATATGATTCCACTAGGGGTTATTTTTTATATAAATTTTCTTCGTTCAATTATGCTTCGAACCATCAATTAGCATTATCTGGCCAATGCACGTGTGGGTGTGTGTGTGTGTATGTGGCGAGCAAAGGAATATCGAGAGAGGCGCTTCCTTTTCTTTTATCCGTTTTCCTCCACGGACAATTATGTCAACGTGAGGGGCGTTTCTTCGGCGGCCTGCCGCGCTTCGGTGTCACCGGGAGGTAGATGAAGACGGACAGTGGTCTGGGCATTGGTCTGGCATCGCGAATCAACTATTCTAGTAAACCCGATCGTCGGCGGTATGCAACATACGCTACTATACATTATCTCTAATGAATGAAACATGAAAGCTAATCAATTACAAATCAAACCTACAAAACAAAAAACCCAACCACTGGACTTCTATTGCATATGCATTTGTCTGGAGCGTTGTGGCAGTGCGACCGAAGGGAAAGCTCAGAAAGGAAAGAAATATTGTAGGGCAACGAACACATCGAATAACGAATTCGCAAGAAGAACCTCACGCTTGATACCAGTGTTCTCCTCCACTGATGGCTCATTTTATGATAGACGGTTCCTTCCGATCGTTATAGGAGGGCAACACTTTCCCTTCCCACATCCATTTCTATTGCTTTAGACTGCTATTTGTTGGCCGGTTCCGATTTCCATTGCGTTACATTCAAACAGCTTCGAAAGACAGCGAAAGCGCGGGAAAGTGAGTGGGAGGGATTGCAAAACATAACCTGTTTAGACGCTCCATGGCAGCGATAAGAGACACTAAATGTTGATATGAATACCGCAAAAACAAGAAAAATAAAATTTAGATCTATCAAATGTATATTGCAGTTGTGAAGAAGAACGATCGGGAACGATCGTGCAGCATACGGCGATTACTGGGTGGATTGGTTCAGCAAAAGCGTTACTGGATCGCCGCCTGCAAGAACGGAGAATGCGCTCCTTATCGGTGGCATAGGCAGAAACAATTGATGTTGCTAGAGATGCCAGCAAATCGGCGAGTGCTTCCCGAGCCACTAAATCAATGCAAGCTTTTGTAGAAAAGTATTATCGAATGTTTAAGCGATTTGTATATCTTCTGTTTTGGACCGTGTTTGGATGACGGAGGCTGTTTTGAACCCTGTTTTCGTTTCCCCACAATATTGAGAAAGGCACGTTTATCATCAAGTAGATAACGGTATCAGTAAGCAGATGGAGCAAAAAAAAGCCAGCTGGTATCTCTGAAAGAAACAACCCCCGAGCTGGATTCGTATAGTCAAATCGAAAGCATTCCACCGCTAAACTTTACTCGCAACTTCACTGATGTGTGCTTATGAAATTCCTTACCAATAGAAGCCATTTGATAGTATATCGCGATCGAAATGTTAAGCGAACATATTTCTCCCGTTTTTTGTATTTTTTACATTTATTATTGCACACACACCCGAATAAATAATCATAAACCACACTGAACCGTACAATAAAGGATATTTTCTGCGTTGCAAGAATTACCGATATCCAATGCTGAAAATGGGAACGGAATTGGTTGGTTGCCACATAAGTTCTATGTTTCAAGAACAATTAATTAATTTTAATTAGATTGAAAAATTGATTGTTTTATTTTAATTTAATGTTGAAAATATTATTTGCAATGTTCGGACGCAAAATTCCGACGACGTTCGTTCCGTTCCGTTGCGGTTTAATGAAAACAACTCGAGTTTGTTTCAGAGAAGAGTGTGTAGCAGGGTAACAAAACCAGGAGGAGGTAGCTCCGAGTTGCGCGAAAAGAGCCCCTTGTGTACATCCCGCCGCTGTGGAGCAAAACAAAAACCAAATGCTGTCAAAACCAAAATGTTGAAATGTTAAAATGTTAGATGCATCCGTTTTCTCCAAATTCAGCCAACGAAACGCCGTAAAGTTTTACGATTCGTACCAAAACTGGTCGCTGGTAACATACGGAGAGCTATGGCGTGTGGTACAGAATATAGCAAGGATGTTGGAAGAGCAACATATCGAAGGAAAACTAATCGGCGTGAAGTTGCCTCAGTGTCCGGCGTTGATTGCCGTTCTTGCGGGGTAAGGATTAAGAGAATCAGGTTGTTCATAGACAGTAATCAACAAAAATAAAAATGTCGCCATTTTGCAGCGTAATCAAATCCCGCAACAGCTTTTGTTGCATCGACCCGCGGAGGCGCGAAATTCAGGAAGATGATTGCAAGGAGTTTACTGCAGTGTTTTTTCCTACCGGTGAATGGTTTCAAAGTGGCCAAGGCTTTCAATTACTGCTAAGTATGCGGATCACCGGGATGAGAATCTCGTTGGCAGTTGCATCGTTCCCCGTTTCCAGCAGTCCCGCGCTGGGGTTTTGTGTACGAACGTCCGGAACGACGGGACTACCGAAAACGATATTCGTACCAGGCCAATGTATTGCGCCAAACGTAACAGCGTTGATTGAACGGTTTGGCGTAAACGAAGAGGATGTTATCTTTGGTTGTTCACCACCGACGTTCGATCCGTTCGTCGTAGATGTACTTCTGGCACTGCACACCGGCGCTACGTTGCTGCTTGTAGCGGAAGAAATACGTCTCTCACCAACCCGTTTGCTGCCGGTACTCTTTCCGGCCGTAACGGTGATGCAAATGACCCCCTCAATGTTTCTGCGATGGAACCATCGAGCTGTGACCGAAACGATCCTTGCGCCACAGAGCACACTAAGGTACGTTGGAAACAGGCGATCGAGACTGCTGCTGATGACTAACCTGGTTTTTCGTTGTTAAAACAGAGTACTCGTTCTTGGTGGAGAACCATTCCCAGCGCTAGTGATTCCTGCTGGGTGCCGTACGAAGGTGTTCAATATCTACGGCATCACGGAGGTATCGTGCTGGAGCACAATCGAACAGGTTGCCAGGCACACCACCGACCAGGTGTCGCTTGGTGCTCCACTCGATGCGTCAATCGAACTGCAAGTGCGTAGCATCGATAACGGCCAAGTTCTGACCCTAGAAAACACTCAGGAATCCGTCGTTGGTGAGCTCTACATTGGTAGCAGCACACGGAAGTGTATCCTGGTTGAAGAACAGCCGGACACTACCCATGGAGATGTCGTGTTACGTGCGACGGGCGATTTAGTGGAGCTAACGAAAGAAAGAAGACTCTTCTACCGTGGCCGGTGCTGCAGATTGATAAAACGGTTCGGTTGTCGTGTAAGTTTGGAAGAACTCGAACGCGTCCTAGCCTCACACGCTGCCGTAGAACAGTGTTTTGCTAAGGCTCACGGTGACGACACGCGGCTGCTGATGTTCTTCAAATCATCATCCGCCGATCCGCTGGTGGAGCAAAAACTGTGGACCTTTCTACGGTCGCACCTATCGCCGCAAAAGCTTCCCGATGAGCTGCTTCGTATCGAGCGATTTCCACTGTCCGTGCATGGAAAGGTGTGCCAGGAAGGATTGGCCAGACTGTATCTCGAATTGCAGCTCGACGAAAGTCACCCCGATCCGGTCGAATACTTTCGCACGCAACTTATCGCGATGGGCATCGGCTATGACACTCGACAACAACGGAATCTAAAGTCTTTCGTCGAGTGTGGCGGTTCATCGGTCGCGGCTCTACGATTGTATGGCTCAATGACAGCGAAATTTCCCGATCTGGAACTTCCGGAGATTCTCATCCGTCTGTTAGATACAAACGTATCGCTGGATGACGCGATTGCTTACGTCGATGCGCAAGTGACGAAAGGCAATGCTGCGAAAAGGAGGAGAATCTCAGTCACAGACTCTACGCTCCCGAGATTAGTGGATGGTGGCCTCCTTAAAACGGTCTGCAGATACGATCTCGGCAAGTGCATTGATTCGTGTCCAACCACAACATTTTGTCCGGACATCGGTCCCATCCTAAGCATCGGTAGCCACTCGGGTCTGCTGCTGACGATCGATGTTACCACAAACGACGTTCTGTCGCGCATCACCTTGCCCGATCGGATCGAGTGCTCCGTAAGCTTTCTGGAACCCCTTCTGGAGGGCCCGGGGCTTCACGCCGTGGTTGGATGTTATGACGGATTTTTGTACTGCTTCGCTCCACTAGAGGGAACGATCGTGTGGAAGTACGACGCCGGAGGAATGATTAAAAGCGCTCCTTTGGTTTTGTCAGCTTCGGGTGACATTGTGTTTGGTAGTTATGGGTCCGCTTGCAACCTGCATTGCCTAACGATGGTACGTAGCAGCTAGGGATAAGTTGATAAGTTCGGCTTAAGTGCATCTTTTTTTGTTAGGACGGCGTGGTTCGGTGGATGTTGCTGGTAGGTACCAAGCCAATATTGGCTCGCCCCGTGGCGTTGGGTAGTCGAGCAAGCAAGAAATGTGTTCTTGTGGCTACATTAGACGGGACGATGGCGGCCGTAGAGCTTGCCACGGGAAGTCTCGTATGGAGCAGAACGAATGCCAACAATGTGCCCGTGTTTGGTTCTCCCATTTACTTAACGGATCACGACAGAATTGTCGCATGCTCGGTCGACGGTGAGCTCGGCGTTTATGAGACCACCGGTGGTAAAATGGTAAGTGGTATTGTTCAATCATTAGTTGGAAGGCGATTGAAGGCCGTTTTCCGATACTACTTTACCTTCCAGATAGCATCCCACAAACTGCCTGGAAATGTGTTTTCATCAATCGCGTCTCTGAAACAGGCGGATGCAACAATTGATCTCTTCGTCGGATGTTACGATAAGCACGTGCATTGCGTAGCATTGGATGGTGACAAAATCGTGCCTAAATGGAAGTTGCCACTGCAGTCTCAAATCTACGCTACGCCACTGGTTCTGGACAACAAGCGGACATTAATAGTGTGCACGACCGCTGGCTACATTAACGTAATTGATTTGCGTGCCGACGCCGATGGTAAAACGGGCTGCAAAACGATAGCAACGCGGAAAATGGATGGTGAACTATTTGCCACATCCAATGCCTGTGGGAATGCATTGTTTGTTGGCTGTCGTGATAACTTTTTGTACAAAATACAAATAAATGGGATGAAATCAAATTAACCAAATCTAAAATGTTGCACTTCTGAATCCGTAATTGATCGATCAAAATCCGATCTGTCGATCTTCCGATTATCCGAAGAGGCTTCTTTGGTTTCTATGGCGCTGGCAGAAAACGGGCCGTGATATTGTTTAGAAAAGCCTGCCGCCGTTTGATTAGTATTAATGTTTATTATCGCGGGTTTTTCGTCTTTCTAATAGTTTAGTTTCGTTTTCGTTTTTTAACTATTCGTAATCGTAGAAGGTGCGCGCGCTAGACGTTGCAGTACGGTTGCGTTGAGAGCGACAAAAATAGTGAGTTCGGGGGACACATAACCCCGTACACGCGTACCGAACGAAAAACGTAAAACAAAGTGTGCATGCGACACGACACGCGTTAGTGTTGTTGGTTTAGGTTTTGGTGGCAGTCTTCTGAGAGAACCTGAATGCTATATAACTAAACTATCTAGGTCCGGCAGGAGCAAAAGTAATGTAAAGCGGCAAACAACAACGCGCAAATATGGGACGGAAAATATTTTCTTAGCGCCATGAACACAAACGACAATTAGCTAAACGATTTGAGTCGATGTAAAATTTAAAAAATAACGGCAGTAAATCGTTTCGAGTGTCACAGACAAGCTAGCGGGGGCGACAACGGCAAATCTGGTAGCGGAGGCAAGAAAGGTCGCTGCTCCGTTCAAGCCTTGGCTACTCAGAGGTCCTCGTGTGTGCCACCTATCGCAGCACGTCAACATGTGGCAGAGTACACAAAAAGGGTTTAATTTTCGTGTCTCTAGAGAAACAGACTGGGCAGTTAGAGAGTAGGATCATCAGAATGGAATCGTGTAACTCCGTGAAACGTGTTTGGTTGTAGCCATCGTATTACCCTTCGCGTTTACATTACTTCGCGCGACTGCTGCTGGTCTACGTGCGACTTTACATTTAATGCATTTAGAAGAAGTGATCCGAACGGGGATAACGTGTGAGGAGTAACAACACACAAATCCCATTTTGTGCTACCATTTGGGACATACTCTCTCCTAAACGCTCTCGCTCGCTCGCAAATCCTCCGCCGATCGTCGATCATTCGGTTCGATACATAATTATATCAAGAGCATACTTTAAAATATCAATAAATTACAGTTAAAACGTGAGCGCACCGAAGAAAAAGGAAACGTGCACGGCTCAAGGACGAGTAGAGACAAGTGGTCTGGGGTACCCTTGGAAACCACATTCAAATGTACACAACCACAATCACAAACATACCCTTACATCCTTACACACACCCACACGCACCCACGAGTGCTCTGGCGGTTCTCGTGAACCGAAACTGATTGTGATTTGCGTCGATGTTTTTGTTTTAATTTTGCCTTTCGCTAGTTGCCGCGCTCAATGTTCGTTGCCGTTTTAACCATCATATCAACATTAATAAATAGAGGACTAGTAACGACCGACGGAGGAGATGGTATGGTGAGCCCTGGAATACGAACGTTCAATGTGGCGGCAGCTGGCCGTGATCGGGCCAAAACGCCGGGTCCGTGCTGACCGATCGCATTCCATTAAAACTTTCCTTATTTGCTAGTAAGATTTCTGCGTGACCTAATCCTAACAAAGAATGTACCTAATACAAAAAAGGACACTGGTTTCGTGTTTCGCGAATTCGTTCGAAGGGTTTCTGGTTTCCTTTTGTTTTCGATCGGTTCGATCTTCGATCATTGCGAAATGTTCGATGCTCGCGATTTTGATCGCTTTCGTTCCGCTCTTTGAGCCCATCCCTAAAAAACGCCGCTTGCATTGCGGCCGCGGCCAGTGGGTGATTCTATTCTGAAGGACGGAGTGATTTTGGGTTGGTGTTGGTGATTTTTTTAAAGTTATTTACATTCCGATTGCTACCTTCCGCGAGTGCTGTTGCTGCAACTGTCTTCAATCTTTCCTTCCTTTCTATCGATCTTCTGCCTATCGTCTCTCTTTCTGACGCAGGTTTGGATTAATTGTCTCATTAAGGTGTTAGTAGTAAAGTTCATCTAACGTCGTGCTAGTCAATTGTTAAAAAACGATATTCTCGCTAGTCTCGCTGACGATATTCTCATACCTATGTTTCGTTTTTTGTCACATAAACCGAATGGTTTTACTTTTGTCAAGCCTTTTTATCGTTTTTGATTTGTCACAATACGATTCATTTAATGCTCCGCCGACATGGGCTTGGTCGGGTTTAGCTTCTTTCCTCTGTTTTGTCTAGCCCATGAAATCATGATGTGAGGGTTCCGATGGTTCGTGATGTGCGAACAGAGGGTTAGGGAACTCGGGGGGATGCGGTAATGGACCGGTGATGGTTGGTCGTCGTCGGTAGGCCATCAGCCAGCACGAGACGGCTACCGCTACCGCAACCAGTGCCAGTAGCGCCGTGATAACGAGCGCCAGTATGAGACCGATCATCGAAACACAAATGTCCTCCACGCGCTGAGCGGCCGGGGTGACTGCAAGACATAGTGTGCGGTTACGATTGGAGCTTCCATTTACAAGCGCAGCCGGAAGGCTTCCTTTGATACTTACTGTTGTTTGAATCGTACGATCGTTCTTCCCGCTTCTCCAGCGTCAGGATGGCGTTCGATTGGATTGTAATCTCCTCACGCAGCGTTCCCTCGATGCCGAGCCCGTCGTCGGTGGCCAGGGCGGTATCGTCCGAGGCGCGCCTGGTCCGGTTGTAGACGAGCTCGATCGTGCGATCGTACGCCACCTCGCCGGCGATCGCGCGACGACGTCGCCGCTTACCGTACGCGTTGGCTCCGTGACAGTTGACCGGTTGGCACTTGCCGAAGCACACGCGGATGTTGCACTGGAAGCGGATGTTGTCGCTCGACGGGAACTTGAACGCGTTGAAACTTGCCAGCAGGCTGTTCGTCTCGGCATTGTACTCCCAGTCGCCGAAGATCGACGGATCTGTCGCACAACCGTCCTCGTCCGTTACGATGTACTCGTTCTCGACACTCTCCTCCATCGTCTTGGCCACACAGCTCCGTGCGAATCCTCCGTAGATGGCTGTAGACAGGAAAACCAAATGAGTACACCATGTGCTCGCTCTCTAGCGCACGCTTACTGGCACTTACTTGCTGGTTGCACCTCAACCTGCAGCCGCAGATTGTCACCGATTTCGGCCGAATTGATCTCCTCGCCGTTGAAGGCCACAATTCGCATGGCGCAGGTCGGCGGCGGACCGGTGTTAGCGATCGTACCGGCTGTCGTCAGCATCTGGACGTTGAAGCCGAGCGTCACGTTCTGTTCGCCCGTCTGGTAGACGCACTTGATGTGGTACGCTTGCGCCTTGTACGTGACCAGCTTGGGGTGCTTCTGGATGACGAGCACGAAGCTTGCGATTCCATTGACGTGGATGAGGCCGCAGCTGCCGAAGTGCACCTTAAAGATCTGCGTTCGGGCGGACGATGTGTCTCCGGCCAGGTTGACCACACGGCGACATTCTTCGTCCTTGCTGTGGCCCTTCACGTACAGCACACCGTTGAAGGTGGACTCGGCCAAATCGATCACCACCTGCACACCGTCGGCCTGACACGTCACAACCATCTCCGGTTGCGGGAAGTCCGTCCTGAACTTGGTCGTTTCGTCTGCGAAGAGAGTGTTTGTCACACATTAGCCACTGCCACTATCAGGGGGCCTTTGCCGCAATACTTACTGCAATGTTCCTCCGGGTTTCCGGTGTATCCCGTGATGCACTGACATACCGCCTGGTGGTTGGTGGCGTTGCAGAGCGCATTCTTTCCACACACTTTGCGCGTACACGGATCATCGCAGGTCTTCTCCGGGCTACAGTACCGCCAGTCGGAACAGTGATCGTCGTGTTCACATTCGGGCTTTTCGCTGCGAACGCACTCGCCCCGGGCTGTCAGCCGATATCCGTACTCGATCGGACAGATGCAGCGTCCCCGCTCGTCGATGATGAGTCCACGCTCGAGCGCACAAACACACCGGCCCGTTTCGTCAATCTTCAGACCGTCTTCTTCGCGGCACGGTTGGCAATCATCGTAGGTGGATAGTCCGAATCCGGCAGGACATACGCACTCACCGTTGGCGTTGAGGACGAAGCCTCGTTCTGTGGGGCAGGGGGCCACTGGAAGAGGAGTGATAAAAGCAAATGATTACTCGTGACTCTCAGGTGAATTCACGCCCCCGGGGACGGACTTACTTTTGTCGCACTGTATCGCGGCGTTGCCCTGGTATCCTCGTAGGCACTCGCAGATCATCGTGCGAACCGGCAGGGTGTCAAGTACCTTGCACAGGGAGTTCACGCCGCATGGTTCGGTCACGTTGCATGGGTTCACGCACTCGCCTTGAATGCATGCCGTCTGAGATGGACACTCGCCATCGGTCATGCAGCGATCGTCCCGCAGCACACAGCCCTGCAGTGGATCGTTCTCGAACGGTGGTGGACAGGCACACTCGGGACGGTGCTGGTACACTTGGCACTGTTCGTTCTGCGCACAGACCGCCTGCGCCTCGCACGGGTTCTCGCAACGTCCGTTCAAGCATGCCTTGTCCAGAGGGCAGTCCGTATCGCGCCGGCAGCCGATCAGCTTGCAGACCGCTCGCGGGTTACCCTCGTAGCCGGGCAGACATTCGCACACGGCCCGATGGTTGACGGCGATACATTCGGCCTGCGAGCCACACGTTTCCAGCGAGCACGCCGGAACGCACTGTCGGTTGTGGCAGGCGTGCTGTCCAGAGCACTCGTCGTCCGCGCGACACTCGATCCGTACGCACTGCGTCTCCGGGTCACCATCGTAGCCCTGCTCACACGAGCAGACTGGCTTGTGGTCCTTTACACGACACTGCGCGTTCGGGCCACAGTTGCACGGGTTGCGGCAGATGCTGTTGATGCACGCCGTATCGCTCGAGCAGTCCGTGTCGGAGATGCAGCCCGCCTTCACGACCGGTTTGCAGGTGCCGCTACCGCTGCTCACGTACCCTTCCGGGCAGGTGCAAAGCATGGTGCGGACGGGCGACGACGGTACCACCTCACACTTGGCCGGTTGATTGCACGGGGTTAGCGACGTGCACGGTTCCACGCACTTGTTGTCGATGCAGGCCAGATGCGACGGGCACTCGGTATCGTAGCGACACTCGGGGACAATCTCCGGACGACAGTCGACGTACGGGTTACCGACCAGGCCCACCGGGCACCGGCACACAACGAGATGGTTCTGGGCCCGGCATTCAGCCCTCGCGGAGCAAGCGTTTTCGTAGATGCACGGGTTGACGCACTGGCCGTTGCGGCACTGCCTATCGTCCGGGCAGTCGTTGTTGCTGCGGCACTCTACCACGTTGCACTGCACCAGCGGGTTACCTCGGTAACCGCTCAGACAGCGACACTCGGCTCGATTCGCACGTCCGAAGCACTCCGCTCCGATACCGCACGGATCGTTCTCCAGACACGGGTTGACGCAGTTACCGTTAACGCACGCCTTCGCCGATTCGCATTCCGAGTCGACACGGCACCCGATCGCTCGGCACGCTACGTTCGGATTGCCCTCGAAGCCGTCCTCGCAGGAGCACACGGCCCGGTGGTGCTTGATCACGCACGTCGCGTGGCTACCGCAGGCGCACGGATCACGGCACAGTCGGTTGATGCACGCCTCCTGCTCCGAACACTCGGAGTCGCTGGTGCAAGCTCCGACCGGTGTTTGCTGCTCCACCCGGCGACACTCGCCCTGGCCGTCCGGCACGTGCAGTGGCGGGCATTCGCAAACCATCGTCCGCACCGGCACCGTATCCTGCACGGTGCAGAGTGCGGTCGGGGCACACGGTTTTAGTTCCTGGCAGGGGTTCAAACACTTGCCACCGATGCACGCCATCCGGCTCGGGCAGTCCCCGTCCAGCCGACACTCATCCGCTTCGACGGCTCGTGGACGGCAGAACGAGTACGGGTTGCCTTCGGGCAGGTGCTCGGGACACTTGCACTGCGCCTGGTGGTTCACGGTGAAGCACTGCGCATTCTGGGCGCACGGCGAGTCAGTCGCGCACGGATCGACGCACTGTTCGCGGCGGCACGCCAGGCTCTTCGCACACTCGCCATCGTAGTGACACTCGACGCGACGGCACCGTTCGAATGGGTTCCCTTCCAGCCCCGGCAGACACCGGCAAGCGGCTCGATGCCGATCGCCGTAGCATTCCGCGTTTA
Source organism: Anopheles bellator (assembly GCF_943735745.2). NCBI lineage: Eukaryota > Metazoa > Arthropoda > Insecta > Diptera > Culicidae > Anopheles > Anopheles bellator. Next base: position 65,875,324 of record NC_071286.1, read on the forward strand.
ACGCGCACGGATCCTGCTGCAGGCACGGGTCGACACACGCTCCGTTCGTGCACTGTCGTTCGTTCGGGCAGTTTGCGTCGCTCTCGCATTCCAGCTTAAAGCAACCGGTCTGCGCGTGGCCCGAGTAGCCCGGCCGGCAGCTGCAGACCGGATAGTGGTCCTTCACGAAGCAGTCCGCGTTCGGGCCACAATTGCACGGGTTGGCACACAGCTCGTTGACACACGTTTCGCTGCGCGTACAGTCCGAGTTCGTGCGGCATCGAGGCAGATCTCCGGCGGCTAGGAAGAGAGAGAGCTTTTAGTACATGTGCCCGCCAAACGGTATTTTGATTGTGTCTCTTTTTCGCAATACTTACGTGGTACACAATTTCCATTGGCGTCCATCGTAAACGCGTTCGGGCAGCTGCAGAGGGCCTTGTGGCGATCGACACGGCACAGTGCCCCTCGACCGCACGCATCTCCGGCGCACGGATTCACGCAGTGATCGTTGACACACGACCGATCGACCGTACAATCGTCATCCACCGTGCACTCCTTCGCCGGCACGACCCGTGGCTCCGGCTGGCACTCGATGTGGGCATTACCGACATATCCGGGTGCGCAGCTACACTGCGCCCGGTGGGCGCCGGATGTGCACTGGGCGTTCACACCGCACCGATCCACCTTGCACGCCGTCACACACTGTCCGCGCAGACAGCGGTCCGTGTCGGGACACTCACCATCGCTGCGACACTCTTCCGCGACGATCGGCCGGCAGCTACCGGATCGCTCCAGCAGCATGTCCGTCTGGCAGGCGCAGATAATGGTACGCAGGGGCAACGTGTCGATCACGCTGCACGTCTGATGCTGCCCGGTGCAGGGCGTTAGCTCCGTGCACGGATTCACGCACCGGTTGCGGATACAGGCTTGCTGCGAGCGACACTCGCTGTCCATGCGGCACTCGGGCTGCGGTGGCTCGGGATCGCGTACGCACTCCACGTACGGGTTACCTCGCATGCCCTGCGAACACTCACAGCTGGCCTGGTGGTTACGGGCCACACAGTGAGCGGTGCGGGCGCACGATTCTTCATCGCAAACTGGCCGGCAGACGCGGTTCAACCGATCGCACGCCTCCTGCTCGCCGCAGTCCTCGTTGTACTGACACATGCCCGTCACGCACGACACGAACGGGTTGCCTTGCGTGCCCGGCGGACAGATGCACACCGCACGGTGGCTCTGCGCCACACAGGTCGCATCCTGGCCACACTGGGCGCCACCGTACGCACACGGATCGATGCACTTGTCGTTGATGCACGCCTTATCGAAGGGACAGTCCGTGTCGTGAGTACACTCGGCTGTAAGATATGAAAGGTGAAAGAGGAAATGAAACGTTAGGAGTGCGTCTCCTCGCCATCTACTTACGTTTGTAGCACTGAGTTTTCGGGTCACCGCCCCAGCCGACGGGACAGGTGCAGTGAGGGCGGTGGTAGACCGCGCGACACTCGGCATTGCCGCGGCACGGGTTACTGCCGGCGCACGGATCCTGGCACCGCTCGTTGACGCACGCCATGCTCGACGCGCAGTCGGCATCGACGGTGCACTCGGGCGACACCACCGGAGGTTTGTAGCAGTTCTGGAACGGATCGCCGACCGTGCCGAGAGGACACGAGCAGATGGCCTTGTGGCTTTGGGCTAAGCACTCCGCGGTTCGGGCGCACGGGTTGTACGCGCTGCACACGTCCACGCAGGCACCGGATCGGCACGACTCGCTGGGGGCACATTCGACGTCACTGTAGCATCCCGGCGTGTCCTTGGGCGCTGCAACGATCGAGTAACGTACAATTAGTAACCGAGACCGGAACGATTACTGCGGGGACGATGCCGACACTAAGGATGGTTATTTATACACATTGTGCGAAGCGAAAAGAGGATAAAAAGAGACGAGCGGGAGCATCAGAAGAATGGATAGAGCTGAAGCTTGGTATCTGGCTGAAAAGGGTGGAAAAGAAGGATTAGCGTTCGCCGCACGCCGGGCCGTTCAGGCCATCCGGGTGGGCTCTACTACCACGACTACTACTACTACTACTAAGCGCGGGAACAGAGCGTGAAGCATGGAGGTGTTGGTACCTCTTCGGGTGCCAACTGCCCACTTACCCGGCAAGCACTGCTTTTCGGCATCGCCCACGTAGCCTTCCTCGCACACGCAGTACATGGTGCGCAGCGGTAGCGTGTCCTGGACCGTGCAGGTTGCGTGCTCGGCACACGGTTTCGTTTCCGCGCACGGATTCTTGCACACGCCACCGAAGCACGCCAGCTTGCTGGAACACTCCGCGTCCATCGTGCATTGGGGCGGGTCTCGTACGGGAACTAGATCGGGGGGAAATGTGCATTAATAGAGTGCTCTGTCGTGTACTGCGCGCTCCGTACTTACTTTTCTCGCACGAAAACAGTGGATCTCCGGTGTAGCCCGGTGGACAGCGGCAGTTGGCCTGATGGTTGTCCACCCGACACTGGGCGTTCGGGGCACAGTTGCACGGATCCCGGCACTGCTCGTTCTGGCACGACTGATGATACGGGCACTCGTCGTTGCTGGTGCACTCCGGTCGGGTGCAGCCCACGAGGGGGTTGCCTCGGTAGCCGTCAGTGCAGTGACACCGGGCGTTGTGGTTGTAGTCCGACTTGCAGTACGCATTCTGGCCGCACTGCGTGTGCCGGCACGGGTCGATGCAGTCACGGTTGACGCACGCCTCCGTGGCCGGACAGTCGCTATCGCTGCGACATCCGATCTCGTAACACGCCAGCTGCGCGTTGCCGGTGTAGCCCTCGCGGCACGCACAAATAGCCCGGTGGAACTGCACCCGGCACTCGGCGTTCTGGGTGCAGAGGCCGGTACCGACGGTGCACGGATTCAGGCACTGGCCGTTGATGCAAGCCTTGTCGTTCGTGCACTGGCCGTCGCCGCTGCACTCCGGTCGCGGGGCCACCGGTGGCGGTTCGTCCCTCTGTACCGTACATTGCACGAACGGAGAACCGACGTGGCGGGCCGGACAGGAGCAGACCGGTGCGTGGTTTATGACGCTACACAGCGCGTTTACGCCGCAAGCACCGACGCACGGGTCCTGGCACTTCTGGTTGTAGCAGGCCCGGGCCGGTGAGCAGTCCTCGTTCACGATGCACTCCGGATACTGGCATTCGGCCCGATCGCCCACCACCCGGCAGACACCGTTCGTGCGACACGGCGATGGACTGCACGGATCCTTCGGTGGGGCCACCTTGCACTCGACGAACGGATCGCCGATCATGTTGGACGGGCACGAGCACACCGGGCTGTTGTTGATCGCGTGACACTCGGCCCGATAGCCGCACACGCCCGGGCACGGGTCGACGCACTTCTTGTTCACGCACGTCCTGTCCCGCGGACAGTCGCTGCTGATCACGCACTCTGGGTAGCAGCCCCGGCCGAACGGGCTGCCGCGGAACTCGGGCAGACACTCGCACACGGCATTTCGGTTCGCCACGCGACACACCGTGTTCTGTCCGCACGGCGATGGGTAGCATGGATCGGACGGAGCCGGTGGAACTGTAAGTGAGGGGTAGTTTCGCTCGTTAGTCACACACTTGTGGCGCAGTTCGGTTCGGAAACTCACCTTCCTCGCGCAGACACTGCTCGAACGCGTTACCCTTCATGCCGTCTGGACAGGAGCAAACGGGGGTATGGTTCACGACGCTGCACTCCGCATTTCGGCCACACACTCCCGGGCACGGGTCCTTGCAGCGGTTGTTGATGCAGGCCAGCGACTTCTGGCAGTCTCCGTTGCTCACGCACTCCGGCCGGCAGGACTCGTACGCGTTGCCGAAGTAGTTCTCGATGCACTCGCAGACGGAGCTTTCGCCGCTGGTCAGGCGGCACCGGGCGTTCGTGCCGCACGGTGACGGGTAGCACGGATCTTTCGGTTCCGGACGCTGGGGAGGAGGAGTTACTGCAAGAGAGGAAAATGATACGCCATACAAGCATTACACATCCGTTTCATTAGATGACGATTCTCGGGCTCCTTTGGCTCCCGAGACCCCGAGTCTGGTTTCGACGAATCTCACGCAAAGTATGCAAAGGTATGCTGCTAAACACTCACTTCTTACGGTACAAACACGGAACGGATCGCCCTCGTAGCCATCCGGGCAAATACAGTTTGCAACGTGCAATGCCACGCGGCAAGTGGCATCGATGCCGCATGCATTTTGGCAGGGATCGACGCACTTTCGCCGGGAGCATGCCAGGACGCGCGAGCAATCGGAATTGATCGTACACTCGGGCCGACAGTTCGGGGGCGCACCGAGCATTTCCGGCTGGCAGCTACAGGACGGGACACCGTTGGCATCGGCGCACACAGCATTCGGTCCGCAGGGCGAAGGCTGACAAGGATCGGCCGGTATGGTTTGGGTTGGTGTTTTCTCAACTGTAATTGATCGACGGAGACTTGGTTACGGGACCGCACTGTCGAGGAGATTCCTCCAGACTAGACTCAAGATCATTACCGATTTCGTAGCACCGAACAAACGGATCACCCGTCAGTCGGGACGGGCAGCTGCAGATGGGGTTATGGTTCACGACCGTGCAGCGGGCCGAAAACCCACAACTACCCGGGCAAGGATCGGCGCACTTGAAGTTGATGCAAGCTTGCATCAGCGAGCACTCCGAATTTCCGGTGCACTCCGGGCGGCACACCGGTGGACTGCCTATGTATCCAGCCAAGCAGGAACACACAGCCTGTCCGTTGATTTCACGACATTGACTGTTCGGTCCACATGGCGAAGGATTGCACGGGTTCGTAACGACCGGCGATTGCTGTGGTCGGCACTGTACAAATGCATTTCCAGCCATTCCATCAGGACA